>NC_091495.1:39278441-39882389 GCF_947461875.1 Haliaeetus albicilla
CACCTCTGGCTGGGAAAGCAGCCTGAAATCCAGCCTTTTTCTCATGCAACATGGACTCAAAGTGCCCCCTCTCCAGCTTGCCCAGAGCCCCCTCCACATGCACACAGCCTTTCTTCCTCCTCCTCCTCCTCCGTCCTCCTCCTCCCAGCCCCAGCACCGAGCCCAGCACGCACCTACCTGCCTCCACTGTGGCGCAGGTGAGGAAGATGAGGGCGCAGGCAGAAGAAGGCAGCCCCGTTTCCACCCCCCCCTCTTGCCCAGCACCGGGTGCGATGGCCGCGAGAGCTTTCGCTAATCTGCACCCGGTGCTTAAAAAAAAAAAAAAAAATTAAAAAAAAAAAAAGAAAAAAAAACCCCACGTCAAACCTTCAGGAGTCTGGAGGCTGCGGCGGAGCGGAGGGCACGGGAGGACACTCACTCCCACACGAGCAGCTTTCTGGGAATTAGGGCCACAGCCCAACTGCTCTGGCAGCCTGCGCTCCCCTCCAGCCCTGGCTGCCGGTACGGCGTGGCCTGGGCAGCCGCCCCACCGGTACGGCCCCGCTGCCGCAGGGTCGGACGCTGCTCTCGGCCCTAATCTCCCGCTTTCCCTCCGGGGAGGTGAGTAAGCATCGCTAATCCCGCTCGCTTCGCTGCTGGAGAGAGGCGAGCTGCCTCTCCCAGGCTGGGGGGCTGCATCCCGACACCCCCTGCCCTTCCTACCCACCCCCCCGCCAAGGGGAGGGCAGCACGGGTCACCCCTTCCCCGGGGTGGCTCTCGGGTGCTGCGCACCCTCAAGTTGAAGGCTGGGATGGGGCAAGGAGGTGGAGGCAGGTTGTCTTCGTTGGAAGGGACCGGGGGACATCGTAGCTGCCCGCAGCCAACCCACCTTCGCCGGTGTCCCCCGTGCCAGCGGCTTCGTGCCAGCCCCGCACGCGGCGGGGGGGACGCTCAGCGGGGCTGCGGGGCTCAGCGACGGACGGACGACGGACGACGACGGATGCTCCTTTCCCCGCATCCCTCCTTCCCATCCCTCGGGTGGGGGGGGGAGGACAGGCAGGACGAGGCGTCCCGGCGAGCCCCAACGCGGCGGGGGGGGGGGGGGGAACGGTGCCCGTCGTGTGCCACCCCCTCGGCTCCCCCTCACCCACTCGGGACTCCTGTTTAGCCAGCCCAGTGCCAGCAACCAGCTTCAAATACCTTGATGTAATTAAAAGCTCGCCCCCGGGGCCAAGGGCTTAGGACGGCAGCCAGGGACACGGGCAGCCCTCTGCCACCTGCACGCAGAATAGGCAGGGCAGGCAGCTGCCTGCTGCCCCGCTCAACGCGGGGTCCCAACAGCACTTACCTGGGAACAACCGGGGTCTCCTGCCCTCAGCCCGGACCCCTCTTCTGTCCCCGCCATGCTCCTGGGGTGCCCCGCCACCGGCCAGCCATGGTGATGGGTAGACTGGTACCGGGCAGGCGATGGGGTATCAAGGCTCCCGGTGCGGGGAAAAGTCACGAACGATGGGTAATCCCCTGCCCAGCTTCTCCTGCCGGAGCAAGGCGGTGCCTCAGTTTCCCCTCGGCGCCCGGCGTCGCTGCGTGGTCTCGAGCGGGGTCCCCAAAATCCTCAGGGAAAAACCTCTGGTGTCACGGCAGGGACGCGGTTCCAGCCCTTGGGAGACGGAGCTGGAATCGTCCTCGGTGCCAGCGCGGGCAGGGCCAGGCTGCGAACAGGGCTGGCTGGGGACAGACGGGTCCCCGGGGGGACAGGCAGCTGCAGGGGGGGCGGGGGGGAGTGGGGATGCAGCATTCCTTCAGCCGTGTCCTCCCACACTCCCGTCACCTCGAACGCCCCTTCCCCGGCCCCTCCTGCCACCGTTCTTCCCACCCGCCATCCTCTTCCTCGCCATCTTCTTCCTCACCAGTGGGGTGATGGGCAGCCCCCGGCGGGGGCAGGTATGTGTTTGAGGACGTGATGGGGGGGGGGGAATGCTGTGGGTCCCCCCCCACCCCAGCATGGGGGGGGGAAGGTCTTACCTGCCCAGCAGTGATGAGGGGGGGGGCTTTTTTAGCCCCTGCCTGGCCGAGCCCCCTGCCCGCGGGCAGCACACTGCCTGCAGCTCCGCATCACGCCTCCTTGCCCTCTGCAGCGGGAGGCAGCTGAAAGCTCCTGGGGGCTGCCAGAAAAAGAGACTGCATTTAAACAACAGACATAATTATGCTTTTGATACCGTCTGCTAAAAATACAACGCGGTGCCGCGCGGGGAGCCATGTGTGTGCGGCCTCACATGGCTCCTGCTTGGAACAGCTGACTCAGGCTGGGAGCCCAGCAGGGACCAGGGGCAGGGGGCACCCGGACCCCCGTTGTGGAGGTGCCAGCCTGCGGGTGGGTGCTGCTCTGGCAGGGACCCCCCAAAACAGCTGGCTTGGCAGCAAGGGGGGCGAGGGCCACCCCAGCATCCCCTCCCCACCTTCCAGAAGGGCAGCAGCCCCCAGGTTGGCTGCAGTAAGGGTAAAATGAGGTGGGAAAGGGGCAGGGAGGGAGGCGGGGGGCTGTGTGAGTGTGGCCGGGTCGTTCGGTGGCACCAGCATGGGTTTCGGGGGGCTCAGCCGGTACCCAGCCCTGGCAGCAGCACGGGGGGATGCACGAGGATGCCGAGGGGTGGGAGCGGTGGGGCACCGGGGACGGCACCCAAAGCAACCAGCGGATCCCCAGAGAGGTCTGGCGGGCAGATCCTGTTAATGAGTAACGGCCCCCGCCACCCTGTGACCCAGCGCTCCCCGGGGAGGGAGGAAAACCAGCCACCCCCCCGCCGCAGCAGCCCCTGGGCACTGACCTTTGGCGGTGCCAAGGCACCGGCTCATGCCGTCTCCGGGCTGCTGCCCTCCAGGAACGGGCAGTGCCTGTCCCAGGGGCACCAGCTGCCCAGGGTTTAGTATCCTGCTTCCCCGGAGCATCAGACGTGCGCCTGTGTCACTGGGAGAGGGGACACCCCCGCATCACCTGGTCCCCCCCCCGGCCAGCTCTCACCAGAGCGGAACGAAGGGACAGAACCGCTTCCCTCGACCTGCTGGCCACGTTTCTTTGGATGCAGCCCAGGACATGGTTGGTTTTCTGGGCTACTTACGGGGGAACACAAGCCACCCGGCTTATGCGACGTCCTGCGAGCCCCCTGCACCGCAGGGGTACGCTTCGCCCCACTCCGGTGGGGACCCCGCAGCGGTGCCAGCTGGGATTCAGCCCCCCCCACCCAGTGCCAGCACAACCTGGCACCCCCTCCCCGGAGAGGACTATCGCGGCGGCCGGGCGAGCTCAGGTCAGCCACTTAATTGCTGGGCTGGGGAGCTGCCAGGCGAGGGAGATTACGGCTTTGCTGACTGCAGCCTGGCACAAGCCCTCGAGCTGACACAGCTGGGATCAGCGCTGGCACCGGAGGGGGCCGACTCGGCCCCGAGGGGACAGGTTGCACCACCCCGGGGGCAGCTTTTGTGTCCCCTCCTTGAGTTTCTCTCCCTGAGGAATACACAGGACGCTTGCCAAAACAAGGGTCGGGTGCCAGGGCTTCTGGTTCCCTTCCCAGCTCTATCTTATAAGTCACCGGTGCTTGTGCCTCAGTTTCCCCAAGCTGGGAAACAGAGCAGTCCCCGCTGACCTCCCACCCCAGGGAAAGACGATGCTCAGGCTCCAACGCTGCTGCCGTCTCACTCACAGCACAGCCCTAGCCCCTTCCCAGCCAGCCCTGGGGCCATCGTGGAGGAACCCCGCTACCCAGCTCAGCATCCCAGCACCAGTATCCAGGGCAGGCAGGCAGCCCCAGCAGCCTCCCTGGGCTGTATCCTTGGAGGAACCGCGCTCCCTAAGCGGCTTTAGGGGGATTACGGGCAGCCCCCTGGCCCTTGCGCTGTCCCCACCCAGCCTTCCTTCTCCGCCGCTTTAAGTAATCGTCTCTGAGACAGTTTTACATCGCTAATCCAGCCACCTCCACCTAATCTGCCCCAACACCCCTGCCCGCCCCGGGCTGCCCCCCTGCCCAGCTCTGCACTGGGACGGCTGCCACCCCTGGGGCAAGCAAAGGGAGGGTGGGTTGCAGGCAGGGGCAGACGCTCTCCCTGCCCTGAGAAGACCCCCAAAGGCAGAAAGCAGCCGGGGGCTAAAAATAAAGCTGGCCTGAGGGGTGAGGGCAGGAAGGATTGGGAGCGAGGGGATTGATGCCAGAGAGCAGGGCACCAGGGGACAGGAGGGCTCCCGGGGGCAGGAGAGGCAACACGAGCAGCGTTGTCACCTCGTGCCACCCTGCCTGCCCCAGAGAAGCTTTGTGCCCCACGTCCTCCACTTGGGCAGGGGACAAGTCCCCAGGGGAAGGAGCAAAGGGAGCCGAGACCCCCCGGATGAGATAGGGGAGTCCCGGGTAGGGAGAAGGCAGCTGGCCACGGCCAGGGCCATCATGACAAGCCAGGGCTGGCGGCCAGGATGGGGAACGTCTGCCTGCAGCCCTGGCTGCGTGCCGGGGTCCCAGCGGGGCCACGGCTGCTGCTGCCGCGCCGCGAGGGACACGGCTACTGCAAGGAGGGGCTGAAATGCATCCCTGCACCCCACCACCCACCTCCCTGCACCCTCACTCCTGCTCTGCCCTGTGGAGACCGAGCACGACAGCTTCCCACAGCCCCGTGCACCCCAGAGAGTCCCACACAGCCCCAGCTCCTGGGGAAGGGGACAGCATTTAGGCAAAGGGGACAACTCCCGTTTCTGAAAGTCTGAAATAACATTTATTTTTCCACGTACAAAACCCCCGTCTGCGAGGGGAGAACATTAAAAGCCGTGTGGTTTCAAGCAGGGCATGGTCAGGCACCGGTGCCCTGGTTTCAAGTATAGGGGTGTCAGCCTGCAGCTGTGGGGGGGTCCCTGGTCAGGGGCTGGGTCTTTGGCTTCAGAGGACAGATGGGACAAAGGCACGTCCCCTCGCTGGATCCCAGGCGAGAGGGGAATGTGGGGAGTAAGGCATTGTAGCAGCAGGAGAAGGGGAGCCCCAGCAGAGCCCGTAGTGTTCATGGGGTGGGAGGAGGGGAGGGGAGAATCGGACCCCATGCGAGAGGCGCCGGCGCCGACCCACACCAGTGGGGTCTGGGAGGAGGGCACGACTGGGACCAGCATGGGGGTGTCGAGCTGCCCTCCCCTCCGTGAGGCAGCCGGGAGGTGTGCAGTGCAGCCGGGCAGGTGTAGAGGTCAGAGAAAGTATTTACAGTGTAATGCAGGGGGGAGCCCCCCTCCCTGGAGCCAGGGATGCACAAACCGTGGCTCCCTCCCGGTGTCGGCAGCAGCAAACTCGTGTTAAGACTCCTGACAAGAGGGCTTCCCCGGGGACCATTAGCTGTCCTGCTCCGATGGAGCCGCTTTCTTCCTGGTCCGGCTGCGCAAGGGCCGGGAAGAGCCCTGGGCAGGAGGAGGGATGGGTTAGGTCCCCTTCGCCCCAGCCCCACGCCACTGCGTTCCCCGCCACGGTACCTCTTTTCCCGGTATTTTCTTCTTCACTGCACGCAGGCTCTGGCTGCGGTATAAGGGCTTGGGGTCTCGGCCACGGGGCGAAGGCTGGGGGGAGACCTGAGAGTCCGACCAGACCTCCTCATCCTCCATCTCGCTCTCATACTGCCGGCCGGCCAAGGGCATGCTGTAGGCTGGGGACAGGGGGAGGGCACATGAAAGCTTCCAGCACGGCCCCCCCACGGGCCTCGTTCGAGCCCCCCCCACTGTGATTCCCCCCCAACCCAGCTCACCCAGCAGCTGGCTGCGGTTCTCCTGTTCCTCCAGGTACAGGGGGTCCTGGTAGTGGACGGGGGTCTCGTCAGGGACGGAGCGCAGGTCCTGCATGCTGAAGCTGCGGAGCCGCCCGGCCAGCGCGCCCTGGCTCTGCGAGGTGGGGGGGAGACACGACACAGAAAGGATGGAAGTGAGCCCCACAGGGCAAACCCCAAAGCACCGTGGCACCCGAACATGGGGCCAGGCACCAACAGAGCAATGCAATCCCACCAGGCAATGCTCTGCACCCAAAGACCCCTCTCCTGACACCCGCACCACCAAGGCCTCCCATGCTGGGGTGGCAATTTCCTCCCAGGATCCCTAGGAACGAAGCATCCTCAGGGAAGCGGAGCAGCCCACCCCATTCCCGGTACCTTGGCAGCCGCCTGGACCGCAGCCGTGGCTGCCAGGTTGAGGCCCCTCTTGCCGAAACGCACCACCGTCTCGTAGCTGCGCTCCTTGGCCTGGATGATGTACGTGTCGATCTCCTGCCGAGACAACCACGGCGGTGCTGGGTGGGCACGGCACCAGGTCCCAGGGCATCGCCAGTCCAGCACCGGGAACCCAGGGTCCTTCTCGGCGGGCTGAGCCCCCCTCAGGGCGCATGGGACCCCCCCCCCCCCCCGAACCAAGCAGCTTTTACCTTCTCTTTGCGGGACAGTGTGGGGTGCACGAATTTGCGGTAGAGCAGGCTGGCCCCCCGGGTGTAGGGGGAGAGGAGCCAGATGACGAAGGCCATCTTAATCTCATAGTAGAAGGGAAACCTGCCGGAGAGGGGGAGAAAATGGGGTCCCCACGGCACAGGGACCCCAACAAACCCACTCCCGCTCACCCCGCAGCAGCAGCAGCACCCGCACACCAGCCTCACCAGGAGATGAGCAGGTCGGTGAAGGTCTCTGTGGCCATGAAGAGCGCAAAGACGATCCAGTACATCATCCAGCGGACCTGCGGGGAGCGGACAAGCCTCTCAGCCCAGGGCCGAAGCCTGGGAAGGAGCTGCCCAGGCACCCTACTCACATATTCCCGGATGTTTTTGGTCTTCACAGCCTTGTAGGAAGCGTAGGCAGGGTACAGCATCCCGAAGACCAGCCTGTAACGAAGAGGGGGGGTGAGGCATGCGGGCCACCTCAGATAGAGCAGCAGCAGCAGGGAGCAGCAGAGCTGCCTGCCCCAATGCCGCAGCTTGGCCTTAAGCCCTTCCAGCACCATGCCGGCCCCAGAGCCACCGAGAAAAGGGGACGGCACCGCCTGGGAGAGCCGGCTGTGAGCACGACGTTGCTCCCACGATCTTGTCCACCTCCATGGGGACCAGCCCGACCTGTCGAGGCGGTGGCAGGAGGCACGGCACAGGTTTGGCGTAGGTGACAGCCAGCCGGGCCCGACCAGGAGAAGCTCAGCTCCCTCTGAAGGCAGGATCATCCCTGCCGGAGTGCGATACTCAATGCCGGTGCCAACCTCCCTCCCGGCACGCAGGACCTTGTCATCCCCGCAGCACGTGGGTGAGGTGCCATCCCCAAACACGTACCTCCTGGCCCGGTGACTCAGCCGATGCCGGCCCGGTTGCGGGGTACGGGCAGGGAAATCGCCTGCCTGCAGCGTGGCATCACGCCTGCCTTCGGTCAGGCTTCCCTCCCCCCGACCACCTCCTGCCTTAACCTGACCTGGGGAAACGGGGCCGTGGGTGCCCCCACCCCTCCTTGCTGCCCACCCCCCCCGCTCCAGGGCCTCCTTCTCCCCACGAAGGGCACGCTTGGCCACCGGCCACCCAGCCCAGCTGGCCACGGCGTGCGAGCCAAGGGAGCAAGAGGGCCTGGGGGGGGGGGGGTCAGTGCTGGACACAGGGACCCTCCAGGTGCTGCAGGGACCCCAGGCCACCCTCGCCCTCCCCCGGGTTGGGAGGGGGGGGGTCATCAGCTCGGGGACCAGGACACTGACCCATTTCCAGGGGGAGGGGGGCCCTGGTTGCCCCCATACAAGCACATCCCGGCTCACCCACCACCGGCCCCCCCTCCCCAATTCCTGCCTGGGGCAGCTCCGCTAAACACCCCACGGCACCGGGGGGGGGGGGCGGGGGGGGCTGCCCGTTAAACAAGGACCCCAGGGTGGGGTGGGGGAGCTCGGCGCAACTCCCACGGGCACCCCCCCTTTGCCAACCCCCCTCCCCACGGGGGCACTCCCGCCTTGCAGCCCCCCCCCCTTCCACCGAGCACCCTCGGGGTGCACCGGGACCCCCCCCCCCCCTTGGCCCCCAACTCACACGATCACCCGGCTGAGCATCCAGGACACCATGATGCCAGTGGGCCTGCAACCCCGGGCCGTGCCGGGCAGCCCCGGGTGGGTGGTTTCGTGCTGTCGTGTGGGGGGTGTGTCCCCCGGATCCCCCCAAAAACCGCCCGGACCCCCCCGCACCCCTGGCGGGGGCGGCAGGAAACGAATGGAACAACTTGAATGGTGCAGCCGGCGGCTCTGCGCATGCGCCCGCGCGGCCCCAGCGGATCCCACCAACCGTCCGGCCGCTCTTAAAAGGGGAGCGGCGGGTCTTAAAAGGGCAATGAATGTTCTTAAAAGGGCAATGACTGTTCTTAAAAGGGCAACGGCGGGTCTTAAAAGGGCAACGGCGGGTCTTAAAAGGGCAACGGCGGGTCTTAAAAGGGCAATGACTGTTCTTAAAAGGGCAACGGCGGCTCTTAAAAGGGTCACGCCACACAAGGGTCGTGGTGGGTCCGGAACTTTTTTTTTTTTGCCCCTGCCCACCAAAATAGTTGTTTTTGAAGCAGCAAGGAAAGAGAGGGAAAGACCCTTCGCGTCACGCTGCGGATCTTCTCTTTGGTTTTGGAGGGGGTGTTTTTGTGGTGCTCAGGTGGGGTATGTGCGCAGCGTGGGGAACGCGGAGTACCCCACCGCAATATTGGGGTGCGAGAGGGCAGGGAGGGCAGGGCTGCAGGAGCTGGGGGTTTGGGTGGAGGTGAGAGCACCGCTGGGTCATGCCAAGGCAGTCAGATATGTTGGCACCACCCTGACATGTTGATTCAGCAGAGTTTAGCCTCAGCCGCTGCAAAATCCCCTCCCCGGCACGCCTCACCTGGGTTTACATGTGTGCTTAACTTCAAGCACCCGCTCAGGCGTGTTGCTGAACAAAGGCCAGGGCTCTGTGGCAGGCGTGGATCCCTGCAAGATGTTCGGGATAAAATAGAAGCTGCTTCCTCTTCCCAGAACAAGAGCAGGGCTCAGAGTCCTCTCCGGTGGACCTGGCATCGCCTCCCTGGGCCACCTTCCCCTTGGCCATGCATGCCCAGCAGTGGTCCAGGGCACCCCGGCTCCCCCATCCCAGTCATGGCCGTTGTCAGGGTGCCAGCACCCCTCTGCAGCTCCTCCCTGTGCTCCCCACCTGCCTTTAAAATCTGCCCTTTCCTGGTGGGGAAACCGAGGCACAGAAGTGTGGCAATGCCACCGCTGCGGCACCAGTTAGGGCTGGGCTCCAAGGCTGGGCGCTCTGCCCTGCCTTGCACCCAGGGCACGTCTGGATCCGGCTGCGGGGGCTGCACCGGGGAAGGGACCAGCTTCAGGCCCTGCAGACACCAAGGTCAAACCCGGCTCCCAAAAGCCGGCTGTGCCCTGGGGTGCCTGTTACCTTTGAGAGGATCTTTATTTGTGAGCTTAATTGGTGGTTTTTCACATATGTATTTATATACCTGGGGGACAGGGAAATGCTCCCCTGGAAAACCAGCCGGGCGGCTGCGTGGATGCTGGTGCAGCTCAGGGCACAGCAGGCTCCAGCTGGGACTCCCCTCCCTGGGGAAACACCTCTTGCTTCCCTCCCTGCCTCACCACGAGCCGAGGCATCTGCAGCAAAAAAGACCAGGCAAGCCATGTGTGGGGCCTGGAAGACCCTAAAATAAGGGGTTCTCCCTTCCTGAGCTCACTGGGGCTTGTGCAAGGAAAGGGGTGCTGCGGGATGCTGGCTGGAGCAGGACCCCCGGGCAGGGGACACCAGCCACAGCTGGACGGACAGCAGCTGCAGGCAGACACAAGCAGGGCCGGGAGTCACAGTGTGTTTATTGTGGGGAGCGTTTTGGCGGGCACGTACACCTCGGGTATGGCTGGCACGCTGGGTCCTGCCCGGCAGCGGGGCTGGAGGGGGCTGTGGGCAGAGGGAACTGGTGGACATGCACGGAGGGGGACGGGAACAGGCCAGCCTTGCTTCTGCGGGTGGTGGCACGACCTCGGCAGCATCCAGCCATCCTGGAGCATCCCGTTGGCCTCAAGCACCCCATCCGCATCCACCTCGGAGCATCCCGTTGGCCTCAAGCATCCCATCCGCATCCACCTCGGAGCATCCCGCTGGCCTTGAGCATCCCATCCGCATCCGCCTCAGAGCATCCTGCTGGCCTCGAGCATCCATCTGCATCCACCTCGAGCATCCCGCTGGCCTCGAGCATCCCATCCGCATCCGCCTCAGAGCATCCTGCTGGCCTCGAGCATCCCACCCGCATCCACCTTGGAGCATCCCGCTGGCCTCGGAGCATCCCATCCCGCTCGAGCATCCCACCCACCTCAGACACCCCATCCACTTTGGATCATCCCATCAGCCTGGGAGCACCCCAGTGTCCTAGGAGCATCCCACCTAGCCCTGGCAACCTGGCCCTGCCTGTGCACATCCCTGCCGGCCGCCCCGTTCCCATACCCCCAGACGCCCCTGCCGCAAGCCTCCAGCCCACTGCCTGAGCGGGCAGAGGCACCCATACCCCCCCACATCCCTCCCAGCCCAGCCAGCATCGCAAAGCAGGCACCCGAGGGCATCGGCTTGCAGGGCAAGGGGTGTCCCTCCCTCCTGCCCGCATCCCTTGGGCTGCTGGAAGGGCAGCTGTGGGTGCTGCCCATGGGGAAACCAGGAGTACCAGGGGGAAACCAAGGCCCGTGGCTTCCCCTGGCAGCGGGGGCCACGGGGCTGGGCACTGCCCCGGGGGCAATTCGAGGAGTAGATGAACATGGGGGACCGGGAAGGGGGCTGGCAGGGGGCTGTGACCACGGGGCAGAGATGGCTGCAGGCAGGAGGAAGGGGCTGGCGGGCGCATGCGTGTCCTCGGGCAGGAGCAGGCAGCTCTCCGGGGAGGAGAGAGCCGCGTCGGGCAGCCCGGGCTCTGCCTCCCTGCTAGAGGCTGAGGTCCACCACCACGTGCCGGTAGACCAGCGTGTTGGCCTTGAAGCTGGGAGCCAGGAGAAGCTGCACGTCGGCAGCCGGCACGTAGCGGAAAGCCCGCGGCGCCTGCACCGACAGCTCCTGAAACTTGACGAATTTCTGCTTCTCCTCTTCCCACAGGTAGACGTGGGTGAAGGAAAAGTCACTGCCCAGGGCCAGGTACTGCCGTTGCTCCACCGAGAAGGGCTGCATCACCATGGAGCCGCGGGACGGCAGCGTCTGGAGCTCAACGAAGCGCTGCCCTTCCCATCGCACCACCTTGGAGTCGCCAATGTAGCGGCTGAGGCAGAGGAATTGGTCCCGCTTCACCCTGAAGTACTTCACCATCTGCACGTCCAGCATCTCCCCCACCTCCCCTTGGGGCATGAATTGCTTCTGCGCCCGGCTCCACTGGTAGATGACGGGGGCTTGGGAGCTGCTGGAGATGATCAGCCGGGGTTTGCCGTCGTTCTCCACGTATTCCACGTCGGTGTCACGGTGCCAGGCGTGGAGGGCTTGGTGGGAGTAGAAGCCGTTCTGGTTGAGGCGGTAGAGGCTGGTGGAGCCCGCCTTGGAGCTGTCGGCGATGACGAAGTACCAGTCGCCGTCGATCTGGAAGGCCTCGATGTCGTTGGGCTTGCGGGTCTTCTGGCTGTCGATGTCCTGGATCTTGATGAACTTGTCCACGGCGGTGTCCCAGCGGTAGATGTAGGAGCCACCGAAGAGCTGGGCCACCACCACGTACAGCTGGTTCTGCGCCACGATGGGCTTGCAGTGCACCGCGGAGTGAGCTGCCAGGCAGGACCACGTCACGCCGGGGCCTTGCCCTTCCCAAATCACCCCAAACGGGGGTCACAACCCGGGAGGGGACCCCCACCCGGATGCCTTACCGGGGATGCGGTCGAAGTCACGCAGCTTGCGCTCCACGTAGTCCCACTTGAGGATGGCACAGCTGCTGGCACCGGGCTGTGCCAGGGCGATGTACAGGTCGCTGGCGTAGGTGAAGGGCTCAGCCGACACCGACTGGAAGGGCAGGACCTGGTGCACCACAAAGTCTGGGGGCAGGGAAAGTCGCCAGTGAGGGTCTGGGCATTTGGGAGTGGGATGACGGGCGGCCGCGGTCCCTTACCCGTGGTGATGCACTGGAAGTCACCGAGCGCCAGGTCCCGGATCCGCTGACCTTCGAACTGCGCGGGGCTGCTGCAGAAGACGGCGGGGACCGTGGTGTTGGTGCTCTCCAGCCACTCCACCAGCCACTTGATCTTGCAGTCGCAGGCCAGCGTATTGCCCCGGAGGTCCCTGCCGAGGATGGCACCCAGTCACCCCAGCACCCGGCTCGGAACGAGCAGAGCGCCCTGCCCGAACCCCAAGCACCAGGATGTCACCCTCTCCCCAGCCCGGTGTCCCAGGGGTCCCCAGTGCCACAGCAGCCTTACAGGTCGCTCAAGATGTCCAGTGGCTTGAAGAGGTCCCGGGGCAGCGTCTGCAGGTTGTTGTTGGCCAAGGACCTGGGAGGACAAGAGGGGTTGTGGAGGTGACACAGCCCTGGCCACAGGGAAGGGGCAAGAGCCATCCCCCGTGTCCCCGGGGAATGTGGGACCCCCTCCCTGGTACTCACAGGTGGGTCAGGGACTTGAGTCCACGGAAAGTGGCCTTCGAGAGTGCCTGGATGTCGTTGTTCTCAATGAACCTGGGGCGGGAGGAGATGGTGGCACGGCTGCCCCAAGGGGATCGGTCCCTGCCGATACCCCCACCCTCCCCGTGCCCTCCCCAGGGTCGTCCCCGTGTCCCCCTCCCCGTCCCACGTACAGGTACTGGAGATGCGAGAGGCCGGCGAAGGCATTGTCCCCGATCAACGTGAGCTTGTTGGAGTTCAGCAGGCTGCAAAAGAGAGGGAGGAGGCGTCAGCACCGGGGTCGGGCAGGATGGGCACGGGGGGCACCGGGATGCCCGTCCGCCGGCGCGGGAGACGTACAGGAACTGCAGCGAGGGGATGTGGGCGAAGGCTGCCTCTCGGATCTCCGTGAAGGCCGCGTTCACCATCGTCCTGCCAGTGAGACAAAGCTTCAGTGCTATGCGGGAGAGGGGACAGCAGCTGGGGGGCTCTGCCACCCCCGTACCCCTCAGCACCATCCCTGCTGTCACACGGTGCGTGCCAGTGCAGCCCCCCCCGGCAGCCCCGGGATGCTGGGCAGGGAGCAGCCCATGGGAGAGCGGTCCCAGCAACAATCCTGCCTGCTGGGGGTGACACGGAGGGGACGGGGTGCTGGGACCCACAGCAGGGGCTGGCACCCACCCCACTCGTGCCCACGCCCTGCGGTACCCCCCGGCCCGAGTACGTATGCACACACAGACATACAGCTCCACGCACACACACACGCATTCGCCACGCACACTTGCATTCCTGTCCAAGGCTCCGGTGTCCCCCAGGGACCATGCATCAGGACCCGTCAGCCGTGTCCCCTTGGGGCTCTGGTCCCCAAGGTCACAGCAGACGGGGAGCGCGGCGGGGACGGGCTGCAGCCCTGCTCCATCCGTCACTGATGGATGGCTGCCTGGGCAAGGAGACCTGCTGCTGCCGCAGGACACGGGGACCGATCCCCGGGGTGTCCCCACCCCGCTCTTTCCCCCGAGAGACCCCACACCGCCTGTACCCCACACCGCCACGTGTTTGCCCCCGATGCAGCACAAAGAAAGAGGCTGTCCCTGCCACCCCAGGGCAACCAGAAGCCCCTGCCAGCCCTGTACCCCTGAGCTGCTCCCCGTCCCCATCCCTGTACCCCTGAGCTGCTCCCCATCCCCATCCCTGTCCCCGGAGCTGCTCCCCGTCCCCATCCCTGTCCCCGTCCCCACCCTGCTGCCTGGGTACTCACAGCGAGATGACCTCGGGGGGCAAGTTCCTGGGCACAGCCTTGGAGTCCACACAGAAAGCTGTGTCCCGGGTGCAGGAGCAGCTCGGGGGGCAAGGGGGTGGCCGGGGTGGCCGCCGACCCCCCGCCGGCAGCCAGAGCCAGGCCAAGGCGAGGAGGAGGAGGAGAGCAGAGAGCTGGCCCCTCAGCATCCTCCTCCCGCGCCGCATCTCCATCACGCCCTGGCCTAGCCCTTCTCTCTCCCCCAGGGCTGGTTCCTCTCCTCCTGCTGTGCCCGGGAGCTGTGGCGAAGCCTTTTCTTCTTCTCCTTCCCCAGAGATTTCAGTGTGGAGGGGAAGCGATGGTGGCGGTGGAGGCTGCCGGTACCCGACTCGCTGCTCTGCAGCGCACCATGCTCCTGTGCTGCGGGAAGGAGGGAGGGAGGGAGGGATGCAGCTGAGTGACGGCACGAGCATCCCCGTGGACGCATGTCCTCACCAGCGTGCAGGCGTGCAAACACGGGGGTGCACGCCAGGGAAGGGGGGGGGGCACTGGGTGCTCTCAGGGTGCAACGAGATATGGGATGGGAGGGTACCCACAGGGATTTGCAGGGGTGATGCGCTCCCACCCCGTTGTTTCGTGCTGCAGTGCTGCCCGCGCCAGCTCCCTGCCTGGCCTGGCAGCAAGTGCTGCCGGGTGGCAGGAGGCACTGGGCACCCGTCCGTCCCGTCCCAGGCACGGTGTTCCCAGCCAACAATGAGCCCAGCCAGTTCCTTCCCCATGCTGGGAGGGGGGGGCCGCAGCTGCCTGTGCATGGGGTTGCAGAAACCAGGGGTGCAGCACCCCCAGGGGATGCATACTAAGGGTGCTGGGTCCTCAGCCAGAGCCCAGGGCTGGGCGTGGATGTCAGGCATGCTCTGCCTGCCCGCTGTTTGCCTTGGCCCCCCCCCGTGCTGCCGGCTAAATGCCGGGAAGGGGCCCTCGGAGGTTTCATACCCCCTCCCCAGCTCTTCTCCAGGCTCAGCAAACAGAACACAAGTGGCACCTTGGCAGCTGGGGTGGCTCCAGCCTCCTCCCATCCACCCAGGACCCTATAAATCCCCCCAGGTCCGGCTGGCAAAGGGACAGGAGCCACACGGTGAAGGAGAGCGAGATGGACGACAGCTCCAAAGAGGCACTGATGGAGGAGGCACCTCCGGTAAGGAGCACCCATCACCCAGCCCGGGGGGGCCGGCGTGGGGCTGAGCACCTTCCCCGGCCCCACGCCAGCAGCTCAGCCGGGTGCTCCCCTGTGTCCCCAGAGGTACACGGCCTCCCCCCGCCTGCCCTGCATCCCCCATCAGCTCAAGTGCCTCCTGATCGTGGTGGTGGTGGTGGTCATCCTCGTGGTGGTCATCGTCGCCTTCCTCCTCCTGGGGCTGCACATTACCGAGACGCACGCCGAAACGGTGAGGCAGCACCGGGGAGGAAGCCACGGTGCCGCCGGCTCCGGTGACGGGTTTGGGAATGTCACCGGTTGCCGGCGCTTTGCAGGGATGGGCTTTCAACCCCGCAAAGCTCCCTGACCCCCCCCGCCTCCACCTGGCAGGTCTTGCGAATGACCATCCATGGCCTGGATGGCGAAGGGACCCCCCAGCACCTCTCCATGAGCAAGAAGGAAAGGACCGGGACATTCGCCGTACGGGACGGGCTCAACGCCTCCGCCATGGTGGTGTACGACTACAGCAAGGTGTGCGGGCAGCCCCGGGGACAGGGCACGCCGGGGGCGGGTGGTGGCAGCAGGGACGGAGCTGAGCTGATTCGGGTCTCTCTGCAAATAGCTGCTGGTCAGCTACAGGTCCTGGCGTCACCGCGCCTGCTACATCACCCGCCTGGACGAGGACAACATCCCAGGGCTGGATGCCGTCACCGAGACCTTCCAGCGCCGGCAGGTGAGCGGTGGCCATCCCGTTCCAATGAGGCTGCTGGGCTTGCGGCAAGCGTCTGCTGGCGGGGAGGCTGCTGGCAGCCCAAAGTGGCAGCCCACCCATGTTCTCTCACCTGCAGGCTGAGATGAAGGAGGCTGGGGACAACGCCATGCCCCTGGCCGACCGCTCCATCCTGGGCACCACCATTAACATCCTCTGCAGCACCGTCCCTGTATACTGGGTGTAGCACTGGCTGGGGTTGGCTCCCCAGGGGCACAGGACAGCGAGATGGGGATGTCACTGTCCCCACATTCTCCGTCTTGCCTTCCAGATGGGATGCCCAGGCATCTCTCCTCCTCCCCGGCCCCATCCTGCGTGTGGCCCCCGGGGCAGCCGCCCCACCGTCGGGTTGCTCCATCCACAGCCCCTCGGCACCGTGGCTCTCCCACAGCACTTGCAATAAACAAGTGGGATTTGCCTGGGGATTCACGCTTCTGTCTGCAAAGTAAAACCGGTGCCCTCGCCTCCGCGTGCGGCTCTCGTCGTTCTCCCCATCCCGGCCAAACAGCCCTTCCCGGGGTGCCGGGGAGAGGTGGCACAGTGCCCCGGGGATGTCTCCCGGTGGGATCCAACACGGGTAGATGCATCCTTCGTGTCGGCGTGCTCAGTCCAACCCCAGGCGGGAGCACGGGAGGGCTCAGACACCCCCTCCCTGGGGCAGCGGGACCCCCCCATGTTGCACACCATGCTCCCAGGCTGCGTGGCCAGTGTCCCCGCTTGTGCCCTCCCAGTTTGCACAGAGGGAAGGTGAGATGGCAGGGGTGACCTCTGCACCTCCAGCCCGTGGGCACAGGCAGCACACCCAGCCAGCCCCAGCACCCCTGCGGGGTCTGGGCCACCCCTCCATGAAAGGTCCCTGTCCCTGTCCCCTCCTTGTGCAGACAGAGACAGAGGGACTGTGCCACATCCCCGGTGAAAGCCAAGTCCTGGGCTCAGCAGGGCATCCACAGACACACTGATCCGCTTGCTCCGGCTCTGCCCCATCCCTCGTCCCCAGCAGCTCCAGCTCCTCTGCCCCAAAGCAGCCAGGAGCATCCTTGGGGGGGCAGCTACAAGTGCTGCACCGGCCAACAGGGGCTTAACAGGGCTGGGAGGGAGAAAAGAGACCCTGGGAGGACCCAAGCCAGCCCCCCCAAGGTTCATGGCAGTGCTGGGCAGCGTGATTTAGCCTCCCAGCAGGCACTAACTCCGGATCGTCCCTGCAGCCACCGCCATGGGCTGTGAGGAGGGTCGCAGGTCCTGGGGGCTGACGCTTTGCTGGGAACAGGAGGGAAACTGTCCATTGCCACATGTCGAAGCAGGTCTGGCAGCTCTGCTCCCTGAAATCCCCGGTCTGGCCCTGACCCTGTGTCACCCCAGAAAAGAGCAAGGCCAAGAAGCGTGCGTGATAAGGGCTCCCACAGCCTCTCCTGCGCACGGTGTTGGAGAGCAAACAGCCAGGAGCCACTTGAGGGTCTCCCGTGCTCCTCGACACCCTGGGACAGGAGGCAGCTTGCAACACGCGGTGCACCCCCTCGCCCCCACAACCTGGCTGCAAGCATCTGGGTTCCCGAGGGACTGAGGAGGGGGCCCAGGGGTGGCCAGAGGGGTCCCAGCCTGAGCCCAACCACAGGAGACTCATGTGCAGGCAAGACCAAGGCACAGCGGTGTCACCCTGCCCTGCCAATTGCACCACCCAGGGTGACACACCAGAGCTGGGACCCCCTCACCCAAAGCAAATCCACACTGCGGGCAGCCCCGAAAGCCCCAGCACCGGCGACACGAGCTCCCGTGCTGCCCGAGCATCCTCGGGACCGAGGTTACGGAGCACCCAGCCTGGCCACGGTCCGGGAACATGTCCCCACTCTGTGGTGACCCCACTTGCGATTTGTGGGAAAGCTTTGATGTCCCGTTTGCACTTTGCCCACCTCAAGCAGCTCCAGGTGCCCGAGCTGGCGAAGGGTCATGGGCACCGAGCTGGGTCTCCCCTTGACTGCGGCCATCGCCGGATGCTCCACCCTGGAGAGCAGCTCTAACCCACGCAGGAGGGTTTGTTTTGGCCCCAACACCTCGCTCCAAGGGCAGCAGAGAGACCCCTCGTGCTCGGGGACAAGTGCCCTCAGAGCCTCTTGATCAGCGGGTTCCCAGGGGAACCCAGCCCCAGGGAAGGCGGTCAGCAAACACAAGTGAAGTGGGTGGCATGCCAAAGCCCGATTGCACACCAGGGCCATGAGCCCGTTCATGGGGGGCCACTCCGTTCCCCACGCCTGTGCCCTGGTATAAAACCCTCTGCGCCGGCTGCTGCGGGGCAGCCTGGGCTGGGAGGAGGAGGAGGAGGAAGAAGAAGAGGAGGAGGAGGAGGAGGAGGCAGCAGCCATGGAGAGCAGCATGAAGCAAGTGGTGGTTGAAGAGCCACTGGTGAGTCTCTGCAACCAGCAGCAGGGTGGCACGGTCATGCTGGGAGCATCCCTGCGCCCAGCAGAGATGTTCGGCACAGGGCTTTGCCCGGTTTATCCCAGCGAGGCACCGGTGCACGTTGGATGGAGGAAGAGCCTGCGGGATGCTGCATCCCCAGAGCCCAGAGGCAGCGGGATGGGAGCTGCTCCCTGCGGCAAACCCATCCCCAGCCCACCCGCATCCCCCAGCTCTCATCTCCTTCCCCCTCATCCCAGCTTTCCGCCTTTCCCATGCCTATAGGACCCGGAGAAGTGTTGCTCCCAGGGATGCTGCAAGCCGGGCTGCTGCTGCTGGCCCTGCGCCGTATGCTGCTCCAAATGTGCCCGATGCTGCATGCCCCGGTGCTGCAAATGCCCCAAATGTCCCGGCTGCCCTGGCTGCGCCTGCATCAAGCGGTCCCTCTGCTTCGTACCTCGCCTGCTCTGCTACCTGCCCCGCAAGCTCCTCAGCTGCCACCACCTCAAGTGCCTCCTCATCGTGGTGGTGGTGGTGGTCCTGCTGGTGGTCATCATCGCTGGTGCCCTGCTGATGTGGCTGCACGTGGACCAGCAGCACGCCGACGCCGTAAGTAGGGACCCCCATCACCCCCAGGAAGGAGCTGGCGCAGGAGGTGAGCTCCCCTCATTCCCCCCCCTCCAGGTCCTGCGGATGGGGCTGTGGAGAGAACCGGCCTGGGAAGAGGATGCAGCCACTTTCTACCTGGATGGTGGAGATGGAAACTGGGCCATGGTCATTTATGATTACAAGAATGTAAGCGGGGAGCCCTGTGCGGCCGGGGGGACGGGGAAAGGGTGATGGGACCGAGCTGATGTGGGTCTGTTTGCAAACAGCTGCTGGTGACCTACAGATCCCGGCTCGACCATGCCTGCTATGTCACCCGCGTGGACAAGGACAACATCCTGGGGCTGGACACCGTCGCTGAGACCTTCCAGCGCCGGCAGGTGAGCGCCGGCCACCCCGCTCAGCACCGGCTGGGGCAGGATGGGGCATGGGGGGCACATGGCAATGCCCCGGGCACCGTGCCTCATGCAACCCCCCCGATGAAGAATTGGGGTGCAGCATCACGCTGCTCCTGCCTCATTTTTTCTTCTCTCCCCTTGCCAGGCTGAGAAAAGGCTCGCCATGCCCCTGGCTGATCGCTTCCTCCTGGGTACCACAGCCAGCATCCTCTGCAGCATCGTCCCTGTCTACTGGGCTTAGCCTTGCCAGGTGAGTGCAAAGGGTCCCGCTGCCCGCAGGAGTGGGCAGGGGGGCTGGCAGGGAGGGCTGGGGGACCCCCACCCACCCAGCTGCACCCTCACAGTGCCAGGTTTGCCTTGCAGCATCCCCAACGGACACGGCGTTGCCGCAGCCCCTCTGTCCCTCCAGGAGCATCGCCGACACCTCTGCAGCTGCCCCCGCCGGCAACCCCTCACCCACCCCAATTTTGGGAGGTGCCGGGGCCCACGCGATGCCACGGGGCTGAGCAGGAGGTTGTGGGGTCAGGGGGTTGGCGTTGAAGGGACGCGGGGGGCTCCGCTTCGCCGTGCAGCACCGCATCCCTGCTGCAACTGCGGTGCTGGGGGGGGGGCGGAGGCGGTGGGTGGGTGGCTGCTTGGGCGAGCGCCGCGCTGTGCCGGGGGACAGCTGGTTTGTCACTTAAGTCTTCCCAGCTTCGCCAAACCCAAGTGCAAAAATGAGCTTAAAAAAACATGACATTTAAAGAAACAAAATTCTCCATTCCAGTTCTTTGCTCCCTGCTCGCCCGGCTACCGGCAGCTCCCGGCTTCCTTTGCCTTAAAAATGCATTTAGGGGCTCTGAGCAGAATTTAGGTGAATTTCTGATGTGGCCACAGCCTGGGGACTCACGGGGGGGCACCCCCCGAGCATCGCTTGGCACCGAGGCACGGGACTGACCTGAGCTGCCTGCTCCTCCTGCCAGCCCTGCCAGAGGCAAGGCTGTCCTGAAAAATGTATCTGTCCTCTCCCGCTCTGCAGAACTGAATAAAGGATAAGGGGAAGAATCAGGACTCAGAGCTATTCCTGGCAACAGCCCATGTCGAAGGCGGCCACGGCCACCAGACTGCCTGAGGACTGGGATTATTAGGACCGGGATGCTGGTGTTATTAGGATCAGGCGTTATTAGGATTGGGATGCTGGTGTTATTAGGATCAGGCATTATTAGGACCGGGATGCTGGTGTTATTAGGATCAGGCGTTATTAGGATTGGGATGCTGGTGTTATTAGGATCAGGCGTTATTAGGACCAGGATGCTGGTGTTATTAGGATCAGGCGTTATTAGGATTGGGATGCTGGTGTTATTAGGATCAGGCATTATTAGGACCGGGATGCTGGCCCCAGGACCAAGCATTCAGTGCAGAGTGGGGGGAGCGTGGAGCAGCGCAGCCGCAGCCCCCCCCGGGGACGGGAGCCCGCCAGCAGCGCAGCTGCCTCCCACCGGCACTGCGGCCATCCCGGGGTGGGGGCCACGAGCACCCCACCACCCCCACGCCTGGATCTGGCCCCCGCTCCCCACTCTTGGCAGCCAGGGAAGCTTCTCCCCGCAGGGAGAGCGCAGCTGCGGCTGGCCGGGATGCGGGGCTCCCGTCCAGGGCCTCCTGTGGCTCTGGGGCACCCCCCCCGCTCCCCAAAACCCTTGCCCACCCCCAGCTCAGCTGCACCAGCGAGCACAAACCGTGGTGTGGTTTTTATTTGAAAGGCTCCCGGGCTGACGGGCCAGCCCTGGGCACCAGCATTCACCCGGAGCAGCAGATGGCAAAGGGTGTGCGGAGTTTTGCAAGGGCTCAGCACCCCCGCCACCGGCTCAGCCTCCCCCCCGCCCCCCCAGTGATGGAGCAGCTGAAGATGAGCTGTCAGAAACTTGGCAGGACCTCGAGGTCCTTGTGCAATAATTCAAGTGTCCTCGTTTCTCGAGCCTGCGCAGGCAGGGGCAGGCGAGGTTTGCAGAGGACGAGTGCTGCGCCTCCGGGTGCTGCATCCCGGAGGGGGGGGGGGACGGACACCGGAGGCACCCCAAACCCCGATAAGGGGGGTGTCAGCCCTAGTAGCCAGGCGCAGAGGTGCAGGCAGAGGCGTTGATGGGGTGGGGGGCCGGGGGGTTCACCCTGCCCGGGGACAGGCAGGCAGCTTCGCACTGCTGCCGGCTCTCGAAGCGATTGCGGCTGCCGCCGCAGCCCCCGTACCAGAAGAGCGAGCAGCGGCCGGGTTGGTGACCCTCGAAGAACCACTTGGGCGAGAAGGAGTGGCAGGGTCCCGGGTCCCTCGCCTCCAGGCAGGCAGCTGCAAGGCGAGCGGCACAGCACCCTTACGGCAGGGCCAGAGCACGCAGCGCGGTTGCGTGCCGGGAAATGCACCCCACGAGCCAGCCGGTGCATGAGCCGGCAGCCCTGCCTGCTTCCCTGCCTGCTTTCCGCTCACGAGTCACCCACCACAAGGACACCCCCTTTAACCCCCCCGCCTCGCACGCTCCTCACCCTGCGTCATGTTGCTCTTGCCCACGCCGGCTTCGTCAAGACCTGCCCGGGACGGTCACGGCATCAGCCGAGCGGCGGCACCGAAAACTCAACCGTGCCCCCTGCTCCGGCTGGGGGCACCCCCATGGTCGCCCCCCCCACCCCGGTCCCCTGCCCACCCTCGCCTACCCTGGTCCACGCAGGCGCGGATGCAGTCCTGCTCGCTGCCGAAGCGGTTGGCGTTGCCCCCGCAGCCCCCGTACCAGAAGCGCTCACAGGACCCCGTCTCCCACCGGTGGTACCACATCACGGAGAATTGGGTGCAGGCACTGCCGGGGTCCTTGTCCAGGGTGCACGGTCCGGGAACGGCCGCAGCCCTCCGGCCCTTACCGGGGCCGGTGGGTGCTGTGGGCATCCCAGTGGGGACCCTGGGGGTCCTGGGAAGGGAAATCAGAGCAAATCCCCCAAGTATGTGCTGGGGGATGGAGGATCCCCTCTCTAGGAAGAGGAGGTGCAAACCCCCCCCAGCCCCCCAACTCGTATCACGGGGCACCGAGGGATGCACAAGCAGGGGATGGTCCCGGTGCCGCTCACTCACTGCGCAGGGGTCCCTGGGGGGGGCTTGCCGGTCCTGGTGCTGGCGAGGGGCACCTCCTGGGGGCACCCCGGGGTGCTGGGGCGCTGGCTGCTCTCCGCTGTGGAGCAGAAGCGATAGCAGAGGCGTGACAGAGATGCAGGCAAGGAGGTTTTGGGGGGGATTGAAGCCGCCTACTCCCGGAGCAGCCGGGAACGGGACCCAGAGATGCTCCAGCCCCCCAAGACCTCCCCACCCCGCTCACCCCGCAGCCTCCTGAGAAAGCCCAGCGCCGTCCTCTCCGCGTATCCCATCTCGGGTGGGTGAACCGAGCCCAGGCGCAGGGAATGGTACCGCCATGCCGGCAGTGCCTCCGGCATGGCCGCCTCCGGCTGCTCTGTCCCGGCTCGCCCCAGGGAGAGCACCAAGATGCCAAAATCCTCACACTGGGCAAAGGGGGCCAGCGCCTGCCGTGCCTCCCCGTCCCACAACAATGCGGCCCCCGTCCCCACCACGAAGAGGATGCGGAGCCGGTCGCCGGAGCTCTGTGGGAAGACATGCCGGAGGGTCCACGCCACCGCGCCGCTGGCAGATGCTGCAGCCCGCCTGGGCACCAAGGCGAGGTGGAGACGCTCCCGGAGCTGCTCCCCGGAGCTGGGCAGCCCAAAGGGGACCTCGGCCAAACCCTGCCCGGGAGTGGAGGGTCCCGTCAGCACCAGGGCGATGCGGGTGCCACGCTGCACCAGATCCGGCCCCGTGAGCTGCAGGTGCCCCAGGAGATGGTGGAAGAGCTCGCCAACAGCCTCCAGCCTCTCCGCCAGCATCCCTGGGGCTGCGTTGTCCACCACCAAGGCCAAGTCCACGTCCGGCAGGTCAGGGGATGGCACGGCTGTGGTGCAGCTCTCGGGGTGGCAGAGATCTGCGATGGGAAGAGATGGAGGCTGAGCCCCAGAGCCGGCCAGCACCCATCCCCGGTGCAGCCCTGGGGCTGCCTACCGAAGCAGAGGATGCAGGGCAGCACTGCATCCCGCAGCACCGCCGCATCGCCAGCCGGCTCCGCCGCCGAGAGCTGGACCACTCGGAAGAGGCTGTTAACCTGGGGGTGAGGCAGAGCCGGGGTGAGGGGTGAGGGCTGGGGGGACGACAAGGGACCGGGGGGAGCAGCCACCAGCCCCAAGGCTCACCTGGAAAGCCCGCACCACCTCGGGCAGCGGGCTGAAGGTGAGCACTGCCGGCACGATGCCCAGGGCTTCGTACTGCAGAGCAACGTCCCCGATGCCCTCCAGGTTCTGGTTTCGGCCGCTGGTGACGAAGAGGACAACTTTCCTGCCCAGGGTGGCCGGCCGGACCCTTTTGAGCACATGGTGCCCCACGAAACGCATGGCGGTGGCCAGGCGGCCGCGGCGGGAGGAACGGGTGGGCGAGAGGCGGCGGAGGCGGTCCAGCAGCGCGGTCCTGCTCCCCATCTCCCCGGCACGCAGCAGGTAGGTAGGGGTGGCCGCGTAGGCCAGCACGGCCACCCTGGCCCCCGCTGGGCAGCCCAAGGGGGAGATCTGCAGGTCCCGCAGCAGCAGGGCCAGCAGCTCCTTCATGCGGGAGAAGAGGGCTGGCGATACGGTGGATGAGGTTTCCAGCACCAGAACCAGCTCGGTGGGGAAAAGCGGGCAGGACGGCGAGGTGGTGACTGCAAGGGGATGGTGGCATCTCAGGGGCTGCTGGAATAGCCCCCCCCGGGACACCTTGTGCTTGTGGGACCCGTGCCCACCCGTCCACTGCTGCCTTCATCCAGGCACACATCCATTGGCTGTGCCCCCATCACCCAGCCGTCCCTCTGTCCCCTCTGCCCTGGTCCCCCCACCGAGCCGGTCCCCATCCCCTCCTTGCCATCCCTGCCGCTATCCCAGGCTCTCACCGCAGCTCCGGCGGATGAAAGCCTTGAGCTCGCAAGGCTGGAGGGATGCACAAAGCGGCGTCAGTCCCGGCTCTCCCACCCAGCTCTTCCCAGCAAACCCAGCAAGGCTTGCTGGGGCCAGGCGGCCACCGAGCTCCTCTCTGTCCCCCGAGGACACCCCTCGAGGCCGGGTCCCCATCCCCAGCCGGCCCTATGTCAGCATCCCGTACCGTGGAGGGGGGAGTGCCTGGCGAGCCCTTTGGGCCCTGGAGCAGCGGGAGAGGAGAGAAACAAAGAGGAAATATGAACAGGGAACACATCCCCGAGCACCGGGGCTTCCCTGCTCTTTGCACAACACAGGATGGTTGCAGAAATGTGGTAGGAAAAAGGGAATTTGCAGGGAGTCACCATCTCTCCCGGAGGTCCCGCACTGCCGCGGCCGCCTGCTTCTCCTCTGCTCCCAGGATTGCCCTGGAAAACCCCAAGGAGTTGAGCGGGTGGGCACGGCAGGGGGGCAACGGGGAGGGGGCTGCACCATACTCACCCTGCGCCCGGGCAGCCCTCGTGCACCCTTGTCCCCTGGGGATCCTCTCTCACCCCCATCACCCTGGGGGGGGACACTCGGAGGAAGCTGACCATGTCCTTACCAGCAGCCCACAGCGTGGACTGGCCGGCCCTGGTCAGGTCCCCATGTCCCCTTCTGGCCCCCCACGCACTCACCTGAGCCCCGGGGTATCCTGGCAGGCCCCGAGCACCCTGGGGGAAGCATCACACATGAGGGGGTTCGGGACCCCCGGCAGCCCCACGGGCAGGGACGGAGCTCTGCCCCACGCTCATCCCACCCGCCTCCATCCCTGCTCCGCACTGCCGGTACCTTGTCACCCTTCCTCCCTGGAGCACCTCTCCGGTCACACCCGTTCTCACCCTGGGAGGGGAGAAAAATCCCAAAGCAGATTATTGTAGGACCTACACAAACACCCCTCTTCCCAAAGCTTCTTTGGCCACAGCTTTTCCATGCCTTCCACTGCTGCAGTGCCCCTGGGGAGGATGCCATGGCCCTGAGGGACACAGCCTTACCAGGGTGCCTTTGGGTCCCCGCGGTCCCACGCTCCCCTTCTTGCCCTTGTCTCCTGCCTGCCCCTGGAAGAGAAAGCAGGGCTGCAGGCTGGGGGTGCACAGGGGACGCGGTGAAATGCCGTGCTGTGGTATCCCTCACTTTGTCCCCTTTGGGACCAGCTGGTCCGACTGCTCCCTGGGAGCCCTCAGCTCCGGGCAGACCCTAGGTGAAAGGCAAAGGCGGATCGAGGATGCTGGGGAGCACCTGTGGGTTGGGCACCCACTGGCACGGCCACCAGCTTGGGGTGGCCACCAGCACCCACCAAGGACCCCAGCACTGGGAGGGGGATGGCACCTGAAGTCCTCTGCGCCCTGGGTGACCGGTGACACCGTTCGTCCCCCGCAGCCCTGGCAGCCCCTGCAAAGGGAGAATGGAGGGGGCAGCGGCGGTGCCCACCCGGGGGTCCCGGTGCCAGCGGGGTCTGCCCTGGCCTTACCTGGGCACCTCCGTAGCCCTTCTGTCCCTCGGGGCCAGGGCTGCCACGGTTCCCCTTCTTGCCCTGCAGGGAGACAGGATGGCTCAGGCTCCAGTGGGGAGATGTCCCCGGACCCCCGCATCCCTGGGCTCTGCCAGCCCTACCTGCACTCCCTGCTGCCCTTTCTGGCAGGAGGTCTGTGGAGGAAAATGCCATCAGCCACCGTGTCCCCATGACAGGGGCACGTGGCACCGGGGCACCCGGCGTGGACCTCGGTGCCCCCCTGCCCGCAGCACCTACCGGGTGAGCAGGGGGACCCGGGGGCCCCGGTGGCCCCGGGGGACCCTCCTGGCCAGGGTGTCCCTGGAAATCATGGGCGTTGAGAGGGAAGCAGAGCTCCTGGCCGTCCTATCTGCACATCTCATCCCCAAAAGGGTCCTGCCGACTGCCTGCTCCACTGCTGCCACCCGGCATCCCTGAGCATGGTCCTGGCCCCTGCCAGACCTTACCTGGGGACCCCCATCTCCTCTCCACCCTGGGGTGCCAGGCTCGGGGCTTGTCCTCCCAGGTGGCCCCTGGGGAGCAGAGGTGGGTGCTGAGCGAGCCTCCCAGCACCCCATGGAGCCGCGGGGCTGTGAGCCCATTACTTACCACCTCGCCACAAGGGCCTGGGGGACCCTTCTCCCCCCGGGCACCCCGGGAACCTTTCTGCCCCTAAGTGAAGGCAGGAGGAAGGGATTTAGCAACCAAGCGGTGGGCGAAGGAGGCAGTGCTTCGCTGAGGCTCAGCTGTGCAGTGCCGTACCTGCCTCCCCCGGGACCCCTTCTGTCCGGGGCGGCCAGGGGTCCCTGCTTCACCCTGGGGAGTAGAGAGGAGGCTGTGGCTGTGCCTGATCCCACTTGGGTGTCTGTGCCGGGATGGAGGGGTGGTTGCACCGGCTGGCTGGTGCAATGTGCCACTGCACAGCTCACCTGCTCCCCGTCCACACCGTCATAGCCGGCTTCTCCAGGAGGTCCCTGCAAGGAGGTGACACGGTCTGGTGCCAGGTTATATGTCATGGGGTGCAATAGCCAGGTTCTGGCTTTGCCCCATTTCCTGCAGCACCCCAGGCCATCCCACCCCTCCATCATGACCATCTCCCATTCCCCTCCCCGCATCCCTCTCTTCCCTGCCCGTCCTCGAGGTCTCCCTGCCGCTGCCAGCTGTCCATGGCCTTGGCCACCATCGGTGCCCGCAGGAGCCACAGGATAAACCACGAGGCAGGGACGTACCTGCTCCCCGGGGTGACCCATGAAGCCCTGCAAAGAGACAAAGAAGAGCAGCCGGGGAGCGGTGGGCACCCTCGCTGCAGGACAGAGCCACGCAGGGCTGGGACAGCCCCTCACCTTCGGTCCATACTGCCCTGGGCATCCCTGCATCCCTCGGCTGCCGTGGAGACCTCGGGGTCCCTGCTCCCCCTGCACTCGGGAGGAGGTGGGGGGCCATCAGAGGCAATGCGGTGACGGGGGTCCCCTTACCCACGGGGCCACCCTCTCCTACCCCTGGGGGTCCCTCGGCCAACTCACGCTGTGTCCATGCTCGCCCTCGTCTCCAGCACGCCCCTTGCTGCCTGTCATCCCCTAGAACAGAGAGACCCTGCAAGCGGCAGCCATGACCCCCCGGCCCGAGGATGGACCCTGGGCTGGGAGCCAGCTTGGCTGGGCTCCCTTCCCAGCTCGGGGAGGAAGGGCTTGAGCTGAGCCGAGCTCCCAGGGCTCCTCTTGGCCCTGGGAAAGGGATCCGGGGCTGTGCATGCAGCACAGGGGTGCAATTCTCCTGGGGAAGTGTGGGGAGACCCCCTCATCCCCTGGGCCTCAGTTTCCCCCTGCTTCGCTCAGTGCTTTGGCACCGTGGCAGCAGCTTCAAGGTGGGCACGGCCCAGAGCCCACCCATCTGTCCCAGCAGAGAGGGATGGGAATGGTGGGACTGCTCTCCTACGGGCATGGTGGGGGGCCTGGGGAAATATCCCCTCTGATGGGGAAGGGAAAGGTCTAAGCCCTGCTCCGTGCTGTCTGCGGCACTGGGCATCCCTCCCCCATCCCCCCGCTCCCCCGGCCCCTTACCTTCTCCCCATGGGAGCCACCAGGGCCTTGTGGACCGGGCAGCCCCACGCAGGTGCAGGGACACATCTGGCAGCACGTCCGTTCTGCCAGGGCCAGCTGTGGGGAGAGGGTGGCAACCCCGCTCAGAGCCCACGGGACCCCCACCACCCTCCCCACCACAACCCATCCTCACCAGCTCCTGCGCCACGTGCCCGCCGACCTCCGGCATGTCCACGGTGAGGTGCTGCCCACTCGCCAGCCATCTCCCAAATTCCATCTGCTGCAGGTCCCCCAGCCCCGTGACGTTGTTCACCGCCACCGTCACCAGCAGGTCAGCCTGGTCTGGAGGGGACGGGGTGTCGTGGGGTGTCACATTGCGCAAGGGTGGCCCCCCCCGGTCCCCGCCAGCTTTCCCCACTCACAGGGCTCACCCATTCGAGCCCCACGCAGCCGTCGCCGTCCCACCTTGCAGCCAAGCCGACGTTGCCGCCTCCTTCATCTTCCCCGCATCATCGTCCAGCCCATCCGTGAACACCAGCAGCACCTGGGCAAGGAGTGGGGGGGGGGTCCGGTGCTCTACAGCAGCCCCCAAGAGTGGGAGCGCATGGGGAGCCATGGGCACGCCTGTGCCGGTGCTATACCTTGGCATCAGCCGCCTGCCGTGCCAGGGTGCCGAGGAAGCTCTGCAGGGCGAGCTGGTTGAGGTAGGAGCGCTGGAAAGCGTGCGCCCGTGCCAGGCGTTGCAGCACGTCCATCCAGGGCTCCCGCAGCCGCTCCTGGAAAAGGGTTTCCCCTTCCCGCTGCGTGCTCTGCAGGCTGAGGCTCAGGTTGAGCGGGCTGCAGGTGAGGTGGTCCAGCGCGGTCAGGTCCCGCAGGACCCGCTCCAGGTAGGGCTGCAGGTTGGATTGCTGGTAGTCGGTGACATCCAGGGCCACCAGCACGTGGAGGGTGCATGGTCCTGCGGGGCAGAGCACGGAGACCCAACCGGGCTACGTGGGATCCCGGCTGAGCGGGCTGGAGCGCGGCATCTCCCACGGGGACATGTGCGCCCCACGGTGGGACATCTCCCCGGACACAGGGATGTCCTCACTCACCCGCCTGCCGGCTCCGGACCCCTGCGGCTGCGAGGACGAGAAGAGCCGCAGGGAAGCAGACCCCGCACAGCCCCATTTCCCCGGCGTGGCACGGCTCGGTGGGACACCGCGGTCACCGGCGGGGAATCAGCTCCTCCCGTGCCCGGCAGCTGCGAGGCGTGAAGGCAGGGCTGCGGCCAAGCGGCAACCGGCAGCGACGAGAGCAGAGCACCTGCCTTAGGGAGACGGCGGGCCCAGAGCTGTCTCCAGCTCTCCATCCATCACTGCTTGACAGGTCATCCATGGAGCACAGCCCAGCCCCGGGGCCACTGTGGCCGTCCGAGCCGAGCCAGCTCTGGCCTCATCCTGCCCACCTGCTTGGCTGCTTGCAGACAGCGCTGGGTGTGTTTTGCTGGGGTGTTTTGCACCCCCGGGGCTGCAAGCGCTCACTCCTGATGAGCTGTGGGGTAGCTGGGGAGGACGTGGGGGCAACACAGGGCAGGACACGGGGGTCCCGAGCTCCTTGACGGAGCTGAACCGCTCCTGGCAGGGTTTTGGGTTTTGCCCCCAGCGCTGTGAGGACGCCCGCGCAGCCTGCTGCCCTCCCAGCTCAGCCTTCAGGGCTGCACTTCGGGCAGCTCGCAGTGGAGATGCAGCTTTCCCAAGGGTTTTGGGGATGCCCTTGGGAGCTGGCGCGGCAGCCATCCCCCTGTCGCTCCGCAGGCAGGGAGCGGAGGGACGGAGAGATGCGCTGAGGTCAGCACCAGGAGCCCTGCCTGCCCGTCCTGCCACACCGGGTGACCCGCCTGCTTTGCCGATGAGCGGGACGCAACCCACCCCACGGCCTGACCGCGTGGCCAGAGCAAGAGGGGAGAAGGCGGCCGGAGCCCAGACCTTCGGGAACGAGCAAAGCGAGAGACCAAAGACTGCGGTAGGAGCCGAACTTGCGGCATCGCCACAACCCCACAGTGACTGCTTGGGAACAGAGAAACCCCCTTACCTCTCCTGCGCCTTCGCCGGTGCCGGGGATCCACGGCACGCAGAGTCGGGCAGTGCCGGACGGTGCAGCTGACCGCGGGCTGCAGGAGCTGGCCGCCTGCGTGGGAGGATGTGCGTTTGGGGGGTTATTTATTCCAGGGCTCGAGAAAACATCATATGTCCGACACGTCAGGGGGAGCTGCCTTGCAGCCAGGGAAGAGGCTCCCGGGCTCCATGGGGCTGGCCCTGCCAGAGCAGGCAGCTGCCCACCGTGGAGCACGGACCACGGCACCCCACGACCACCCATCGCCTCCTGGGAAGGTGCAAGAAGAAGCTTATGGGGCAGACCATCGAGGGTCAAGGGAGATTGTGGTGCTTGGAAAACTACGTCTGCAAGGGAGTTGGGTCCCAGGGAGTGAACGCCAGCGTGGGAAACCCAGACTGGTCCAGGGAGGGATGTGGGGAAAAACCTCCACCGAGAGCCCCGGGTCCCCGGAGCGCTCCGTGAGAAAGGGGCGATATCAGGGTGGAAACCAGCGGCCAGATCCTGACATAATGGATTTACATCATCCGGGGACTCAGCCCTCAAACATCCTTCCCAGCATAAGCAAAACAGAGGGATGGAAACGGAAAGTATTTCAAAGCCCGGCTTGTTTTTCACGGGGGATCTGTTTGTTTTCTCGGGAGACCAGCTAGAGGTTGGAGATGAATTAGGCAGTCGCTCCCCGCGTTCCCATCCCCAGGCTGCACCGTGCAATGTGTGGGCTGGGGATGGTGTGGGGAAGCAGAGCGAGACCAGTTTTCAGGGGTTTATTTATTCGTTGAAGGGGAAAGGTTTACTGCATGTAGGTTTTGCAATGCCGGACTAATGAGCAAAAACACATCCCGAGATGATCTGCTGTTGGGGGAGGAAAATAAGAGATATCCTTGTCCCGAGATAAGGCGTGAAGGAGATTTCCCCACGATCTGCTGTGCCTGGCGGGAACAAGTCAGGCCCTGAATGCGGGAGGTCCCTGAAAGCAAAGGGAAAGAGGATTTGGGGGTGGGGGGTTAGTGGGCAGGGGAGGGAGTGGAGCCTGGATGCCTGTGTGCATCCAGCGTGTCCCCGAGGCAGTAATTGTATGCAGTAACACTGAACACTTGAAAACTTAAAAAATAACATTAATGTGAGTTATGAGAATATTGTAAGTAAGACGATAGGACTCTGTTTGTCTGGGAGCAGCACGAGCAGGCTACGCTGCATGGGACGATGAGCCAGGAGCCGGAGGGGCCCCCGCTCAGCCCCTCGTCCCCACTGCAGCACGTCCCAGGTTGGGACGTGCAGGAGGGACAGTGCAAGGGGACAGGGGACATGCAAGGGGACGGCCCCCCCTGCACGGGCAAAGCAAGGCTGAACTCAGAGCTCTATCTAGTGGCGAGTGGGTGGCTGGACCCCATTTCCCTCCCCAGGCTGGGGGTACCCTCACCCCTGTCTTGGGGGGGACGCAGCCACCCTGACCCCCTGCACCAGCTCCCCAGGGTGGGCGGCTGGGAGCTGGCAGAGGGCAGCGAGCGAGGCGGCACCTCTGGGAGCACCGTGGGCTCATCCTGCCCCGTGTCCATCACCTCCCCGGCGTGGCCCCCACCTGCCCCTGGGTGCCCGGGCATGGCCCACTGGTGGAGCTGAGTGGCCCGTGGGGACCTCGCCGTGACGGGCTTTGCTGAAGTGGCAAAGCTTTGACGGCAGGTGTCACTCACAGACCTCGGCGCGCACACGCGTGCACACGTGTGCACACACGCTTGCACACGCGGCCACACGGCCCAGCCAGGGTTGCCAGCCGCCTCTCCCATGCCTTGCTGTCTGGGCACCCTCTGGTCAGCCTGGGGTGCTCAACCCGCTCTTGGGGTGCTTGCCCTGCCCTCCCTGGGGTGCTCACCCAGCTCCCGGGGTGCTCGCCCACCCTCCCCAGGGTGCTCGCCCAGCTCCTGGCAGGCCTGTGACCAGTGCACCAGTGCAGGTTGGGTGTCTCTGGGTGCAGGGCTGCCTTTGGTGTCGGGGGGGGGAAGGCAGATGGAGCACCGGCCCCACGCTCCCATGGCATCCCAGGGTGGGGGGCTCCAGGCTGAGCCCCCCCCCAGGAGGAGGCAGGGTCCATGATGCTGCCCTGGGGGTTTGTGGGGTGCAGGCAGCTTCTCGGCGCCTGCTCCAGGGCCCAGAGCTCACCTATGTTTGGGAAGAGTGCATGGGCTAGGGATGCTGCCTCCTCCTCCTCTGCTCCAGTAAGGCTTGGGAGGATGTGGGATGCGGGGTGACCAGGGCTGTGGGACTGGGGGGGTCCAGGACCAGGAGATATGGGGTGCAGGGCTGGAGAATGTGGGGAGTGCAGGAGCAGGGCTGAGGGATGTGGGGTGCAAGACCAGGACATGGGGGTGTGGGAAGGGGTGCAGGACTGGGGGGGCTGCAGGCTGGGGATGTGGGGTGCAGGACCAAGGCCATGGGGTGTAGACTGGGGTGCAGGAGCAGAGGTTGCGGGGTGCAGGACCGGGGGCTGGGGGATACAGCGGCCGGATCGGTGCTGGGGGATACGGGATGGGACCGGGGGTGGGGGGTACAGGACGGGACAAGCACGACCGGGACTTAGCGGGGTGCAGGACGGGGTCCGGGGGTGCAGGACCGGGTCAGGGGACTGCGGACCGGAGGCTTCGGGGGGGGCAGAAGAGGGGGCTGCGGACCGGGTCCCCGGCAGCAGCGCGGCCCCGCCGCCCCCCCCCCCCCCCGGCGCTGGCCCCGCTCCCAGCCCTGCGCCCGGGGCTGCAGGGGCCGAGCTCCGCGCTTGAACCCGCCCCCGCCAGATCTCATTTCCCTAAAAAAAAAAAAAAAAAAAAGGGAGAGGGAGAGAGAGAGAGAGGGGAAAAAAAAAAAAGGGAGCGAAGAAGGGAAGGAAAGAAGGGAAAAAAAAAAAAAAAAAGCCGCCCGCCTCCCCCTGCCCGCCCGCTGCCCGCGGAGCCATGGCCGGGCTACGGACCTGCGGGCTGCTCCTCTGCCTGCTCCTGGCCCGGGCCATGCACTTCCCCGACTACTCCTACGTGCTGGAGGAGGAAGAGGAGGAGGACGCGGAGCCCCTGGACTACAAGGACCCCTGCAAAGCCGGTAGGACCGGGGCGGGGGGGGCGGCCGGGCCGGCAGACAAAGGGGAGCCCGGCGGGATGGGGGGGGTTGTTGGTGTGAGTGTGTGTGAGGGGGAGTGTGTACCCCCCACGGCTCCCAACTTCGGGGAAACTTGGCTTCACACTCTCCCCCCCCCCCGGCTCCGTGCTGGCCCCGGGGCTGGGGGCTCCCCGCTGCCGGGGGGGACGACGGGGGGCGGGCAGCGGCCGGCCCCGGTTGGGGATGCATCTGGTTGTACTTAGGTGGGGGGGGGGGGCTGGAACGGCGCCCCGCTTTCTCTCCCCAGCCTTGGCCGCACCGGCAGCTGTCAAAGGCGGTGGGCAGCCCCCACCCCAGCCCACCCCCGCACCCAGCCCACCCCAAAGCCGGACCCACGCTCCGTGTCCCTTGGCTTTCTCCTTCTCTCCCAAACCGCAACCGGAGAAAGCTCCTCGTCGTCGTCGTCGTCGTCCCCCCCCGGGGTCCGGTCGGGCTGTAGCGTCCCGGGACGCCCGGGCCAGGCTTAGCCCGGGAGGTGTTTGTCATCGTCGTGTCCCCCCCCCCGGGCCGGGGTCCCTCCGTGCTGGGTCAGGGGATTGCTGCTGAGCTGTTCTTTAGATTTTGGAAGGGCTGGGAGCAGGCTGGGTGCCACGGGGGGGACAGTCCTTGTCTCCCAGAGCGAGATAAAGGGGATGGGAGGATTTTTTTTTCGGGGGGGGGGGAAACTGAGGCACGGGAGGGACAGGCAGGGCTGAACACAGAGGCAAGGGCTTGGGTCTGGCGGGTCCTGGCTGGAGGATCACGTTTCTCTTTAATGGCATTGTCTGCACTGGAAGGCGTCTGTTGATATAACTCTGTCTACATGAGGGCTTTTTCTGGCCAAAAATCCTTCCCTTCCTGCCCTCCCGGGCTGAAACAGCTAGGCTTGCAAAACTGTCCGGGCAGAGCCGGCTGGAGCCTCCGCTCCGCTCCCACTTCATCCAGCTGCACGGGAGAGAGAAGGCTTTGCCCGCTGATGAGCCAAACTAATTAGGAGTGGTTTTGCTAGTGGGTGAGGGCCCCCTCCTCACCCCGCTCCCGCACACCCCGAGACCCCCATCGCCTCTCGGGGCCGGCGAGGTGGCTATTCCCCCCCCCCTCCGCCTTCCCGGCGTGCCTTTACGAGATCCTTATGTGACTAATTTAATTACTGCAGCTCTTCCCTGGGGGCCCGGGGGGGGGGTTCAGGCCCTGCCACGCACCACACGAGCCGGGTATTTACCCCCAGTTGATGTCCACAGGACTGGGACGGGGAGGTCCACCAGTGGGGTCTGCTCAGCAGCCACAAACACCCCCTCCCCAGCATCCCCCTGACCCATGTGGGGGCTTGTTTTTGTTTTGGGGTGGCGAGTCCCCCCCCAAGGCTTCAGGCAGCGCTGGAAAAAGCTGAGCACCGAGGCCTTGCCGCTGCCGCGGGTCCCGGCGAGGCTACGAGGAAGGGAAGTGCCGGGAGAGGAATTTGGGTTCCTCGGCACAACTCATGCCAGAGGTATCCTGAGGCCGCCCGTCCTGGCAGGACGGCTGCCCGCGGCTCACCGGCTGCCCCGGTGATGCCACCCGTCTGCACCGGTGCCAGCAGGCCAGCCCTGCCACAGCAGGGGAAGAGAGCTGCCCGTGCTGCCGCTTCTTTGCCAGGGATGCCAAAATGGGACCGCTGGGAGATCCGGCCCTTGGACCAGCCCCCGGGCAGCCAGGGAGGGAGGAATTAGCCGTGGCCCCGGTTTCCCTTCACCCGGTCAGCAGGATATCCAGGTCTCAGTGCCCAGCGGTGAAGAGAGCAGCCGCTGGGTTGGATCCTGGTCGAGTCTCCGGCCGGGAAAGGCAACCGGCATCGCTCCCACCACACCCCACCACGCCGGGGGAGAAGCTCGGCCGCGGCTCCCTGTGTTTGCAGAGCCTGTCCGAGCACTGACCAAACGTGTCCAGCCCGAGGGTTTGTTCTTGGCTCATCCTGGGGGGGTTGCTGAGCAATTCGGCCACGGGAACAGGGACCCCTCGGGTGCCCCCAGCACCTGGGGAGGGATGCAGCCTGCCTCACTCCCCGCGTGCGGCTCCACGGTCACGTTTGGAGGTGCCAGGCTAAACTGGGGGTGGGGCTGGTGTGCTTCTGCTACCCACGGCCGTGCTGTCACCCTGCTCCCCCCACTCGTGGGGAGGGGGATATGGGGGGTGCGCAGCTCTGCAGGGCTCACGCAGCCCCCCAAGGTAGCTGCTCAGGGGGAATCTGCTCTCCCATGCTGTCCACGGGGGGCTCAGCATCTCCTGCCCGCAGGGTGATGGCAGAGCGATGGGCACGGGGAGCATCACGTGCGTGAATGGGGCTGGGGGCCTGAGCCCCCCTCCCCGGGTGTACGAGCTTCCCAGCCGTGCCTGGAGCGCTCTGGCTCCGGCCGCCTGGGTTTCACCTAGATTACACTTTCCAGGCGTAGTCAGCGAAGGCTACTGGTTGCAGTCACACTTGTCAAGCTGCCCAAAAATATTTTCCAGCCGTTATATGTCGCTTATTCATGCAGGGTAAAAATCCACCCGCGGAGCCGGGGCCGGCAGGAGGCCTGCGGTTCAGGGCTCAGGATGGCACAGAGACCTTGGAAATCTCAGGCCGATCCCGGGATCTGCTTTATCTTTGTGTAATCACCCGTTCGGCGCGGTGGCGTGCTCCGGCGGGGGCCGGGTGTGCGATGGCGAGGCTGGGGGGCTCGCTCGCCCACCCGCCCTCCCTGCCCTCCCTTCCCGGCTCCTGGGAAACACTCCGGCTGCTGATTCACGCCGGCGGGTCGTGGCGAGGGGGGAGATGGCGTTTCCTGAGGCTTTATCCGCCGCCGTGCCGGGGCTGGGAAACACATGGCCGGTGGGATGGGGCGGCCTTGGGGAACCACGGCCGGACCCGGGGAGAACAAAGCAGCCGGGAGGGATACGGGCAAAGGAGGGAGGATGGCTCATGGGTGGTTTTCCCCAAATTTTTCATCTTGACTGTGCCGCAGAGGGTGTTTTCTGGGTGAGAACGTGCCCTCCTGGTTGCCCACGGCTTTGCCGAGGCTTCACGGGGGTCTCCGGCGTCGCGGCGGGGAGAGAAAACAGCATCCTGCTGCCATCCCGCCGAGCTGTGGAGAGCGAGTGTCCCGCTTATAACCTGGCCAAGGGCTGCAGGAGGGCTGTCGGTCACCGCTGTCCCGTCTACCCCGGGAGGGGCTTTGTATGGCAAACCCCCCTCTGTACACATGCAAAAGGCAATGAGAAAATCCCCCCCTTCTCTCAAGCTGCAGGAGGGTTTAAGCAGCCCGGCCAGGGAGCTGCAAGCAAACTTTGGAAGGAGTTAATCGGTGCGTGGGGAGGGCTGGTGGGGACAGGGTTGAGCAATAAAAGCACGAGGGGGGGTATATGTTTGCAGCCAGAGCCCTGGGGCAGATGCACAGAGGTCTGGGAGCCCTTGGGAGCCGGTGCCCCTTGGCAGGGCTGGTGCCGAGCGGCAGGGACAGGCACAGTGCCGCTACCAGGGGCCAATCCTGCCGGGGCGGCTGCCCCGAGCCATGAGAGCCCGGGTTACCCCCACATGTGCTGAGCCGGGTGTCGGGGCGCGTTCCCATCCCCGATGGGCTCCGGTCCCCGCTCTCACCCTGCCACCGCTGGGCTCCCCTCCTCGCAGGGGAATGCAACAACAACCCCCCCCCCCCAATCCCCTTGGCAGAGCAATTTGCAAATATTTTCCTTTCCAGCAGCTCTCCCTTTCACAAGTGACCGATGCCGCTGGCCCAGGCTGTGTTTTCCTCGGTGACCTGGCTTTGCAGAGGGGAGGCAGGGAGAGCCCGTTCCCCACACACAGCTCTGCAGCACTCTCCCCCGCTTCTTCCCAGGGGCTCGGACATGCCTTAGGTTTGGCATCCTCCACGCTGAGCCCCAGAGGAGGCTTTCTCCTCCGTTTGCTGTCACGGAAGAGAAACAGAAGGAAAATCCTCCCCCGGAGTGATCAAACCATCCCTCCTGCTCCTGACCTGCCCCCAGACATTCATTAGCTGGAAGATGTTTGCTGCTGCGGGGCCGTGTTTATTAGAGGCCAGGCTTCACGGTGCTTATTCCATCCTATGCTGCAGCATCGTCCGGCATGGAGTAGGCAAAGGGCTCGGAGCCTGCACCCCGATACCCAGGGCTGGGGAGGTGAATTGGCCATGGATGCCCCGGGAAGCGGTGGCGGAGACGGTGCTGCCTCCGGGCGAGATGTGCCTTGAACCGCAGAGGGATGCACAGAGGAGACAGGAGGGGAATTGGGGAGAGGGATCATCCCTCCACCTTGGACACTGTACTTTAGCATCTCTGCCTTCCCCGGCTGCCTGGATGCTGCTTTCTGCCTGCACCCTGGGGAAAGGAGAGCAGGGCTGCTGGCAGGAGGGTGCCCAGTGCTGGTACAGCCGCCAGTCTCACAAAGGGACCTGCTGGGACAAGGATGTGCCGGCAAGAAAACAGCAGGCAGGGGGTCCCAGCTGCCTGCGGGGACAGTGACCGATAGCAGAGCGGCTGTGTGCCAGGACTGGCTCTTCGGGGGGTTGCCCCTTGGTGCTGACCGGCTCTGTCCCCCCGTGCCTCAGTTTCCCCACTGCTTGCGGAGGGGCCGTGATCTGGCCTGGCTCCCAGCCTGGCCGCCGAGGCTTGAATTCCTGCTTTGTGCCTGCTGCGCTCGTCGGAAGGTGCTCTGGGAAAGCAAATATTCCTCGCCCCGGCATTTACAGGCTGGCTGCTCCCTCTCTCCGGCTGCCGGCGAGGGGCACCGGGAGAGGGGCTGCGCTGCTGCCGGGGGAGAGGAGAGGGCCTGGCTCACCTCTGCTGCGTGCCGCGGTCCTGTCCCCACTGTCCTCGGGGTCTCTGCGGGGCCACCACAGAGGTGGCAGGGGGAGAGCTGGCACCCGGCAGGGACCTCGGCAGGAGGCAGCAGCAATGGGGGGCTTCTCCCCCCAACCCCGACAGCCCCTGGGATGCTCCGCATCCCTCTGCCTTTACACCTACGCCTCCGTCCCAGGGGTCTCCGGGCAGGGCAGACCCCCAAAGAATGGGGGGACCCCCCCAGGCCCAGCCAAGCGGGGTGCCCGCTCCTCTGGCCGTGGCCCCGGCGTGTTTTGCCGGGAGCGGAGCTCGCAGCGGGCGCAGCTGGGCTGGCGTGCGGGGGCGAGGGGGCGGCGCGAGGAGCATTCCTCACATATTTAACGGCTCTGCCGAGCCAGTGGGATGCTGCCCCGGTGACTCCACGGCTTTACGACCCGGCAGCTCGGCCGAGGCCGGGATGCACCTATTAAACCGCTTTCCTCTATCCCACCCCAGCGATGCCTCCGTCCTTGGCTGGGGCAGAGCGGCTCACTCCCTGCCTCCTCTCACGCTCCGAACCCTTCCCTCTGCTCCACGCTTCGCACCAGGAGCGATGCTCGTGGCTCGGCATCGCACGAGGACTCGCAGCGGCTGGGCCGGAGCTGCTAAACCAGCAAGAGAAGGCTGGGCTGAGCTTTTGCTCCCGGGCAGGAGATGCTGCCCATCCTGCCGGAGCCACGGGAGCCCGTCCTGCCCTGTGCTGCTTCGAGGGCTGGTGAAAGCCCTGCAGGGATGAGGGTCTTTCCCGTTCGGCACCACGGATGGAGGCTCGTTTGCCCCAGACTGACCTGGAACATGATCCCGTCCTGTTTATCTGCCGCCCTCCCCTGCCAAGGCTTCCCCGCTGCTCTGTTTGCTTTTGCCTGCTCACCAGAACACCGTGTTCGCGCCCCGGCCTCTTCCCGCGGGTTATTTTTTAATTTTTTTTCCTGCGACACAGTCCCCAGCCTTGGTGGAGTCTGAGGTCAGGCTCATCCCAACATCCTGGTGATGCCGGAGAGGTCAGGCCCACGGGTACCCCTCTCCACCGCTTGCCTTGCCTGGGATTATAAAGGATGCTGAGCAGCTCCTCCATCCCTGGTGTGCCACGGCAGGGAGGACAGAGGGACCGCGCAGGGACAGCCACCGAGCTGTGCACGGGCAGGACATGCCTGTAGCATCGGGATGGGGTGCTGCAGGGGTTGGCCCCAGCTCCGAATGAAAAACCTTGTTTGTCTAAAGCTTCAGCCCCGGGGGTTACGTCACCGTTCCAAGAACCCGAAAGAAAATACATAGCACAAAAAGTCAAACAACAGAGGAGGGCTGAGTTATCTCCTGGCTTCGGGGTGAGGAAGAGCTTGGTGGGAGCCTCGCCAGCAGGTCCCAAACAGCTGGTTGTTTTCTGGGTGGCGGGAGGGATGCGCATAGCCAGAGCCCAGATGCTCCCCCTCGTCCCTTCCCCACTCCCGTCCCCATTCCTCTCTGGCCGATGAGGACGAGGATGGGGCCACCGTGACCCCGTGGCCGGTGCCTGCCCTTGAAGCTGGTGCCCCGCTGGCACCGCATCCCGTCTGATGGCATCATATCTGCCCTGCTGGCACCGCATCCCGCCTGCTGGCACCTCTGTGGCTCGGACCTTGCCCCCGGTGCCTCCACGGCCAGCACCGGGCTGAGCAGAGGGCACAGCCCACGGACTGGGAACGGCTCGGGGGCACTGGGTCCCTTACAGGGATGGCTGGGGGGCTGTGCCCCGTGTCCTGGGTTTTCTCAGGCACCGGAGTGGCATCGTGCCCCAGCAGGGTGAGGGTGCAGGTTGCTGAGCATGGGTGCTGAGAGGTGTGACGCCTCGGTGGGTGCTGTCTGCTCCCCAGTGAGCACGAAGCCAAGCTGGCATCTCCCTGCTGCACCCCAACCGGGCTCCCCCATGAGTTTCCCCCTCCTCTGACCTGTGCTCTGCCGAACCTCGCCAGCTCCTCGCTGCCCGCGGCAGTGGGCTGGGACCTCTCCTGCCCCTGGCACCTTCACCCCATGAGCCCCCTGCTTGCAGGGGGTCCCCTTTGCTTGCAGGGGGTCCCTTCTTCTTGCAGGGGGTCCCCTTCGCTTGCACGGGGTCCCTTCCACCGTGGAGGGAGGATGCTCGCTTGGTGAGCTGCTAAGGCATGAATCGGGAAGGGACAAGTGGCAGCAGCGTGGCAGCATCTCCGACGAAGCCCCTCGGAGAGGTTAACAGCATCTGGGGGATTTTGGTGAGCAGAGACCCCCCCCCCCCACCCCCAAACCAGCCCACGTGTCTCCGGGGCCAGGATGCACAGGGAGCAAATGGGAGGAGAATGCGACCAGAGCCCAAATCAACGTGGAAGTTTCTCAATCCAACGCTTTGGGCTTGTCCCCAAAGTGTCCTTACAGGGATCGCTGCCGGGACACCCCCTCGTCTCCGCCCCACGGCTCCGATGTCCCCTCCGGGAGTAGCGAGCCGCCTTCCCCCCGCCCCGGGCTGGGGATTTTTGGGGGATTCTAGCTGCCTCGCAACCGCCTGGGAAACCAGCCCCACGTCCCCACGCTCGCCTGCCCGGTTCTCTCACGTATCCCAAATCCCTCACATATGGTTTCTATATCACTTGGCTCTGCCGGCGCTTGCTCGGCTGTAAGCGAGCTTACTTTCCCTTGTCTTTCCACGCAGCTCTTGGCACGGGATGCTCGTCCTTCTCCCAGGCCCTGGTCCTCCCCCGCGCTGCCCGTTCGGACACGTCTCTCCCAGCCCCGGGGAGGGTGCGGGGAGGCCGGGGCCGGCTCCTGCCTCTGCTCTGCCCTCAAATTGCAGCCTGGCCGTGCCAGCGGCAGGTTGGTGCCAGGGGAGGTGCCGGCCCCGGCTTGTTTGCTCTTCCCTTGGCTCTGCCAGCAGGTCTGCTCTCCGCCCTGGGGCTTCCTCCGCTGGGATGGGCCCACCGGCTGGATGGTGCCGGGGACAGCCCCAAAACATGGCTCTTTCACCCCAAAATGCTCCGTGCCACCGCCGGAGCGGGGTTTGGGCTGGGTGCCACGCAAAGCCACAGGGTCCGGTTGAGCGAGGGTGCCCGGGCTGTTCCTCTCACCCCGTGCCGGTTGTTTTGGACCCGTCAGGCTTATCCTAAATGTCCCGCCTTGCTTTCGTAATTAGTGGCTCTTTTGGGATCCACTCGTTAATTGCTCGGAGCGCGCGAACTTGGCGCCGCTCCCCATCAGCCCCTAAGCTGCTCCAGCCACCCCACTGCCCACCGCTGCCGTTCCCCTGCCCTTCCCCAGGGGCCGGCGAGGGCAGGGGATGCCCAGGACCACCCATTCAACCCCAGATGCCCACAAACCCGGCGAGAAACCCAGCTCCACCCCACGCCGGCCACATCCAGAGCCTCTGTGCCGGCGCTGGCGCAGCGGCACGGCATGACCTCAGCCAGCCCTCGTGCTCAGGCCGCCGTGTTTCCGCAAAAGCCGGGTCCCCGGGGCTCGGCGCCGGCCAAATGCCGAAGCCGGGAGCCGCGTCCTGCAGCGTTGACTCATGGCGAAGCCGTGGCGCGCGGGAGGGCAGGAGGAAGAGGAGGAGGAAGAGGAGGAGGAAGGGCCGTGCAGGGTTGTGTCCTCCAGCCCTGTAATGTCGAAGCATCTCTGCACCACGGGAGCCGTGGCAGAGCGGTGCCGGAGGGGCTCCTGGCCCTGGCAGATGGACGGACAGACGGACGCTCCTCGGCCAGCTCCGTTCCTGCGGGTGCTGGGCGCAGCGGGAGCTTCCCGGGCCATATGGCTTTGCTTCGTGGTGGCAGATGACTCAGAGGTCACTGGAGCATCTCAGGGCTGCCGGAGCTCGAATTGGGCTGGGGGGCAGGAGCCGGGCAGGAAGGGGGTCCCAAGCCCAGCGTTGGGTTTTGCACGGTGAAGAAAAAAAAAAAAAAAGGCAGTTTTGCAACACAAATAATAACAGAAACCCTAAAAAGTGATGGACCGGGCTTTATGCGAACCAGATGTCAGCACGGGGCTGGCTCTGGCTGCTGGGAGAGCCGACACGGTGGCGGGTTGGGGAGCGGGGGGAGCCCGGCCAGCACCACGCTCGCTTTCCTTCCCGGCCCCCAGTTGAAGGAAAGGGGGACGAGGAGGAGGAGGAAGGGCTTGCCTTCCTCTTCAGGGTCATGCTGGGTGCAGAGGGGCTGGGTGCGGGGAGCCCGGGTGCGGGGAGCCCAGCCCCGATGGGGTTTGGGGTCTCTCAGCAGCGGCATGGGGGGGGCTCACACCTCGTCCCCCTCCCGCAGCTGCCTTCCTGGGAGACATTGCTCTGGACGAGGAAGACCTGCAGCTCTTCCAGGTGGACCGGGTGGTGGACCTGGCACGCCACACCATCACACGCCTGCCCACCAACTCCTCAGGTACCACCGCGGTCCCAGCCCTCCCGGCCGCCTCCATCCCCGGGGGGCTGCCCGCATTGACCCCCCCGCCCTGCTCCCCACAGGCAGCAACTCCACCAACGCCAGCCCACGGCCGGGCCACCAACCGCGCAGCCGGGGCCGGCAACGGGCACGGAGCCGCCGTGCCGCCACGTCCCGGCCGGAGAGAGTGTGGCCGGACGGGGTCATCCCCTACGTGATTAGCGGCAACTTCAGCGGTGAGTGCAGGTGAGCCGGGGGCGGATGCTCCGTCCCCGGCGTGCCTCAGTTTCCCCATGCCGGGCTGACGGCCCCCGCCGCCCCCTCCCGCAGGCAGCCAGCGAGCCATCTTCCGGCAGGCGATGCGGCACTGGGAGAAGCACACTTGCGTCACCTTCTTGGAGCGCAACGATGAGGACAGCTACATCGTCTTCACCTACCGCCCTTGCGGGTACGTGGACTAAGGGGGGGGTCCCGGGCATGCACCGGGACCACCCTGCCCCTTGGCTCTTGCGCTGCAAGGAGGGAGCATGGTGGCTGTTAGGATGCTCAGCTGACGTGCGTTGGTACCAAAAGGCCCATGTCAGTGTGCGCGTGGTGCTAAATGGTTGGCCCAGACCCGCTCGGTTTCGTGGAGGGCTGGGGTGCAAAGGGGACCTGTCCGTGGGGTCTGCTCCCTGAGGGTGGTTGAGGCACAGGAGGTCTTGGAGCCACCGACCGGGCCGGGGGCTGAGGTCGGTGGCGCAGCACCAGCCCGGGCTTGCAGCAGGGCTGACGCCAAAGGAAACAGGGGTTTGGAAGAGCTCAGCATCTTCACGCGTCAGGGCACAGCCCCAGCCAAGCAGATGGTGGTTAGGAGGAGGCTTTCCCCTGGAACGGGCTGTGAACGGCGGCGGGGGGTGCCGGTCCGCGCCCCCGCATGGGCGCAAACCCTGAGCCTGGGGCTGGCGTGCAGAGTTGGACCAGCCGAGCTGGCAGGCGTGAGCAAGAGTCCATCACCAGTGCAGGATGGGCACCCATGGGAGCAGCACCCTGGGATGCCGGGGCTGCCCGCAGCCGTACCGTGCTGTGCTGTGCCGTGCCGTGCCGTGCTGTGCCGTGCCAGGCAGCCCAGGGGCAGGAGCAGAGGTCTCCCAGTTTCCAGGCGGAGCTGAGGTTGGAGGCATGGCTCAAGCTCCCTGCGTGGGCAGGACGGCTGAAGCTTCCAGCCAGCCGAGGCAGCAGGGATGCTTCCCAGATGCTCCACACCGAGCGGGACCAGGAGGGTTGATGCTTCCAGCCTGACTCATGTCTTTACCCAGGGAAGCACTGGGATGCCCACACCGCAGGGGCATCCCCTGGGAGAGCCGGGGCTGACCCGGTGCCACCCACCTCCCCGCCCAGGTGCTGTTCCTATGTGGGCCGCCGAGGAGGGGGACCCCAGGCCATCTCCATCGGCAAAAACTGTGACAAATTTGGCATCGTGGTGCACGAGCTGGGCCACGTCATCGGGTTTTGGCACGAGCACACGCGCCCCGACCGGGATGACCATGTCTCCATCATCCGGGAGAACATCCAGCCAGGTAGGGACCAGGGACCAGCCTCCCTCCTCCTCTTCCTCTTCCTCCCTGCTGTGGGGTGCTGCCAAAGCCAGGGTTCCCCCTGACGGCATCCCCATCCCGCCTGCCTCCGCAGGGCAGGAGTACAACTTCTTGAAGATGGAGCCGGAGGAGGTGGAGTCGCTGGGTGAGACATACGATTTCGACAGCATCATGCACTACGCCAGGAACACCTTCTCCAGGTATGCGGCCGGGGTGGCTCGCCCACGGGTCTCCGTCCTTCCCACAGCACCTGAGACAGTGGCGTGGGGTCCCCAGCCCTGGGGGAGGAGATGGTGGCACATTAGCAGCTTTGCATGAGGTTAATGCACTTTGTGCAAGGCTCCCATCTCCAGCAGAGCCGTGCCATGGCATGCCGGGCAGGATGAAGCCCTATGGCATCCCATTTCAGGGCAGGGATGGTGCTTGTCCCCGCGGTCACCTCCAGCGGGGACGCGTCCCCGCTGACTCACCGGCCCGCAGGCTTTAATTAGCCAGGCTGTTTTTAGCATCCTTCCCCCAGCAGCGGGGAGCAGCCGCAGACCAGGCGCTTTCCAGCCGCCGCTCAGCCTCTGCCTGCTCTCGCCCCAGGGGCATCTTCCTCGACACCATCCTGCCCAAGTATGACGTGAACGGGGTCCGGCCCGCCATCGGCCAGCGGACGCGTCTGAGCAAAGGGGACATCGCCCAGGCCCGCAAGCTCTACCGCTGCCCGGGTGAGTGCCACCGGGACGGCTGAGCCCTGGGCCGGGGCGGTGTGTCACTGCCGGGGGGCCAGAGCAGCCGCCGGGCTGATCGGATTGGGGTGAGCGCGCACAGGGCCGTATCTGCCGGGGAACGGCTCTGCTTTCACCCCGAGACTTGACAAAGGAAGCATTGCCCTGGCTGCATCCCCTGTTTCCAGTGGCAAAACGTTCTCTGGGGTCCTCCTCACCATCGGACCCCCTGCGAGGACCACGCAAGTTGCCTTCCTCCATCCATGGGACTTTTCTGGGGTGTTTGTGAGCAGAAGCTAAATGCGAGACCTCGGTGAGCCACGGGGCTCTGCTGGTGTGAGCAAGGGCATCCTCAGCTGCCCTCTCCTCCCAGTCCTCTGAGAAAAGAGCATCCCCCAGAGAGCATCCTCCAAGAGCATCCTTGAAGAGCAGAGCGTCCCCTGAGAGCATCTTCTGACAGGAGAGCATCCTCTGAGAGCAAAGCATCCTCGGAGACCATCCTCCAAGAGCATCCTCCAACTCACCCCGACAGCAAGAGGGTTTTGGATGAGGCACAGCTGGGCGTTATGCAGGGCTGTTACCGGCGGGGTGGGACAGCACGGTCCCACCGCAGACCACGGTCCTCCCCGGGGCCGGTGCAGAGCAAGGGATGCTCGGCACGACCGGCGCACGTGTCGGCACCTTGAACGGCACTGAGGACCGTGGCCCGTGAGCGGTGGCATTGCCCCGGGCACTGGGGAGGCTGGCACGAGTCCCCCGGCTGCAGGCACGTGCTCTGGGACTTTACCAGCAACATCTGCAAGGAGTTTGGCTCCCGCACGCTCCCGCTTAATTCCAGCAACTAATTAGCAGCCTGGAAGAGGGACGCTTTTGTGAGGGGCCCCAGCAGCCAGCCGTGCCACGTTCGGGGGCTGCAGGGAAACGGGGCTGCGAGTGCGAGCAGGAAAAGTGATTAGTTTGGAGGGGGGAACAAAAAAAAAGCCCCAAAAAAGCAGCCCCCCCCCAAAATCCCCTCTGCAGCCCAGCTTTCCCTTCCCTTTGTTTCCACTACGAAGCAAGGAGGGAAAAAAGGCAGCGAGCCCAGGTTTCAAGCTGCCTTTTTTTCACGTTTCACCTTTCATCTCGCAGCCCCCCCGCCCCGAGCGGGAGGTGGGGGGCGGCCGCCTTGGCCCCACGACAGCCGGAGCGAAGCGCCGTGTGCCGTGGCCGCGGCATCATGTGGCTTCCAGATGGCAGTTCTGGGCCAGATCCAGCCGCGGCTGCATAAACCTGCCCAAAGCCCGGGCGGCGAGCCGGGCCCCCGCGGCGTGGCAGGGCACGGGGGGGGGGCCATGGGATGGCTCCTGCATCCGGGGCTCGGTGGCTGGGGAAGGGGGGGCACGGTGCTTGCGAGGGGGTGCCGGGAAGCTGGGACCATCACCAGCCTCTCCGGTGAGGTTTGGGGGTTTTTGGGGTTGCTGCAGTAAGGCGGTGGGGGGGGTTTTTTGCAGAGCTGTCCTCGGGGCTGGGAATTTGGGTGCAGGGGGGCTGGGGGCAGGAGCTGGTCTGAACCCAATGCCGCCCATCTCAATGCTGGGGGCTTCGGGGGGGGTCTGAGCCCTGCTTTTCCCCCTTTGCAGCTTGTGGGGAGACGCTCCAGGACAGCCAGGGCAACTTCTCCTCCCCCGAGTTCCCCAACGGATACTCTGCCCACATGCACTGCGTCTGGAGGATCTCCGTCACCCCCGGAGAGAAGGTACCGGCCGCCGGCACAGCACCGAAGGCACCCCACCTCCTCCCAGCCCTCCTCTCCCTCCTTGCCCCACCTTCTACCCTTTTTTCGGGGTGCCCCTAACCCCAGCATCCCCCACTGCCCGGTGCCTCGCTACGGTTCGGGATGCTGCCGGGCATCACCACCGAGCGGGTCCCGGTGCCATCTGGACCACTGGCACCCGGCACGGCCGAGCACGGCAGACGGAGACCCCCGTGGGGTGCTGGGGGGGGCTCACCCCACTCTCTTCCCCCCCTGTCCCCAACCTTAGATCATCCTGAACTTCACCACCCTGGACCTCTACCGAAGCCGGCTGTGCTGGTACGACTACGTGGAGGTGAGAGACGGGTTCTGGAGAAAGGCCACGCTGCGAGGTAACCAACCGGGAGCTCTTAGCCTGGCCGGCTGGCACTGCCTGCCCCGCTGCCTGCCTTGCTGCCCTCACCTCCTGCCCCATGGGGATGCTCCGGGTGCAGGCAGCGGGGTGAGGGACTCCCCTCTGCCTGTATCCCTGCCCGACTGTGACCTGCCAAAGCCCTGGGGCGGGGGGAAGCTGGCCCCGGAGGGTTTTTTGGGGGTGAACGGGGCTCACCAGTTTGCTGGCCCATACCAGTGAAACCAGTACGGCTGACCCAGCTGGCCGGCACATCTCTCCCCAGGGAGATGCCGGTATCTCGGTCCTATCCCCGTGAATTGGATGTTCCCCAAATCCCAGTTGACCCCGCGCTCTGAAATAACCAGTTTCTGTGAAACAGCCAGAAAAGCCGGAGGGGAGCGGGGGGAGAAGCAGCGCTTTCCCTTTAGGATGCTGGCAAGGGGTGTGGGGCCGGGGGGGAAGGGACCGGGATGTGGTGGCGAGGAAGAGGAGGGTGCCCGGCGAGCGGCAGCCCAGCACGCCTTCATCCCCAGGCAGGTTCTGCGGGAACAAGCTGCCCGAGCCCATCATCTCCACCGACAGCCGCCTCTGGGTTGAGTTTCGGAGCAGCAGCAACTGGGTGGGCAAAGGTTTCTTCGCCGTCTACGAAGGTAGGGGAGGGCAGGGAGGGGGCATGGGGCTGGCGGTGGGGCAAGGTGTGGGGGGAGCTCAGGCAGCTTCTCCTCCCTTCCAGCCATCTGCGGGGGGGACGTGAAGAAGGACAACGGGCACATCCAGTCCCCCAACTACCCCGATGACTACCGACCCAGCAAGGTGTGCATCTGGAAGATCACCGTCTCCGAGGGCTTCCACGTGGGCTTGACCTTCCAGTCCTTTGAGGTGGGTGAGCATCCCCCCGTGCTGTGCCGGTCCCCCCCTTCCCTGGGGTAGGAAGGGGAAATCTCCCCAGTGGCATCTCCCCGACCCAATGCACCCCACGGGACAGGCTTGGGGCTGCAGTGGGGCTGTTGCTGCCCTGCCTGGCTACCCGCATCCCTCTGCGCTGCCTCTGTGCCTCAGTTTCCCCATGCAGCAGACCAGCTCCCTTGGCTGGTGGGTGCGTGGGTCTGGAAGCGTGGGCATAAGGAAAGTGACAGGCAGGGTTTGGGGATGCTGAGGCCAAGACGGTCCCCCGTTAACACCCCCCGCCAGATCGAGCGGCACGATAGCTGTGCCTACGACTACCTGGAGATCCGGGATGGCAGCAGCGAGTCGAGCAGCCTCATCGGGCGCTACTGCGGCTACGACAAACCAGACGACATCAAGAGCACCTCCAACAAGCTCTGGATGAAATTTGTCTCCGACGGCTCCATCAACAAGGCGGGCTTTGCCGTCAACTTCTTCAAAGGTAGGAGATGTGCCGGGGGAGTGGGATGGGGGGCCGGGGGGGCCCTGCCTGCCCGCTCAACCCCACTGCCCCTACCCAGAGGTGGACGAGTGCTCGCGTCCCAATAACGGCGGCTGCGAGCAGCGCTGCGTCAACACCCTGGGCAGCTACAAGTGTGCCTGCGACCCCGGCTACGAGCTGGCCTCCGACAAGCGCCGCTGCGAGGGTGAGTGATCCCCCCCCCCAGCCTCGCCGTCCCCCCACCCGCTCCGTGCAGCATCCCTAATCCCAGGGAGCCCGGGGACGTGACGGGCGCTGGGTGCCTCCCGCCCTGCAGCCGCCTGCGGAGGTTTCCTCACCAAGCTCAACGGCTCCATCACCAGCCCGGGGTGGCCGAAGGAGTACCCCCCCAACAAGAACTGCATCTGGCAGCTGGTGGCCCCCACCCAGTACCGCATCTCCCTGCAATTCGACTTCTTCGAGACCGAGGGCAATGACGTGAGTCAGCCGGGGAGCAGCCCCTCTCCATCGTGTGCGTCTCCCCGATACTGCCGGTGGCTGGCAGGGTGGCACAGCCGTGCCACCAGCCCCCTGTCGTCCCCCCCCTTCCCCTTCCTTGCACCCCGCAGGTCTGCAAATACGACTTCGTGGAGGTGCGCAGCGGGCTGACCGCCGACTCCAAGCTGCACGGCAAGTTCTGCGGCGCCGAGAAGCCGGACGTCATCACCTCCCAGTACAACAACATGAGGATCGAGTTCAAGTCCGACAACACCGTCTCCAAAAAGGGCTTCAAAGCCCATTTCTTCTCAGGTAGAGCTGCCCGGCCCTGGCAACGGGCATCCCCTGCCCTCCTTCGCCGAGCCTACCCTCCCCGCACCCCCAAACCGCTGCTAATGCCTGTCCTTGCCTGCGCCGGGGGTGCAGCCCCCGGTCCCAGCCCGGCGGCAGGGTGATCCTTGGGTCTCTGCCTCGTGGGGTCTGAACCCCCTCCGGCAGCATATTTTGCTGCCTCTTGAGGCTTCTCCCCTCTTCTGGGGGGCAATTGGGTCCTACTTCAGATCCTGGGGTGCTCCCGGGAGGTCCCCAAGTGGCCAGCGGGCGCTGGGCTCCAGCTGCATCCGCAGAGGCAGAGGGAAATGTTTTGGGGACAGGGATGTGCTTAGCCCTGGAGGGGCCAGCGCTGGCCGGGGGGAGCAGCTCTCCCCCCACCCACCCCCCAGCCCCGCCGCGGGCCGGGCACTGCACCCCTCGGGCGATGCTACCGCGGGGAGGGCAGCGATGCTCCGCTCTGCTGCCTGCCGTGCTGTTCCACCCCGCTACGCTGCACGGCCACGGGCTTGCTCTGCTTCCCGGGCAGGGTGTTCCGCATCCCAGCTAACGCCGTAGCGGGAATATCAGTATCCGGCCACCACCATGTCTTAGGTCTCCGGAGTGGTCCCTCCTCCCAAAAACCATTACCTGCTTATCCCTGTCTGTTCTGTGGTCCTCTCTCCTCTCCTGGGCCACCCGGCTGGGAGATGGTGTCACCTTCGGCTGGGTCTTGGGGAGGTAGAGATGGGGACACGGAGCGAAACGCACCACCGGCCACCGCCAAGCATCACCCAGGGCTGGTCCCCGGGCTGGGGGCTGCCACGGGACCCTCGTGCAAGAAAGGGTCTCCCTCGGCACGGTGCGGTGCCCTGGACATCAGCCCGGCCGCGAGCGACCGACCGACGGCACCTCCTGGACAGGCTGGGCTGGGCTGGACCGGACCACTGATGCCTTGCACCTCCCGCTGCTTTTTGGCCCCATCGAGGCTGTTTCTGAGGGGCAGCGTGGCCGGTCGGCTGCAGAGAGCGGTGGGAGCCGGCATCCCCAGGAGCTCTCAGGGTTCCCCGAGGCAGCCCGGCAGCTGGCCGGAGCGGCAGAGACCCGCGGGCCAGGGGTAGAGTATCTTTGCTTTATTTTTTTAATTAAAACCAAGGCAAGTAAGGTGCCCAGCGGGGCCCAGCCATCGGGAGCCGGCACCCTCCAGCAAAGCGAGACCTCGGGAAAGCCCGGCGGCCAAGCGGCAGCGGGACCACGGGGCAGCCGGGTGAGTGTCCCCTCGCCGCGCTTCGGGTTCCTTCCCTCTCCCCTTTGCCCTCCTCCTCTTCCTCCCACCGGGATGTGCGGCGGTCCCATGGGGGCTACCCCTATCCCGGACCACCAAACCCTCTCCTCCACCTCTCACCGCTCAGGTCTCGGGCTTTCCCGGCAGCAGAACCACGCTGGAGGACTCGGCCACACCAGGGTCCCTCCTCCAGTCCCCCCCCCAGGGTCGCTCCCGGCCAGCCTTGGGCAAAGCATCTCCCGTGCGGCTCCTTTTTAGCCGCGGAGGGTCTCTGCGCTCCTTCCCCACCGCTCTGGATGCAGCCAGCCACTGAGCTCTGCCCCTCGGTGCCATGGGCAGCCTGGCCGCCCAGGCACCCATTTTCCCCCGGCGAAGATGTGGCCCCTTCCTCTTCTTCCTCCTCTTCCTCCTCCTCCTCCTCCTCGCGGGCTGGGGCGACGGGAGGCAGCAGCCGGCTCCGTCGGCTGGCGCGTAAGGATGCGTTCGCCCGGGAATCCGCCACGGTGTCGGCACCCAGGTACGTCCCCCTGGCTCTCTGCCGAGCCCCGGTGCACGGGGGGTCCGTAGCGGGGTGATAGGTGCAGGCGGGGGCTGCGGGGCGGTGAGCAGCCCGGAGCCATCGGATGCACGCCGGGATAACGGTGAGCGCACGGCAATGCCGGGTTGCGGCGAGCAAGCTGGTTAGAATAAAGGATTGCTAAAGACACCGACCCGGTGGGCTTCTTTCCTCTGCCAACTCTCTCCGCTCTTGTCTCGCCCGCCCAGGCTCCCTCCGTCCTGCCGGCGGGGCGATGCCACGCACGCTCCCCCGGTGCTGGAGCTGCTCTGAGCCCACCCGGCCCATCTGAAGCCCCTTCCCATCCCCAAACAAGCTTTTCCGCCTCGCTTCCTCTCTCAGACCTAGGAGACGTCAGGTTACAGCCTCCGGTTGAGAGGCGGCCGCGGGGCTTGGGGCTGCCCCGAGGGGTTGGGGGGGGCTGGGACAGGACCCCCCCACTCCCTACCCTCGCTGCTGCCGCTGGCTCCAGGAGGGATGCTCTTCTCCAGCATCCCTATGAGCTCGGAGAGGGATGCTGGGGTAGCTGGTGCCCGCTTGCTGCTGGCTTCCCCCCACCGCTGCCCACTCCCCAAACCATCGCCCCATGGGGAGGGGGAGCAAGGAGGGGTGATAAGCCATGGAGCATCCCGGCCCGGCCCCAAAGCGGGGGGCTCTGGGGGGGGTTGGCGAGCCCCGAGACACCGGCGATAGGGACATGGGGCAGGTGGTGGGCGCTGGGAGGTAAGTATGGCCAGCCCGGGGGGACGCCATGCTCCGGGCGAGCCCGAACCCCTCCGCTGCCATTCCCATGCCTCCCCTAGCCCAGACACCCCCAGGAACCCACCCGAAGCCCATCCTCATCCTCCCAGAGCCAGCCACGCCACCTCCTCCTCTTCCTCCTCTTCTTCCTCCCCGCAGAGCCGCTCGCCGCCGAGCCCCGGCTGCACGAGGGGCTTGCGGGGGTCCCCTCCGCTGCCTGCTTCCCCGGCTGCCGCTCTGCATGCCCCGCCGTCCCCGCCGCCCCCCGCCACCCCCCGCTCCCCCATCGCTCCCCCCTTTTTTTTTTTTTTCCCTCTCTCTTTGCAGAGAAGAAGCAGCAGCTGCAGCCCCCGAAATCTCGCCCGCCCGGCCTGAAGTTTCGCCTGCAGAAGCGGCCGAGGGGCCCCTCCTGAGCCACGCCGTCCTCTCCATCTTTCTCAGGAACGCCGCGGCCCCGGCCGCCGCGCGGGAGCACGCCGGGGCCGAGCCGAGCCGAGCTGTGCCACTGGCCCCGGCAGCCCCTTGCTTGACAGAACTGGTTGTTGGCCTTATTTTTAATTTTTTTAAAATTTTTTTTTTTTTTTTTTTTTTGGTTTTAAGCACCCTCCTGCCCCATCCCCGTTGTTTTTGTCATTGACCAGCTGATCTTGTTTTTTTTTTTTTTCCCGATTTTTACCGTGTCTGTGACATTTCCCTATCGATGAGTAAAGAGGGACTCCCGCGTCCTGGTCTTTCTTGTGCATCTTTGGTTGTCACTGTGTGTTTTTCTGCCTTCCCCGTCCGTACCGTAAGCAGGTAATGGTTGTGCCCATGGGTGAACCCAGGGAGAGGAGGACCCATCCCGTCCACTCGCGGGGGCTGCCCCGGCTCGGGCAAGGGACGGCGGATCTGCTTGCTGCTGGCCGTAGGCGCTTGCTTGGCTGGTTGCTCCCCGGAGGGCAGCGGTGTGGGGCTGGGGACCGGCACGCACCGGGCAGGGCTGTGCCGTGCCGGGATGCCGTACCGGGATGCCGGCCGCCGGGCTTTCCCATCCCGCTCAGCCATGGTTCCTCTGCTCTCTCGGCAGACAAGGACGAGTGTTCCAAGAACAACGGGGGCTGCCAGCACGAGTGCCTCAACTCCTTCGGCAGCTACGAGTGCCAGTGCCGCAGCGGCTTCGTGTTGCACGACAACAAGCACGACTGCAAGGAAGGTGGGTCTGCGCCCCACACCCCCCCCCCTTATCCCCAGCAGGACCCCCCCACCCATGCACCCATGACCCCCTCCTTGTCCCCGCAGCCGGCTGCGACCATAAGGTGACATCCATCTCGGGGACCATCACCAGCCCCAACTGGCCCGATAAATACCCCAGCAAGAAGGAGTGCACCTGGGCCATCACCACCACGCCGGGGCACCGCGTCAAGCTGGTAGGGACGGGGCGGGGACTGGGAGGGCGAGCAGTACCGGGGGGGGGTCCCCTCCACCGAGCCCTACTGAATGCCGGCGGCTCGGCCGTCGCCTCCGCAGACCTTCTCGGAGCTGGACGTGGAGGCGCAGCAGGAATGTGCCTACGACCACCTGGAGATCTACGACGGCAAGGATGCCAAAGCCCCCACGCTCGGCCGCTTCTGCGGAGCCAAAGAGCCCGAGCCCCTCCTCTCCTCGGGCAACAAGATGTTCCTCAAGTTCGTCTCCGATAACTCCGTCCAGAAGAAGGGCTTCGAGGCCACCCACACCACAGGTACCACCGCGGGGCTGGGGGAACCTGGTTATGGGGTGGGGGGAGAGTGTGGACCCTCCTAAACTCCCCCCGCTGTCGGCTTCTCCCCCAGTGTGCGGGGGCCAGGTCCGTGCCGAGGTGAAGACCAAGGACTTGTATTCGCACGCGCAATTTGGGGATAACAACTACCCGGGGGGCTCGGACTGCGAGTGGGTGATCATGGCCGAGGAGGGCTACGGCGTGGAGCTCATCTTCCAGACCTTTGAGATCGAGGAGGAAGCCGACTGCGGCTACGACTACATGGAGCTCTTCGATGGCTACGACGGGACGGCCCCGCGCCTCGGCCGCTTCTGCGGGTCCGGGGTGAGCTGGGGATGGGGCGAGCGACGGGGTGGGTCGGGGCAGGGAGAGATGTGAGGCTGCAGGGGCGATGGGTGAAGCTGAGCCAAGCCGGAGCGGTGCAGAGAAATTCCCTGGGGGATTTGGGGTTGTACAAGGGGGTGCGATGATTTTGCACCCTCCCTGTTGCAAATTTCGCCCCCCCCCCCCCCCGCCATGCTCGCACATCCCGGGGATGCTCGTGGTCCTGAGCACCCCTCTCCCTCACCCCGGCAGCCCCCCGAGGAGGTCTACTCAGCCGGAGATTCGGTGATGATCCGCTTCCACTCGGACGACACCATCAACAAGAAGGGTTTCCACCTTCGCTACACCAGCACCAAGTTCCAGGACACGCTGCACACGAGAAAATGAGGGCTGGGGGTCCCGGCCCCCCCCACCCCGCGGGCAGGGGAGGAGGAGGAGGAGGAGGAGGAGGGCAGGGATGAAGGAAGCGGGGAACGCAGCCCCGCACAGACTGCACGGAGGAGCACACAGCCAACCTCAGCACTCAAGACACGCTCGCACGGGGCCCCGGGGCTCGGGCGCCCACGGGCACAAAGGGCAGAGGAGGAGGGGGGGGTCCTCTCTGCCAACAGCCGCCCCCCTGGCGCTCGGGGGGGGCTGAGCGGGACCCGCTCCCCCTCCTCGCCCCGGCCGAGCCGGCCGCAGCTCTCTGAATGTACAAACCAGTAACCGGGAAGAGCCCAACACACAGAAGGTGCTGTCTCTGTCTTGTACCGATGAAATAAATACCCTTGTACTTGGAGGGGGGCAGCCCCAGCCTCTTTGCTTCCACCCCAGCCTCCCCCGAAGAAAACGGGGCTGGACCCGGGGAGGGGAGAGCACCCCAACACCCTGCGGCAGCCCCCCCACCGCCTCCATCCTCAGGGCTCCCCGAGCTGCAGCTGAAGGAGCAGAGCAATCAGCTAATTGCAAAACGCTTCTGCCCTGATGAGGGAGCAGGTGGCAGGGCTCAGCGGCAGGTCGCTCGCTGGTGCTGGGTGCTGGGGTCTGTCGCTGCAGGGAGCCGCCTGCTCCCCCCCCCAACAAAGATTCTGTTTCGGGTAGCTCCGCAGGTAGGTGCTCACCCCACGCCTTTTCTTTTGCACCATTATCTCAGCCAGAAGAACATCCCAGCCGAGCCGGTGAAATCGCCCCGCATCAAGTCACCTTCCCCGGCACGGGGTGGATGGGTGCCACGTGCTCCAGCCACCGCGTGCCGCAGCCGCGTTCCCCACGCCGTGCCGTCCGCCTGCGCCCGCTAGCAAACCGGTGCCAGATGGTTGGTGGGCTGCGGCACAAGGCCCCCCGCGCCCGCCTCGCGTTCCCGCGTGCCGCGGCACCTTCGCGTCCCCCCCCGCCTCCTTCGTCTCGTGTTTTGATGCTGGCGACCCCGATCGGGGATGCTCCTCGCCCCGTTTGCAGCGGGACGCTGGGGGAGTTGCGAGGGTGTCAGCGTGGAAAGCGGCTGCCTGGGCAAGGAATGCCCTGGGGTGGGTTGCGCCCAGACGAGACGGTGATGGGCGCCGGGGCTTTTCATCCAGAAGGGTTTGTGGCCTCGGTGATGGGTGAAGAGGTGCCGAACCCAGGCCTGGGTGGCTGTCCCAGGGCTGGCGAGGGCAGGAGGGTGCCCGTGGCTGTGCCCTCGCTGCCGCAGCATCCCTCTGTGCCACCCTGTTCCCCCCGCCTCAACCCCGTTCCCCCCCCACCTCCCTTTGCTGAACCGGGGTCTGGAGCCGCTTCCCCGCGTCCCAGCGGGGGACAGAAGCGCGTGACACGGCCGGTGGCGACCGCACACAGTTTATTGATACACCGCCAGCACAGCACAGGGATGCTCAGGGGGGGAGGGGGGGGAACGGACGGACGGGGGGGGGGTTGTTCTCTTCTACCGTTACAGCGTGCATCGGATACACAGAAATGGGAAGCGGGCAGCCCACGGGGGCTGGCACGCAAGCGCCATGCTGCCGACGGCTCATGCGGGGGGCGGCGGAGGGGGGAGATGGGGTTGGGGGGGGGGTCGTCAGGTCCGCTCCCCCACCCCGGCTCCTCCGGCTGCCTCCTGGGGCCGGGGATTCGGGCGGCACAGCGACGGCTAGAGCAGAGAGCGAACACGGCACAGCGCTGCACGACACGGGGGGGACGCCACGGCGTCCCCCACACCACTGCGGACACGCGCACCACGACTGCAGCCCCGAAGCAGCGCCGGCGGGAGTGGGGGTCCCTGCCCAAGCACCCCTCCATCCCTGGGAGCAGTTCAAAACTGGGGGGGGGGTGCTTCCAGCCTCTCCGCCAAAACCCCCTGGGGTGGCCGGGGAGCCCCAGTCCCGGTTGGCAGGGCCGGGGCTCCCCAGGAGCTGCGTCGCCGGCGTGGGGTGGGGGGGCGAGCCTTGGAGCGGGGGGCCGGGGGGATGCGGGGGATGCCGGAGGGGAAGGGGGCCCCGCAGCGGCTGCGCGGCGGAGGGCAGAGCACGGGGCTCACGTCAGCGAGGATGATGCTGGTCGGCCAGTCCAGGAGATGAAGGCTTCCTCCCTCAGGGCACAGAGCAGCATTGGCTCTGTCTCCGCGCTGGGCGAGCATCCCACCGGCTCCTTCCCGGAGCAGGCAGGGGTACAGGCAACGCCACTATTTACACCGGCCAGGTCCCCCGCACCCATCCTGGTCCTCCACCCAGCAGCGTCCGTGGGAGAAGCCCCCGCGGCGGGCATCTGTCCCCCTCCCCGGCCCTGCCCGCATCCCACCCTTAACGCCCCACGCTGATGTTGCACGTCTTGCAGCTGGGGTCCTTTTTGGCGTTGGCGGTGGAGAGGCTCATCAGCTGGTGCCCGCTGATCTCCCCCAGCACGCCGAGGCTGAGGTCCACCGGCTCGGTGTATATGACCTCCAGGATGCTGTCCTGGGCATGGCGGTACACCAGCTCGCCTTCCTCCACGCAGCACGTCAGGAACTTGTTGGAAGAAATGTCCAGTTGGGGTAGACGCTCCCGGCAGAAGAGGTCCCCCGAGGAACCCTTGGGTGCCAGGACCAGGACGACGTAGTGGTAGGCGGTGTACATGCAGTAGAAGTCCGCGAAGTAGAGGTTGGTGTTGGGGTTGAAGAGACGCTGAGCCGGGATCTGGAAACGGTAACGACCGTAGGGCGAGTCCTGGGGGGGCTGCCCGGTGTTGAATTCGGTGTTGCAGCTGAAGAAGATGCCGTGCAGCATGCCGCTGGTGGGCGAACCGTGGCTGCCGCTGTTGTCCTTCAGCGACGGTTTCATCACGTTCCCGCAGTGCATCCTGCGTGCGGGGACCGGGACGAGGAGGAGGAGGAGGAGGAGGGACACACGCACACACACACACACACACAGGCAGGGTCAGGGGACGGGGCCCGGCGAGGACCGGGTGGCCCCGGGGAGGGGGAGCGGGGACGGGGGGTACCTGACGTGCTGGAAATACTCCTTGTGTTGGTTGCGGTAGAAGACGGAGAAACGCAGCATGCGGCCGGCGATCAGCTCGGCTTTCTCCTGCAGCTGGGCCAGGTGCTCCTTGGCGTAGTCTGGGGACGGGGACGGGGACATCAGGGCGTCTCCATCCCCCCCGGCAGCCCATCCCTGCCCGCAGCTCCCGTTCCCCACACCTCCCGTCCTCCCACTCATCAGCTGCTGCTCCAACCGGCCCCGGCTTGTGCAAGCTCACGGCATCGCCCCCGTCCTCCCGGTTCCCGGCCCCGGCAGCGTCGGTTCGGCCGCCCCCACCGAGCTCACCCCCGGTACAAAACTCCACCGTCTCGCTCCAACCGGACACCAAGTACTCGCCGTCGCTTTGCTTCACCGCCGTCTGCACCGCCACGCTGTACTCAGTGCGGGGGCTCAGGAACCAGTGTCCCCGCACCGTCATGGGCAGCGGCACCGCCTTGGCCACCAGTTTGGTGGGGACGTCCTGCGCCAAGGGGCGAGGGTCAGGCAGGGTGGCATCCCCCCCCCTGCCCTGCATCCCTGCCCACCCCTGCCCGGTGCTGAGGGGATGCTGCCTGGTACCGCACGCTGCAAAATATCCACGCCGGTGCCTCTGCCGGGGTTTGCCCGGCACCGAGACACCCCCAAAGCAGCGTGCTGCCATATCTCCTGCTGCAACCCCCCCCCGCCTCAGCTCCAGCCCCGGCATCTCTCCCTCCTCCCCGGCTGCCTGCATCAGCTCCAAACACCTCCCAGCAAGGTCGCTGCTGCTGGGACAGGGACAATGGGTGTCCCCCGCCCGGAGGGGTCTCGGGGACCCCCTACTCCCGATGGCACCTTGCGGTGTCAATAGGCCACCGAGCAGCACCGCAGTGCAGAGCCGTTTCTGTGGCAACAGCGGATGCTGAAGTCGGGAGACACAGGGGAAAAAAAAAATCCCACCCCCCACCACCCCCCCCTTATTATTGGGGAGGAGAAAAAAAATAATGTTAAACATTAAATAGCATCACCCTGGCAACCGCGCTGCTAAAAACGTCCTGAATTAGTGACTCGCATCCAGGAGGAGGGGGAGCGCAAGCGGTTTGTGGCTCCGCTCCCCCGCGGGGTCTCGGGGGGGTCGGTCGCACCCCGGTCCCCATCCCGGTCCTCTCCACCGGCCACATCCCGTGAAGAGATTTGATCCCAAACCAGCGTAGGAGTGGGCTATAACCCTATTGCCTCCCCCAAAACCCCTTCTCCTCTCCCCGGGCGGGGGGGTCCCGCATCCCCCCCCAGGCTCACCCGATGCTTGAACTTGTTGGAGTTCTTGTTCTCCTTCTTGTTGAGGTCGATGAAGTAGTGGGTGACCCTCTCCAGGTCCCCCTTCTCCATGGCCCAGGAGATACGGAAAGAATCGCAAGTGATGTTGTTGATCTCGATATTTTTGGGGGTAGAAAGCAGCTCCATGGCCGGTGGGGCTGAGCTCCTGCGGGCAGAGGGGGGGTGGTGGTGGTAGGGGTTTTTTTTTGGGGGGGGGGGGACGGGACTGTTGCTGAGCGTGGCGGGGGCGCCCGCTGCCCACGACGGCAGCTGCCAAGGCGGGCGGCCGCCCGCACCGGTGGCCCCCGCGGCGGAGCAGATGGCACCGGGGTGGGAAAAGCGGCCGGCAGCCAGGAATAGGCAACGCAGGCAGGAGCAGGCAGCGGAAAGCCGGGAACAAGCCCGTTCGGGAAGCGGCTGCGTGGGGGACCCGGCCGCTCCCCCCCCCCCGGGATGCCACGGGGCCCCGGCTCGCCGCCAGTGGGTGTTTCGGGGTTTGCTCAACACCGGGTGGGGAAAGAAAAACAAGGGGAGCGGAGGGAGTGCTGGGAGAGGGGAGGGTTGCACGCAGGCAGCTGGCACCAGAAAAGCTGGATCCGCCTTTGCCCTGGCCCACGGTCGCTCCGTGCCTCAGTTTCCCCGTTTGCTCTCACCCCCTGCGCCCCGGGAAGCCGCTCTGTGGGGTGGGTGCACGGGGGGGGTTTTGCAGCCCCGGTGCGGATGCCGTCGGTGGTACCGGGACACGGGAACCAGGGGACGCACCGAGGAGGCTGGGGGAGTGGGAGGTGGGTGCCCCCCCCTCCACCCCCCGACCACGCACCCCGGCACAGGAGGACCCCCAGGGCTTGTGCAAGGCCCGCGGGAAGCCGGCGGGCACCCATCCGAACCGTGGCACCGCGGGGCTGCCAACGTGCCCGCAGCCCCCCCCCCCCGCGCACCCACGTGCAGGGGCGTGCGCCCACGGCGGCTCGCACACGCGTGCCCACGGTCGCCCACGCCCGGGCTCCTCCGCACACCCACCCCTCCCCGCTCCCCCCCCACCGACCGCTGCGCGGCATCGCAACCACCACCGCCGTGCCGCTGCAAACACCGCTTGGCACCCACGGCTACGTCCGCCCCACGCGTGGGCACCCGTGGGCACGCGCCCACGGCCGCCCACAGCCACGCACGCCCCCCCCCCCCACCTCCGTGTGCGGCATCCCACGGCGGGGTGCTCGCTTGCCCTGCGGCGAGCAGAACCCTGCACCCCCAGCCTCCCCTGGCACCCCCAATGCCCAGTAGCCACCGGACCCCCCCAGCTGGGTGTCACCCCATGTGCACCACCCCAATACCCCCCCCCCTCGCCAATGTCAGGCAGAGGCGGAAGGTCAGCGCTTTGGGGGACGGCAGCGCCAGCCCGCTGCCCCGTTCCCGTGGCCGGCGGTGGGGCAGGGGGTCTCGCTTTGCACCGGGAGCTTTGGAGCCGGATCGTGATGTCCGTCCATCCCGCGGTCCCCGTGTCCCCCAAGTCCTGCCAGGACTCAACCGATGCCATCGGGAGGGTCGCAGGTTGGACGACTTGCCGGTAGCACCGTATCGGTGAGGCCCTTACCTGGCCGTGCCGGGGGGCTGCCGGGATGCGGTGGGATGCCGGTGGGGTGGCAGGGCAGGCAGGGCAAGGGAAGGCAAGGCAAGGCAGGGCAGGCAGCCCCGGTGGGGCCGAGTCGCCGAGCGGGAAGGGCAGAGGATGCCCGGTGAGAGAAGCGCGGTGACGATGGTACCCAACGATGCCGCGCTGCTGCCTGCGGCTGCTGCGACTGGGATCCTCCCAGCCAGCTCGGAAATAGCAAACACCCTCCAGAGGAGGGAAAAAAAAAAAAAAAAATTAAGGAGGAAAAAAAAAAAAAGGAAAAAATATATATCTAAGCGACTCGGGGAGGGGGGGAACTAAAACCAAACCCCTCCTTGTTCTGCCAATCCGGTGGCGGGTTGTGTTCGGCGTCAGGTGATGGAGGCAGCGAGGGTCCTGCCCGCGAGGGGGTGTGGGCGGCTGTGGGTGCAGTTTTGTGGGTGCTGCCTGAGCCCCCCCCCCCCATTTTGGGGAGGGGTGAGGGGTGTCCCGGTTGTGCCGGGGGCGGGAACCGCCCCCGGCACAACCGGGACACCCCCCCCCCCCAAAATCTGGTGCACTGGCTGCGGGGGTGGGGGGTGCTGGCACCCCACGCAAGACCCCCCCGTGGGAAACGTGGGTGCAACCCCCCGTGGGGGGTGCTGGTTTGCTGCTGGTGATGTGGGGGACACCTTTGTTTGGGGGGGGGCGAGCACCCTAAAAAAAAACAAAACTCATTGCCCCCCCCAGAGCTCCGAGTGCGTGGGGTGCCCACGCATGCTTCCCCCAGGGGGGCTGTAGGCTGGTTGGGTGCCCCCCCCCCACCTCACCCCGGGCTGCAGGGGGGTGGCTGCAGGCCAGGCAGCCGAGGGGGGGGTCAAATGAAGAGGTGACAGCCCCCCACACCTCCCCAGTGTCCCCGTCCCCCGCCCCGCACTGCCCAGTATCCCACGGGCCGGGCATTGCCCGTTCCAAAGATGGCGCCGCCACCTTCCTCATGGGACCGGCCAGTGCCAAGCACAAAGATGGCGGCTCATTGGCAGGCCCTTGGCGCCCTCAATAAAGATGGCCGCCGCGGCGTCCTTCCGGGAAGCTTAAGTCGCACTGTACGCATGCGCATTGGCGCTGTGAGCCCGTGGTTGCCCGGACCCGGTAAGGGGCGGCGTGGCGGGGCAAATGGGTCCGGGGGGGGCCGAGCCCCGTGGGGAAGGAGGTGCGAGTGGGTCCTGTTTAGGAGTGTATGGGGGGGGAGAGCACCCTGGGGAGGGGGATGCAAGTGGGTCCTGGGGGGTGCATTGCGAGGGGGGAGCAATCTGGGGTGGGGGTATACGAGTGGGCCCTGTTTGGGGGTGGGGGGGGCTGGCCCCCCTGTGCAGGGTGCTGGGCTGGGTGCCCCTGACCGTGTCCCGTGTGTGTGTGTCCCTACGCAGGGCCAGGCCGAGGATGGCGGAGGGGGGCCCGAGCGACAGCAGCTCACCGGGCAGCCTGCGCCCGGGGCTCCCCGGGACACGGGGGCTGCTCGGGAGGCGTCCCGCCGCCCCCCCCCTCACCCCCGGACGCCTGCCCTCCATCCGTTCCCGAGACCTCACCCTGGGAGGAGTGAAGAAGGTGAGGACACTTGGAGGGGGGCTCCCCCAAAACCCACCCTTTTGGGGTGACCCTGCCTCCTACCCCACTGCTTGGGGGATTTTTGGGGACCCCCCACAGCCCCAGGAGTGGTTTCGGGGTGCTGGTCCGTGCAGGACGTGGCCGGGTCCCCAGCCGCCTCCTCCAGCCCCGCGGCCGGTTTGGTTTCTGTTGCTTATCTCCGCTCGTGCAGTGACTTGTCCCTCTGCTCTCGTTTGCAGAAAACCTTCACCCCCAACATAATTAGCAGGAAGATCAAGGAAGAGTAAGTGGCCTCGTAAGCATTTCTGTGGGGTGCGGAGGTGGTTTTGCCGGCTGGTACCTGCGCAGTGGGGTCTCGGTGGGCAAAACGTGCCCCGAGAGGGGAACCCACTGCTGGGGTGGGGGTGACGGGTCACCTCCCCGCTCCCCAGGCCCAGAGAGGATGTCTCCGTCAAGAAGGAAAAGAAGGAGCGGGACCGGGACCGGCAGCGCGATGGGCATGGCCGGGGCCGGGGCCGGCCCGAGGTTATTCAGTCCCACTCCATCTTTGAGCAGGGTCCTGCTGAAATGATGAAGAAGAAAGGTAACGAGAGCTGCCTCCCTTCCCTGGGGGGGGGTCTCCAGCCCGTTCTGTCAGGCTCAGGGCTCACCCCAGGGCTGCTCCCCTCTCCCCAGCAGGCTCCTGGGACAAGACGGTGGACATGTCAGACTTCGGCCCTTCCCATATCATCAACATCAAGAAGGAGAAGAGGGAGACGGACGAGGAGACGAAGCAGATCCTGCGGATGCTGCAGAAGGACGATGTGAGTGGGGCCGGGTGGGGTGGCTTTGGTGTCACCGGGCTCGTGCTTAGTGTCCCCTCTCCCATCCCCGCAGTTCCTCGACGATCCGGGGCTGAAGAACGACATCCGTAACAAGCCGGTGCAGCTGCCGCTGGCCCATTCGGGCTGGCTCTTCAAGGAGGAGGCAGCGGAGCAGGAGGACACCCAGCCTTGGCTGCCTGGCCCCAAAGAAGAGAAGATGGAGCTGGACCTGCCAGCGGTGAAAGGTACACTGAGGTGGGGGGCATCCCAGCGGGCAGAGGCTGTGGGGGGCTTCCCCCCACACTTCCCTGTGCCCACCTACCACCTCTCAACACCTCCGTTGCCAGTGAAAGAAGAGCCGTGCGATGAGGACCCCCTGCCCAAGCCAGTGCAAACCAAGGGACCCCCTGGTTTCCCCCGGGACATTTCGGTGGCCGAGCTGCTGCAGCGGCTGAGCCTGTCGGCCGAGGAGGAGCTGCTCTTCCTGCAGCTGCCCGACACGCTGCCCGGCCAGCCGCCCACCCAGGACACCAAACCCATCAAGACAGAGCTGCAAAACGAGGAAGGACAAGTTGTCGTGGTGAAGCAGGAGAAGAGCCAGGTAGGGGGCTCAATGAGGGGGCAGCGGGGTGGGATGGGGGACAGCTTGCTGATGTTCCCCCACCCCATTCCACGGTATCCCTTGGCAGGAGGCGAGGCAGGCAGAGAATACCTGCACCCTGGCCGACCTCCCCGAGGGGCAGGTGGGGAAACTGCTCATCCGCAAGTCGGGGAAGGTGCAGCTGGTGCTGGGCAAGGTGACCCTGGACGTGACCATGGGGACCCCCTGTTCCTTTCTGCAGGTATGGGGGCTGAGGAGGGGGGTGCTGGGGACCCGATTTGTGGGGCTGCACCCCAAGATAGCCCCTTGGGGTCCCTGCTGGGGTCATGCTGGCCCCTGGTGAGATGGCTCTTGGGCAGCCTATCCCTCTGACAGTGGTGGGGAAGGATCCCCACTGTTCTTGTCCCCAGAGTGAGGGTAGCAGCGGGGCACATCTCCTCCAGGCTTAGCCCCCCACAGCAGGCAGGCACCTCGCCCCTTCTCCCACCACAGTTAACGGGTTTCTGGTGGGAGTGGGCTGCTCACGGGTGTTTCTCCCCTCTGGAAAAGGAGCTGGTGTCCGTCGGCATCGGGGACAACCGGACGGGCGAGATGATCGTCCTGGGCCACGTGAAGCACAAGCTGGTGTGTTCTCCGGACTTTGAGGCTCTGCTGGAGCACCGGCACCGGTAGCCCAGGGGGAGCTGGGGGGACCCCAGCCCCACACCCACAGGCCGTGGGGACAGTCCTTGCACAGCTTGGGGACCCTGTGGCACCCTGGCTCTGCCCTCAGCCTCTCCAGCCTTGCTTTTGGGACATGGAGAGGTGTCTTCTGCAGGTGTGGGTGCAGGACCGGCTCCTACCTCCTTCCTAACCCTGCAGTGGAGCAGTAGCGAGGGTGGGGGCTCTGGCTTTACGCCCCAGACCCGCTGCCCACCCTGTGCAAAACAGGCAGGGTTGTTGCTGCCTACATCTCACAGATTTCTGGATGTGTGGGACCGTGGTGTCCCCCCTTGGCTCTCCAGCACCCATGCACATGCTGGGGAGTGCAGGACGCATACTTGGGGGAGAAATGCGGAATAAAAACCTCTTTTTCCCCCTGCTGTGGGGCTGCTCAGTCTCCTCCGCGGCGCCTCCACCCCGTGTGCCTGCCCCACCAGTTGCCGTCTTGTCAGGCACCTTGGCCCCAGCACAGCACGCTCAGTGCTGGCAGACGGGGCCACGTCCTTAACCACTTACTCGCCGCTCCCTTGGGAGAGCCGGGGGACCCCCTGCATGCTGCCAGGTCTCAGTGGGCAGAACCCCAGCCTGTGCCGGTGTGTGGGGGCTGAGCACCCCCGGGGAGCAGGCAGCCGGGAGCATCTTCCCTGCTCCACGCTGAGGAAGCAGGATGGAGGCAGCAGGGTCTGTGAGACCCCCCCTGGGGACCAGCATTGGCCCTGGGCAATGCTGCAGCATGGCGGGGGGGAGGGTGGCTAGTGAGTGGCCACCACCGCATCCCCATCCTGGGGGCTGCGTGTCTTGGGGGGGGTAAACAGCATCACCCAACCACCTCCCATCATGGAGCCAAACCCTCCCTCGATCCCCCCCTCGGCGGGCAGGGCAGCACCACTTGCCCATGCAGAGCTGGGCTGGGGCTGCACTTGCCCCCCCCGCCCCGCTCTTGCCCCGGCCCCGCCCCCGCGGCGGGCGCTGTCCGCGGTGCTGAAGCCCCTCAGGTGCGGGGATGGGATCTCTACGAGGGGCGTGGCTAGGGAGCTCCCCCCGATGAGGGGGTGGAGCGATGGGGGGTGGAGCCTCGCCTGCGCAGTGAGTCGTCGTCGGTATCATCGTGCTCGGCGCTGCAGGCGGGAGCTTCGACGGGGCGGTCATGGAGCCCGCCCGGTCGTTCCGTCTGCCCGGCCCCGGTCCGGCTCCCGCTCCTCCGGGCAGACTGCGGGGGATCCCGAACCGTGCCCAGCGCCTGCCCCAGCCGGGTTTGCCCGAACCCCGGCCCTCCCTGGTGCCGCTTTCCACCCTGCTGTGTGGCCTGGGCCTGGGTGAGCGGCCCTGTCCCTCTCTGGAGGCCGGGGACTGGCCCCTCGGTAGGTGGTCGTGCCCCCGGGTGAGGTGGGGGGGGGGCCAGCCTGGCCTTCCCCCTCCCCTCAGCCATTGCCACCACCCACCGTGCCCTCTCCTTCCCGCAGGCCGCTGCACCGCTGGCGTGGCGGAGGCTCTGGCACGGCCCAGCCTGGCGGTGAAGGATGACGAGGGGATGGCGGCAGCGCTCCCCGCACGTGGGCGGTGAGTCCCCGTTCCCCCTCCCTTTATCCCCCCCCTTCCCACCTCGGTCCCCCAGTCCTTCGGATGGTTTATTCGCCGACCACGGTGGCAGCGGGCTGGGGGATGCTCTGCAAGTGACACCGTTGTGGTGACCGAGCCGGTGCCCGTGCCGCCTCCTGCTCCGCTCGCTCGGTGGTGTGGTGGCTTGGTGGTTTTCCACCGAAACCTGGTGTTTTGAGCATCTCCAGGCAGGGAGCACCTGCTGCATGTGGGGCATGAGCAGGGGGATCCGGCTGCCGGAGGCAGGAGCCGGTGGGGGGTTCACCAGGGGGTGGTGGGGAGGGTCATTGCCGGGGGGTTGCAGCCAGGATGCTGCCGACGTGACCCCAGCATGCTGGGGTTCACCTCTGCCCACGCTGGGGATGCAGGATCCTGTGGCGAGGCAGAGGGGACGTGCTGCCCAGCCCCCCCGGGAGAGATGCCACCGTGCCGTCCTACGGGAAGCCCTGCATGGCTGCTGCGCCCACCGTGCCGTCCTGTGGGAAGCCCCGCATGGCTGCTGCGCCCACCCTGCGTCCATCAGGACCTCAGCCCTCCCTGCCGCCCGCCCCAGGGACCCCCCCGGCTGCCAGCAGACCGTAAGTGAAGCATCGGTGAGCTCCAGCCCCACGTTTTGGGGTCTGAGCACTGGCTGGGGTCACGGCTCACCACCCTGCCTTTGCCCCGTCTCTCCTAGGGCGCTGTGGAAGAAGCCGGAGCCGAAGGGAACAGCCTTAACCGTGGGGCTGAACTCAGTTAAAATCCACTGCCAGAATGAAGCCGTCTACCAGTACCACGTTACCTTCAGGTATCAGCATGGGGACGGGGGGCCGGGCTCCCCCCCGCAGCCCCTCTGAAGGGTGGGTGCCTCCGGGGCAGAGCGCTCCGTGTCTCTCCCTCCCTCCCTCCGTCCCAGTAGCCACTAGATGGAGCGGCCAGCGCAGCCATGGTGCCTGCGGGCAGAGCTGCTGCAGGGCAGCAAAGCAAATGAGCTCTAGCTTTTTTCCCCACGTGGGGTTTTTGGTGTCCTGCATGGGCTCTTATTGGGGGGTAGAGGAGGGTTAAAAGACCAAGGACTTGCCAGCGGTGGCAGGTGATGCATTCCCATCTGCGGCAGCCCCGAGGTGGAGTGCAGGAGCACGCGCTTTGCCATGCTGAAGGAGCACCAGGCAGTGACAGGGAACGTGACCGCGTTCGATGGCTCCATCCTCTACCTGCCCATCTTGCTCCCCCAGGTAAGGGGTGACACGATCCGCACCAAGGTGAGGTTGTTCTAGCTGATTTGGGGGCACAGGGGTGCCCCCCCCCCCCAGGTCTCCAGCCCATGTGCTGGGTAGGAAAGCATCCCTCCTGCCCTGGTTAACGTGCCTTCTCGCCCCACAGGTGGTCAGTCTGAAGGCTCAGAGGAGGAGCGACAGGGAGGAGATCACCATCACCATCCAGATAACCAAAGTGCTTGAGCCTAGCTCGGATCTCTGCATCCCTTTTTACAACGTGGTTTTCCGGAGGTGAGGGTTGGCAGAGACCCTCCCCAAGCTCCAAGGAGGAGACCTTCCTCCTCCCTCAGAGCCTGGGCCCATCGTGCTTTTATTTTTCTTTCCTAGGGTGATGAGAATCTTAGATATGAAGCTTGTTGGGAGAAATTTCTTTGAACCTGACCAAGCCACCGTATTACAGCATTACAGGTGGGTGCTGGACCTGGTTTCCTCCTGCCGCTGCCCAGGGGCCTGAGTGTGAGACAGGGATGTCCCTGTCCCCCCAGTAGTAGTGCAAGGCTGGAAATTCAGAAGTCTTTGCCAGGTCAGCTCTCTTGGCCAGGTCTGGTTAGCCTGACCTCAGAATGCCTGTTTTCTGCAGTGCAATTCAGGGGTTATTAGCTGAAAGCTGGCAGCCAGCTGGGAAATAAATCCGCATGTGTTTTGAGTGCTTCTTGGTGAGCAGGACGGCTGTCCGGCTTCTCTGGCAGCGCCATGCAGGCGGCTCCGGTTTTAACCCAGGCGCCGTTGGGCATCTTCCCCTCTGGGCACAGGCTGCAGATTTGGCCGGGATACTCTGTCAGCATCCGGAAGAAGGATGGCGGCCTCTTCCTCTTGATCGACGCCATCCACAAAGTCATCCGCAGTGATTCCGTCCTGAATTTCATGTAAGAGAAGGGAAAAAACACAGAAGAGCCCTGCGGGGCTTTAGGGGTGAGGGTGGTTTTCCAGCAGCTGTATGCCTGGGGCTGGCTCTCGGCAAGGGCAGTGCCAGCTGCAATCGCCGGACCATGGGCCACCGGTGCTGTTTGGCAAAAGGCATTTTATTTTTGGGGTAGCACGGGCAGGGAGCATCACCATGAGCCTTTTCTCGTCCTCCTCCTTCTCTCCTCACCGCAGGCACGCCATCTACAAACAAAGTGTCAGCAGCTTCCAGGACGAGTGCACCAAGCAGCTGGTGGGCAACGTGGTCATCACTCGCTACAACAACCGCACCTACCGCATTGACGACATTGACTGGAACAAGACCCCAAGGGACAGTTTCACTCTGGCCAGCGGCGAGGAGATCACCTTTGTGGACTACTACAGGTAGGGGCCTGCTGGAGCATCCCTTAGGATGAGCGTCTGTCAGTGAGGAAGTGTTTGATGCCTAGCTCTGACCCAACGTGGGTGGGCAGGAACAGGAACATCTCACCTGATGCCATTTCCCTGCTGTTTTTCCAGCAAAGCCTACGGGATCACCATCAGCGAGCTGGACCAGCCGCTGCTCATCCACAGGCCCAAGGAAAAACGGACACCAGAGGGGAAGGTGAGCCAGGCATGGAGACCTGGGGAGGGAAAATTGGAGACCTACAGTCTTTTCTCAGCTCTTCCAGCTCCTGTCCTGCCCATCGCTGGGAGGGCGGGGGCTTGCAGCCCCCTCGCGGTGCTGACGGTGCCTGTCCTCCTCCCTGCAGCATCTGCTGGACGTGATACTGCTCGTGCCAGAGCTCACCTTCATGACCGGGGTCCCCGAGATAAAGAAGGACAGTCGAATGGTGAAGGTCAGAGCATGTTTGCATGGTCTGAAGCATAGTTTGATGGTCTCTGCTCACCTGAGCTGGCGTTGCCTGGTTTGGAGAGATAAGACCCCGGCCAGCCACTGACGGGGGGAGCTCAAAGTCCCCCATCATGCCCGGGGTTTCCCCAACCCACCTCCTCCCGTGCCCGCCTGCTGCAGGATGTGATGCGGGAGATGCTTCAGAGTCCCAGCCAGCACTACGCACGTCTCACCAGCCTCCTGCGCAGGATCAAGGACAGCCCAGAGGCCTCACAGGAGCTGATGCGCTGGGGGCTCACCCTGGATCCGGATATTCACAGGGTAGGGGCTGCAGGGTGCTGGGCTCTGAGCTTCCCCTACCCAGGGAATGGAGGCAATGGGTGCACCGGAGCTGCCAGGGATTTTTGCTCTGTTCAGACGCAGGGCCGAGTCCTGCCCACGGAGAGGATCAACATGCGGCACAGCTCCTTTATCCCCACTGAGGACCTGAGCTGGAACAGGGAGGTCACGCGAGAAGCTTCCATCTCAGTGGTGAGCCCACTGCTCGGCCGTTGCAACAACATCCCCTTGTTTGAAAACTGGGATGGGTTTTCTTAGTGCTGGCATCCCATCTGCCCCGCTCCTGTCTGAGCTTGTTCGAGCTAAAACCCTTCCCTTATTTATATTGGCTTTATGCTTCAGCCTGTTTTTCCTAAGGAGGTTAGAGGTACATGGCTGCAGCATCTGCTTTCCCACCTCCTCCTGGAGTGGCTGAAGGCTTTCAGACTGCTGGAATAAGATGTTTTGCACCCTTTAGGTTCCTCTTGGGCCGCTTTCCCTCTCCCAAATTTCCTTCTGTGCTGCAGGGCTGGGAGCTACATGGTTTGGCAGTCGCAGCCCCGAGGCAAGGGCTGTCCTCGCCTCTCTCCTAGATTGCCATGAACTACTGGCTGCTAGTTTACCCAAAGCGCCTGCAGGACCTGGCGAAGAATTTGGTGGCCACCATGGAGAGTGTCTGCGGCCCCATCGGCATGCGCGTCAGCCGTCCTGCCTTGGTGGAGCTGAAGGATGACCGCATCGAGACCTACGCCAAGACTATCCGAACTGTTTTGGATAGTGAGGTGAGGAGAGGGGCTCAGGGGGATAGCGCAGGTTAGCACAAGGTTCGTGTGTCTGTTGGGGAGGGCTGTGCAGCTGGTGGATCTTCTTGGATCCCTGTGCATCTAATACTTGTGCATCGCCCTCCCCTGCTCTGCTTCCCTGCAGGACAAGGTGCAGCTGCTCCTGTGCATAATCTCCAGCAGCCGGGAGGACTTGTACGGGGCCATCAAGAAGCTGTGCTGTGTGCAGTCCCCGGTGCCCTCCCAGGTAGGCGAGGGGCTCGGCAGAAGGAGACCACTGGCGCAGGGAAGCTGTGGGCATCTCCAGCCTCGCTTTTCCTGTTTTGCCCCCCTGCAGGTCATCAACGCGCAGACCCTTGCAGGCCAGTTGAGCAAGATGAAGAGTGTGGTCCAGAAAGTCCTGCTGCAGTTGAACTGCAAGCTCGGTGGCGAGCTCTGGGGGGTCGACATCCCCCTGGTAAGGCGGGCAAAACCACTCAGCACATGCGTGTGATGAGTTTGCAAGCTCCGGGGCATAAACTGTTGTGGTCACAGGCTTCCCTCTGGGGTTGCAGATGAACCGTCTGGATAATTGGGGTCGGTGTCTCCATTTTGTGTGTGCAAAGTCCCTCGCAGCTGAAGGGATCCAGACAGGGCAGCCTGGAGGTGTCTGAGTTATCCCTAACTCCCACGTGCCTTTTTTCCCCCCCAGAAACATCTGATGGTTATCGGCATGGATGTCTACCACGGCCGCAGCAAAGGGATGCGCTCCGTCATCGGCTTCGTGGCCAGCATGAATCAGTACGTGGTGCCTTGGGGGGAAGGCTTTCCTTCCGCCTCCACCCTGGGGATGCAGGGAGGGTCCCGCACCAGCATCGCCACTGCCTCTCCTTTGCTGGGAAAGGGGTGAAGCTGTTGTGCTCGGCAAGGTCTCTGCCAGCGTGTTTATGTTGGGTGTCACTGGCCATGGGTGCAGGCAGCGCCGGCCTTTGGCGTGCCCTCAGCGCCGTATCGGTGGGAAAGGCACCGCGAGTGCTGAGCTGGGGTCGGTTTCGGTTGCACAATGGCTCGGTGGACTTTGGCTGACAAGGGGGGTGCCTGACGCTCGTCCCCCTTCCATCCCCAGCATCCTCACCAAGTGGTATTCCAGGGTGGTCTTCCAGATGCCCCACCAGGAGATCGCCGACAGCCTGCGGCTCTGCCTGGCCGATGCCCTCCAGCACTTCCACGAGGTGAGGCCAAACCCCCAGCCTGGCACTCTTGAAAAAGCCCTCCCGTGGTTTAATGTCTCCTCAAAGCAAGGGAAAAACACCCCAAACCTGTCAGCCCGAGCGCGTGCGAGCAAGCAGACATCCTCGGCAGCCTTTGGACTGGATGTGGCACCCGCAGCCACGCGTGCCCGGGGAGGCTAACCCTTATCTCGGGAATGTGCGAACCTGCCTCAAGGATTAGTTTGCACTGGGGGAAGTGCCACGTTACACCTCTGCTCGTATCAGCATCGAACTGCTGAGTCCTGTCCTCTTGTCCCACATCCCCAGCGTGAGAAAAACAGCGTGTGACAGGGCAGGAGCCAGGACCTGCTTTTGGCATTTTCTCATCCTTCTGCGGGTGCTGGAGAAACACCCCTGAAAACTGGAAGTTTGCTGGTCACCAAACGCTTGCCTGTGGGCAGGATTAGTGCAAACACTGCTTCTCTCTGCCCTGCCAGTCCCTCTGAAACCTGTTTTGAAATGCATTTGCTGGGGCTGTGTATAGTTTGGGGCTTTCTGCAAAGCTTGAGGGTGATGGGTTGAATTCACAGGCTGCAAGACCACTGAATTGTCAGCCCTGGAGACCTGGTGGGCATCTAGCACCCAGCTTCTTGCTAGGGCATGCATCTCCCCCTGTCAGCCAGTCCTGTGTACGGTGTCGGGGGGAAAAAACAGCGAGCTCTTCCAATTTCTGCTTCCCCAGATGAACCACTGCTTGCCCAAGAAGATAGTCGTGTACAGGGATGGCGTGTCTGACAGCCAGCTCAACACCGTGCTCAAGTACGAGATCCCGCAGATGCAGAAGTGCTTTGACACCTTTGAGAACTACCACCCCAGCATGGTAGTCATGGTGGTGCAGAAACAAATCAGCACCAACTTCTACACCCTCACGGCAGAGCAATTCACGTCCCCTCCTCCAGGGACGGTCATCGACCACACGGTCACCAGCTCGGACTGGTGAGTGGCAGCAGCAGCAACGCTGGCTGCTTTCGGGAAAGCTGCATATGGGGCGCAAAAAAACCCTTGTGTGCAAACAAAACTGAAAAAAAAAAACCAAACAAACAAACTGGCGTGCAAAAAAACCTTGCTCTTCCCTCCCTCTCAGGCAGGATTTCTTTTTGTTGGCCCATCGCTCTCGCCAGGGCTGCAGCATCCCCACACGCTATGTCTGCGTGCTGAACACGGCCAACCTCAGCTGCGAGCACCTGCAGAGGTAAGGGCAGGCTTTCCACAGCCCCTCTCAACATCCCGCAGCGTGGGGACCCATGTCTGACCTCCTAAATCTGTTTGGTTTTTTGCATAACAATCCCCTGGAGCTAGTGGGGAGGGCAGCAGGTACCTGTGCAGGTACTGGGCTGAGTCTGCTCTTCATACTGGGTTAGCTGGGAGGACTCGCAGCAGATGAGGGAGAGGAGGCGGATGGCATCCCTCTTGCCGGCTCTCTGGGAAGGAGCTAATTGCAAGTGTGATAAAGGAAAATCTGTGTCACCTAGTGCTGGCCTGGGTGGCCTTGCAGGAGAGCTGCTGCGGGTTGAAACACAAATAGTACCCGGGTAATTAATGCAATCAGCTACTATCAGTGCCCAGGCAGGCAGAGCCTGACCTTTATCTCGTGCAATCAGGAAGAAAACATCCCTGTGAGCAGGTTTGACCTTGCAGCCTTTGCAGCTCCCTACTGCTGGACCACAGCGCTGCCATAGGGAGCAGGATCCGTCCCTGCAGCAGCAATCCTGCAAGCCCCAGGATGCCAGCGAGCACTGACACCCTCTCCACTCGCTGTCCCCAGGTTGACATTCAAGCTCTGTCACCTGTACTGGAACTGGCCAGGCACCGTCCGGGTCCCTGCCCCTTGCAAGTACGCGCACAAGCTGGCCTTCCTCTCGGGACAGGTCCTGCACCGTGAGCCCAGCGCCCAGCTCTGCGACAAGCTCTTCTTCCTATAGCTGATGCGCTGGCAACGGGGGGAGAAAGAGCTCGCTTTGGGGTTCGGCTCCCCCAGACGCTGCTGTTAAGTCTCCTGCAAGGGGGACTGTCTTTCCTTAAAGGTGTTGTTTTGGTTTGGTTTTTTTTCCAATTTATTTCCGCACGTGGTTTCTTGGGTTCATTTTTATTGTTGTTTTAAAAGGGTGCTTGGAAGCACTCTGGCACGGTGGCAGGGCCCCAGAGCCGTGGACTCTTGGGCTTCATCTCCATGGGAATGAACCTGGAGTAAAACCCCTCTGCTGTGAGGCTGCCAGCCTCTGCTCACTGGTTTCCAGTCCTCCCAGCAAAGGGATTTGAGTAAATAAGCCCCAAAGGTGATGCTGCTCCCGCAGAGCAGGCTGCAGCTCATCCCTGCCCATCCCCCTGCCCCGTGCAGGTGCTGGATGCAAAACCCAAAGATTTCTGGTATTTTTTCCCCCAATCTCTTGCATTGCCATTGAGACAGCCTCCAGTTTAAAATCTTACTTTGCTTTTTCGAGCTCCTGTTTAACAAACCCAGCTCCGGTTCGGCTGGTTGTCACGTCCTTAAAAAGTCACTGGTTTTCCAAGAAGTCTTCATTAATTTTATTTATTTATTTTTATTCCGTTGGGCTGGTAGGAGAGCAGGTTGATATCCCAAGGGAAAAGTGTGTGTTTGAGTTTTCTGCTATTTCGGATGTTTCTTTGCCTTGGTCAAGAGGTGTCTGAGAGCTTTGAGTTTGAAGCTGTTGGGGGGCTGTGGAGGGGCTGCAGGAGCATCCCCAAAATCAGCTGGATTTCACCTCTGCGTGCCCCCGACCCACCCCTTGTGCAAGCACCAGCAGGGGTGGGGGTACAGTGGGAGCCTCTCCCAGCCCTCCCCTTTTTGTGCAAAAAAAAAAAAAAGTTGAATTTTTTTTTTTTTTTTTTTTTTTTTTTTTTTCTGTAACTGTAGTTTTCAGTTAACTTCATTAAAAGTGTTGCTGGCAGCTGCTCCGTCTCAGTGTAGGCTGGTCAACGGTGGGTGAAGGGGCTGGGTGCTCGTGGGGATGTCCTGACCGCTCTTTCCCCGGGGGGGTCCTGGGATGGAGGGGACAGGGAGGGGGACACACAGCAGTGACACGATGCTGCCTGGCAGGCAGGAGCAGAGCCTGTCACCACGTCCTTTGCGCCCTGGGTTAATCATTCACCCTTGCCAATAACAGCTTTTACCCCTTTTATTTGCCGGTCCCGGCGGACTTTGGCAGCCTTCGCTCGCCCAGCCCGGGCGGGTGTTTTGGCACAGGGGGACGTTTGGCCTCAAGCGGCTGGGGGGGTGCTGGGGCCAAAGTGGGGGTGATGGCTCAGGGCAGCTGGCCGGGCCCCCGGTGTGCCTGGCCTCCCACCAGCCGGCTTTTTATATTGTGCCGTCGCCGCTGCCGGGGAGAAAGGCTGCCTTGTCCTTGCCGGCTCCTTGGCACCGGCAGGAGAGCTGGGATGGCCCCTGGCTGGCATACTCGGCCCCCCCCCGGTCCCTTCCAGGGGGTTCCCTGGGGTGCCATGTCCCCTCAGGTGGGGTCTGTTTGGTACTCTGGCCCCTTGGGAGGGGGCTCAGGGGTGCCCCGTGCCCCCAAGGGGTGCTTGGGGGGGATCTGAGGGGTGCCCTGTGCCCCCAAAGGGTTCCTGGGGGGGGGGTCTGTGCAGTGCTCTAGACCCCTGAGGGATGGCCAGGGGGCATCTGTGGGGTACCCCATCCCCCCGGGAGGGGTCTGTGGGGTGCCCCACGCCCCCAAAGAGTCCTTGGGGGGCAGAGGGGGTCTGAGGGGTGCTCCATAACCCCAAGTGGTGCCTGGGGGGGTCCATGTCACCAAGGCATGCCTGGGGGGGGTCTGTTCGGTGCCATATACCCGGGGGGGGGGGTGTCTGTGGGGTGTTGTGTCCCCGCGGGAGGGTTCCGTGGGGAGCCCCGTACCCCCACGGGGCGCCTGGGGGCTCCCTGCAGTGCCCTACACCCCCGTGTCCCCGGGAAATGTCCGTGGCGGGGTGCCCGTTGCCCCGTATCGCACCGCCCGCGCCGCCCCACTACCGCCGCCGTGCTCGGCGCTGCGCAGCCACCGGCGGGCGCGGGGCGGGGGAGGTTGGGAGGAGGAGGGAGGCGGGGCCTGCCGTGACGCCGTCCAATGGGAATGCTCCCCGTGCCGCCGGCCGAGCGTGCGCCCTGCGCGGCCGGGACCGGGCGGACCGGGCGGCGACGGCGGCGGGAGCGGGAGGTAGGACCGGGCCGGGATGGGGATGGGGATGGGGATGGGATTGGGATGGGATTGGGAGCGGGCAGGGAAGAGGCTGCGAGGACGGGGCACCGCGGGGAGGGTGGGATCCGAGCCCCGGGATTGGGATGGGGATGGGGATGCAGGAAAGGATGCAGGGACCAGTTTTGGGGGTCTGGGACCGGTTTTGGGGGTCTAGGACCGGTTTGGGGGTCTAGGACCTCGCCTAAGGTCGGGTTTAGGGCCTAGGGGAAGCTATGGGGCTCGCTTTGGGACTGCCCGTGGGGGTGTGGGGCGAGGTGAGGGTGCGGGTAGGTGTGGGGCGGACAACCCAGCTATGGGGTCTGGTACCAGTGGTACCAGCTCCGGGGCCGGACCGGGGCCAGGCAGGACTGGGACAGGTGATAGAGGGGCCGGGGGGGCTGCTGTGGGGTGGGGACTGGTGTTGGGATGGGGCAGGGAGTGGGGCTGGCAGCAGGGAGGTCTGGTAAGGGAGTGGGGGACCGGGGCGGGAGTGGGCGGGTGGGCTGTTTGGGGTGGGCTAGCCAGGGTTAGCTCCAGGGCAGCCGGTTTTGCTGCCTGCCTGCCTGTACCAGGGTCCGCGGGCAGGGGCTTTTAGGGGAAATTAAGGGACAAAAAAGTGAGTGGAGGCAGCCTGGGGGAGCAAAGGGAGGCCGTGGCCTGGAGGCCGTGGCCCGGCTTGAGCGTGGCAGGCTGCTGCGGTCCTTCCAGGGTGCAGATGTGCCCCAGGACATGGAAACCCTCCTTGCCAGCAGGCAGGTCCTGCCTTCGCTGCCAGACACGTGGAGCGGCTTTTGCTCCGGAAGGAGGTCGAGACCGCTGGCTGCAAACCATCCCTGCAGGACGGGGGGGGGGGAAATGCAAACCGAGGGGGTTTTGGGGGCCCCCGCTATTCCCCTCCAGGTTTGCGGCAGCAAGCTAGCCCTGCGTGGGATTTTGGGAAGCGTGTGGCGTGGGGCTGACGTCGCCGGGGCCGTGCTCGGCTTTGCCAGCGTTTCTTGTTCCCGGCTTCACCTTCGCGGTTGGAGGGGGGGTGGTTTGCAACGGGGATCGATGAGCTCTGGGAAGCGAACCCGAGGGAGGTGGGAAAGAAGAGGGGCTTTGCCTGGCCCTGGCAGCTCCTTCGCAATTCTCGTTACTGCCGGGCATTGTTCCCAGGCACGTCCCGTAGGACACCCTCCTGGGCATCCCCTCCCCACGGCAGAGGTTTGTTCCCTCTCCCCCGTCCCAGCGCGGCAGCGAGCGATAAAGTAGGTCAGGCGCTGGGCCGAGCGCGGCACCGCGGCTCCCCGGGCCCCAGGAGCAGGTCCCGTGGCTGGTGAGAGGACGCCCTTGAAGGTAGCAGGCAGGAGGCTGGGGGACTTTTTTTTGGGGGGGGTGTCCCGCTCAGCTGGCAGCGATGGAGACACCGCAGCAGGGGTTTGTGTCCCCGGGGTGTTTGCTGCAGCTTCCCTTTGCCCCTGGGATGGGGGGGCTTGGATGTGTTTGAAACCCTCCTGCCTTGTCCTGGGGTGTTCAGGGGGATCTGAGACTCTAAGGCTGGTCCACCTTGCGCCCTTCTTCCCAAGGGATGGCTCCTCTACCTTGTTTCTGCCCTAAAACAGTGGCGAGCCTGTGCAATTCAAACCCCTGCCCAGCTCTGCCTGCAAACCGCTTCCTGCCTTTTGTTTGGTAGCTGGGTAAAAGTTGAGGTCCGGTTTTCCACCATGGGTGCGCCTGGCTCAACCCGGTTTTGGGAGGAACCCCAGGGGTGATTTTGGCACTGGAGAGGGCTGCATGCCTTGGCACGGGCTGGCGATAATCGGCATGGTCCGGGTAGAATGGCTCCTGGCAGGACGAGGGACGTGGGGAGCACTCAGCTGGCACGGAGAGGGAAAGGCAGCCAACCCATTCCTGGGATGCGGTGCCGCCGGGACAGGCCTTTGCCACCGTGGGCTGTGTGCCAGCTCCTGTGTACCCTGTGGGAGTCACTGGCCGCCCAAATGTCCCACGTGGCCACCCTGGCCAGTGGCCGCTTCTGGGGCTGTGGCAGGGCATTGCCCAGGGAGGACCTGTCTGGAAGGGTGGATTTGGGTAGGAGGGAGGCAGAAGAAGGTGTTCTGCTTTCGCTGGGGGATGCTGAAGAGTCAGAGGTTGCTCAGGTAGCCCCCACCGAGCAGGGTGTTACCATCACCAGCACCTCACCAGATGAGCTCGCTCCCCCATTTTGGGAGGAGAGGGGTTAAGCCAAAGCATCCCAGCTAAGCCCTGGCAGGAGGAGGCTAAAACCTCCAAGGCCTGCGCTCTCCTGGAGAATAAAGCTCGCAAAGCGGTGGTAAGCTTGTAAAACCTGCAGGAATGTGGGCACCTTCAGAGGGGGTACAGGGTCCTGGGGGGAGAATGGGGTCCCGCTGGGCTTGGCCTCGCCGCCCCGAGCAGCACTATGCCTCGCAAACCCGGCCTCAGGTTATTTTCAGAACAATTGGTTGGCCAGGCTTCAAAAATGTCTCGGGCTTGTTTTTGGAGGAGACCAAAATCTGCAAGCCGTCAGCATGGGATGAGCGTGGCGGGGTGCCGGAGCAGCCGACGGGAGCGCGGCTTGGCCGGGGTGGCAGGTCCTGTGCCAGGGCAGAGCTGGGCTGGATGGGGCCCCATGCACAACGGTGCAGGAACCATCCCAGGGCTGCAAACTGCTTCCCCCGGGAAGGGGAAACCACGAGGCAGTGTGTGCCCAAGCCTCTGGGAGGGGAGCGAAGCCCTGGGCTGGGAACGTGATGGCTGCTGGGCGTACGGAGGCGGTGGATAGCAAATTATTTTCTGTTTGTCCTTGTGAATCCCAAATTTGCCATCCACCTTTCAGTGAAGCTCTTCCAGGAAGGCAGCCTGGGCCCTGCTCCAGCCTCTTGGGTGCTGCCCAAGGTGGACGTGCGGGTCGTGCCTGGCCTCCCACCCTCTCTCCAAGCCCCTTCCTTTGCACCCAACTTGTGCTGCCGGGTGAACCCCGGCTCCCCTGGTCTCTGCCATCCCACTTTTATTGATTCCTAGCTTATATGAAAGGAGCGGAGAGGGCAAGGATTGATTCTAGGCAAATACTACAAAGGCATCTACAGTTGCGGCTGGGAAGGACCTGGTTCACTGTAATTATTGTAGTTAAAATATAACTTAATGAAAATGCTACCTCTGTCCCCTGGGCTCCCGTGTCCTCCGAACGCTGGCGTGGGTGGCCAGAGGTCCCCGAGGGGTGCGTGTCCCAGGTCTGGTGGCACGAGGGGGACTCAACGTGGTGTTAGCGTGGCCAGTGCTTGACTTCCTTGCCCTAAGGAGAGCCGAATTCGGCAGCCAGCATTGGAATTAACTGCGCTGCGGTTTGCTGGCTGCACCGCTGGCAGAGGCATGTGTGCGGGATCCCCATCGCAGCCCTGCCTGCATGCTCCTGCCTGCTTTCCATCCACTGGCTACTCTTCCCCAGGGATCCCGAGGTGCTGCAGAGCTGGAGAGCCCCTGGGAGCCATGTCCCGGCAGCCCTCCACCCCTCAGCACACGGCTGTGGTGAGCAGGGTGCTCGGGGAGGTGGTGCTGGGGGTTTGGCTCAGGGTGGAGGAGAAGCGGCTGGTCTTGTATTGCTCGTGAAAAGATGTTTCTCCTCGGGATCTGGGTGCTTTCAGCACTGTGCAAAGCTGCATCTTCCTCAGCCTGGGGCTCCCTGGGGAAGAAATCTGCCATCTCCTGATGGAGCTGTGGGGTGGAAGAGCAGTGGTCGAAGCCGCTGGGGATGATAAAGCTAATGGCAGCACATGGTTTCTCTTCCAGCATCCCTGAGACACCATGATCCCCAGCGCAGGCCCCCGGGGCTGCTGCCTGCTCATGCTGCTCTGCCTTCTCCCCTGCCCGCGGGTCTGGGCGGGCAGGGATGCCGCGGGACTGGAGCTCTCCGCAGCCTCCTTCCTGCAGGATCTCCTCCAGCGGTACGGCGAGAGCGAAACTCTGAGCCTGAAGCAGCTCAAGGCCCTGCTGAACCGCCTGGATGTGGGAGTGGGGCACGCCAATGTCTCCCAACCGCCGCAGCAGAGGATGAACCTCTCCCGGGTAAGGCAGGGGCTCTGCAGACCCCTAAAGTCTCTTTGCAGAGCTGTGGGACTCTTGAGGCACCTGCTTGTCTCTTCTCTTCCCTAGTGCTTCAGCTCCGTTGAGCTTTTCGCTATCCACAACCTGAGCGAGGGCTCCGCCGTGGGGCATAGCGAGTTCAAGGAGTTTTGCCCCACCATCCTGCAGCAGCTGGAGTCGGGGGCGTGCGCCTCCGAGAACCTGGAAAATGAGGAAAACGAGCAGACAGAGGAGAGCAGACCCAGCTCAGCCGAAGGTAAGCGGGGGGCACGAGCGCTGCCCAGCCCGGGGCACGGAGCTCAGGGATATGAGGCACCCTGGGACCTGCGGGACAGCCAGTTCTCCTTCCTGGCTCTGGGGCACAGGCAGAGTGTGGCAGAGACAAGAGGAGGCAGCTTGCCTACAGCAGCGGGGAGCCCTGACGGGTTTTCCCCGGTGTGGTTTGTGTCGTGGGCTTGCGGCGTGGTTTTGCCCCTGATCGCACACGCCGCAGGTCAGAGCTATGCCTGCAGCACGGCTCTCGGGATAGCTGGATGATGGGGACCTTGCTCTGAGTCCTTGTGGGTAGGTGGGGGTGACCTGGCACGTTTAGGGACCCGCTGGCCTCCAGCCACCAGCGGATGCAAAATGAGCTTCCAGGCATCCAGATCCTGATGATGCCCAAGGTCTTGGATCAGCTGCCCTGAGCACAGCACTGGCTTGTCCCACGCTGTGAGACCAGGGCTGACTCAGGAAAGACTCTTCCAAGTAACCTGGTGGCTTCATTTCCACCTGCCCTGCCACAAAAGTGACAGTCTGTGTCGCAGTTGAAGTGTCTGGAGCACAGAGAGAGACACTCCGGTGCTGCAAGGCTGGCCCCAGCATCAGGGTATAGACCCAGCGCCAGCCTTTTCCACCTGCCTGGATCCGAGGTCTCAGGGTCCTCCCCGACTCCCCGCACCGAGAGCCTCGGTAATGTCTGGCCCTCGTTTCTTCTCGTTCCGCAGTGTGGGGCTTTGGTTTTCTCAGTGTGTCAATGATTAACGTGGCCTCCCTGCTCGGAGTCTTCATCGTACCGTGTACCGAGAAGGCATTTTTCAGCCGGGTCCTCACGTTTTTCATCGCACTCTCCATCGGCACGCTGCTCTCTAACGCGCTCTTCCAGCTCATCCCAGAGGTGCGGTAGAAAGTCCCTGCCTCTCTCCCGTCTCTGAGGGTAGCTCTCTGGGCACCCTCTCTGCCTCCACCCTGCCGAATCGAACCGATCCCTCCGTCACCCAAGGCTGAGGGCTTGTCTCAGGGGCTCCGCGGGGCTTTTCTCGCCCCTCTGAGCACCAGGAAACCCTCGAGAGCGTGCAGGCAGCGTGGGGAGGCTGTGTTCTCCAGCCCTGCTGGGTCCTTGCAATGCTGCTGGCCAGGTCTGAGGTCCAAGAAGATGGTGGGAGAAGCTGTTTGCTCCTGCCCCATGGGCTGTGTCTGCTTTGCAAGGGAGTTTATCCCTTGGAGGGATGTGCTCAGCCCTGCTTCATGCAGAGCTACCCGGCTCTGAGGCCGCTGAGATGCGGCAGCGCTAGTGGCGTGAGCCAGATGGGAAGACGTGCAAGGCGGAGGAAGTATCGGTGTAAAAGCACAGAGAAAAGCACAGAGAACAGCCCAGAGAAGCACCAGCTTCCTCTTGAGTCAGCCAACTTTTACAAATATTTTAATTGCCTTTTTTTCCCCTCTGATTTACAAGACCGATGCTCCCACAAGGGTTTAGGCTTACACGAGGTTTCCTGGTGCTCTGATGGGACTGACAGATATATTGCAAATTAATTGTGTTGTAATTGCACAGTTCCGGAGTTGAATAAATACACCCACATGCCCTCAGATTGGACACCTTCGAAACATGCAAGCTTCCTCAGCTCCCCGGTCTGGGAGGCTTTGCATAGCCCTTGTGGAGCCTGGGTAGATGACGAGCTGGATCTGAGCTCGTGCACATCCAGCCTTAAAATGCTGCATTTAAGGTGCAGCCTTCCCTCTGAGCAGAGCACCCTTTGCTGCCACTGGGTTTTGCTCCCCGGTGTTGCTTGCTTTGCTCTTGGGCAGCGAATGCCTCATCTGTGTTGGCGGGGGATGTTTTTTCAAGGCTCCTATCCAACTCCAGAACTGCGACTTTTATTTGCCAAACACAAAAACCAAGTGCCTATATTTCCTGATCTGCCAGGAACTGAAGTGCCTTACGTATGCTCCACCCTTGCCGTCAGTCAGAGCATCCCAGTGTGGCTTGCGGGGACCAGCTGCGTCTCTCCAGGCTGCAGGACAAGGATGGAGTGTATGAGGTGCTCGGGGGACCTTGGTGCTCTGTGGCACTGGAACAGCCACCCGATGTCCCATGGGGGCTCGGGGAGCAGAGCTGGGGTGCTGGCTCTGAAACGTCCTGGCTGCCAAAACTCAGCTGTAGCCCAGTGCTAAAAGAGAGCTGTTTGCTCCAAGGGAGGGCTCCTCTCTTGGTTGTTTGGTGCGAGCTCCACAGCGGAGTGTCTCTCTGACCCTTCCCAAAGAGCTGTTTCCAAAGCCACTCAAACACCAGGTTCACCCTCTTGAGCCAATGCCAGATGAACAAGCAATCACTAATGAATGTCCTCTTCTCTCCCCCCTCTCCCTCCCTCCTCTCTCTTTCCTCTTGGTGTGGATTCCTTCCCCTCCCTCCCCTTCCCCATGTTGATCTCCTTTCCCTCCAACAACCTCCCCTCGTCCGATTCCCCCGGGGTGGGTTTGGCATGCACGCCGCAGTCTGGGGTTACGGTTTCCTCTGCGTGACCGTCATCTCCCTCTGCTCGCTGGTGGGAGCCAGCGTGGTACCCTTCATGAAGAAGACCTTTTACAAGCGGCTGCTCCTCTACTTCATAGCTCTGGCGATTGGAACTCTCTACTCCAACGCCCTCTTCCAGCTCATTCCCGAGGTAGGGTGAGGATTGTCGGGTCTGTCCTTTTCTCTCTCTCTCTCGGGGGCTGTTTCTCTCTGGGCGCTCGCTGGCTGGAGAAGGGGAAGGCGACATCGGAGGGGAGCCGAGAGTGAGGTACAGAGGCTGGAAGCCCTTCGGGACCACAGTTGGAGCTGGCATTTCGCCCCTCTTTGGAAGGGAATCGCTCCAGGGAGACCTCTGGTCTGCTTCAAGCAGAGAAGTGCTATTTTATTGCCCTTCTAGCCCTGCAGGTCACCTTTGTGCTGAGACAGTGGGGGCTTTCTAAGCCTGCTTTTAGCATCCCTGCCCTGGTGCAAGGTGGTGGATCCAATGGCTTGGGGCACAGCCAGCTTGGCTGGGGGAGTGAGGGAGATTAAAGGTGCATGAAGGCATTTTCTGAGCTTGCCCCTGAAGCAGCTGCTGCTTAGAGAGAGGTCAGAAAGTGGTGATGTTGCCCCAGAGGTGCCAGGGACAAAGGCAGACATGCTGCTGGAGACTGTTCCTCAGTCCTGTCACTTGTCCCCTTTTGCCTGCAGGCATTTGGATTCAATCCTCAAGAAGATTATTATGTTTCCAAATCCGCCGTGGTGTTCGGGGGCTTCTACCTCTTCTTCTTCACGGAGAAGGTCCTGAAGATGCTCCTGAAACAGAAGGACCAGGTGAGGCTGAGCAGGGGCTGCTTGGAGTGCTGCTGGGGTGGGAAATGGCAGAAATGGCAGGGGTAGCTGACACCCGTGAATCCCCGCTGTCCCGCAGCATCACCACGGGCACAGCCACTATGGCCCCGAGGCTCTGCCTTCCAAGAAGGACCAGGAGGAGGGGATCACGGAGAAGCTGCAGAACGGGGACCTGGACCACATGATCCCACACATAACCAGCGAGTTGGAGTGCCAGACCCCCTCTGGGGATGAGAAGGTTGTGGTGGGCTCCCTCTCTGTCCAGGTTAGTGCCTTCTCCTGTGGGGTGGTGGGTGGGCATGTGGAAAAAAACCTGCATGTCAATGAAAAAGAGCAGTTTTGAAGCCCGTTGCACCTCCCTGACAAAATCCTTTGTGTGTAGTGGAAAGCAAACGGCTCGGGTCAAGCCTCGTGTGGATTTAATGCGTGGAGGGGTGGGTTCCCCTGGCCAGTGGAGGGAGCGGTGACCTCCCCCTGAGACCGGCTGGGTGCTGAGTCCCCGCTGTCGGGGTGCCGTGGCAGGATCTGCAGGCCTCCCAGAGCGCGTGTTACTGGCTGAAGGAGGTGCGGTACTCTGACATCGGCACGCTGGCGTGGATGATCACCCTCAGCGACGGCCTCCACAACTTCATCGATGGGTTGGCCATCGGGGCCTCTTTCACCGTCTCCGTCTTCCAAGGGATCAGCACCTCCGTGGCCATCCTCTGCGAGGAGTTCCCGCATGAGCTGGGTACGTGAGTCCTTGGGGAAAGGTGCTGCAAGGGCTTTCAGATCTGCCCCTCTTTAAGGCTAACCCTGCCGCTTTCCTGGTCCTACCCGTTGTTTCTTGAGGGAAAGGCAAATGTTGGGCGGAATAAACAGAGTAATGAGGGTGGGGGGGAGGCGAGGCTGTAAACTACACTGAGTAATCACAGCTCTAAAAATAACGAGGTAATATGATGTCTGAGATTTAAATTTAGATGGAGACATCTGAAGAAAAAAAAAAAACAACACCTCATTGGTTTGGGAGGGGGGAGGCGGGCAGCGGTTTGGGTTTGACTGTCCGAATTTATGCGCGGGTAGGGCCGGGAGCTGGCAGGCAGCTGGTGTGGTCAGCGCTCGGCGCCAGCGGGGATGGGGAGCCCACGCTTGGCCTCACGCAAAAGCAGGCGCTGAATATGAGCACCTCGATGCTGTCCCAATGCTGCTGCCCACCCAGTGATAGCCCACTCCCTCCTCATCCTCCCCGTCCTCTTCTCCCGCAGGGGACTTTGTCATCCTGCTAAACGCCGGGATGACCATCCGCCAAGCACTCTTCTTCAACTTCATCTCTGCCTGCTGCTGCTACGTGGGTTTGGCCTTCGGCATCGTGGCCGGCAGCCACTTCTCTGCCAACTGGATCTTTGCGCTGGCCGGAGGGATGTTTCTGTACATTGCGCTGGCTGACATGGTAAATGATGGGCCAGGGGGGCTGCCGGGTGCATGGTTGGGACCTTGCCAGCGTTTGGTGTTTTTTGCCTGGCTAGGAAGAGCTCTGGCTTGCTCTCAGTCTGGAGAGGGGATGTTTGCTCTGTCCGCCTGGCAAACGCAGATGCTGTCTGTAGCAGCCGGCATTCATCTCTGCTTTGCTTTGCCTCCTGGGCTGGTGGCACGGTGACCCGGCTGAGAGCCCCAGGACAGGCGGTGTGAATATTTGCCGGGATGGTGGCATGGGGTGGGAAGCAGTGAGGAAGGACAGAGCCACTCCAGTCTCTGAACTTAGCCATCGCTCTCCCTTCCCCCTACAGTTCCCTGAAATGAATGAGGTCAGCCAGGAGGATGAGCAGAACGGCAGCACACTGATCACCTTCGCCATCCAGAACGCAGGGCTGCTGACGGGGTTCACCATCATGGTGCTGCTGACCATGTACTCTGGCCAGATCCAGATAGGGTAGGACCAGCCCGACTCACAGCCCTGTTCCAGTTTTTCTGTTTGTTTTTTTTGTTTGGTTGGTTTGGGGGGGGGCGGGAAGGGGTTGTTTTTTTTTTTTCTTTCCTTTTCCTGCTGCAAGCAAACGATGGTACCTGTGTGAGCATTGACATCACACTACAGAAGAAGAGGCATTGCTTTTAAAGCTATTCCACAGACTTCATTTTGTTTTGGTTTAAGGCTGAGGGGAGCTTAATCCCCTTTGCTGTAGGACTGAACTGACCAGAAGATCTCTTTCCAGTGTCATATCCCTTCTCTCCTCACATGTCCTGGGAAGGATGGAGTTGGGAGACAGGAGCTCCTCTAGCTGTGTTGCTCCCCTCCTTGTGCTCGGAGTGGTGCGATGGGATGTGATGCTCTCCTGACCCCTTTGTGGGGGGTGTGTGATGGGGACAGATCAGTACAGACCCTTCTTGGAGAGTTACCTACCAGCCAGTCCTCGGAGCTGAGCTCTCCAAGCACAGAGGGCTGCTGAGGAAGAGGAAGCTCAAGGAGCACAGCTCATGATTTGAGCATCACCCTTGCTGTCTTCAGAAGCGTGTCTCTGGAGCCACATCTGGTTTTGCTCCTGTTCTGCCTTGGCCGCCCAGACGATGCCCTGGGAAGAGCAGGGTGAAGAGGTTGGTTTTTTTTTTTTCAAAGCACATTCTGGGCATCAGCGCTCGGAGCAGAGGACACCAAACCGCACCTCATGCGGGTCGGACTGACACATGGGCTGCGTGGGGCAGCAGCTGGGAGAAGGCTAGCAGGATGCCCTTACCTCCCTTAGGTCCCTGCTGCTGTATGGGGGGAAAACAACCCCTTCTCCTTCTGTGAGGGCAGCCATGTGGCAATGCTGGTGAGAAGGGCATGACAGCAGTGCGGGGCAAGGGCAGAGCTGGGACGGTGAGCCTCTGCCCGGCCACAGACTCCCCAGCCAGGGGATCGGTCCTTAGACTGTGACCAAGCTCACGCCGACACCTGGGAATGGACACCGGTTTTTAAACACTGATGCTGCTGAGTTGCTGAGGTTCGGGGGTGGGGGGTGGGTGTTTTTTTAAAAAAAAAATAGACTGTAAACCTCTTTAGGTTGTGTGTTTCCAGCCTTAGGGAGTAGCCAGAGAAGGGTGTTACAGGCACTTCACAGCTCTGCTTCTGGGCTGGCTTTCCCCAGATTCACTAGGTGAATTGACTTATTATCATATTGATAACGTTGCCCACCCCGCCCGTGTTGCTTGAGGTTTCCTTGCACCTCCTTTTCCCCCCAGACCTTATCCTGCACCCAGGAGTGGTGAGTTTGTGGCCATGCTGATAGGCGGGAGCTGATTTAGGCGGCTTACCCTAGTGGGTACGGCGCTGGATTGGGATGAAGGAGTGGTGCGGATGGCTTTGAGAAGTGCTTTGGTGTATGTGCCAGGGATGGCTTGTCACTGAGCGTCTTCCTTCACTCCCTGCCTGTGCAGGTGGCCATGGGGGTGTGTGACAGGGTGATGGCCATCCTGCCACCTTGGCTCGGTGCTGCTCAGCACCAGGGGCTGGAGCTGAGGCTCCCCGCACCTCCCCTTCCACACCTTCCCCTCCACCCCTGTTGGAAAGCAAAGCGGAAGGTGTGCCAGGTATTTTTCCTGCCCATCGCAAAAGAGACAAGGGACTTCAGCCCTTGACATAGCCTGGGGCAGGCTCAGCACCATCTGGTAATGTTGTACCCTGGTTTGATTGCTGGCTGCCAGTACCTCACTGTAATTCTTAATTTGCCTTAGGTACCAGCTGGATGCTGTTCCTCTTAGGCTCCTAACAGTTGCATTGAGTCTGTAGGTCTCTGCCTGTTGAGATGTGACACTGCCAGTATCCTCGTGGCTCAGCACCTCTGCTCTCGGGGGCTTTGGCTAGGCCAGGCATTGACTTTGTCCCCTTGGCACCCAGGAGGCTGTTGGCTTTGTCCCGCACCCAGAAGGTTAAATATCAGCATGTCGAGGAGCAGGGAGCCTTCTTGGGAGCACCCTTCAACCCAGAGGTCCCACACGGTCCTTGGGCCGCTTGCTGCCATTGGTGATGCCCTTAAGGAGAGACGGGCTCTGCTTTATCCCATGCAGTGTCTCTTGTTCGTGTGGACGGTCATCGTAAGTCACTCTTCCCTCTGCGGCTGCTCCGTGGGACAGAGCCACCTTGAAGCAGTGTGACCTGTCCTGGCTCGGGCACCCAGCCACTTCTGCAGCACTTCGCAGTCATTACCCATGCTTTATGTTGCTGCTAATTTATCAGTAGTTGGGAGGAAAGTGGTATTGGAAACTCCCTTTCCCTGCTTGAGAGAGCTGCAGCCCCATCTGACCAACTTGATGTGGAAAAACTGAGTCCTCTGAATGGCATATGTGCCCTCTCTTCTCTCTCAAGGAAGTATTTGGAAAACACTGTATCGCTGGCGGCTTTCCACGGGGCAGAGGGCAGCCATAGCACTGCCAGGGCTAAGTCGTGGCTGGCAGGAGCCGTTCAGCGGAGCGCACAGATGGAACAGCCTCTGCGTTGGAGGCAAAGTGGGGGGAAATCTTGTTTTCTGTCCCCTGGGGACCACGAGGTGCTTGCAGACTGTGGCTGGGAGGTCCTCTGCGTCCCCAAGAGCTGGAAACATGGTAAGGACTGACGCTTGGCTTCCTCGGAGCCGGTACGGGCCCCTCGGCACACGGTGGGGATCATGAGTCTGTCGTCTTCTCATTTCAAGTTTAACCCTGTTTCTTGCCAACTGAGTTGACTTTGAGAAATCTGTGACCCAAAGATTGGGTGTGTGGGTTGGGGTGAAACCCCTCAGAGAAACAAGGCTCCTCGCAGAGAGGGACCCTCCTTCCGCCACAGGACTGGTGGGAGAGAGCTCCTGTCCCTGGCTCAGGCAGGCTGGTACCTGCCGTCGGAGAAGGGATGGGGCAGGCAGGAGAACGAGGAGGGAAAGCGACCCAAATTGAGCTTGTTATGGATTTTCATCCGTGTTTCCCTTCCCATGTCCAGTTTGAAGCTCAAGTTCCATCTCAGTATTTCAATAACTCAGGTGTTGTAAGAGATAAGCGTTGAAACAAAGAACATAACTTATGTCACGTGAATTGTAAAGTTATTTGTAAAATTCCATAAATAAAATATATTCTGTAATGACGGAGGGTTGCAAGCGTGCTCTAACGGCAGACACCTCCCTGTGGCCAGAGCCAGTTGGGGTGTGAAGGGGCGGGAGCTCCGCTGGTTCAGGATTTTTCCAAGGGGAAGGCTTTGAGCCGGGCTGGAAAGGCTGGGTGATGCAATCCTGCTTTTCCAGCCCCAATTTCCAGGGCTGTGCAGTGCAGCAGGCCCAACAGAAGATGGCACTGACAATCCCCCCCCCCCCAAGCCTGCCCGCGTGGCACAGCGTTCCAGGAGTTGCCTTTAAGAGTCAAAAAGCCCTTTTTCTTTTTTTTTCTTTTTTTTTTTTTTTTTTAAATGTATTTCCAAGCGTTGACGTTTGGCTGGAGGGAGGCTGAGGTTTCGGAGCGAGGCTGTGGGATGTTGTATTCCTCTCCAGCTCACACGAGGGAGCCTGACTCGGAGCAGTGTTATTTGTGTCCTTGCTTCCCCACCCTGCATTAGGAGAAGGAAAAAAAAAAAAGCCTACTTTGCTTTTCTACTTCACTTTTTTTGCCTTTTTATATACCGTTACCCTCAAGCTGCCAGTTCCAAGTGGCAAGCACAATTTTTAGAAACCCCATTACAGCTAAAGAAAACAAATCTTGAAATAATGTGGTGTTATTTAAAAATAAATGCTATATTAAGGAAGAAGGGTCACAGAATGCATCTGACTTGCTCTCTCTCCTCCTCAGCACTGGTGCAGTTCTTCCAGGGGCCTGTCAGGCAGCAGTGCTCCTGGCCTGTGCATCGAGGCTTCAGGTGGACTCTTTTTTGCTGCAAAATCCTCATGCTTTGATGAACACCTGCAACCTCAGTTACCCACTTCGGCAGAAAGGTTAAACCCAGCAAGCTGCGCTGGCTGGGGTCACCCTCGGCCCTCAGATAAGCTCTAGCCCTTCTTTCTGTTTGCAGTGGGAGTGTTAACGCTTGTCTTTGCTTCCCCATATGCCGCAAGCTGTTGGGCTGCGTGAATGCTGCACGCCCCGTGCCCGATTTCCCAGTCTGTGCTGCCAGATGGGTGCGGTGGAGGTTTATTTTTACCTGCTATGTCTTCCCCCCCCCCCCTTTCGGCCCTGAACCAGGCCATGGCAGGGGGCTGCTGAGGAGTGAGGAGCCCCTTGGCCTCATGGAGGCAAGGGGCATCGCGCCCCTCTCCTCACAGCCCTCCCGCCATGTTGCCCCCCCTCCCGCCCTCCCGTCGCCTAGCAACACCCCCTTGCCCTCCAAGATGGCGGCAGGAAAGGGGCCGGGGAAAGCACTCACGTGACCCGCAGCGCAGGCGCCGCACCTCCCCGCTCCCCCCGCCGGCTGACGCGCAGGCGCGGCGCGGAGGGGCGGGGCGGGCGCGGAGCGGCGCCTGCGCAGTGCGGGGGGGGGAGAGAGAGGGAGGAGGGCGGTGTGGCGGCGGGGGGAGGGGGGAGGGGAGCGGAGCAGCCGCGGAGCCGCCGCCGGGGGCACCTCAGCGGCTCATCCCAGCACTCGGGACCCGCTTCAACTCCGCCGGGAAGTACCTCCGCGGTCCCCTCCTTGGTGAGGGGAGCGGGGAGGCCGGTACGAAGCGGCCCAGGTTTGCCGGGGTCCCCTCACCATGTCCGGGCGCGGCCACAACAAGCTGCCGACCACTGAGCGCATCGTCAAGGGTGAGGGGGCCGGGGGCGGCGAGGGCGCCCTCTGTCTGCGTGGGGGGCGCGCACTGACCGGGGGGGCACGTTGGGTAGGGGGGAGCCTGGGTTTGGGGTTTTTTTTTTGGAGGGGGGGGTTCCGGTGGGGCAACCCTCCTGAGGGAGAGCCCTGAGCGGGGGGGGGGGGGCAGGCCGGGGGGGTCCCCCTTGCCTGGTAGAAGCCTCTGTGGAGGAGCCTGGGGGGGGGGGCATCTTGGTTTTAAGTGAGGCTGGGGGCGGCACCTGCTCTGAGAGGAGTCTGGGGACACACATACACACATTTTTGGCTCGGGGGCGGGCACACACCACCACCCCACCCCACCCCCCCCAGTGTAAGAGGATGAGCAGTCTTGCCTCGTTTCTCCTTTGGTGCAGGTCTTCACGCTGGTGCAGTGCAAGGATGGGGGGGTGCAGTGCGTGGGAGGTGGGGGTCCTGCTGCGGGGGTGATGGGCTGGGGGAGCCCCGGCCCCATGGGGATGTGGACACACGGGTAGCGGGAGGCAGGTGGTGGCAAGGGGGGTGGGGGGGCTGGCATCCCTGCCCTGCTTCGGGGGGGAATCCCCGTCCTGGGGAGAGCCCAGTGCCCGGAGGAGGGCAGGGGCGGTGGGCTCGGAGGAGAGAGGTGCCAGCCCGGGGTGGGGGCAGCTGATGCAGGCGTTGCGTTCCTTCACACCCAGGAGGTCCTCGTCCCCCAGCCTGGGGTGCTGAGACCCTGCTTTGGGTGGAAGCAGGGGGCTGGCCTGGCCCTGCTTTGTATCTTCCCCTGAGGATTGGGGGGGGGGGGTGAGAGCTCACCCTGCCCTCATTCTGGCAGCTCCCTGCCTGCTTGCCTGTGCCTTGCCTCCCCCAAAGCCCTATTCGCTCTTTCGATGCCCCGAGGCGGGTGCCAGCTGGCCCCCTCTTCAGGACCCGTTATAGTAGGTACTATTTTTGAAAGAGCAGAAGACACCGAAGCAGTTAACGAGGAGAGAAATACGTTAGCTGAGAAACTCCTGGATTAGGAGGAGGCTCGTATGATGTACATTTCGCTGCCCTAATTGATCTAATGCCATTGTCGTACCCACGCATTGGGGAACATCCACTGTGCGCCTTCGCTTGCTTAAACTTTTGCTCAGCACCCACCGCTGTAGCCGAGAGGCACCCAGCTGTCAAAGTTACACAATCGCCCGGTTATTAAAGCTTCTCGCCTGGATGGCTTGAATCGTTGCAGGGAGTAGTGCTGCCCCGAGCCGGCTGATGAAAGGAGCGGTTTCCCAGGAATGGTTATAATATACGGGTATGGGGTGTGCCCACCAGAGAGATGCACGCTGCCATCTCTACCTTCTCCTCTGGATGGGTCCAAATTGTTTGGGGTTTTTTTGTTTGGTTTTTTTTTTTTAGTCTGTCATGTGGCTGATCACATGTTTAAACGTTAATAACTGTGGCCTCAAATGAAAGGAGAGCGGACTAGGGTGGCAGCCCACACTTTGAGGCCCCTCGGGCTTGGTTAGCTCCACACTGACTGTGGGTGTCTTTCGTGGGTTGCTTTCAGCATGCCGCTCAAAATAAGGCTGGAGGGCTTATGGATTTGGGGGACCTGGGGTCTTCCCCAGAGCCGTGCATGCGGCTTGGTGTTTTGTAGGTCTGCAGGCAGCCCGAGTGGCCGGTGCGAACCATAAATCTCCTGCTAAATCCCAGGCAGCTGCGTGTGTTTAGGTTGGCCTTGTTCGGGGAAGGTAATGTCAATGCAGCCATTATGATTCAGCTGAGTCGTCCGTACCGACATGCTGTCCCTGCTGCTCGGGCTTCCACATCCCAGGAAACCCTATCAGCAATCCTGCCGATGTTACCAACGCTGCTCGGGGGCTTGACAACCCTGCCGCATCCGGATGGCCCCTGCTAATTTTGGTAATTAGTCTGTAGCCAGGTGGGGTGGAGGCTCGTGGTGTTGGCTGGAGCCTGCTCGCTCCATGCACTAATGCTCCGAGAGCCGCGGGAACTTGTCAAGGAGAGGATTTGATTTCCCCCAGGTACGCTTGGGACGCTGATTCAAGTGTCTCTAGAAATCTGGGGAGGAATAGCTTCTTCCATGGTTGTGATTATTGTTTAAAGGTGGTGACATTGTTCGCGCTTATTAATAATTTAAACCTGAAGATAAAAGCTAATTTTGTTCAACTGAAAATGCCTACAATTAAGTAGGATGTAGAATTTTAACTATGTTTAACCTATATATTTACATCTCTAGAGCCCTGTAGAAGTGTTAACTATAATTACGTTTAGTCAGGAGAAATACAGTGTTTCCATTTGCCTCAGTTTTGTGCTTAAACTTGTACTCGCCTAGCTTCATGTTCATTATTAAAATCTCTAATTTTAGGGTATGTCAAGAATTGCTTTTTAGTAGCCCAGTTCTAGCAGCAAACTGATGGCTGATGTTAACTGAGATCATTGATGTTCAGACTTGGTGCTCTCATAAGAGCACTTGGGGTGGTTATGCTGGAAATCTGAGTGATTAGCTAGGTCTGGTTATCTACATTAGGCCAAAGATAGGCTTGAATTAACTGATGAATCCCCAGCCTGTGAAACACACGTTACGCAGGCACGTGGGCGCGATGCTTTGGGCTGCTGCAGTGCCCCTGACACATAGGTTGGATGCTCAAGCTCAGGACTCGGGCATGGTGGTTGCCTTCCTGCCCTGAGCCCCATGAAAACAAACCTGCAGAGCTTTTTGTTGCACAGAAGCAATCCTGCTTCGTTCTTCCTCCAGCGAATCACGCCTGCAAGGTGCAACGTCCTCTGGGAAGCAACAGCAGTGGTAAGCGTAGCTGTGTGCTGCGAGGATCCTTTCCAAAGACACGTGAGCATGGCTGAACGGTGGAAGGCAACCCAGCTTACTGTGTTTGCAGTTGCACCCATGAAAAATTCTTTTAAAAAACAGGGTACTGGTATTTAGACACCTGGCTGAGCCAGAGCAAATAATTTAGAGTGATTTTCTGTATGTGTGTATTATTGAAGCGTTGCACTGTTAGAAAGCTGGTGAACGAGGAGCAGCTAGGATCCGGTGCCTTCTTTTTGGCAGCCCTTGTGTGTTTGTCAGTAGTTAGTGATGTGCCTAATTCATGTACTGTTCAATAGTGCCTGTGCTATGTTTTATGAAGTACTGCTAGGTTTCTGCTGTTCTGTAGATAGGCAGACTGAGCCGCCATCAGTGGGTTGACATTGAGGAATTGTGCGGTGGTGGTAAAGCTGGGACCAGTGCTGAGACCGCGTAACTAAAAATGTCCTGTAAACAGGTGGGTTTTTCAAGTTTGCGCTTTGCTGTCCTTTCATAAGGCTTTTTCAGGCACCTTTCTGCATATCTAGTTTATTTTTTCCCCAGCTGAAAGATGTTTAAAGTGCGTGTATGGAATGTAAGACCCCTGACGTGATGCTCTCTTACATGTCAGCTGCCTGGTTCGTGGTGTGAACCTCTCGGATGTGTTGTAAATCATCTGTTTAATACCTAGCTAAGGTTTGTGGGAGTGAAGGAACGGTGGGGCAATCTGAGCACGCTTACCCCAGCAATATCTCATACCACCTGCGTGTTCAGCTTGGGTGAGGTGATGCTCGAACAGAAAACACCTGACGAGCTGCTCCCCTTCTCTCCACACAGTGAACGCGTGCCTTTGTAGCATGGCAGACATGCTGCTAGAGGCATGGAGTCCAATCCCACGGGATTTGTTCAGCGAGGCTCCCGGTGCCTTCAGCAGAAGCCGTGCCTCTGGGGAGCTGAAAACCGGCGTCAGATCAATAGATGCCGTCTTCAGAGGCTTTGGAGAGCTTCCCCCTGTGCTGCTGCCAAGTGGATAGGGTTCAGAGGGTGTGCTAGTTCATCTTGTTGGCTGAAGACGCTTTCAGTTTATGAAAAATGTGTAGATTCCTTCCTATCTTCTTTTTAATATGAACTACTACTCTTGAAATGCAGTTGGATGCTTGAGCATTGGGCTTTCTCCAGTTGCAGTAGGTTGGGAGCTGTAGAGAATTTTTATAACAGAGCGCGCCGATACAAAAGTCAAAGTAGCTTTGTAATTGCATGGAAAGCAAGGAAAGGCTCAGGAAAATCTTTAATACAAGGGAAATTGCGGTTGTTGAAAAGAAAAAATATGTAGTACCATCACTGTGATTGCTGTTCGTTTCATGTTTGTCTTCTGAAATGCTTTAATTGGTTTGTCTTGTTTAGTGTTGCTATTTTGTAGCTAATAAGGAATACTTGAGGGGGGAAAAAGAGCTGTGAAAATGGCTAAAAATGGAGGTAAAGGCCAAGGTGCGTGCTCTCAGACCTGGGGCGTGCTAGAGGAAAAGTGCAAATACCATCAGGGTCAAGATGCGGTGGTGGGATCTTTAAAAAGCAAGTTGTGTCATAATATAGCAACTTGTCTGGACAGAGCTCAAGAAGGTCCTGAGTGTAGATAACCCTTAAACCATGAACCCCATAGGATCTCTCCAAATTACTTGGGAACCTGTTTTTTTGGGAGTCTTTGTTGCAGGAAAGATGCTTTGTTATTTGTAAATGGGATGTGCTAGGAAAAGGGATAGGTTTCTGGCTGTGCTGAGACTGGGTCTTGCAGAATTGGTGCTGATTTTGCCAGATCATGTGGCACTTCATCCAAAAATGAATCGGAAGTCGAATGCAGTGCTAAGTGGCACTTCTGCAAGCATCTTAGGGTAATGCAAGCTGTTCAGCTCTAGTATGCTTCATGTAGCCCTTGTCTGTCCCAGAGCGAGCCAGAGGTACCCTTTTCTTGTGTATGAAACTTCCCAGAGCCAGGTCTCTCTGTAGCCTGTAACAGAGATGCTCTGCTGCCATGCTAATTAACAGAAATGCCACCACTGGTGGCAAAATGTAAACCCCAACGCTAGCCTTGGGTACTAAAACCTGTTTGGAAAACTGCGATAAGGCATCAGGGAAAGCAGATTGGGCTGTCTTTTTATTTATTTCCTCTGAGAATAACACCAGATGCTTCAGATTGGCGCTGGAGGTGGGATGGAGAGGAGGGAAGGTCGTGTCCCTCTGGAGCCCCCCATGTTTAATATGTTTTTTCTGATTCCCTGCTATCTGGCTATCAGCCTGTGAAAGGTTAATCCCATTTCTCCCGGTTCAAGGCTGTGCTGGCTGCTTGGAGGGCCCATTCTGTAGCAATTAGAATAAATGAGCCCCGATTAGCTAGGTACTGTGCTGAAATAGTATTTTTCATTTAATAAAAGAAGGCAGAGTTGAGAAGAATTTGTCTCCTCTAGCTGTAATGTTTTTGGTGCTCATTTGGTTGCATGGGCAGGAGAAGGCAGGCTGTTCCTTAGGAAGTAGGGCAGGGTGCTGGCTTAAAATAGCAATGAACGCTGGGCTGCTTGTGATGAAGGGAGCTATTTAGGTAAATCCTGGGGTCTCGGTGCGGGCAGAGCCGCCTGCTAATCTAAAGATACTCCTTGGAGACCTATATTTGTCTGGGATCCTTCCCGGCTTGGCTGGTTTTCCAGGTGTTCCCTGTTCAATCCCTTGCACTCCTCTGCAGATTGTGTTGGGATGGCCGGTGTATTTACTAGATGTACAGTGCATTAATGTCTTGGATGGTAATGGAATTAGACATCATTAAGCAGCGGGAGCAAGGAAACAGACTATGTAAAGGCATCAGCATTATCCTATAATGCAAGACTTGGCTCTGAATCGTTCTTGGAGGCTGGTCTGCCAGGCTCATGGTGCTGAAGAGGCATACGCTGATGACACTTAAGAGTCGGGTCAAGTGTACTGGGAAGACGCTTCAGGGCAGGGAGCTTGGTGTAGGGGCAGAGGGAGGGATGGGGAGCAGCTCTGCACCCAGGGCATCTCTGGTTAGGATGGCATGGACCAGAGTTGAGATGGAGGATGAAGGGTGGGCGCTCCTGCATGCAGAGGGTGCTCAAAAGAGGTAGGAAAAAGAAATCTCAGTGCAGCTTTTAAAGATTTCGCTGGCAGGGAGGAGGAGCGTCGGGCTATCCAGGCTGCACCCAGACTTCAGACCTGCAGCCTCCGAAGCAAAACCTTGCTGCTGTCTCTGGCTGCAGCGTCTCCAGCTATGAAACCTTAATAGGATCTCGCTGTGTTTCTATTAGGAGCAGAGGTGGATGTGAGCGTGTTGAGTAATGCGACCTCCTCCAGCTGGGAGCCTGGGTATGCCGCCGTGAGAGGGCTTGTGGGGTTTCTCTCTCCAAAAGTCTACATCAGTCTCCTGGCTTCTGAGTGTTTCCCTGCCTTTAGTGAATACCTTTGCAATGGTGGTGGCTGTAAGACGTGAGTTTAAAGCACTTTCCCTGCTCCAAGCTGTATCTGGTGAGAGTGTGCAAGGATCTGCCTTGTGTAGGACAAGCAGTACGGGGTAAATTTCAGGAAAACAGGGAGGAGCGGTGTCAACAGTGATCCCAGTAAGTCTTCGGTTCCCTAGCCTGCTGTAGAAAATATTCCCTGTTATCAGTTGCTGAGGTGTAGCGAACGTGGTAAAATGGCTTCTCAAACAGCGGTGAGAATATTATCCCAAAGGTGATGTCTCGGATATGTATCACAAAGGTTTTCCAGAGGAAGACAGAGGCGCAGAGGGCTGGTTTTGCTGGTTCAGCAGTAACTGGGGGCTCCTGTCACTGAGCTCCATCCCTGGCACATGAATGTCTGTGAAGCTGCTCTGAAAGCATTGCTAGAACTTACTTAGCCCATTTATTGGGCTACTTACTCTTTGGTTTGCAAGAAAGCTGCTCTGGCTGATCTCCAGTATGGCCACCGGCAAGATTTTAATTAGTTTGCAGCTCTCTTCAGACCGTCTGCACGTCTGTGTGGTTATAAGGTGATATGTGGGTATAAATGTCAAACACTGGAGAAGCGCATTGCAAGAAATGTTTTAACCAATGCTATTTTGATCCAGTGCGAATGCAGCTCAGGTTGAAGCATTAAGGCGTGAGGTGGGAAGAGAAGAGAAACTGAGGCCCCTATTGTGTATGAGTTGGTCTTTTTTTGCTGCAGTGAGGATTGCAAGTGCTCAAATTCTTGTTTATTGGTGATGTGACCACCTTTTGCCGGATGCAATGAAACAGTCACTTCTCCAAGGGCCTGCAGGCTGGGCTCTGCATGCTTCCACTGCGGTGCTTGGGCTCCAGCCTGAGTGTTTCTGGGTGTTATTTTGTTAAGGTTTCCCATGTGGAACAGCCTGCCTACAGTGTTGTCCTGAGCGAGATCTTGAAAGTTTGCAATGTGCAAAATTGTGTCTGCTTAAAGTAGCTTTAAAATGGGAGCCAGCACCCCCTCCCCTGCCGCTGCTGGTGGTGGGGTCAGATTTACATTCACCAGCAGGTGGGGGATTTGCCTTTGACACAAAGACCCCGCTGTTCTTGTATTAATGATCTATTAGTGGATGTGCTGGCAGCTTGCTAACCTTGTGAAACAGGTGGTGAATTTCCCTGCCTGCTGACATCTAGGAATCCCCTCCCGTCTCCTTTGGTGAGCTCACTTTTTTTTAAGTAGCTGCAGCTGTTTGCTGTAGACCTCGGCCTTTTCCTTCTTTTTTCTTTTTCACTCAAGCTTAGCGGTGACCCCCTTGAGTGGGCTGAGAGACCGTCCCACCGATGGACACGTTGAGAGGAAGACACCAGGTTTGCTGTGGGTCAGTGTGCTGTTGAGTGATCGTTTTGTAGGAGTAAGTGTATTTTTAACTGCTGGAAAGTCTATAGCGCTTGAGGGTCAAAAAAAGAGATTTTTTTCCAGGCTGGTATTGAGGGCTTATGTGCTCTCCTTGACAGTAGCTAGCGAGCTGGCACTCAGTGATGTAAGGAGCCCATGTCCCCAGCAGAGGACTTCGCTCTGGACAGATTGTCTCAATGACAATCCCAGGTAAATCCGCATCAGTGCTGGTCATTAGGAGAGGGACCTACGCATAGCAATGTGGGCGCTGGAAACTTGACGGACCTTGCAAGCAAGTATGATTTTAATGTCTGCATCACTCCTGAGGAGGCTGAGGAAATTCAATGCGCACCCAATACATTTTTGAGAGAGCCTCTGAGCCGCAGAGTGCTTTGGCACAGCATGGATCTGGGTCTCGGCTATGGCCGAGGTTCGGCTTCGTTTTCGGTGGCGGGGTGGGAACCCCAGCATGAATAGCCGATTGACGCAGGGAAAGCTTTGCGGACAGCTCTCCTGGCTGAGAGCTGGGCGGCTGATGTGCAGTGACAGTTTTAAGTCGCCTCTGTTCTAATTAAATACTCCTGGTTTTAATCTCACCCGGCTCCTTGAGGAGCGTGGAGAAGGAGCAGAGTGCCAGCTCCACCTCGCGGGTCAGCAGCCCGGCAAGGGGCCATCGTAGCTGCTTCTGGGCTTGCCTACCATGGTAAACCTTGGCACACACCTCTGTTGGTGAACCCTCTTTGAGTAGCCGCCGTTTACTTTGGCAAAGACACCTTTTTTTTTTTTTTCTAGTCTGATAACACTGTTTACTGTCCGTGCTAGATGTTTTGCCATCAGAACAGTTTAAGGATGATTACCTTCTATCCCGATTAAAGTTTTTAGGAGTCCATGAGCACAGTTCAGGTAGCTATAAAGTTTCAGAAGCTGTATGGCTTCCGCAATGCACAGATGGACTTTTGATTTAGGTGGCTTTTATGGTTTTCTAGCCTTTTGGCTTTGCACTTAGTATTTCTGCCGGTCTATGGGAGCTTTAAGCGTGGCCTGGGTTATGCTCGTTTGGCACACATTATGTTTGTATTTGCGTTTTGAGGCACAGGACTGTCACTTGCTTTTTTTGGAATTAAATGCACCTGGCTTCTGCACAGACTGCGTGTGCCAGATTCTAGTAACTGAAAGTCAACATGGCCTCAAAATTTGGGTGTTACTCCTTGAATGACTGAAAGGTAGTTGGTAAGGTAAAGACAGATTTGCTGATGGGAACGGTTCAGTTGATTAGTCTTTCTCCATTTTGCTTCACTCTAGTATTGTGATGACTGTGTCTCTCCCCCTTCAAAGAAATCATTCAGCTTGATAGAATTCGACACACAATATAGATATTTTTGGGGTTATTGTGAGGACATATTCTGGTTGTCCTACAAAAAGGAATCTGGCTCAAGGTAAGGATCAGAGCAAGCTCTCTGAACCAGTTGCACACTGGGAGGCCAGCTTCAGGTCTAGCAGCACAACTCTGACTAGTTTCGTATAAAGCTGGAACTGCATTTAATGCTCCTCTATATTTGAAGGAGCTGCCATTCAGTAGGGATTTAGACTGGCAAAATGGATGAGAAAGATACCAAAGTCTTGTGTGCCAGATCCTCTCTTAACGGGGATGGGGTGTGCGATGGTTTTGGTTGATGCTCAGCGCAGGAGCTGTGTGCAGGGCTGGGTCCTCCTACAGCTCTTCCAGGGGTGAGAAACAAAACTTTTTTTTTTTTCCTTTTTTTTCTTTTTCTCCATTTGTGAGTCTTTGGAGTTTCTGAGATCTGGGGTTTCTTACTCATAGCAAGAAGGGAAAATTGCTGCCCTCGGAAGATTAGAAAGAACATGCAAAAGTTTGGAGGAGGGCAGACAGAAATGGCAATAGTAATAATTTCTGGCTCTTGCTGCATTTATGCAAGGAAGGTGTTTGCTTTACTTCGTGACTCTTCTGAGATATTAATGTTATTTATGTTAGCACAATCCAGTGGCAAGGGGAGAAGTTACTTATTTTCTCAGGTGGTACAAGGCTATATATTGCTCTACTTCGTGATTGCTTTGTTTCCACATAGCTTCTGTAGCTGGAGAAAGCAGTACTTCTCTGACATAGCAGGGTCAGGATGCCTGTGCCAGCACTGCTTCAGACTGAAAAATGACACAGATTATTTGTCAGGGCTTGGTCCAGGCTTTGAAAAATTGGTATCAAGCATACATCTGTTTTTGCAGACTCTCATGTAAACTTGCCCTGAGGCACCCCAGGGGAGAGAAAATGTCATGCAAACCACCATAGAGATTCTTAAAGCAAAGACATCTCAGCATTTTATGACTAGAAATTTGTATTGTTCATAATTTCAAGAAAATAAAGATTATTCCATGGAAAAGTGGGTAGCTGCTAATAAATATTAGGACTAATAGCAAGTTTGAATTTGACAAGCTTACTCTAGCTGTTGAGCTTCAACCCATCCTTGTTTTTGGTCTGGACTCCCTAATAGGGAAGCACTGAAGCAGGTTGGCTAGAGCGTTGCAGTAGGTAACGATGGCATGCATCACTTGCCTTCAAGGTTTAGTTCCCCGTTAATGACTGTCAAAGCTCTGCACGATCCTGAAACTTAGGCTTTCTGCAAGCACAAAATGGCATTGCTGTTGCCTTTCGTTGCTGAACTTCTCCAGATCGTTGCCTGGCTCTGTTTGAGCCCTGGACTCAACTTTGAATAGACGAATGTAGGTTAGGTGTGAATGGGAATAGAAATGTCTGATAAAAATAACATTGGGCTATTTGGAAATTGGGAAAAAAAAACCCTGACCCGCTGCTCTTGCTATGCACAGCTCAACACAGGAGGCAGCTTTCTCTTTGCCTTTCAAAGGGGGTACAGATGGCTCCCATACAGACTTTTCCCTGTGAATGTTTCTACCTTTGACAGCCGGGTCCAGCTTCGGTGGTGGCCAGATCTCCGTTGTGGCAGATGGACATCTGTCATCCCCAGTCGTCAAACCCTTAGCCGAATGTCAGTCAAATATTTCAGATGCCTTCCAGCACAGGTGGAGAGGGTGCAGTAATTGGAAGCTGTTAGTACCTTACGTCATGTGTCTCAGCATAAGAAAAAGACAGCTTTTACTTGTGCTTAGTTTTGTCTGAGCTGTACTGGCTGCTTCAAATTGCCCAAAATGTACTTTTTCCTCCCCAAAGTGCATCTGTAACCATCTGTTCAACTATCTATCTGTAACATCATTCATTTGATGAGGAGCAAGCAGGGAAGGGGGCTATTGCATTCACTGCCCTTCAGATTCACTCCCAGATGGGTGTCAGGAGTTGCAGAGAAATCTCTCTCAAGTTTGTTATCGAGCATATTTAATCCTGGGTGATTTTTTGAAGTCCCGCATGTCCCAGTGTGGGAGGACACCTCTTTTCCTTAGAGACCCAAACACTCAGGGAACAAACTGAGTTTTGCTGTAGCTGCCACTTCAGGCAAATAGTACTTGCTCCTTTTTCAGTAATGAATCTCACTTTGTTGCTTTGTACCAATCCAAGGGACTTTCAGATATATAAACGATAATTTGAGGATCACTTTGTTTTCTCTTCCATGGTACTGGCTCTTTCTGGAGGTGTGGATCAGTCAGCCCTGCTCTGTCTGCTGCTACTGCCTCCAGTTCTGGAAGGAGAGGATCTCAGCATTGTTTCAACCACTCTCTTACAAAGAAGCATGATGGATTACGTGGTCCAACCCAGTCTGTGCTGGAAGAGCTGTGATGAAGCTTAATAGGGGCATAGCTTAAGTACAGATGTAGAAATGCAACACATGCTTTTCTCCTGGAGGAATACAGTCTTTTTGCACTGAGGGGCAAATGAATGGGCTGTGATGCTCTAGTTTTGTAGAGTTGGTGGTTGAGAAGCAGCTTTTTGTCGAGTTCTCCCATCCTTAACTATCCATGTCCTCTTGGAGTGCTGGGAATACCCACTTGCTACTGGTCTGGCAAATAAAATCTGTGTTAATTTTGCAGCAAATGGAGTCTTGCACCATACTCTAGCAAAGATATCCTTATCCTCTTCATTTTACTGAAGCCCCTTGAGCACAGCTGACCTTTTAATCCATTTTACACCTCAAAAGTTCACTTGCATTTGTGTCCTTTTGTTTGTGTTTTGGCAAGCAGCCTATGTCCTGTTGGTAGAGTGGGAGTTGTAGTCTTCTCAGGAGTGATCTACAGAGTGTGTTTTGATGCCCTTGCAAATTTATGAGTCCCAGACCTAAAGATTTCACTATTTAAACTAGACTGGGTGCAACACGTGGTTTTGTGTACAAAGGGAAGATGGCACGAAGATCACAGTGATTGCTGCTCCAATGTTGTGAATGTTTTATCCGTTGTTTTCGTTAAAGTCTGCGGGCAGTGCATGGAAGGAGCTGGCTCTGAGGGTGAGCTTAGCACGCTGTATCTTTTCACTGCTTGGGCACTCTGGGAGTAGCCACGGCATTTTTTTGTGAGATAAGGAGTTATTTCCCCATTTTGCAGATAGAAGCAGGAAGTGGGCAAGACTCTTCCACGCTTCTCAGTGCCCTGGGGGTGCAAGATTTCAGGTCAGCTTTTGCTCTGACAGCCGTGCCAGAGCTGCTCCCACTGTCGGTGAGCCCAGGCTGGCTGCAGGAGGAGCCCCCTTCCTCTGCACCCTCCTGCTGTGCTGGTCACTCCAACAGAATTGAGCATTATTAAGGATAAAATTCAGATCTTTAAAAAAGTGGATATTTGTGCATCAGATAACCTGTGCAAGGGCTTTAGTCAACTCGGTGCAAGTGGTTATGCTGGCTAACAGGATTACTTGCTTTGACAGCACTAATTACTTAAGTATTCGTCCTCATCCCTTGCTGCATGGGGGAAATGGGCATCACTGGGTTTTGGTTTTCCCAGCGCTTGGCCTCCAGTGCATGCTTCTCGTGACTCTCTGGTGTGTGCAGGATTTTTTCATGCAGCCCCCACGAAGCTTTTGAAGTGCTCAACAGCTCTGGGTGCACCACGGCACAAGTGTCTGCTCCAGCGCTGCACAACCGGCTTGGGGAATTGAGAAGTCTTTTTTGGGAGTGGGTTAGCAGGAAGCATAGCAAGTAGAAAACAGGCAATGTGGAGTAATCCCTTGCATAGCGTGATGTCTTTGCTGTGTGTGTGCATCCCCAGGTCGGTGCTGGTGTCTCTGGCATCTCTGAAACAGGTTTTTCTTCCTGCATTCCGTGCTGGCTGCAGCTTGGCTGGCAGACAGGCACAGCAGAGGAGAAGCCGGTTCCTTATTGTGCCCAGCTTCTTGTGGGAGTGAAGCCGTGCAAAGCCAGCGAGGGAACTTACATAAAAGTTCTTGGCTGCTCACATCGGCGTAGCCTCATATTTTATCTTGCATAACTCCGCTCACTAGGGCTACCAAGAAAAGGCAAAGCAGACCATGCCAGGAGCTTTTCATGGATCTCTTCTGAATTGTGTGATGGGCAGTACTGCTCTTATGGTCGCATGTCATCTCCGTTAAGCTCTTCATCTCAACTTTGGTGGGCTTTTTACTTTGTTAGGGTGGCTCCAGAGTTGGTGGCTGTGTTTGAAGGCCTGGGACAACAGGGAGTATGTTGCTGAAGGGTTCACATTTCTCTGTTCTCTTCCTTATAAATCGTTTGACCTTCAAGCACTCTCGCTTCCTTTGGAGTCAGATGGCAGGTGCTAGGACAACTGCCCAGTTTGTAGAAGTACTTACAAGTCGTTTTCCAGTCACTTAATGGCTAGGAGTCCCAAAGCCTCCCTTGCCCCTCGCTCCGAGTCCCATGCCCACGTTTCCACCCAGCTCCTTTTGGCCTCCCTTGTTCCAGCTGAGCCCATTTGTGTCAGACCTGCAGCTTCCCTCTGCCTCCTTCTGCAGTGCAAGCGCTGCCATCCTTACACAGATCCAGAGAGCGCAGGGCGGGGGGAGGAAATATATGCGAAATTCTGCAAAATGTCGAGTTTTTCATCGGTAACCAGAGGGGGTCTTTTTTTTTTTTTTTTTTTTTTTTATTTCCCTTTGGCTGTAGAGATGAGCTATATATGCAGTAAAAAAATGTTGTCCAGCCTGTGTTGGTATAAGCAGGGGTCTTGCTTAAACCTCTTTAATTGGCAGCTCTGTGGGGAAAGCGCTGTGTGTGCCCTGGACCGTTCAAGGCACGCAGGGCACTTAGCGAGCACCCAGCAGAGCAAAACTTCCAAAGAGACTGATGAAAGAGGGCCACCTTATTGCAGACGCTGGCTCCCCTTTCATTATATCCGCTCTTGTTCTCCTCTGTCCTACATTTCACATTATTTGAAAATTGATGTTCAGCTGCAAAGAATCTCTTGTGCTGCCTCTCTGCTTTTTCTCTCTGCCCCCTGGGTTTCCAAGCTAAATACCTGCTCTATTTGCATTTAAAAGAGATCGGTTGCATTACTGTTAGTCACTGTATTATTTGACCAGCGCTATCACTTTGCCTGTTAAATTGAACATATTTTGGCATATGGGATGTCTTTACTGGGTGATGGGTAAGGACATCAACTTCATTTGCATATCAGATATTTTTCTTCTCTAGCTGGATTACAGTTAAGTGCAAATCTGTCTTTCACCACATGACATGATCACATCAGAAGCGGGAGCTGTGGAAGCGATGGTACATTATCTAGTGAGTGGGTTCCGTTACACGCGGGGTGTGTTGGAGGTACTGCTTACTCAGAAGCAGGCTGGCACCGGAATCATTAAAATGGCTGTAAAAGGCCCGTTTGCATTCCAGATTTTGGGGTAGTCTGGGGGATGCCCAGCAAAGATCAGGCGGTCTGTCCGGCTGCCTGCAGTCTTATGGACAGCGGTGCCTCCAAGGCCTTTCACAGAGGTGTGCTCTGTCCCTTAGGACAGGAGGGTGAGCGGCAGCGCCCTGCGGTACCCACACTGGGGTAAGAGGCTTTTCTTGGGGCTGTGGGTGCCGCTGTGCGTGTAGCACCCCAGGGAGCACCCCAAAGCAAAACCCATCCCAGCATCTCCTCCTCATCCATATTGCAGGATCACTCCATCAGCAGGGCTTGGTCGTAATTGTTTTGGTCCTGGTGTGACCTGGCGGTGTTGAAAGGGCTGAACCCAGAGGGCTGAGGAGGTGCTGGTTATTCGAGATCTTTTGAGAAGGAAATGGACTCCGGGACCTGAGACGATCTCTGCGCTGCATCGCTGCGATAAGATGCAAATTGCTCTGTGGTGTGCGGGAGCTGCCAGCAGCTGGGCCACACATTTGGGGCTGTTTGACAGGATTTTACTTCCAGTTTTTCTCTTTTTCCCAAACATCCAAGCCTTCTTCCTGGAATTTATTTTAAATCAAGACACTATATAGCCTTTAAATATTATGCAGGGGTCATGTCTTCTCCATCTTTTTCTTTTTTAAATTAGCCGGGCCCAGGAGAACGTAGATGAGGAACTCAGATGGTTCTCACTTGTAACTATTGTTTTTGTTTCATATGCTTCTTTTCTGCTAGAGGTCATCTTCTCACAAATAATACAATTGCCTAGCACGAAAATAATAATAATGGCTTTTGATGGGGTGTTTCTCTATCTAGAGTTAAAAAGCAGGGAATGTGTTGCAAATAGATGAGGCCTTAATTTGCCTTAAATGTTGGATTCCATCAAGATTTACCAATTACTAAGTTTGGGGTTAAGCTTTTTGAAGTGACCCGTACTGAGAGGTGCAAGGCTGTTGCCCGGTAAAGGCAGCTTCTGCTTTGTGGGTATGTGTGGTTTCCTGAGAAGCGAGAGTTTTACATATTGGTCCTCCTACCTTAATTGCTAGTTCCTGGGAACCAGTGTGTTTTTCTCCTGCTTTTGCTGATATTTGCATGCAGTCCTGTTTTAGTGCAACATTACGATGACAACTATCCACACCGAATTAGGAGACAGCTTTGGTGCCCGCGTTTTCTGTGGATGCATATGGCATTTAGTCTGCATACGGTGGCTTTTTAAACATGCTGAGGGGTGTATTCAGTTGCTCTGGCAGCATAGCTTTTCTTCTTTTGGTATTTGAGAGCATAATTTCAGTGAAAGTATGTTTCTGAGTGTATGCTCGTCTTGAGGCTTGGAATGAAAGCCTTCTGCTGAAAAGACTGTAATTCTTTTTCCCCCCGAAAAGAGACATGTTGCTAACTTCTTCACTTCCATTTCCAGCTGTCCCGTTTCCTCCCACGCAGCGGCTCACTCTGAAGGAGGTGTTTGAGGATGGGAAGCCTAGGCTTGACGTCTTGAAGAGCCACTTGGTAAAGGAAGGGCGCCTGGAAGAGGATGCGGCGCTGAAGATCATCAACGATGGGGCTGCCATCCTTAGGCATGAGAAGACAATGATTGAAGTGGAGGCTCCGATCACAGGTCAGAGAGCTTTCTGCGACTGGAGTCCTAAATAAGGGCCATCTAGGAAGCACAGGCTGCTCAAAGTAGCAGGTTTTTTCTGTGTTCCTTCCATCAACAAGGTTTTTTAAATTGCTTGAACTCTCAGAATAGAGGATTTTGCTGGTGTAGATCGAGTACATCTTTGCAGAAGCTGGATGTAAAGCAGGGGTGGCTTGGGTCAGAGCACAGCCATGCTATGCTCCTTGTTGCTGTCATGACCTTTCTTTTCTTGGCATGTAATTCTGTCCCTCTTTTGTGCTGTTCTTCCTCCCCTAGTGTGTGGTGACATTCATGGGCAGTTTTTTGACCTGATGAAGTTGTTTGAAGTTGGAGGATCACCTAATAACACCCGCTACCTCTTCCTGGGAGACTACGTGGACAGAGGCTACTTCAGTATAGAGGTGACAAATAAAGTTGAGCTTGGGGGTGCTCGTACTAAACAAACCGAAAGTGTTGAACTGAACTAGCAAATACAGACCTCTCTTATGCTGGATTTTATGCTCTAGTCTAGTTTTGCATGCAAGGAAGAACATGTTGTAGGTAACTTACAGTATGATTTTTGGCAGAAAAGTGATGGCCAAATGTCATGATTTTGAATTGGATCCTCACCCAGTGACAGAGTTAAACAGCAGCAGTGGGGTTAATGACTAAATTCTGGCTTCTGAACTCAAGTTTTAATATCACTTGTAGCTGTCAGTCAGGGGAACAAGAGGGAGAGTTGATTGTATGTTGCAGGCAACAGGATCCTACCAGGCAGTGGGAAGCAAATGTTTAAAAACTCTCAGGATTCAGCTTAGCAGGGAAAAGAAAGCACTACACTACTGAGTCACTGCGTCCCTACCGTCCCCCTGAAAGCATCAACCTTGCAATGCCAGAGACGGGGTCAGGAGAAAGGAGCAATAAATCACCTAGGCTGTTGTACATCTCCCTGTGACCCACGAGCTTAGTGCTGAGGCATTTAATTGTGTATCTAGCCATGCTGTGCCCGTGTGACAATCTGCCTTGTCACAGTAACACTGTCACCTTACAGACATCAGCCAAACATCTGGCATCATGTTAGGATTTTGCAGCTCTGTGGGATGCCACCAACCAAGTATTGGGTAACACTGCGAGTTGTTGGTCTTAAAGGGCAAAGTAATCAATGGGTCCCTGTGGCTGCTGCTAACTCACTGAAGACCTGTGAGAGACAGGGCAGGCAGGATGGGAGAGCTATTAGCAAATGCCACAAACCCCAAGGGATTGCAGCCTTCTGGTTTCACAGGCAGAGCTGAGTGGAAAAGGAGTGCTTATTCCAGTTGGAGGCAACATAACGGGGAGTGTTTGGGAAAATGGGGGCATGGAAGGTGGCAAAACTGGCCTGGAATAACAGAGTAAGTGGTTTCTCTTCAAAGAGGGAGGGTGCATATCATAGTGCAGGAATAGCTGAGCTGTTGGGTCTGCAGAGGAATCTTTCTCAGTTAAATTTTGGGGAGGAATTCTCACGGACAGCAATGAAAGCAGTTAATGCGAGCGGTTCTTGGAAGGATTCTGCAGAGGATTTAGGAGGGTACTGCCGACAGCTTGTGCTTTAGTAGCGTTCTGGCTTACTTCCAGCCTTGCGCTTTGTGTGTTCCTAAATACTGATGGTGAGCCAAGGTGTGACGATGAGCAGTTTCTGGGGTAGCGGGGACGGATGCTCGAAAGGTGGGGTTGTGGCCGTTGGGATTTCTGGTGGTGCTGGCAGGAGGAGCCCCATAACCCCTGGGGAGGAAGGGGAGCAACAAGCATCCGACCGCTTGTTTAAATGGCTTGGCTTGTGCAAATTAGGTTTGCAGTTTAAGTGTATTTACCTGGAAAAGAGATTATATTATAGCACAGCAACTCTTTCTGAGATAAGGTGTGGATTTTTTTTGGTGTTAACCAAGAAACCTTCAAATGAGAGTTGTTGTACCCTGTGTCTATGCACAAATTTTACAGATCCTGGGTGGTGGAGTGCTTCTCCCACTCTTAGCTCTTACCCTGTGATTGATCTGACATGGGGGTTTTACTCCCAGATCTGCAGAAGTGAGTGCTGGAGTTGGGGATCGGTGCCCTTGTCTCTCCACGCTGTGATAGTATGGAAGAATTCCAGGGGGATGGATGATGAGTCCACCCTGGAGAACAGAGGTGGTGGGAAGAGGCGTTTTACTTTTTTTGAGGAAGAAGGTTTGAAAATTATAGGTAAACCTCATCAGGTCACTGTTGTGGCCTGCCACTCCAACCCAGGGCCTGTGCAAGGCAGCCTGGCGTTTTCAGACTGGAAAGCCTTGGAGCAATTGGTCTTTGTAAGGTCTGAGCACAAAGTTCTTACTTCATGCTGCTCTTGACCCTCCTCCTTCTTCCCCTTTCACCCTGTGTCTGCAGAGGGAAATCCACCAAGTGCTCCATTACCCCACAGAGCTAGCATTGATCTTTCACGAATCAGGGTGGGCTTTGATTAGTACATGCGGGGGCTGATCCAAATGTCACTGATAAAGCAGAATCTAGAAGACTTGATTCCCTTGTTCCTATTGATGTGTGCCTCTTATTTCCACCTACGGCAAAGTGCAGCCAATGTGTTTTAAGAGAGTCCCACCTGGGTGTGCAGAAACTGATTTCTATGGTGAAACAACAGGAGATTTGCTGCTGGCTTGGAGGATCACCACAAGTAAAGAGTTAACAATGCCGAATGGGTGTCCTTGCATTATATTTTTTTTAAAGACTTCTATAAAATGCAAAGCTGTAGCAACTGTTTTCTAAAGTGTAGAGATGGCTGTGAATGTTTTGGGGTCGGAGTTTTGATCACTTTATCCCAGAGGCTCAGGTGATGGAAAGGCATCCAGGTTTCCCTGGGCTTTCACCACTGGGAAGGTGGAGAGCCAGCATCATCAGGCTTTCATGAGTCACCACACAAACTTGTGCATCCATGTGCTGGGTGGGGATATGAATCCAGTGCCTGCCCAGAGCAGCTGATAATCATGACCTTTTAACTAAATGAAATAGGAGGTAATTGTATAATTGCATCCTGATGCAGGCAATCAGGAAACAAGATGCAAAACTGGGGGCCAAGGAGGTGTTAAGGCAAACCGTGTTGCTTATTAGCAGCCCAAATAACCCTTGCAAGCTTTCCCCATTGCTGTGAGTATTTGGTTGTCAAGGTAAAAGGAGCAGTTTGTGGCTCAGGCAAAACCTTTAAAAACCCCAAAAGCCTCTGTTCATCAGCTCAGCTGGATGTCTTCAACAAATTATTTCTGGGCCTCTGGCTTAGGGAAATTCTCATTTAAAAACGTTCATTCCCAGTAAGTATAACGAGGCCATGAAGTGTGGTTTGGTTGTGTTTTTTTAAAAGAAAAGAGTTGTGGGGGGAGAGGGGAGGGAAGCAACCGTGTGAAAGCTGCAGCGGCTGATGTCTAGTGGAAGAGGACTCTGCAAAGTGTTTGCTTTCAGTCCGTGCCACAAAGCCCGCTGCGACAGCGAGACTAACTGGCCACGGACTCAAACGTTGTAGTGAAGGGGCTGACAGGCAGCATGGAAATCGGGCTGAACACCTCCATTTGGAGACGCTGATGAGACAGCATCCTGATGAAGGATTCTCTCGTCAGTCTGCAAGTGGGAAAGATGCTTCCTTCAAAGTGCTTTAAGCTTTTAGTTACATCTCCTAGCCCTTACGCAAGAGAGGTCTGTGCTGTGTTAGTCAATGAGGGACCATCCTTGTCCATGAAGCCAGAACTGCCAGAATACAATGAGTAGAATTGTTTTATTAAATTATAAAATGAAACAATTATTATGACGAAAAATAGAATATATGGAAAGAGGAGATTTATCAGTAAAAATGGCATGATAATGGCATACACCTTTGCCAGGCTAGTTTTTCAAATCCAGTTACAATGGGACACATGATTGCTGTCTAATTACAGAATTGTATGTACAGTAATCTAGCCAGGATTGAATGCACTGTTTTACTCAGAATAATATTAAAGAGATCCAGTCAATGTTATAAGGCACAAGCAAAGGTAGATTTGTGGGCCAAACGTGGGACCGGGATGCAGGAGTTTTGCCGTGCTGTTTCTTCTGTGCCTACTCCGGGAAGAGCTGGCAGGCTTTATGTTTATAACTTTCTTGTAAATGCTGGGTTTTGTCAATGGTACGAGAGATTACGGTGTGGCTTGTTGCGGGCAGGTTTGGCAGTAGCCCCTCTTGCATTTGTGTGGGGCTGCAGGTAGCAATTCTTCTTGCAGTTCCCCCACCGTGACCTGCTGAGCTTTCCCCTTGCAAGTGAAAGGGGGGGAATCAAATGGGGGCATGGGCCCAAATGCTTGGCTTTGGGTTCCACACTGATAGGCAGAATAAGGAGAGAAGTAGATTATTTAAGCCAAGTAAGCCATAATTGTCTCGAGTTGCTACTAGGCTATTGTAAACATGCAGTAATCAATTCCTGGGCACAGCGCCTTGGAAGTCTGGGAAAGGGATCCATACAAAACACCAGGAAGCATCTGAGGCATGCGAGTGTAGAAACCTCCCTTGTTCCTCGTTCCAGCCCCTCCGGAGCTCGCAAGGACTGGCCAATGTCCTTTACTCATCATTACCCCACTAGTACCTGGCAGCCCCCATGTCCTTGTGAAATAGCTGCAAACCACAGGGAACTGCAGCAATACCAGAGACATTTGCTCTTGACGTCTGTGGTTTGCTTGCTGCATGTCCGGGAAGAATTGTGGTGCCGAGTGGCTCTGTTCACTTCCATTTCACTTTAAAACACTTCAAATGTGTTTTTTTTAAATCTCTCTTATGCAAGTTGCTGACCTTCTATACATCCCAAATCCTCCTCTTTATTGATGCTGTGTCTCTACTTTCTTGCTTTGCTTTGAACTAGTGATGCCAGGGCTGGTTGCTTTCTCCAGTCCTTAGCAAGTCACTTGGTTCATTTATAGTGACTTTCACTTTTCAGTTCTCATGCTAGCCCAGAAAAGTGATATTTAGGTTGCAAACAGAGGAGGCTAGAGCTTTAAATCACAGAATAATTATAAAGTGTTTTGTTGGGAATGTTCCTCCTGTTAACAGATGCAATAAAACATTATTTTTGCTAGCCTTAATGACAGCTTAAATTACCTGCCACTGGTTTTGTTTCTGTTCAATTTTAAAATTCAGAATTTGCTATCCAGTCTTTTTTCTGTGGGGTTGAATTCAGAGTTAGACGGAAATGGGTGCTTTACAGCTCCGTAGGGTTTTAGGGATCCCTGCATGTAGCTGGAATGACTAATGTAGAGCTTACCTTGGTAAGCAGGTTCAGTGCTTAAATACCTTGATATCTAAGGTGTCTGTACTGGAAACTAACTTGAAACTGGTTTATTTTGGTTCTGGAGGTTGTTTCCCTGACACAGCAGCTGGTTCCTGGAGATCTGTGCACCAGATCAGCAATGTTTTTAAGTGTAAAACTGTTGACAGACTTCATGGTTCACGTTCTCAAAGTGTGTGCCGTTTCTGTAACATGTCAGCCTAAAGGGTAAGCTCTTATTAGAGACTTTAATCCAGATCTTCAAGCTTGCTGTCATTATGGGTTGTCCTTCCAGCACTCAAAATCAACAAGGGAAATGTGATAACATTTCCCCATGCTAGATACCAGCTGATTTAGCTGTCAGCTTGACAATGTATAGCACAGAAGGGTAAGCACACTTGCTTTCCAGCCCTTCCCTTCTTCATGTAGGCTTTTTGGAAAGCCACCATGAAGTATTTCTGGGTCTCTGGTAAAAATGATTGTGTTTCAGTTTGACTTTGGTCTGCACCTCATCAAAGATGATCTTTTTACAGGTGTTGCTGCTCAGATAGGGGATGTGGAGAGCCCTCTTCAAAGCCAGAAGGCTTTACTAAGCTTGTTTTTTGGCTAGGCTTTTCCTGTTTTGAACTTGAACTTCACGTGACTGTAGCGTAAGCAGAAAAACAGGGCGGGGGGGGAAGTCAGTGGGGAAGATGAAGTTTAATTTTTTCTGATGTTTAATGCACTTGATAAAATGTCTAGCAAGATGGCTAGCTGCTATACTTGATGGTCTCTGGTTTCGATTGTAGTGGGACATCTGGAGTGCACATCTCGCTGCGCAGCTGGTTTTGCTTTGCTGCTCTGAAAATGGGTGCTTTTTGCTTTGGTTTCTGCTGGAAGGAAAAGCTGCCCCCACCCAGCCCAGAGCTGGTTTCAGTTGAATGCGATCTCATTTGTCACTTCTCCAACTCAGGCCTAATATAGAGAAATGCTCAGTGTGGCTTTCCCCCACTGGTGAAGTTGGCCAAGATAAGATCTACTGCCGATTATGGAGCTGGGTTTCTATCAGGGTTCCACTTTGAATTCAGCTTGTTGGGTGTCTTCCCAGAAACACTTAGTGAAGTCTACGGATGATTAGTGCCCTATAAAAGGTTTTTATTACATGCCATCTCCTCCTTCCCTTTCTTGCAGTGTGTGCTGTATTTATGGAGTTTAAAGATAAATCATCCCAAAACATTGTTCCTCCTTCGAGGGAACCATGAGTGCAGGCACCTCACAGAATACTTCACCTTTAAGCAGGAATGTAAGTATCAGCAGTCTAAGGAGGATTTAAATATATTAATGTGTTGTGACCAGGTGTGGGTCTTAATTTTTGTTCCTGCTATGAGTGATACTGGTTAGCTCTGGAGCTGTAAAAACTGTCATCTGGTTTTTTTCTGCGTACATAGCTCTTCTCCTGTTTCAGCTCCTGCTAAAAAAAAAAAAAAAAACCCAACCAAAAAAAAACCCGAAATATATAAGTCCTGTAAAGTACTGAGTGCATGTTGATGTGGCCTTCTGGTTACAAAGAATGAGCGTGGATGGAAGAAATGCGAACACATCTTCCCTGTCTTGCTGATGAGCCAGTTGCACGCACCCCCCCCTCCCTGACTTTCAGGCCCAGCAACATATAATTACTGCCAAATGACTTTCAGCTCCAGATTGTGCAGCTGGGATCAGTGATTACAATTGGAAGCAAATAAAGGATTTGTTCCTCAGTGTTTGCACTAGAGAGAATCATTACCTTTAAGATCATTTTAGTTGAGTTAAAGATAGTTTCATGCAGCATTTACATATTTTTAAAACAATGATGATGAAAGGTCAGGGAATGACCCCTCTCCCCAGAGGATGACAGTCATTCCTCCAAGCAATAAAAAAGGTATACACCAGCAACGTGCAGCTCTTTATTAGGGAATAGTTGCTCAAGGACCCAAGCTCAAGGAATAGTTACAGACAAGGCACAAGTCCAGTCTTTAGCCCTTTAGCTCTGCATGCTTCTGGACAGGGTAAGTCTGATAGGTACTGAGATGATGACATCTGTTTACTCAGAAATGAGTTGGAAAACACCAGCCAGCTCTCTGCTGGATACTGTAGTCATCAGATGGTGGTAGATGAGCTCCTGTTGAGCTGGGCTCAATTTGAACCAGAGAGCCAGAGGTGATGGGGTTTTTTCCCCCTTTGGAAAACAGGAGATACTGCCTTTCCACTTCCTGTATCATAGCGTGCAACTGAAAAAACCTGTTAGTATCTCTGAAATAAAGCTGGAGGAAACGTAAACTTTCCATTAATGCACTTTTTTTGCTTTAGGCAGAGACGTGTTTTATAGCAGTAATGGGGCTTTCTTGAAGATCTGGCTATGTTAACATACTGCTGCCCTGCGAAGGGGCTGCAGATGCAAGAAGACGCGCTTGATGTGTGGTGATCTCTGCTCCTGCTCTCTGCTCTAACGGGAAGTGTTGAGAGAGATTTCTGAATGTACTTGGAGGCTTGCTGTAAAAGCTAAGCTGCTTTCAGAAAGGCCATGGTATCTCTGTTTAATGTATCGAAACATCCTCTTCACCTCTGTTAAGATGAGGCATCCAGTGGAGATTGTGATCACTTCTAGTCCTGAAAGATCCTGTGTGAAGATTCATTTAACTGCAGGCATCTTGGTCAAATTCTGACTCAAAGCTCTCATGTCCAGCTGAAAAGGCAATTCCTATCTTAAATGATTGTGTAATATTGCTGTGCCAAATTAAACAGCTGCTGCATTTTCCAGTGTATAATCTGCCTAGCAGCTGAGGCTGGTAAGACTCTTGGAGTCTAGAGGTGCAGTATGAATGTAAGAAAGTGACAGGATGGCTTTATTAGTATCCCAAGTTTTCTATTAGTGGCAAGCACCTAGCCTCTTTTCTATGTTAATCTTGGTGCAGGTGTTCTAGAAAATAGCTTGAAAGGAGATTAATATTCTTGACCATGTCCAGATTACTGTGAAGCCTTTTTATCTTCATGTCCAACAAGCATTTTCTAAGTCAGCATTTTCACTAATACACGGATGCAAAGTTCGACTTGGTGGGCCACAGACATAGAGTTTCCATATCACCTTAGGAGTTAGGTTCCTTGAACTTATTTATCAGCACTTTGGCTGATCAAAGCTTTGCTTAATGCTTCTTATATCATGTAGGTTTGGATGCATGAATGACTCCCCTCTAAGAAAAAAAGAAAAGATTAAAAAAACCAACAAACCCTCTGCTTTCAGCTGAGCAGTCTTTGTTGTGTAAATGAGTAAATGAATTCAATTCTTCCCTCTCTTCCTCCCCCTGCTCCCCATCTTTCCAGGTCGAATCAAGTATTCGGAGCGAGTGTATGATGCGTGTATGGATACATTTGACTGTCTTCCTCTTGCTGCCCTCTTAAACCAGCAATTTCTGTGTGTTCATGGAGGACTGTCTCCAGAAATCACGTGTCTAGATGACATTAGGAAAGTAAGTAACCTCCATGGTCCTTTCACATAGCTTACGATTAATAGTGTGGTTAATGGCTTGCTTGATTCCTGCATGGAGTTCCAGGTCAAGGCTTCTGTGCTCTGCAAGTCCACACCATAGGTGTGTGTACACTGCTGCAGCTTTCATCAGCATTGTCCTGATTTTTGTGTACGTTTTTCAGTTAGACAGGTTTAAGGAGCCTCCAGCCTTTGGTCCAATGTGTGACCTGCTCTGGTCTGATCCATCAGAGGATTACGGCAATGAGAAAACACTGGAGCATTTTGCCCACAACACTGTTCGAGGCTGCTCCTATTTCTACAGGTAAGTGGTGTTTTAGGGGGCTCTGATGGACTAGAGCTTTTTGTCTGCCCTTACACTAAGGTGTATAGGGAGATAAATTACTACTTGGATCACTCTGTGGGACTTTACAGTGTACATGGCTCTGCAATAGTCTTCACTTGGCTCTTATGTACAAAATCTTGTTTGTTTTCTCCTTCTATAATGTTGAGCTCTCTTTGGGTATGTTGCTCTATGAAATTGTGGTATCGGACAGCAGAGATGCTTCTTTTAGCTGGCAGGGTGCCTTTTGAGTGGTTTTCAGGCATTGGACAGTACCAGGAGCTCTAGGAAATAATCTTTTCCTGTCTAAGAGAGAAGCATTTGTGCTGACAGACCACTTGTAGCCCAGCTGACGGGGAGGATTTGGCACCAGGGGTCTGTTTAACAGAATGCTTTGCAATTAATTTTTGAATGATGTAATAAATACTGGCCTTGTTTGGGGATGCTGGACACAAACCGAATGGATGCTGCAAGTGGCTGGTTCCTGAAACCAAGACTGTCGGTGTTGTCTGGTCTCCTGTGCTACACACTAATGTGTACTTGCTTTTTGTTTTCCAGTTATCCTGCAGTTTGTGAATTTTTGCAGAACAATAGTTTGTTATCCGTAATCCGAGCTCACGAAGCCCAGGATGCTGGGTAAGCGGTGCAGCCTGATAGCTGAGCAGGCTCTGTCTGCATTCGTGCTATCCTTAGCAAGACCAGTATGTTTAACACTTGACCTGTTTTTCAGGTACCGAATGTACAGGAAGAGCCAGACAACAGGCTTTCCGTCATTAATCACAATCTTCTCTGCACCAAATTACCTAGATGTCTATAACAACAAGGGTAAGGCTGGCAAGGCCAGGGCTCTTTTGCTGTTTGGATGTCAGCACTGTCCTCACGTGCTTCGGAAATCCCTCTCCATCTTCCCTTCCCTTGCCCACTCTGCACTGTCCTCTAGTTGCATCCTTATGCATGAAATGAAAAAGAGCTTTATATGCTAAACTGACGGCAGCTGGGGAGCTGGAAGTGGCTGGGTCCTCTGACTCGGAGACTTAATGTATTACTGTGGCAATTAGCTGTCAAGTTATAAAGCCTAGAATAATGCTTTCATTTCCAGCCACATGACAACTGAGCTCTGTTGATGAATGCTGCCATAAAAGAGAAGCTGCTACTATAGGCAAGCTTTTAAATTCTCTGTGCCCCTAAAACCATATGAGTATGATGGGGAACTTTCCTCAGCTGTGGGGTTTTTTTACCCCTCACTTTGGATCTTGGCTCTGTGTTCATCACTTCTGATTTGCATAAATTTTAGCGGCTTTGTTAAATTGACCTTCACTATTATGATAAGCTTTAGTGAATCAACGTAATGGGTAAACTGAAAAAATATTGCTTAAGCCTTCTCATTTTGGAGAGCTGGTAGTTTGATTCTGCATGAGTGCAACCTCCTGTTGATAATGAAGTTTCATTAGCACAGGTACAACTCCCAGAAGTTGACAGTGCCTATGGACATGTGTTGTCTTTCCTTTTTCTCTCCTAGCTGCTGTACTGAAATATGAAAACAATGTCATGAACATCAGGCAGTTCAACTGTTCCCCTCATCCATACTGGCTTCCAAACTTCATGGATGTCTTCACATGGTCTTTGCCTTTTGTAGGTGAAAAGGGTAAGAGATATTTGGATATCTTTTACGAGTTGCCCAGTGACTGGTCATAGTACCCTGAGTGTTAGAAACCTGTCCCACAGGCTATTAAATGTGTTGGGAGAGTGTTGTAACTCGTTAATACCAAATAGCACTGGAAGGCAGTTCAAGTTCAAGGAGATCTGCATATTACTGTAAAGTTCTTGTGAAAATAATTGTTGATACCTGTTTTAGGAAGCTTTTACCAATAAAACGATCCTTTCTTGCTATTTCTGCATTGCTAATGGAGCTGATCTTGGGTGGTGTAGCCCCACCTCGGAATTTGGAGACATTTCTCTTGCTCTGGGTTTGCAACAGAGAAATTCAAATCTCCTGTTGGCTTGTGGCCCACCAAAAAGGAAGCATTCACTTCAGTTTAAAGGCTTATTTCATTCTGAAGGAGGCGAGGCAGCTTACAATATTACCAAGACTTTGCCTCAACTTTTTAGCAAAGGGTTTTTACATCTCCCGGTGAGTTTAAATTCCGCCCCAGTGTTGTATGTTTGGAGTATGATGTTAAGGTCTGAAGTGCAAAAGGTTTTTTGACTTTGAGGAACGAAAGGTTGAGTTCCCCCCAGATTTTACATACTTGGAGCCAGGTGGCCTGTTGTGCGGGTTGGGGTGGGGAGGTGGGACCTTCAGCGAGCCCAGGCTGTTCTGCATGAATGTTGGCACCCTGTTCCCCACGTCTGTTTCATCTGTGATGTGCTTGGACTGCATCCACCTCGTTGGCAGAAGGTGTAAAGTATGTCGTCTGCTCTGGGTACTGCTGTGAGGTACCAGCAGTATGCAGCTAAAAGTGTCTTTGGGCTTCCACTTCCTGAGTATAAATGACCTTGAAATCGTTTGCTTGTCCAGCTCGTCCTCCAGATATCTCTGTCTGCCCAGTGTGTGCACCAGGCCTCTCTAATCTTCCTGTCTGTATTTCTTACAGTCACAGAAATGCTCGTTAACATCCTCAACATATGCTCCGATGATGAGTTGATTTCAGATGGTGATGAGACATTGGAAGGTAAAAAAAACGTTGTTACGACCAAGCTGGTAACAGTGCGGGGGGTGAAGGTGGGGAAGGTATATGATGCTAGCTCAAGAGTGATCAGCACTTGATTTATAGCTGGATGCCCAGCCAGGGTCTCCCGTTCCTTTTTGGCTAACCCTTGTGCAGTTCTGGGTAGGAAACTTTTTTTTTCCTTTGCTATTCAGTCACAGAGAAATTAAATTATATTCACTGCGACAGACGCTTCTTGCCAGCTATTCTGGAGAATGGTTTCCTGCTCCTTACAGAGACTGCTTCCCAAGTGGTTATTTTTTCCCCCAATCCAAAATTTTCTGCACCAAAATACCTACCCAATCTTCTCATCTGTTGCAGTGAACTCCTCTGTAAAGTGGCTTCTTGTGTCACCCCAAATAAAGTAGAATGCAGTTCTTGGCCCTGGTTTTAAGCTATGCATGAAAAGGACAAAACAGTTGCTGAGCTGATCTGCAGTTTTTATATTGGGGGGGATCGCTTGAGAGCAATGTGATGACCTAGAGGAAACTCAGGCGCAGACGTGGGGCCTGCAGCAAGAAGTGGGGCCATGAGCATGCATGGGGGTGGGTCCGGGGGAGCTGCCTGTACAGGTCCGTGTAGAATAGAGGACAGTCAGTCCCTCAGAGAAGCAGAACACCATTGTGGTACAACAAGGTGCCGCTGCTTTGGTCAACAGGTTGAGACTTTAACCCGCTTCTCCCATTGCATTTCGTTTTTGTTTTTTTTCTTTCTCCCTCCCATGAAAATTAAATTTGTTTCTTCTATCTCTGTCTTCATCTACTTGTTTCTTGGTGTCTCCTCTCCCTGAAGATCACTACATTTCAAGCTATCAGAAAGGTACCCAGCTAGAATTTGCTACAAGCTTAATTTTCACTGCCTGTGCCACCAGATTCCTTGGAGTGGATTTGAATAGCTGACTAGTTGGGCAGTCTCTTCATCCCCTTTCAGTTTTAACATAAGCGCCGTGTGTTTTTTAACCCTTCTGCGTTCCTCCAGGAACTTGAGAAACGGGGTCACGTTTCTATCTGACTTCTGAATGCAGCCACTTAGTGCATGGCTGAGCCATCGGTGCATGTTAGACCTCCGGTTTGGCTTGTACTGTCCTAATGTGTAGTTGGGCCATGTGAGGAATCTCAGCTGAGAGGAGATGTATTTGTTACCTCTTTTACTTTGATTTTTGTTTGTTTTCAGTTACCCTCCATGCTTTTCTCTCATGTTCGGTCTGTATAGTGGAAGGGGAGTTCACATATCTCACTTTGTGTTTGTGTGGGGTCAAAGCAGAGTTGCAAGGCTCCGGCCAGCCGTTCACTGTGCGCGTTGGATGCCAAAGCTGATGCTTGCGTGACACTCCTCCCCGCGGCGAGCACAGCCCAGTGTTCTGCAGTGTTCATCAGCAGTCAGATTCGTCAGTGTTCTGCCTTGCAAAACTGTGTCTACATGGCTGAGTCATTTGTGTTACATCCTGTGTAGTGTGATCAAACCTGGTGAGCTTCGAACAAGACCTACCCGATCTGTTTCCTTTGGTGGTTCTACTCTCTTTAGACCTTTAAGTCCGTGTGTCATCTCGTTGGTGTTGCCCTTCTCACTGCCATCCTGACCGCCATCCTCTCAGCACTGTTCTCTCAAGAGTGTAGCTGTGAATCTGTAAACCATGATTTCTATTCCTGGAGTCAGGCAGGTGCTTCATATTGACATTACCTGTGCCTAGAAAGCAGGAAGCCTTAAACATGCTGGTGTTTGTTTTTTCTCTCCCTAAGGTGGGACAACAGTCCGTAAAGAGATCATCAGGAATAAGATTAGAGCCATTGGGAAGATGGCACGTGTCTTCTCGGTCCTTCGGTAAGGAAGCAGCTTGTGATCTGGGGTCTCAGTTTTGTGTGGGGTCTGGGTAACAGGGGACGTCAGTCAGGGTGCACCAGGCAGGCAGAGTCCTGTTGGGGTAAAATCTTACAAGACTCTTGCTTCAGAGCGGATGGCAAAGGCTTGAGGTGGTGGTTTCTGTATGCCTGGTGGTCTGACTCTCTCAGAAACCTTCATCTCAAACACTGGCACTTTTGCTAACAGAAATGCTGCTGATGAGGTACATTTAGCCCTTTCAGGATGCATTTGCTGTGCCGCAGCTCCGATGCGTCGTGGCTGAGTAAGCAGAGGTCCTGTATTTACGAGGCAGGGTTGTGGTCAGTGCTCAGCAGATCAGACATGCGCTGCCTGTGGTCAGCACAGGGCAGACTCCAGTTTTCATGCCGCTCACCACTAACGGTTTTGTGTGGACCTAAACGGCCATTGCATTAATCTCTCGGTAACCGGTTGTGTTGCCTCTTATTTGCAGAGAGGAGAGCGAGAGCGTGCTGACTCTCAAAGGCCTGACTCCCACAGGTACACTGCCCCTGGGAGTGCTCTCAGGGGGGAGGCAGACCCTACAGACTGGTGAGTATGAATGATCCTTCTCTCTGCAACACTGTACCCACTCTGCAGTTTTATACCTGGCCCTCAGCTACCCTGAAAACAACTCCCATCAGTTCCCGTAGGCGTACTTCAGGGTGCCAGGGGACCTGAGAGATGGTTCAGGCCCACGGGGAGGAAGGATTCAGAAATAGGAAAAAGCAGAAATGTAGGTGGGGATGTGGAGAGCCTTCCAAGATGTCCCTGTATACCCTTGAGGAGGGGAACGCGAGGAAGAAAAAGACAACAAACAGCACCCTGCCTAAAGCATGTGTATTGCTTTATTGTATGTTTCTGCAACAATTTTTATCATTTATTTCCCTTCTGACGCTGCATGATAAGCATCCTGTGCTTCATCTATCTGCTGCTGTTGTGTGATAGCGTATATATGAATGTAATAGTAAATGCACCTGCTTGTTTGTTCTTTGTTAAACGAAACCCCTCCAATTTTGACCCTATGAAATTGTGAATTCCAAACAGAGGAAGCTTAGATTTAGTTGAAGGAAGGAGATTCTTCCAGGCCTGTATGTTTCATATTAAGACTTCTCTTGGCCCCCTGTTTATGATCTGGTTTTGGAGGTTTCTTTTCTGTGCTTGCTGGCAAATACTTTGCTCCCTCCCTCAGCAGCCAACTGGTCTGTCTTACTAGTGTGCTGAGAGCAGGACTGAGCTAGCAATCTGCGTGCTTTAAACTTGCAGGGCAGGGAGATTGGCTGATGGTCAGGGAATGAGTTATCATAGTAACATGTGTCCCTGGAGGGAATCCTGTAATCTAGTGTTTTAATCCTTTCCTGCCGCTAGCCTTTGAATGCTGGCATCTCACCAGCCTGCTTTCCCCTTCCTATCAGCACTGGGTAATTTCCTGCAGGCTCAGAAGAGGGCTTGTTCTGGGATTGCCTTGCCTTGATTAAATAGTTCACAAGTGAGAAACGTGTAAATATTGCTGCCCGCTCCTGAGGGTGGGGAGAATGCGGTATCACTCCCAAACTCATGGGTTTCTCTGCCCGCAGAGGAGTATGAATTTTTCTTTTTCTTTTTTTTTTTATAGCAACCATAATGGTTTCTGTCGCCCCAGTTCTGCTGCAGGCATAGGAACAGAGCCTGAGTGGGAAGGCGGCTGTTACAGCTTGGCTTGAGCAGCCAGCTTGCTCGTGGTGCCACAGCTTTGCCCCTATAGCTGACAGCACAAGGAGCGGGTAGTGCCGCGATGCTCTCCTGTACCTTCCCCTCTCGGGGGGGTTCCTCTGAGGGGCTACCAGGCAGCTCCCCCCAGTAAAGAAGCCGAGATTTGCGCATCTCCCTGAGACAGGACAAACAAGCTGGACCTTTGCTGCTGCCTTACCCAACCCTGCCTGCCGTCTCCTCCCGTGGCTGCAGGCTTCCCACCCCTGCTGCTCCCAGCACCCCGTGCTCCCCTCAGCAGCACCCTGCTTTTTGTGCCCTTCTCATGCTCCTTTCCCCATCGTGCCTCCTTCTCTCTCTCCTTCCCCGTTTCGCACGTCCCTTCGCACCACGCCGTCTGCTCACAGCAGCCTCCTGGTGAATGTACAGGCGCTTCTTCAGCAACCGTGCTGGGAGCCTGTCTGCTCAGCGGGGAGAGGAGGGCGCTGCCCCCCTTTTGGGGTGCCTCTGCACCCCAAAAGAGGAGAGACAGGGCTGCAGGTAGTAGTGGTGGGGGGCCCCTTCCCTCCCTGAGCCTCCTGCCAACCTTTCGCAGCACAGCTTAGCAAGGAGGGCTGAATAAAGTCACCGAATCTGGAGCAAAGATATTCAGCCACAACTCTATTCTTCCTCCGTGGCCTCTCAAGGACCACGTGGCCTGTGTATTGTGTCCAAAGCAAAAAACTGTGGCATTTTGAGGCTAAAAGCAGGGGATCTGTTCGAGGGAAGGGCCTCCTCCCAGATGTTGAGGCAGGGACTACCAAAACTTGGACAGCTGCTGCAGCAGATTTAGGAAGGGGGACGTTGCTCAGCTTTGTGGTGCCTTGTTGCTTGGTAACACTTTTAGGAGGTGGAGCTGAAGCCAAACTGGATTTGAAGCATCAGCCTATTTTTTTTGTTACAATTCAAGGCATCGGGAGTGGAGCAGCCTGGTATCTGCTGCTGCCTGCCCTCCTCTAGAGAATGAACTGCCCCTCTCTTCCCCACTGCTCCAAAATGTCATCACGCCCCTCAGGGTCACTTCCCTTACGTGGCTTTGGTGGTTGGGGCTTTGCTCTGAGGTGAATTCCACATAGTTTATCTTCTGAAGGTGGCCAGGGTGCCCTAGAGCCACCGAACTAGGAGCAGAGGGGGCTGCAAATGTAGGTGGAGACCCAAGGCTTAGACCGAGACTATCACTGTCCTTTCCGTGGGATGCCTGCGCACCCAAGCCCTCCAGTGCATGCAGCAGAAAGCCATCTCTCTGCTTCTCTGTTTCTTTCCATCAAATTTGTGTAACGAGTCCAGCGAACGCGAGGAAAGGAGACTCCCCCGTGTCAGTGCTCAGCAGATGCTAAACCTGAGAGAGTCCCCTTTCAGCTTTCCTCTCAAGCTCCTGTCACCTTTTTTTCCTCTTGCCAGTTGGTTTTGATTACGGTCGTCTCCACTGGGGCTGGGAGGCTGTGGGCTCTGCGTTCGCAGCGATGATGTTAGATCACTCACTGTCACTCTTTTTTTCTGTCTTCATTTTTGCATGCCACTGTTCTTCTGTATTGCAGCCACAGTAGAAGCGGTAGAGGCACGGGAAGGTATGGCTAGAATCCGGCGAGAGACTCAAATCATCTCTGTGTGTGCGTGCGCTAATTTTAAAGAGCTTTATCAGCCTTATGGAAGCTTTTTACTCTTGCATCACCAGAAGTGGGGGAGGATGGGCCCCTGCTGGGAAGCAAAAAATACACAGTGGGCTGGTTCAAGTCTATTTTAGCCTTAACTAGGCTATTGCTTAGTGCAATACCTTTATTCCAAGACCGCCCTCTCTCCAGAGAGGTTTGTGCTCTGGTGTCTCAAAACCTTGGTGTTGGGGTCCTGCAATCTGATCTCAGATGCCTCGTGGCTGAGTTCATCCCCTGGGTAACTCGATCCAGTGAAGGCTGCCAGCACGCTTGGTCAAAATCAGCTAGGAAATAGCAGATTGCGTGGCTCTGATGTAATCTTTGCCTTCCCCACAGGTGGGCCAAGGTGGTCCCAGTGTGGAGAAGCAGTTTTCTCCTTGTAGTTCGTGTAGAAATGACAGATTCATGAGGTTACTGTCTGGGGAGATTTTCTCCTCGATAACTCCATTCAACTACTGATGAATGGGGCTGTACCTCTGTGTAGAGAACTTTTTGATTACCGAGGGAAGTTTGTTTGTAAACCAGCCAAGTCCTCATAAAAAGATTTGGCACAAACCCCTTTTTTCTTAAATTATCTGTAACACAAAGAAGTTAAAACATTTGGTCCATATCATCATCGCAAGGATGATGTACTCAGCCTTGTAGTGATGAAACAGAGATACGCCTGCCCTTGGTGGGAGTTCATCACTCGTGAGACTGCCTGTGTGTCTCCTGGTCATGCAAGAAATGTTGCGTTTGTGATCCGAGGACTAGCTGTTTCCTTCTCCTGGTGTTGCAGTGTGTGGTTTGTGTTGGAGTTAAAGCCTTGTGGTGGTGTCTTTGTTGTGTTGTTTTGGGTTTGCCTTGTTTATTTTTTTAGTATCCTGTTTTTCAGCTTTGAAAGTTTCCTGAGATTTCACTATTTGGGGACATTGAGCACTTGTCTGGTCTTCAAGTTCCTGCTACTAAACTGTATTAAAAGAGAAGCCATTAGGGAGCAGAGCAAGTCGCTGCGGTCTGGATCTGCGCTGTGACCTAGCGCAATTCAACTTCCCAGCTGCACTGTGGTATCCACGTGAGCTGGCGATGCTGAAAATCACCTACGGACCCGTCTCGTGGTTCCCGTAGCCAGACACGTGCTTTCTGTCACCCTGACTCTGTCCTGTACGTGTCTGGCGTGTGCTAAAGGGCTCCTATCCGGGGATCCGCGACTCAGACTAACTCTTCTTTCTCGGCCCTTTTCTCTGCAGCCATTCGTGGATTTTCACCGCAGCACAAGATCCGCAGCTTCGAAGAAGCCAGAGGGCTGGATCGCATTAACGAACGCATGCCGCCACGCAAAGATTCAATGCACTCAGACGGGCCGGTGAACTTGGTAACCTCAACAAACTCTGCGGACAAGAATGGCACAGGGAAGAAAGCCCAGTAACGGTCCGAGCGCCCAATCTGCACCACTAAAGGATCCAAAACTTAATGAATTTTATTTATTTATTATTGGGGTGGGGTGGGGGCAGGGGAGAAACCAACTTCACCTGGAGGCACGTTCATAATCCAGTTTGCATCCATTCTGTAAGAAAGGTGACCATTTTGTAATTTTTTTATTTATGTTCAATATATAAAAAGTCCATCTTTTTTTAATTTAGAAACCAATCTAACTGCTAGTGCATATATGAAGTGTTGTGCTGTACAGCTGACCTCTCCTCCACAAGAGGCAAACCTCTGTGGGGGGATTAAAAGAAACAAAAACAGTCCCAGGCAACTTGGGTCGTTGACTTTGGTACAATTCTAAGTTAGCCTGTGCTTTCAAAAGCAGGTCCTTTCGTTGAAGATAGGGTTGGTTTGGTTTTTCTTTTCACAACCGTCTTCTTCCCAGAGTTTGCTGTTGTTTTCTTCAACTTCTTGCCTACCTGCAACTGCTGCTTTAGCAACCGATTCTGTGGAAGGCACGTTGTGTGGTGCAACTGGCTGGGATCCATCCCTCTTCCAAGGTGATATCCAAATATTCAGGATTAGCTCTAAAGTACTCCAGTGTGTTATACCAATCACAGCACCTTTTCCTTCAGTAATTCAGTTTTATTCCAGCGGAGCCCCAAGCAAAAACGTAATCTCTTACTAAGAACGGGAAGGCAGGTGGGAGAAGTGCTGCCCCTTGTTGCAGCTCTTCCCGAATCGAAGCTTCGGCTGTTCAGATTCAGTGCAGCCAGCTGTGTGCCACAGTTGGTCAGCCGGGGCTGCCCATGCAGCAGAAATCCCTCTGGGAATCCCTCTGATTCAGAGCAGAGGAATTATCTCCAGTCTCTAGTGATCAGCAGGTCTTTGGGAAATCTGCAGGGCCTGAATTTTAAAGGAAAAAGGGCGTGATTTATGACCTGTGGACAGAAAGACATCCCACTACCACCATCACATACTGCAGAACCTGTGACACACTCCCACATGCCCGGCTCTCAAATCAGCCCTTGCTGATCAGTATTTGAGCGGTGGGTGTACACGGTGGTCTCCCCTAAACCAGCATCGCCTCCCAGTCATCCAGCATGTGTCTTTGGGGGGGTCTTTCACTTACTGCGGTCGACTTGGGCTTACCCTGCTGCCCATTACCTTGTTAGCCAGTGGCTATTCCAAAGGAGCTGCGGGCACATCAGCCTTTCCCAGCAGCTGGAAGGGGTTTGCCGGCTTGTGATAAAGATCTGGGGAAGGACGGGCGACAGTGCTGCTCGTTTCTGTAGAGATGTGGCTTGTTGGCTGATGGCCAGCGGTGAGGCGGCTTTGCTAAAAAGCCCCTGGTTTTGGGAAGTGCGTCCCTCCCTCGGCTGCAGGGGAGGGAGGATGGTTTTACAGTAGGTTGGCAGGTAGAAGAACCAAGTGGATCTGGCAGAAATTTTGGAAGGGTGTTTTGTGCAGTGCTGGAGAGGGAGGGGGATCTCCCGGTGAAAGGAGAGTTTCTAGAGGACTCCCCCTTTGCTGTGTCAAGGGTTTCGAAGCTTGGATCTGTTAAGCAGAGCCTTGTTCTTTCACTTAAACTTTGACCTGGAGTGAGTGTTGAAAAAGGATTTTGTGAGATTCCCGTTTGGTCGCTTCCCTTCCCTGCATGTCACTTGAGCCACGTCCTCTTCTGCCTGTGATTGCACAGAGTCAAAGCAGCAGCTTTCAGAAGCAAATCCCTTGCCAGCTTTCACTTCTTTTCCAACTTAACTCTCTATTGTACTTTCTCCAAGGAAGGGCAGCAGGTGAGCGGGCTTAGCCTTTAATAAGGGATGTTTGCCAACCCCTTCTCTGGATCTTGCTGTCTTCTCTTTGTGCTCTGGCCCTAAGCTGTGATTCCAGTGACAGAGGAAAACAGCAACTTTGCAGGAAGCTTTCAAATTGTCTTATAATCATACGTCACTTAATTTCATGCCAGCTATTTAGGAAACTGTATCTGTGAACAGACCACTGGGTTTTCACAAGAGACTTTTGAGTCGCATGCCTCCACTTTTTTTTTTTTCCTTTTTTACACGCCCACTGCTTTGCAAAAAGTGCGAGATGTTTTGAGCAAGCTTCTCTAACCCCATATGAGGCGTGGGGCCAATTGCCTTTGTCTGTGAGTATTTCTTCTGTTTTTTAACGGCATCCTTTCTGAAACACAGTGAGCCGATGTGTGGTATCTTCCTCTGAGAGCGCAAACCGTGCAAAGGTGCTGCCCGTGCATGTTCGGGCATGTTGTTCTGACCCAGGCTGGGATCTCACCCAAGCAGCAGTTTTAGTTGGGAGCTTTGGGACGGGTGCCGCGGGGGGATGCTCGTACCCCGAGCCTGGCAGCCCGTGTGTGGGGGTTCAGCAGGGACCGTCCCTTTGCGGAGGGGGATTTGCTTTGCTGACGATTTGTCCCCCAACCTTCTTCTCGTGCTCCAGCATTGCCAGCCTCCCTCCCCAAAACCTGTTTGGCCCTTGTGCTTCGTGGTTTGCTGTCCTTGCAGCGTACGGCGGGGGGCTGACAGCATTGCGAGGAGCTGGGGACCCCCCCCCCGATCCCTGGAGCTGGGTGTTGCCAAAAACGTCCCTGCGGCTGGTGGGGCCACAGTTTTGCAGCATCCCATCCCAGGAGGGGCTGGTGGATACCGACGGGGAGCCCTGGCCCGGGAGCCGTATGGCAGGCGGCACGTATGGATGCCATACTGCCAGGCGAAGCACAGGCTCCCGTTGCTGTAGCAACGCTGGTGCTGGTCCCCCCTTCCCTTGACACGAGTTCCCGAGGGGGTGAGGAGCAGCAGAGATGGGGTGCGTGGGTGCTAATTACCCCCTCGATTGACTAACGCTCATCCGTGTAACCCTCTCTGTGCTGACATCCCTGCCAAGCGCAGCCCCCGGCTGGCGGCAGGAGCTGTGGGGAAGGCAGAGCTTTCCCCAGCGCCGAGCCGAGCGACCCCATCTCCTCTTCCCCAGCTTTTGGGGAAGAGGGGGATGAAGACCTCGGAGCAGAGGCTGGCAGCCGCTAGCGAGGTCCCTCGCTCATCCCGGCAGAGCGCCCTGCCCCAATCCCCACCACGGCAAAACAAAAAAAATGCCAGAAATACGCAGATTTTTTTCCCCCTTCCTCTTCTACCACCCCCCCTTGCAAAGCCAGCGCCTCGGAGCTATGCACGTCTCAAGACCCTTCATCTCAGAGCTCCCACCTGTCCCTTTCCCGCCCCGGCTGCCACCCGGAGTTTGGCAAACAGGACTCCGGGAATGCAAGCCAAGGAGCACGACCGGCCCCGGGGAAAGCCCAGCCGCCTCCTCCGCAGGCTGGCCTCGCAGCCTGGGTTTTTTTGCATGTTATAGCAAGGTGCATGTAACAAGGAGGGGAGTCAGCAATGGGTCGGGTGGTGGGTTGAGTTCAAGCTTCTTTTTTTTTTTTTTTTTTATTTCTTTTTTTAATTTTTTTTTTTTTTGGCGTTGGGAGAACCTCTTGCTGCCCGTGCCAGCCTGGGAGCCTGTCGCGGCACTCGGGCACAGACCTGACCTAGCTAGGTGCGGTGGCAGGGATATGTGGAGGCCCACCGGCCTCTGCCAGGAAGGACCTGAAGCCCCACGGGACACGTGCTGGGTGCAGTGATGGTGATTTTAGGGTTCTCGATGCTGAAGGATCATACGCCCGTTGCCTGGAGACTGCCTCCTTTTTTTTTTTTTTTGCTTTTTTTTTTTTAGTTATGTTTAAAGGAGAAAAAAAATGGTGAAAATGTTATTTATTGGCAGAAATTATTTAATATAATTTCTTTTTTTTTTGTGAACAAGGAATGAATTTGTTAGAACTGTCTTAATGTAAATTGGAAGTCATCTTTAAGGAGAAAAAAAAAAAAAAAAAAGTTAAAAATTGACACAGTCACTCGGCTCCGCTATGGTTTATTTTGGGGTACACTGGGGTGCCTGGCTCCCGGGGTGGAGGGCATGGCAAGGAGCCCCACGGATGCTGCCTGGCTTTCGGGAAGGAAGGGAGAAAGGTTTTAGGGTCTGTTTTACAGCTGCTGCCTCGCTCAGGGCCCCTCTCCGGGGCCAGGGCAGCGCCGAGATGGCGTCTCCCAACCTCCCCGGCACGTCGGCACTTGTGAAGTCGCTCCCGGGCGCTTTTGTTGGAGAGCTCTCCGCTCCCTCTCCTTACCTCTCCATCCTTCCAGCCGCTGGCTGAGTCAATAACCCTCCTCCCGCTGCCTTCCTGGGTGCCAGGAGGAAGAGGAGGGTATTTGCCACCTCTTGTTTCGCCCCTCCCCGGCTCCTTCCTCGCCCTTTTTGCGTGATACCCCCTCCATGTCGTGGGCTTGCAGCGCTTCGGTGAGGAGCCCTGGTGTTCGTGCTGGCCAGGATCCATCCTGCCGGGTTACAGCTCCGACACTGGCCCAGTTCCCCCAGTTCCTGCATGGGAATCCCCAACCTGTGCCCTCTGAGCAGGAGGTGGCTCTGGCAGTGGTCCTGGCTCCGGCATTGCCTGCTCCCTGCCTGGCTGGGGAACCGGGGGGGGGTGACCTGGCTCCCAGCTGTGGCTGCCACATCTGGCTTCTCCCCTGCAGTCAGAGCTGCTTGGGTCAGCATCTCGCCGTCGAGTTTTGCTCACCACGTGCAATCCGTGTGCCATCTCCTGCTCCTCACCGCCGCTCCCAAAACCCGGTGTGGCCACGGTGGAACAGCCATCCCCAGTTCCCAGCTGCTGGAAGCGGTCAGGGTGCGACCGGGGAAGGGATGCTCCGGCTTTCCCACCCCTTTCCTGGGTGTTTCCGTCAAAAGCGGGGGGGAGCTGCCAGCAACATGCCTTGCACCCAGTATTGCTGCCCAGTCCCGGGTTCCCCGACCCTCGGCGTGGACAGGGCATGGCACCGGTCTCGGCACCGAGGGATTCCGACAGCTGCCCACCACAGCCCTGACCAAGAGAGCATCTCTCGGCCTGGCCGCACGCTCCCGACGGGCATCGCCGCGCTGAGCAAACAGGAAACACTCGCCCTTTGTTAATCCCGTCCCAGGCTGCGCGTTAAATATTTATCCGCCAGCGGAGGCTGGTGCTGGGAGCTGGGAGGCAGGGCAGGCGCTGGTGGCTGTTTGGCCGGCAAGGGGACGGTGCATGGGGTTGTGGAGGTGAGTCCGGTCCGTGCTTGGAAGGGGGGGGGGGCTGGACCCCCAGGGTGGGCTGCAGCAGCGTGGGGTGGCCGGGATCCGGCTGCCCCCAGGAAAACGTTGCCATCGGGAGCTGTGACCTCCGGAGACGTCATTCGGGCACACAGTGGGCTGGAGGGGACCGTCGCCCCTTTGGCGGGCAGGGATGGGGTCTGGGTCCCCCTCGCAGGGTTTAACCCTTTCCCTGGGTGCCCGTGCTTGCACCGCAGGCCCTGCTGTCCTCTCCGCTCTTGTCTCCCCGAGTTTCCTTGGCAGGACCAGCTCCCGTCCCCGACCTGCTTCCTCCCTGCCGTGTCTCCGGCTTGCACCAGTCCACGGGAGGAGCCGTCCCAGCCCTTGGATGGGAGCTGCGTCCTCCAGGGCTGTGGCAGCCGGGAGCGCACCCGCTTCTGTCCCATTTGTCCCCTGGGTGCAGCACTGGGGCCAGGCAGGGCTCCTGTGCCATGTCCCCAGCATCGTCCCCAGCACCTTCTGGCAAGGGACGGGTTGCCTGGGTGGGGACGGAGGGATGGCTGGTGGTTGGCAGCAAAGCCACCATCCTCCCGCCCGAGTTCCCGTGGGGGGCAGAGGCCTGAGCTCACGTGGGAGCGCGTGGGATAGAGGAAGGGCCAGGGCTGCCCCGTTTCGGGGCTGTCAGCAGTTTCGGGGAGCGGCGAGAAGGAAGCGGTGGAGGCTGGGACATGGGCGCTGCCGGAGGGGATGAGGTGGGCTTACTGGGCACCCGCAGGGCACGGAGGTGTTAAATGGGGGGTCCACAATGCCCAGACCCCTGGGGGATGGAGGGGATGGAGGGTCGCCCGTGGGAAAGCAGGCGGCAGCGAGGACGAGGACTCTGCTTTCACCGTGCCCCCCCCATGCTGTGGCTCGGGGGGGCTATGGGAACATGGAGCTCTGCTCCCCACCTCCACTGGGACTTCCCTCCTCATCCTCTCCCAAAAACCTCTCTAAGCCCCCGGCTCCATCGCAGCAGGGGGTGGCTGCCAGCGCAGGGGGGGGGCCGGCGACGCCAGGCTCACCCCATTTCGTAAGCGGGGGCCGGGTGCGCGGGAACGCGTGCGCGGGGCGTGGGATGAGTTCAGCCTCTTGGCTCGTCTCCCTGGATCCCGTCCCTGGAAATGTCACTGGAAACTCTGAATGGGCCGGCCCCGCTCCAGAGCGGGGAGCGCTTGGGGGGGGGTGGCGAGTGCACCCCAGGGGGGGGCCAGGGCACACGGGTACCCACTGCCGGGGAGGACGGCGGCTGCTGACCCGGCCGGGGGGATGCTGCCGGGGGTCTTTCAGTACTGGCCACCCATGATGCGTTGAGGCCACCCCTCTCTTTTCCCCCGGCAAAATTTACGCCGCGCATTTTTCTTCCCTGCCGCCGCTCGCAGCTCCGTCCCGTTTGCCGCGGGGCTCCCCAAGCCCCCGGCCCTCCCGAGGCCAGCGCTGCCCGGGGACCCCCGGTTGGCAGCACCCAGGAGGTAAGAGCTGGCTCGGGGGCTGGCGAGGAGGGGGTGACCGACGGGGAGCCAGGCTTTGGGGGACAGTCTGTGGGAGCAGGACGGGGCTGCGGGAGGGCACTGTGCTGCTGGGAATGGAGTGGCAGTGGTTGGGGTGCCCTGGGGAGGGAGGGAAGGGGTGTGCACCCCACTTTCTGTGCCCTGGGGCAAGTCGTTCCCAGGGCCTGTTTCCCCACGGTGGTGATAACTATTAATTACAGCCTTGCAGGCTGCAGAGCCTCTGGTGGGTGTCGGGAGTGAGGAGCTGGGGGGGGGTCCCCAGCCCTGCGAGGGTGGCACACAGGGCACTGTGCCAGGCTAGCGGCCCCCCCAGCAGCACCAGTTGCCCTGTTTGAGGAGGGGTCTGTGCGGCGTCGGGCTCAGCATGCGTCCCCCGTGGCATCTGCGAGTCCCACGGGCGATGCCAGTGCCCCGGTGGGGATGGAGATGCTGGGGGATGAACGAGGACACGGGTGTCCCCCCAAAAGTTCCCGGGGCTGCTCTCAGCCCCTGGAGCCATCCCATGCCGATGCAGCAACGGTGTTGGGAGCCGTTACGGGGGTCCTGTCCCCCCCCAGCCGCCCCCCACTTCGTGCTGCGGCCCTGGCACCGCGGTGCAGCGGTGAGTCACGGCACATCGCCCTCCCGGCGGGGTGGTGCCGGGCTTGGCCGCACGTTCCCGTCGCCTCTTCCCTCCTTCCCCTCTCCCTTCCCTGTTTGCGCTGCAGGGCGGGGAAATATTTCTGCCTTTTCGTGTTCTCGGCCCCGGGGAGGCTCGGCCCTGGCAGCTCTCCCAGTGCGGCACTGCCTGACTCCGCTGCCGCCACGTGCCCGGGCGGGAGGGCACCGGCGCCGGCTGCATCCCACCATGCCATGTAGGGATGCCGGGACAATGGGCAAGGCGGTTCGGCTATCGCCCCGTCCCACCCCGGGGTGTTTTCTCCCCAGAGAGCCCAGGGGGGCTGGATCCATCTGTGGTGCAAAGCTGGGGTGGGAAGAGGGGCTGGGTGGTCCGGATCTGACCATGGCGGGGTTGAGGCCGCATGGAAAACACATGGGGGAGCCGTGCCAGGGCTGTTTCTGGCCGGGAACAGCCGCTTCCCCTGGCACCGTGAGGGTCCCCAAGCTGGGGATGGTGCCGCGGTGGTTGTCACCCCGCCGTGGTGTCCCCTGCACCTCTGAATAACAGGGGACGGTCTCTGGTGGTAGGGATGCGGCTGGGATGGGGTTCACCCGGAGCCCCCAGCTTTCCGGCAAAGCCCGGTGAGATGGAGCCGCTGGAGGGGAGCATCCAGCAGGCAGGGATGGGATCTGCCGTGAGCGCAGCCGCTTTCCCCAACAGGGCACAGGCACCCCCAGGGCACCGTCCCGGCACCCCACGGCCATGGCGGGCCAGCTCCTGCCCCCCGATGCCGGCCAGGCTCTGGGCTTGGAGGACGTCCCCCCCTTCCACCCAGCAGTGTGGGTGCCCCTGCAGCACACAGCAACGCGGGTGAGTGGGGCCAGGGGCTGCTACATGCCCGGGGGATCTGGGGAGCTGGTCTGCCTCCATCCCTTCTGCCACCGCCGCGTTGCCCCCGTGCCAGCCCCCTCCTTGTGCCGCAGGTGCCCGTCATCCGCCACCGCGGCTCCAACACGCTGAATTTTGACTTCCACGACCTGGAGACCCGTGGCACGGCCGAGCATGGCCAGGCGGCCCCCAGGAGCTCAGGTACCTGTCCCGAGCATCCCTGGGGACGTCTCTACGGGCCCCCCCAAGTGATGCTCAGCAGAGGGCAAGGGCTCACCCTCGCCCACCTCATCCCCAGCGAGCGAGTGGTACCAGACCTGGCCGGCCAAGGAGGCGAAGGCACCCAGCACCCCGGCACCCGCCAGCTCCGTGGCCGGCCCCGGGGCTGCCCCCGCCTGTCCCCGGCCACCGGGCTGGTCGGCCACCTGGACCAAGGACAACAAGCGGCGGGAGAGGCGCTGGGTGAAGTACGACGGCATCGGGCCAGTGGATGAGACGGGGATGCCCATCGCCTCGCGTTCGGTGAGTCAGGAGCACGGGGCTGGGGTTTCCCCCTTCCCCGCGAGCCCCTCACCACCCTGCCACGTCCCCGCAGAGCGTCGACCGGCCCCGTGACTGGTACCGCAGCATGTTCTGGCAGATCCACCGCAAGCTGCCAGGTGAGTCCCGGTACCACGGCGCGGCGCGGCACGGCACGGCACGGCACCCGCTCACCTTCTCCTCCATCCCCGCAGAGCCGGACTGGGATGCGCATCACCGCCCCACGGGTAAGCTCGGCCCCTCGCCCACCATGGTGCCTTCATCCCCCCAAGAGCCGCAGAGGAAAGGGCCGTTGCCAGCTGAGCCCCCCAGTATGCCCAATGGGCTGGACTGGTGAGCGCAGCACAGGGCGGCATTTAAATGGTGCCTGGGGACCTGACCCCGGTGGGTGCCCACGGGGTGGGGGGCTGCAGGGGGCTGAGCTCCTCCTGGCTCCCCACAGGACCAGCTGGGGTGCCACCGGTGCCACCGCGGAGCCTGGCAGCATTTTTGACTACGAACCGGGGAAATCCTCACTGCTGGAGCAGCCGCACCAGGTAGGAAGGTCCGGCAGCTCCGGTCCCCGCTCAGCCCCGGCACAGAGGGATGCCGGTGGGCACCGCGGTGTGCGCACACCTAACCGGCCCCTTGCCCTTTCCAGCCCCCCGCCGCGGTGCCACCGGCACGGGCTCAGCCCATTGAGGTAAGCTGCCGATGGTAGGTGGGGGGCTGGGGGTGGCAGCGGGGGTCCTGGTGCCCGTGCCGCTGGGATGTGGGGTGCGGGCAGTGCCGGCCTCGTCCTGCCCACGCAGGTGCTGCTGGAGCGGGAGCTGGAGCAGCTCAGCGAGGAGCTGGACAAGGACATGAGGGCCATGGAGACGCGCCGGCATCCCTGCCAGGTACCCCGGCCCCTGCCCACCCGTGCCAGCCTGGGCCTCACCTGCTGCCCCTCGTCCCTCCCTGGGCTGGGTGGCCCTGAAGGGAGATGCAGGGCTGATGGCGCGCACATCCAGCTGCGTGCGCATCCAGCTGCGCGCACATCCAGCTGCGTGCACAGCCCCTGTGCAAGGCTCGAACGTGCGCGTGGCGGGATGCGGGCACAGCCGAATAACGCAGGCGCGGCTGGGCGCGTACACGACTGGATGCATGCACGACTGGATGCGTGCCCATCTGGATGCATGCACGACTGGATGCCTGCCCGTCTGGATGCATGCGTGGTTGCCCGGTGGCCTGGCCGCCGTGGCTGTGGCCGTGGCCGTGGTCGCGGGACGCTAGGACCCTGTCTCACCGCGCCGTCTGTCCGGCGGTTATTGGCTCGGCGCAGCCGGGAGCTGGACTCCCTCGCTTCCCGCAGAGACTCAGCCTCTTGGATGATTAATTTTTCTCTCCCACCCCCTCCCGCTCCTCTCCGGCAGAGCTCGGCGGCTGCTCCCACCGCTCGCTCCCCTGCTCCGGCCTCCCCGGCGGCTCGGTGAGTAGAGCCGACTGCTCCCCGCAACCCCGAACCCCCAAATCCTGCTGCCTCGGACCCCCCCACTCGTGGCGGGGGGCAGCGGTGGGACAGGGCCCCACGTCGGGGTGGGAGGGAAGGCGGGACCATCCCTCCAGCATCCCGGCTCCGGCGGCGGGTTGGGGGTCCCCACGCATCCCCCACGGATCCCCACGGAGCCCCCCCGTGGCGGTGCTGGCCGCCTCGCCCCCACCACACCCTGCCACGGGTGGGGGACCCCGGCGCCGGGCCGGCTGCCCAGTGGGTGGGACGGGGACGGACTGGGGCTGACCCTTTCCCCCGTCCAGCTTTTGCGGGGACGCCGTGTCCCAAGGTTTGGCTCAGTCCCAGGGGAGGTGACGGCGGTTGGATTCCCATCGCCGTGTCCCCGTGTCCCCACTGCCACGGGCATGGGGAGGGGACACCTGTGTCGGTGGGTGCCGATGCACCCCGGGATAGGGTGGGCACCCCAGGTTATCCCCACAGCCCCGTGCCCTGTCCCGGCAGCGGGAAGAAAACAAACAAACAAGTGCTCCGCTTCTTGTAGGACCTACCGTAACCCCTCAGGGGTGCGCATGGGGGCTGGAGGGCTGGCTGCCCCCCTGCCCAACCCCCTATCCCGGCTGGGGGTGGGAATGGGAATTTGGGCTCTTTAAATGCCCCCAGGAGCAGGGTTATCCATTAGCCAGGCAGCTTGCCCGCTTCCTGCTCCGCAGCAGCCAGGACGTGCTGCCGGCACTGCCGGCAAACTTTGGACCCGTCCCGCCTGGCTGCCTCCGGGACAAGACCCTGGAGGGACGCAGCCGGGGGACCCCGACATCCTGGTCCTGGGGGACGCAGGGGTCTCGGCCCCGGAGGGCAGCGGGGTCGGGAGCGGGGAGGATGTGTGGCAGCGGGGCTGGATGTGGGGTTCAGCCCTGCCCTGAGCCACCGTCACCCCACAGGAGCCCCCTGTCACCCCGCCGGCTGCAGAGCCCCCCCGGTACCCACCGCCTGCCCGCTAGCCCCAGCATGGAGCGGGGTGGCCTGGGGCTGGCCAGTGACCGGAGCCGTGCAGCCCCCGGCAGAGGTGAGCCCCCCCTGCCCCAAGCTGTGCCGTGCCATGGGGTACCCCGTGCACCCCAGCCCTGCCGGCTGGTGACACCCCGCTTTTTGCAGACACCCTCAGGCCAGGGACCCTCCCCAGCCTGTCCGACATGGGAGACCCCGTGGAGGCCGTCAGGAGGGAGGAGAAGAAGGTAAGGCCGGGATGGTCCCATTCCATACGGGATCGGGGATGGCTGGGATGGGGGAGTCCCCCCGTAACTGCTCCTCTCCCTCTGTAGATGAAAGCCGCTCGCCTCAAGTTCGACTTCCAAGCCGAATCACCCAAGTAAGTGATGGTGCTGCTGGGGGTCCCTGCCGTGCCCCTGCGGTCCCTCGGGTGGTGGATGGGGACCGGGGGGAGCCCCAGGATGCGGGGTGGTCGTGCCGGCCGGGCTGGGGGACGGGTTGGTGCCCCCCCCCCAGGACTGGTGCGAGCAGTGTCTCTGAGCGCTGCTGCTTGCAGGGAGCTGACGCTGCAGAAGGGGGACATCGTCTACATCCATAAGGAAGTGGACAGGAACTGGCTGGAGGGCGAGCACCACGGCCGTGTGGGCATCTTCCCCTCCAACTACGTGGAGGTGAGCCCCGGGAACGGAGAGAGGGCAGCCGGGCTTGGAGAACCTGGCACCGACCCTCACCCATGTCCCCCCCGTCCCCAGATCCTGCCCCCCACAGAGGTGCCCAAGCCCATCAAGGCACCCACCATCCAGGTGCTGGAATACGGCGAAGCCCTGGCGCTCTACAACTTCCGAGGGGAGCTGCCCGTCGAGCTCTCCTTCCGCAAGGTACCGCCGCGCCGTGCCACGCCGTGCCGTGCCATGCCGTGCCATGCCGTGCCGTGCCGTGCTAACCCATCCTCTCGTCCCATCGGCAGGGCGAGCGGGTCTGCCTGGTGCGGCGGGTGGATGAGAACTGGTACGAGGGACGTATCTCCGGCACCAGCCGTCAGGGCATCTTCCCCGCCACCTACGTGCAGGTGTTGAAGGAGCCGCGGGTGAAAACCACCGCCGAGGACTTCCCACCCTCTCCCGCCTCCGCCAGCCCCCGGCTCCCGGCCGGCTCCCCGTCCCTGCAGCGCTCGCCCGGTCCCCGGGGTCCCCCGCTTTCCGCCAGCTCCCCCCGGGCGGCAGAGTGGGGTCCCGGCGAAGCCGGTGGGTGCCCGTCCTCACCCCGCCACCTTGGCTTTGCCTTCCCCCCCTCCCCAAAGCTGCCCCGCGCCGGCGCCCCAAACCCCTCGCCAGCCCCCGCCGGCCCCCCGCACCCTGCGGCCACCCATCCCCAGGAGCCCTGGTGCCCGACCTGGCCCCCCGAGGAGGTGAGCAACCCCCCGCCGCAGCCCCCAGCCCCGGCATCGTGCCCGGGGACCGCTGGGGATGTGGGTGCTGACCCATAATGTTGCACCCATCCTCTCCCCCCCTTGCAGTGCACGGCCCCGGGGGCACCCACCAGCACCCACCCCAACCCTGCCCCATCCTACAACGGCTCCGAAATCCAGTGGACCCCGTAAGTAGGGCCAGGAGCGACACCATAGCATGGTGTCCCCACGCGGGACCCGTGGTGGTGCGGGCTCTGGCCACGCTGTGTCTCGCAGGTACCGGGCACTGTACCAGTACCGGCCCCAAAACGCCGACGAGCTGGAGCTGCTGGAGGGCGACCGGGTGGACGTCATGCAGCAGTGCGACGACGGCTGGTTCGTGGGTACGTGGCCGCCGGGACGGGGACGGGGACGGGTACGGGGACGGGTTGCCACCATGGCCTCTCACCACCTCTCCTTGCCTTTATCCCGCCAGGCGTGTCCAGGAGGACGCAGAAATTTGGCACTTTCCCTGGCAATTACGTGGCACCGGTGTGACCGGCGGTGCTGAGAAGAGGAGCCCGGTGGGAGGTGCGGGGCCGGGGGCTCCCCACTGTCCTGCCTCGGGCACCCTGCGTCCCCGCTGCATCCCCTCTGTGGCCCCCCACGGGGACGAAGTGCCTCCAGCTCCCTCCCGCCCCTATGGGGCTGCCTCTAACTGGGACCAATCCCCCCTGCGTAGGGGGGTCTCCCCCACCCCAGTGCCTTAACCCGACCCCTCCTCACCGCTGCCTGGTGCCTTATCGCCCACCGTCCTGGTGGCTGTACCTCTCCATCCCTCTCCAGCCAGTGCTGGGGGGGGGGTCCTGGCCGGTGCCAGGCCTGACCATGACGGTTGTGACCCGAGATGCCGGTCTGGGGCCGTGCCACACGCCTGGGAGTCGCGTTTAGCTTCTTGTCCATCATTAAAGCTCAGCTCAGCCCGAGGGAGGCCCAGCCTGGTGGTGCCGGGACAGGAGGGAGCCGGTGGGATGGTGCCCACAGGGAAATGTGGGGCTGGAGCCCTGTGGGATGCTGTGTGGGGCTGCACGACGGGCTGTGGTGGTCTCCGTGGGGTCATGATGCTGTGTGGCCACGGTGCTGTGCGGGGTTACAGCGCTGCATGGGGCTGCGATGGTGCGGGGGGGGGCTGCAAGGGTGCATGTGGGGCTGCAGGGAAGCCTGTGGGGCTGCAGCGGTGCTTATAGGGTTGCAGCGGTGCTTACAGGGTTGCAGTGGGGCATGCGGAGCTGCAAGGGTGCATGTGGGGCTGCAGTGGCGCTTATGGGGTCGCGACGGGGCACATGGAGCTGCAAGAGTGCATGTGGAGCTGCAGTGGCGCTTACGGGGTCGCGACGGGGCATGTGGAGCTGCAAGGGTGCATGTGAGGCTGCAGGGAAGCCTGTGGGGCTGCAGTGGTGCTTACAGGGTTGCAGCGGGGCATGCGGGGCTGCAAGGGTGCATGTCGGGCTGCAGTGGTGCTTACGGGGTTGCGACGGGGCACGCGGAGCTGCAAGGGTGCACGCGGGGCCGCAGTGGCGCTTACAGGGTCACGACGGGGCATGCGGCTCTGCCAGGCCACACGCAGGGATCGGCAGCGGCACGCGTTCGGCCGCAACGGGGCCGCCGCAGCGGCGCATGCGGGGCCACGACGGCGCGCGGGGCCGACGCGGCGCGGGGCAAGCGGTACCCCCCCCACGGGGCAGCGATGCCGCGTGGGACCGCGGGGCATCCCCCCCCCATCCCTCTCCTCCTGCCCTCCCCCTCCAGCCCCGCCGGTACCCGGGGTCCCCAGCGGACGGAGCCGTGCCCGGTGCCGTACGCCCCGTCGGGGCGGCCGTACCCGCAGACGGCGCTGCGGAGCCGCCGCCCGGCCCCGGCCCGGCCCCGTTGGGCTCCGCCGGCCCCTTCCGAGGAGGCGGTGCCGTTACCGGGGGCCGCGCTCCGTTCCGTCGCCCCACGGGGCCGCCCGGCTCGGCCGCCCGCCGGTGAGTGCGACCGAGGTTTTGGGGGGGGGCAAGGATGGAGCGGGGGGTGCTAGCCCAGGGATGCTATCGGGGGGGGGGGGGGGGTGCCCGTCCCTCGGGGATGCAGCTTTTGGGGGTCCCGGGGATGCGCCGGGGTGCTGCTCCCCCGGGTAGGGGGTGTGGGGGGGTGCAGATAGCCTGTCCCGCAGGTGGGGGGGGGGTGTCCCCCATATCCCCACGTCCCCTGTGACTCCTGGCATCGCCTGTCACCCGCCGTCACGCCTTGCGGGGTGCCAAGTGGCACCGCCAGCCACCACGGCCACAAAAGCGTCACTGTGCGCCGGGGCACAGAGCCTGGACGGAGCGGGGGACGGAGGTGGGGTGCAGGGGATGGAGGGGGGGTGCAGAGGACAGAGAAGGGCTGCAGGGGACAGAGAAGGGGCGCAGGGGACAGAGGAGGGGGGGCAGGAGACAGAGGAGGGGTGCAGGACTGTTGGGGGGCCCGGGGGTCGTGCCCAGCTGGGTGTCGGGGTCCCCCGGGGCGGCAGACCTCGCTGCCCAGGGATGCTGAGCGGGGCCGGGCATGGGGAGAGGGTTTGGGGTTTCCTCCCGACACTGGGAAGCCCAGCCCAGGAAATTCTTCCGGGCAGCCTCTCAAGCCCCTCTTTGTGCGCTTGGGATTTTTAAAATGCCTTCCCCGGCGGTTGCGGACGGGGTGCCTGGCTCCCGCGGTCACCCCGGGGCTGTGCCGGCGGGATCAGGCCCGGCTGGGCTGCCGGCTGCGGCGGGATGGGATGGGACGGGATGGGCTGGTGCAGGCAGCTGGGCAGGGAGTGAGGATGCCAGACCTGACATTTAGGGGAGGGGGCTGCCCATTCCCACCGATCCCATCCAAGGCAAGGGCTGCCACGCTCGTTGGCGTGCCCTGGGGACCCCGTGCTACCCCCCCGGGGGATCCTCAGCATCCTTTACCGGCGTGGGTTTGCTGCGAGACGAAGAACTCGGGTGGTGGCGGTGCTTGCAGCCCTCCTGCGTGTTCCAGACCCCGCCGCGGTGAGCAGTGGGATCCTTCCCTCGCCGGCCGCTGGCTGCCCTCGCAGCCACATCCTCCCCTCCAAACCCCGCCGGCTTGGCCTTGCCGTGCCGTGCCGCGAGCCGCCGGCTTCGCTGCCAAGGCGGCACCGATTTCCTGCCTCGCTCAAGGCCCCGGGGCTGGCGCTTGACCTCGCTTGCCCCGTCCCACCGGCTGCACCGCCGCAGCCAGCTAGCGGGGTGCCTGGGACCCCCTCATCCCCAGGGTCGGGGGGGCTCGGCAGGAGAAAAAGCCACCAGCCTTGGCCGGGGGCACCGGGACAGCAAGAGGAAGCGGCGGTGGCTGCCGACACCCTGCGACGGCGCGAAGACGCGGATCCCCTCCCCGGAAGGAAGGCGCTGCCGGTCTCCATCGATCCAGTGCCGGGGACCCTCGGGGTGCGGGGCTGGGAGCCGCTGCGGTGCAGCGGGGACGGGGAGGGGGAGGCCTCCGGCGGGTGGTCTGCCGGCCTGTGCCTCGTGGAGGAAGGCGAGAGCTCTCCTCTGCCTCGTCCCCTCGGCACCCCGGCGCTTCCTGACGCCGCCGGTTCCCTGCCCGCCCAGAGCCACCCGCTGCCATGCCGGTGATGGTGACCTTGGCCGGCCCAGCCCCCTGGGGCTTCCGCATCACCGGGGGAAGAGACTTTGGGAAGCCCATCACCGTCTCCAAGGTAGGAGCCCCCCACTTGCCCCCCTGGTCCCGGGGACAGCTGCCGGGATGCCGGGGCGGGTGCCGTACCGGCCCGCTCCGGGGAATGGATCCTGTTTACTGTCCTTGAGGGATCCTGCTCCGTGGGAACGGCCCCACGGCGGGCAACGATGGCGCGGGGATTCGTGCCGCCCCTGGGCTGGGCAGGGCTGTGCCAAGTTTCCGTCTGTTGTTGCCGTGGCCTTGGTCCCCCCTCGCCGGCGCACACCCCGGCAGAGGGTCTGGCACTGTTTTGGCAGGGCCACGGGGATGCCGGAGGGTGGGAGCATCCCAGCGGGGTGGGATACAGGGACCGACGTGGAGCTGGCTGCGCCCGACCACGTGCCGGGACCTTGGCCGCGGCGATGCATGAGGGCTGCCCGTGGGGATGCTGCGCATCCCTCCGGCGTGCGCGGGGCCGAGGGACGGCTGGTGGGGGTCTCACTGCCCCCAGTGCCTCTGAGATAACACCGCGGTTGTCCCCGTATCCCCTTCTCCGTGGAGGTGACAGAGCAAGGGAAGGCGGCCGCGGGTGATCTCCGGCCGGGGGATGTCATCGTCGCCATCAATGGGGAGAGCGCAGCCGAGATGCTCAACGTGGAGGCGCAGAATAAGATCAAGCAGAGCCCTGGGCAGCTCCGGCTGCAGGTGGAGAGGTGGGTGCTGTGACGGGGGGGTGTGCAGCCCGGACACCTGGGTCCCCAGCCCCATGGAAGCGTTGTCCCTGCGTGGGCTGGGGTGCCCAACCACGTGTGCGCCGGTTGTTTTTCCCCTCTAGCGACTCTTGGGGCTGTGCCATCCCTGCGGGAGCCTGTCCCGGCTCTGTAATTAAAGAGTCAGGTGGTGACGAGGCCAGGCAGCCCTGGCAGCCATTACCTGGCCGACTGGTCCCAGTTGGGAGCCTGGGGCTGCTGCTTCTTGCCACCTCCCTGGGGGGCTACAGGGGAACGGTCATGCCGTGCCATGCCACGGGTGCAGGGGGGCTGCATGCTGCTGGAGCAGATGCAGGACCCCCCGCTCTCCCTTGGTCCCCAGATCCCCGATGCCACCTCCCAGCCACGCCAATGGGGACACCTCACCAGAGAGGCTGGCCACACGCTTCCAGGTGAGCCCCGGGCAGCCCCCGCACACCCTGGCCCCCCACCCAGGGCTGATTTCAGCTGCTGGCATCTCCCTCCCCAGGACACACTGCGGATGCAGGAAGAGAGCCAGGACACCCTGAGAGCCTCCTACTCCAGCCCGACATCCCTCAGCCCCCTGCCCGGCACTGGCAGGTAAGGCTGGACCCGGCTGCATGGGGGACTGGGGGGGGGGGTGGGCTGGGATCCAGCCAGGGACTCACCTGTTGGCTCCATCCTCTCCCCCCAGCTCACAGCCCCTGGAGAAGGAGTTTGCCTGTCCCGGCCTCTGCCAGGTGAGCAGGGAGGCAGGGGGGCTGTGTGGGGCCAGGCAGAGGTGTTGGGGAGCATCCAGGCACCGTCATCCTTTGCAGCCCCAAACCATCACCCTTTGAAGCCCCAGACCATTGCCCTTTGCAATCCCAAACTATCGCCCTTTGCAGCCCGAAACCACCACCCTTCACAGCCCCACAGCATCACCCATTTGCAGCCCCAAACCATCACCTCTTGCAGCCCCATAGCGTCCCCCTTTGCAGCCCCATAGCGTCCCCCTTTGCAGCCCCATAGCGTCCCCCTTTGCAGCCCCATTGCCACGCTATCGCCCAGCCCCTCTCTGCCTCGGGGACCGTGTCTGCTGCACCACCGGTGCCACCGGCCGCCTTCCCCGCCGCGCTGGCAGGCACCCCTGGGCCCCGCGGGCACTGGCACACCTGGCCAGGGATTTTTTTTTTGCTCGCTCCTACCCAGCGCCTCTTGGCAACGGCGCCAGCCTGGGGAAGCCAAACCAGTTTGGGGAGGCCCAGCCCTGCACCCATAAGCCTGGGGAACTGGGGCGTTGGCAGGGCAGGGACCCACAGCCCGGCGCACCCCTGGCAGTGCCCGCCGGCCCCTGTCGCGGTGAGATGCCCGGGGAGCAGGGCCGGGATGCCCGGGGGCCGGGATGCCTCCCCCACCGCCCGAACCGGTCCCGGGATGCCCGCGGTCGCCCCATCCCTCCCCGCCGCGGTTTCGGGCGGCTGCTGCACCCCAAGGGACAGCCGCTGGCTCTGGGGTTGGCGTCTGCCTCCTCTCCTCCCTCCCCGCTTGCTTTTTTCTTGTTTTTCAAGCCCAAATTGGGAAGCGCGGTGGCCCTGAGCGCGGCCCTTCCCAGCTGCCTTTGGCTGCGGCCCCGGCCGCCCCTTGGCTCCTCCGGCTGCCCGCTCCCTCCTTCCTCCCCAGCCCTTTATTTGCTTTGGTGCCGGCCCCAGAGAGTCCCTCCCTGCCCCACAGCACCCTGCCGTGGGGCTGGGGCCGTGTGGGATGCCGTGCCCCAAACCCCCTGCCCAACAGGGTGGCGAAGGGAAAGGCTGCCCTTGGACCACGCTTTTCGTCGCATCCCAGGGCGGGTCGGCGGTGGTGGGGATGAGGCCAAGACGCTCGGCTCCATCCATGCCTGATTTTAGCTCGTCACTCGCCTGCTCGTGACCCTGCAGAGCTCCGGCGCTGCCCCTCTCCATCTCCACGGGATCTGGGCATGGGGTCCTCGTCCCCGTCCCTGTCCCCGGGCTCCTGCCGGGGTTTGCATCTGCGTGGCGGCTGCTCCCGGGAACATCGGCTTCCACTTAGCCAGGGTTTCGCCTTTCCTGCCTTGCCGGGGCTGCTAAGCAGGAGCAGATGCCGGGGAGGGGACGGGCGCAGGCGTAGGGTTACCGGCATGGGGAGCCGTGGGGGTGCTGCCCCCGGCCCCCCTGGGGCCCCGCTGGCCCCAGCACGGGAGGGGAGAAGCAGCCGCCCCATGCAGAGCCACGGAGCATCCCTGCATCCCTCCTGGGGAGCAAGGCAGAGCACCCATCCCTCTGGGGACCGGGGCTTCGAAAAAGCCCCTGAGCCAGGTCTGGGTGTCCCCAGGGTGCCCGGGAGGAGAGCAGGGTCTGCAGGCACCCATCCCTCAGCTCTGCCCAGGAGATGCCACGCTCACCCCTGGGTTTGGGCCATGCCGGGGGGGCTGCTGCAGCACCCCCCTGCTAGCCCCCCAGCCCCCTGCACCCCCCAGGGCACCCAGCACCTCTCTCCCCCTGCCAGAAGCGAGGAAGCCTGAGTCGCCAGAACAGCTCTCCAGGCTCAATCCTGCCTCCGCCCCCCCGCCCACCCTCACCGGGGCTCGGGGCCCCCCCAAACCCCTGGGAGACGCGCAGAGAGCGGCGTCGCTCTTCGTCCTCTCCCAGCCCCTGCAACAGGTACGGAGCGGGCTTGGGGTCGCATGGGGGGGGGAAACACAGAGGTGGGGAAGCCCCCAGCCCCATGCACCCATCTCGGGGTGACGGCTTCACACCCTGGGGTGCCGAGCGGGTGCTGCCTTGCTGAAAGAACCCATGCAAAGAGTTAAGAGACAGGTAGGGACGTGGGAGGGCCGGGCAGGCTGGGGCAGCTCCCCAGGGTGGAGGGAGCAGGTGGCGGGTGGCTGGGTGCAGCCCGGCGGACCCAGGTTTCTGGGTGCTGGGAATCCCCCCCCCTCCATCTTTTCCCCCTCCCTGGGGTGCCATCCCATAGCCTGGGCTTGGAACCGGCCATGAGGCGCTTGGAGGAGGATTCGGAGGTCTACAAGATGCTGCAGGAGAACCGGGAGCTGCGGGTGGCCCCACGGCAGTCCAGCACTTTCCGCCTGCTGCAGGAGGCTTTGGAAGATGAGGGCGGAGGTGAGGAGGGTACGGGGGGGGGGAGATGGAGGGGGGGGGTCCGGTTTGGGGAAGGGGTGGCGGGACTCTGACGGCCTCACATCCCTGCAGCTGGCCCTGCAGCCCCTTTCCCCAGCCGGCTCTCGCCCAGCGCCCGCAAGCCCGTGGCTGGCGTCCAGAAGCTGCACATCTGTGAGAAGTGCGGCAGCACCATCGCGTGAGTGGGGCTGGGGACCGGGGGGGGGGCAGGATCGGTCCCTGCCATCACTCCTGGTAGGGCTGATCCTGGGTGGGAGGGGGTTGGGAATCGGGGTGCCCCGCTGATGCCCCCCCCGTCTCTCTCCCAGGATGCAAGCGGTGCGGATCCAGGATGGCCGCTACCGGCACCCGTCGTGCTACGCCTGCGCCGACTGCGGCCTCAACCTGAAGATGCGGGGTCACTTTTGGGTGGGTGACGAGCTCTACTGCGAGAAGCACGCCCGCCTGCGCTACCAGAGCACCCTGGGGGGGCCTGCCAACCCCTCTGTGTCCCCCCACTCCTGAGCCCCAGGCACCAGCATGGTGCGATGGGGAGCTCGCCGTCTGCAGCCCCTCCACATCCCGGGGAGCAGCGCGCACCCCACTCCCCCTGGGACGCCCCGCCAGCCCCACTGCTTTGGTAGAGTTGGGGTCTGCAGTGGTGGTGGGGGGGTGTCGACTTGGGGCTGAGGGCATCACCAGGTTGTGGATGGCCAAGCGGGGGGGTATGCGCTGCAGCTGCCCGCCTTTGCCTTTGCTGCGTCCATGTGTGTGATGAGCTGGGTTGGTTCTCAGCCCGGGCTGCAGCAGCTGTATGCACCGGGGGACACAGCGGGGACATGGCAGGGGGGGACAGGGACGCTTGAGCACTTAGGTACCGGAGAGGGGGCTGGCACCGCTTTGTACACTGACTGCAAAGGGAGATATTAAACCAGATCTCTATATAAATATAATATATATTTGCTCCACTCCCATGCCTGGTCTGTGCAGGGCGGGCGGGCAGGCAGCCTGTGTTCTCCCAGGGCTGGGACCAAAGGCCTGGGGGAAGGTGGGCTTCCCCCACCCCCAGGGTGCAGGCAGGGACCCCACAGCCCTCCTGCCTGCACCTATAGCTGGAAGCAACCCCCCCTACCCTGTAACAGGGGGGGTCCAGAGCTTGGCACAGGCTCCGTGGCACAGTGCAAAGAGGCTGGAGCCCCATGCTGGGGTCCGGTGCTCTGGTGATGCTGAGGGCTCGGTGCTGGCTGGCCTTGCCCTGCTCGCAGGAAGGTCAGGGCTCCCCATGGGGCTGGACTGTCCCCTCCCTGCTCCGGGCATCCCTGGGAGGTGTCGGAGCTTTATGGGGGGTGTTGGCCAAGGCCTTTGTCCTGTGGAGGCCCAGGTGGGTTCTTATCACCGCTCTCCACCCTCCGTGCCTGTTTGCACGGAGATGGGCTTTGCCGTTATCTGGGTTTTGCTGTTATCGGCAGCTCCCCACCGAGCCTGGGGGAAAACCAGCCCCTTCCCACGTCCCGCAGGCAGCAGGGACAGCCGGCAGCCCTGCTCCCCTCCCTGCCTGCACTGGGCAGGGGGGTTCCCCTGCCCCGCCGGGTGCTCGGGGTGCACCACAGCCCCCCCATGCCCCACGTGCCCCTGGATTCAGCCAAGTTCTCACCATCGAGGCACCGAATTCCCGCAGCCACCCCCAGGAGGGATCAGCCCCAGACCCTTTGCTGCCGGACATACGCAGATCTGCCTGTGCACCGGCCCTGGGGATCGGGGAGGGGGGGGTCCCCTCTGCCCAGGGTCCCTGCCAGGTGCTGTGCAGGCAGGGGGACAGGCAGGCTCAGCTCCAGGCCTGCAGCGCTCCAGGGTATTTAGGACATGGTGGCTCTAATTAAACACCCCCAGGAAAGGAGGGATGGAAACGGTCCTGTCCTCCCTGTCAGCCCGGCAAAAAAGAGGAATAAACGCTTCTACACTGGGGGGGGGGGCAGAAGGGGTGAGCCCCCCTGGGATAGCACAGCCCCACTCCGGGGCTGGGGGTAAAGGTGCTGCCCGGGCAGAGGGGCGGCCCCCCCCGGCCCCGTCCCGCCCCACAGCCCTGCCCCATAAATCCCCTGCCCCTCCGCCCCCTGGTGCTCCTTTCCCGGTTCACGGTTTTTTCCTCCCTCCCCGGTTCACAGTTTTTTTTCCTCCGTCCCTGTCCCTTTGCCCGGGGATGCTGCGCCGCCGCGGAGCCTTCAGCGTGGAGCCGCTCCGCGGCCGCGGTGAGTGGGTGGTCCCTGGGGCTAGGGGGGGGTCTTTGGGGGTCTCGGCTGGATTAGGGGGTCCCCAGCATGCGAAGTTCATGCTGGAGGGGATCCTCAGGGATCCCTCATTTGGGGTGTCTGTGTTGGAGGGGAAACTTGGGGGTCCCTGGTACCCCCCAGTTTGTGCTGTCTGTGCTGGAGGGGGTCCCTGGCACTCCCCAGTTTGCGCTGTCTGTGCTGGAGGGGGTCCCTAGGGGTCCCTGGCACCCCCCAGTTTGTGCTGTCTGTGCTGGAGGGGGTCCCTAGGGGTCCCTGGCACCCCCCAGTTTGTGCTGTCTGTGCTGGAGGGGGTCCCTAGGGGTCCCTGGCACCCCCCAGTCTGTGCTGTCTGTGCTGGAGGGGGGCCTTGGGGGTCCCTGGCACCCCCCAGTCTGTGCTGTCTGTGCTGGAGGGGGGCCTTGGGGTTCCCTGGCACCCCCCAGTTTGTGCTGTCTGTGCTGCAGGGGGTCCCTAGGGCTCCCTGGCACCCCCCAGTTTGTGCTGTCTGTGCTGGAGGGGGTCCCTGGGGGTCCCTGGCACCCCCCAGTTTGTGCTGTCTGTGCTGGAGGGGGTCCCTGGCACCCACCAGTTTGTGCTGTCTGTGCTGCAGGGGGTCCCTGGGGCTCCCTGGCACCCCCCAGTTTGTGCTGTCTGTGCTGGAGGGGGGCATTGGGGGTCCCTGGCACCCCCCAGTTTGTGCTGTCTGTGCTGGAGGGGGGCCTTGGGGGTCCCTGGCACCCCCCAGTCTGTGCTGTCTGTGCTGGAGGGGGGCCTTGGGGGTCCCTGGCACCCCCCAGTCTGTGCTGTCTGTGCTGGAGGGGGTCCCTGGGGGTCCCTGGCACCCCCCAGTTTGTGCTGTCTGTGCTGGAGGGGGTCCCTGGGGGTCCCTGGCACCCCCCAGTTTGTGCTGTCTGTGCTGGAGGGGGTCCCTGGGGGTCCCTGGCACCCCCCAGTTTGTGCTGTCTGTGCTGGAGGGGGTCCCTGGGGGTCCCTGGCACCCCCCAGTTTGTGCTGTCTGTGCTGGAGGGGGGCCTTGGGGGTCCCTGGCACCCCCCAGTTTGTGCTGTCTGTGCTGGAGGGGGGCCCTGGGGGTCCCTGGACCCCTGGGTTTTGCCCCGTCTGCAGGGAGGGGCCCAGGGTGCCAGCTGTGCTGGGAATTCAAACCAGGTTTTGCCTTCCAGTGTTCAGGCTGATGGGCCCGTGCCCGCCCCAGGGTTGAGCCCACTGGTCCCTGCATGCGGTGTGGGGGTCCCAGAAACCCACAGCCCATCTCTATGTGCCCCCCACCGCCAGCTCAGGCTGTGCTGGGAAACCTTTCCAGCAGCAAAGCCTGGGAGGTACCGGGGAGGGTCTGAGGTCAAGCTGCGGATTCAGGGGGACCCCCAGCACGGCGGCAGCTCCCATGGGGGAGGTTTGAGCTCTCCCGGTGATGGGGAACACCCCGTGCCCCCCACCCCAGCAGGGGTCTGAGCCCTGGTGAAACCCCCACGGCGGCAGGGCAGGTGCCACGGTCAGGAGGAAAGCAGCCCCTCAGCACGTGGGGCCGTCCCACACAGCCGGTGGAAATTTGGCGCGTGGGAACGGGGTTGCTGGCAACCGGCCGTGCCGGGGCGGAGGGACCACCCCACGGCATTGCTGGGATTCATACGGCCGCTGAACGGCGGGATTGTCCGCCGACTGGCCGCGACCTCCCGGTGCCGGCTCCTGTCCCGTGTGGGCACCGGGCTCGCCAGCCCACGAGGGATGTGCGGTGAGTGGCACCAGCCCCCGGCTGAAGCGGTGTGGTTGCACAGGGGCAGAAATTTGGGAGCAGCAGGGACCCCTGGCTGGTGAATTTGGCCCAAGCCGGGGCCTCGAGCGGGGTTTCCCAAAAGCGGTGGGATTCAGCCGGCACCCGGTTGTCTACCTGCAGCCTGTTGGTGCCCAAATAACCCTCTCACCTTCCCATTTGGGGTGGGAAGGGAATCCTTAACCACCGGCCCAGCCAGTATCGCCGATCCCAAATCCTGAAAGAAACCAGTTGGGAACCAGTCCTGTAATGAGGTGCCTCTGGATACAGGGCCCGTCGCCGGCTGGGGTGGCTATAAAAGGGAGCGCCGGGACGCGCGCCCGGCAGTCGGCTCCGGCTCTCGGCGATGTGGGGTGGCTCCCGCGCCGGCTGGAAGAGGAGGTTCAGCTGCTGTGAGTGCCTGGGGGGGGGTTCAGCCTCTGAGAAGGGGGTTGCCAGGGGGGTGGGCAGCTCCACACCCCGAGCTGGGTGTCCCAGGAGGTGCCAAAACTTCGTTCCCCACCTCCCCGAGCCCTCTGCCGTGGCCTGGCCGGGAAGGGAGGTGAGTACCCACGCCAGGATGGCCGAGACCCCCGCCGCCGCGTTGCAATCCCATCCTGAGCTGCAGGGTGATGGTGGGCACATCCCGGCCGGCGATGCCCCCCATGCTGCAGGGACAAATGTGATAAGTCGGTGGTCCCTGGAGCCATCCCGTGGTGGGGGGACAACAGACCCTGCAGTCCTTGCTGTGTCCTGGGTGGGCCGGCACCGAGCCGGAGCGGGGTGCAGGGAGAGCAGCCGCTCCTGCAGCCCCCGGCCGGGTCGGGGTGAGGATTGTGGGTGCTCCCCATGGCAGCTTGGGAGGAGGGAACGTGGGGGCCGGGCGCGGGGCCACGTTTCTGGGGAGCAGCGACAACACGCTGCCGTCGTACGAGCATCCCTGGCTCCGGGCGAGGGCTGTGGGGACCCTCTGGAGAGGGGTCCTCTGGCAGGGGGGCTGTAACTCCGCATGGTCTCGGGCACGGCTGGAGCTGCCGTGGGGTGGCTCGGGGGGGTTGGGAGGGGTGGTGGGCCCGTGTGCGGGGGTGGCGAGCACCCTGTCCTGCCTCTGCCCCGGGACACCCCCTCATCCGACACCACCCGGCCTCCCTCGCCCCGCAGATGGTCCCTGGGAGACGGCAGAGAGCTGCGTGGTCCACACCTCCGCCAGCGTCTACCGCCGGCTGCAGGAGAGCCCGCGGCAGCCCCCGGGGGGGATGAACGCCTGGGGACCCCCCCCACCGCCATCCGTCTCCCCTGGCAGTCCCCCGGCGAGCGGGAGGCTCCTCAAGTCAGAGTCGGAGGATTCTGGAGTGGAGATGGCCAGCAACGACCACTCGCCTCCCACCTCTTTGGGTTCCGAGAGCAGCTTCTCCCTTGATGGCTTCCCACCAGAGAAGAATCCCCCCGGAGAGGAGCTGGGTACCGAACCCCCCCGGCCATCCCGTAGCCGCTCGGCCAGCAAAAAGCTGGTGCAGGCAGCGCAGCGTAGCAGGAGGCAGCGGGGACCCGGGCGCTGCCCGCGACAATTCGGCCGACGCAGCGCCAACGCGGCCGACCTACAGGCAGAGACGGCGTGGGACCCCCGGGAGCCGGAGGAACCCAACGTGGAGGATCCCGAGGGATCGGTGCGTGCCACGGGAGGGGCAACTGCAGCTGGGGGGGGGCTCGTCAGCCCGGTAAGATCTCAAGCCCCCGTTTACCCGCAGGCTGTGCCGGAGATGGTGCTGCCTGTGCCGGGGCAGGGGTTGCGGTACTTGGAGCACGTGTGCCAGATGTTGGAGCGCCTGGCCCGGCTGCAGCAGGACAACCGGATCCTCCGGCAGCAGGCGGCGGATGCCCGGCGTACCCGGCCTGACACCACGGTGAGGGCTGGGGGGATGTGGGGTGTACGGAAGTGAGGGGGGGGTCCCAACTCACATCTTGCTTCTCGCCCACAGCCCACCCGGGAGCCTCTGGGGCAGGATCTGGCCGTGTGGAGGGGCGAGCGGTTCCGACCGCGCTCCTGCTCGGACAGCCAGGCGCCAGGTGAGCGGGGTGGGATACGGGGACGGTGGGGCCGTGCCTGGTCGGACCCCCCCACACTGGCTTTGTCCCCCCCTTCCACGCAGCGCCCGACCCCGGGCCGTGCCGGAGGACGTGGGGTTACTCGGCCAGCTCCCCCAGCCTGCTGGACCCCTCCGAGAGCGGGGTGGGCACCCCGACACCGGACAAGGTACGGGCCGGGGGGGCTGGCGGGGCGAGGCGGGTGGGGGTCCCGCCGGTCGCCCACCTCTGACGGCTGCGTCTCCCCCGGCAGGACGGGCGCTCGCACTGGGGCCGGGTGAAGGTGCTGCTCACCCGCCTGACCCGCCGCTCGCTGCGGGGCGGCCGATGCAGGTAGAGCCGGAGCGGGGGTCCCCGGTGCCACCGCCGCCCCTGGACAGAGGAGCTGCGCCGCACCTATTGCGTCACACCTCGCCCTATGACGTCACGCCCACCCGGGGCCGGTCCCCGGCCCGGCGCACATCACCCCCCGCCCCTTCCCCCACCCCCCCACCCCCAGAATAAAGCCTTTTCACTCCCAAAGAGGCGGCTCTTTTGCGAGGTGGTGTGCAGTTGCGCGGTGACGTCACTCTCCTCGGCCCCGGCGTGACGTCACGCGAGGGCGCGTCACGGCCGCATCACTTCCGAACGGCTTTTCCGCCCCTTTTGTCCTCCCGGTCCCGGTCCCATGGCCCAGTTCAAGCGGCTGCCACCCCCCCTACCCCAAATACCCGCCGCGTTCTCCCCCGAGCCCCCTCCCCAGGTCAGCTCCGGCGGGGTGGGGGGGTCCCGCTGCCTCGGGGAGGGCTAAAGAGTGTGTCCCCCCCCACCCAAGACACCCAAGCTGAGCCCCCTGCTCCTCGCCGAGCTGCTGCCGCAGGTGGGTGGGGAGGGGGTGTCGGGGTTGGGGGGGGGTCCCCGCCGGAGGGAGAAGATGCTCCCGATCGCATCGCAGGTGGGGAAGAAGCAGCGAGTCTTCCTCGGGGGGGTCGCCAGCCTGTGGGGGTGTTTGGGGGTGGTGGGCGAGGAGGTCTTCTTCCAGCTTGGGTGAGGAGGGGGCCGGGCCGGGGGGTGTTTTGGTGCTGATGGAGCCCCTCATCGTATCGTCGGGTCTGCACGGTGACTGCTCGGGTGGGGAAGATGCTGGTGAAAGCTGCCTGCAGCCCGGGCCAGGCGTTCTCCAACCAGGTATCCCTGTTCCCTCCTGCTCCATCCCTCCTCTTTCTTGGTGATTTCCTACCGTGACTTGTTTGGTTTTTTTTTTTTTCCCCTTCCCAGCAGCATATCCCGCAGCTTCTCCCGAGACCCCCGGCACCGCTGCCACCCGTGCCATCCCTGGGCAGCAGCAGGGCATCCTCGGAGCCCGGCCCCTGCGCCTGCTCCAGCCTCCTGCATCCCACCGCTTCTTCCCGGGAAACGTGAGTGCTCATCCTTAACGTGGGGGACGGATCCGGGCACCGAGGGGTGGCAGGGGGTCTCTGGCAGTGACCCCCCGGGGAAGGCTGGCTGTGAGTACAGCATGACACAGGGATGCTGGATTCTGGGTGGCACCACGGGGTCTTCTGATCCTTGTTGCCCCCTCCCCAGCAGTGAACCTCTTCCCATCACCCCCATCCACTCATTTGAGCCACCTGGGGGGATGCCCGGGGTGCAGACCAAGGGGCAGGAGCGACTTGGGCGGATGGTAAGGATGGGGATGTGTGTCCCTGCTGTGGGGTGGGCACCTGGGCAGCCCCCTCCCCTGCTGCCCTGCACCGCCTGTGCCTTTTGGAGCACTAAACAATCACCGGGGCCAGACCTTAAGACATGGGGCCCTTCCCTACTGGATGCTCTGGTCACGTAGTGATTTTCTTGGGGCGGGGATAGCTGTGGTCAGAGAGGATCTCTCTGGTTTCTGTACGTCTCGGGGCAGCCAGCTCTGTGCTCCCACACCACGTGCATGGGGACCGCTTACAGATGAGCCTGTGCAGAGCAAGTCCCAACGCCCTCGGGGCTGTTCTCTGCCTCCAGCCCCTTCTGTGATGCCAGGGAGATGCTATGGAAGCATCTGGCTGCCCCGTGGCTTCTATCACCTCCGCCTGGGCTGGCCGGACGCCTTCCCCCTCACCGGTGGTACCCCAGCCACATCCTGGTGGCCGACTCCGAGGAGGATGCTGAGGTCGCTCCGGATGATGCTGATTCTACTTTCAGGGCCAAGGTGAGGAGGAGGGAGGTCTGCTCTCGGCGCAGGGGCCTGTGGCTCTCGCCCAGGTGATGGCCCCGGTGCCTCTGGATCACCTGGAGCAAGGGAAGGCTCCTCAGCACCCAAAAAAAAATAGAGTTGTGGATCCAGGTGTGTGCTGGACTTTGCAGTCCTGGCAAGGGTTAATTCACCTAGTTTTGCTACATTTACTACTGGACTGGTTGTGGCATGGCTTCTGCAAAACCTGGCTGTGTCCCCTGAGGGTCTTGTCCCCAAGGGGGACGGAGGCTTTGGGGAGGAAGGGGGACAGTCGGGATCCTGGGATGGCAATCGGGCTCACTGCCTGTCTCTGCCTAGTCCCTGTTGGGGAGGAAAGAGGACAAAGCTGTGCTCATCGGTGGGGAACGGTCCCCATCACAGGGTGGTCCCACCTGATGCTGACCCCACGGTCCTGGTGTGTACGGCCGTTTGCATGGCACAGGCTGGGCTGGACCTGAGCGGCTGCACAAAGCGGTGAATGCCACTGGTTTGGGCATCTCTGAGCGGTGGCATCCCTTTCCTCTGCTTTTTGGAGGTCTGACTGCTGACGTACTTCACTCAGTAGTGCTTCAGAAATCGAGGCTGAGCGCGCACTGCATTGTAGAGTTAATTTTCCCTTTCTGCAAGCTTTCCCTATTAACGCTGGGATCTTGTGGGTGGTGCGAGAAACCGGTAATTATGCTTTTTTACTATATAAGAAGGAGTCCTCCTCGCCAGCCCGGTGTGGAGAGCACGCAGCGTGCAGCCCTGCCGGTGTGCAGACCCAGCACTGGCAAAGGGCTGCTTGTTGAGGAGCAGGTTTCCAGATGCGAGCAGAGTTTGCACCGCCAGGAATGCTCGGGTTTGGTTTCCAGTGGGCGAAATCCCTCTCTTGAGTGCAGAGACGGCAGGAGGAGCTGACGGCACGGAGCAGGAGCTGGGCTTTGTTGAGCAGCTCTAGGGCTGTGGAGGGCTTAAGGATGGGTGGATGCAATGGATGGAGGAGAGGCAGGTTGCTGGGGATTAGGTGGCAGGGGAGGGCTGGCAGCCCTGCCCAGGGTGACACAGCGACACAGACAAAGCCACAAGGGAACCGAAGTGGATTTAGGAGAGCCCAGGTGGGGTTTAATCCAGCTGCAGCAGGCAGTGAGGAGCGCGGCACCTCTGGGCCATGGAGTGACTGGCTAAGAGGCAGCACATGGCTGCTGCCCACCTGGGGCACTGCAGACCACCCCTGCGGGGCTGCCACGGACCTTTGTCCACTCAGGAGCCGGCACAAGGTCTGCCAGGGCTCAGCTCCCCACACGTCGCCCATGGAAAAGCGTGGCCCTCGCTTGGGCGCATAGGCTCGGCTCCTCGCATGGCAGTTATATATAGCATCCCTGCTCCGGGTAACCGTGGCAACTGATTTTATTTTGCTTAAACCTGGCCCGGCATGTGATGCGGTTGGGAAGGAACAGCTGAGGGGAGATGAAGTTCTCCATGCCGGGTGCTGGGGGAGGAAGCTTGGCTCGGTCCCAGCAGCGACTGTACGAGATCCAGGTGCGGGCTGGGCAGGGGATGCGCTCGCACTCGGTCCCAGCAAATGGCCTCGCTGGGGACAGTCACCAGCCTTTCCATAACCTGTCAGGGCTCTGTTCCCATCCCCTTCACTCCTGTCTTCGCAGCCTCCCTGCTGGCAGTGGGAAGGTTTTAAGGGGGGTCCAGCTTCCCACTTTCTGCTGGGCTTCCTGGGGCGCACCTCACCCCTACTCCCTGCCATGCTGCAGGGTCTGGTTTGCCAAATTCAGGTACTGGTGGGAGGTGGTGGTGATTTTCCTGCTGGACGTCTGCGCAGGACTTCCCGGAGGAGAAGCCCACAATGGTGAGGCTTTGCCACAGAGCTGAGCGTGTTGATGCCCACAAACGTGTCCCAAAAGGCGGTTTCATTTCTGTAGGTTCTTGGACAGGGCTGTGTTTTGGAGAAAGAGAGGTCCTACTCTGGCTGACAGCTCCCAGCACCTTCTCTTCCCGCTCTCACCTAAACAGGGCAGTTTTTAGCAGGAGATGGAGGCCATCGAGCAGCAAGGACCGCCAAGCTACTGCTGGAGCCCAAAGCCCCTGGGGAACCAGCCCTTGTGGCAGATCCCCACCTGGCCAGGCAGGACAGGCAGGCTGCCTGTTCCAACATCTCCCTCTTCAGCCTGCTGCAGCGCAGGAGGTGGTGGGAGAAGCTCTCCTCCGAGGTAGTTCGGCACAGCACGGGTGGGCAGCTCCCCTGTGCCCCTCTCCCTCCCTGAAGCGGCTGTGATGGTGGCTGAGCTTTTCTAGGAGATGCTGCAGCAGGATTTTTGGCTACAAGAACTACAAGGCACTGCCGGTCTTGCTGGAGAAGGAAGAGCCACCAGAGACCAAGAACCTGGAGCCAAGAAAGGGCTGCCGACACGGCAGAGGAGGAAGCTGAGCAGATGTAGGTACACAGCCAGGGGGGAACCCGGTGTCCCTGGTGCAGTCCCACTCATCCTGGGAATTCTCAGCGCAGCCTGCACCCCGCTCCGCAGCGCTGGTGTTTTGGGGAGCTTGACCTCTCCCATCCCTAACGCACATCTGTGTTTTAGCAGCCCAAGGCTGCGGACCCAAGCGTTGTCCTGTCCCTGGATGCTCTCCTAGCCTTTGTGTACTTCGACTTTGAATTTCTGTGGCTACCTGTACCAAGGGGAAGACGAGCTCTTCGGTAGGTGTAGGGATGATGGGGGGGTTTGGTGGAGCCTGTGCTGCTGGAGATCGTGCAGTGGGCGACGAGTCGTTCTTGTCCCAGGAAAACTCCCTCGGCTGCCTCCTGCCCTGGCCCAGGTCTCCCACAATGTCACGGTGTTCAGCCTGGGGAAGGTGCTGGAGAAAGCAGAGCAGCCAACTCCATCTGGAGAGCAAAATCCATGCACTGGAGGTCAAGCTGGGTAAGCCAGGGTGAGATGTGCTGGGATGTGGGGTGCAGTCTTTGCGAGCTGCTGGTCACCCCCTCTCCTCTCTTCTAGACTAATGACTGCTTAGATGAGGAACTGGCATCCACCAGATCTCCACCAGGACCAAGCAAAGTCCCTGCCGGCCTGGATATCATGTAGCGGGGTCACAGATGGTGGCAGGGTCCCTGTGACCCTTTTCTGTCCCAGCCCTCTCCCTGCAGAGATGGGCTTGAGCTGGCTCCCACCCCACAGATACAGAGCCAGGGCAGCCGAAGGGATGCGCAGGGTTTGCTCTGATGGGTTGTTTGCATTTAATGGAAATCTCTTAAGCAGGAAAACTTGTATTGGAGACGGGGCACAGGCCGTCTCGGTGCTCTGAGCTGGATGCACAAATCGGGGACAGACTGGCTTGTTTAGGATGGAGGGACCCAAACACGGGGGCTGGTGCTCGCTGTGCCGCAGGCTGCCCAGCAGCTCAGAGGAATCTCTGGATGCAGCCGTGCCCGTAGCTGTTTCTTCGCTGCAGTTATCCGCTCCGCACCACGCCGGCCCCATAACTGCTGTCCAGCCCCTTGTCCCATGCAGCAGCGAAGGCTCCTGCAGCCTCTCCATATGCTGAAAGGTTCGAATTCACTGTACTCGACTGTAAAATTGTATTTCTTGTGCTTTGCTGAAGCCATTTCCTTCCTGCATCTCCAGGGGCTGTTCAATCCCTCTTCCCCCCGCCCTCGCCCCCCAGCCCCATAATACCTTTCTTAAAATTACACCTCCAAACCAACAGTGTTCTGCTGTAGCCGGGGGGGGGGCTGGGGGCCGTGCCAGCCCACAGCGGGGGGAGCATCCCCTCCTCCGTGGGTTCCCCCCCACCCGCGGCAGTGGCTGTCGGGTGGCGGCAGAGGGCGACACAGACCCCGGCGCGGCGCTGCTCTACCAAAAACTTTTATTAGAGAAGGGCAGAGCCCCCGTCCCCTCTCCCCCCACCCCTCCCCTGCCAGGCTACGGTCAGGTCTGGCTGTAGGGACCCCCCCGCTCCAGTTTTCCCTGGGTTTACTCCCGGCTGGGTTGCATTTCCCTTTTGCATCCCCCTGCCCTGGGGTCTGGGCACCCCTGCACCCATCGCTGTGCAGATGTGACCCCCCCAGCTGTGGCGCAGAGGCACTTTGCACCGTTTGGCAGATTCAGAGTGCGGCATCACTTGATGCTCGGCACGGGAACCGCAGCCCTTTCGTCACCCTCTCCCCATGCCTCAAAAAATGGGATGTGAATGCTTTTACCCTCCCCCGGGGGGGGGCTACTGGGCTCCTAAGGCACAAAATGAATGGCCCAGCAGCAGCCGCAGGAGTGGTCCCATCCTCCTGCCACAAAGGCAAGGAGCCTGGGCCGGATCTGGACCTGGGGTGTGCTGGGCCAACACAGCTGCGTGAAGGTGCAGCGTTGAGCTGGGGTCTGGGATCGGCCAGCAGCACCCAGCCCGCTCCCCATTTTCGCCTCCTTGCTCCACCGCAAACCCCTTTTTAAGGCAAAGCCTGGCTGCAGGGGGGGCAGAGACAACAAGCTGACTGGGGAGGGGGGAGCCCTGCTGTGCCCCCCACCCTGGCCCTAGGCAATACCTTGTCCTGGCAAGAGGGCAGAGCCATGGGGGCAAAGGGAGCAGCCAGCAGCTAAAGCCCCCCCCCGCCTCCGAGTCCATCCCCGGGAGGGAGGAGGTGGGGAGCAGCCCCCGGTTGTGGGAGCCTGGGGGGGGGGATCCCCAGCCCCTTCCCCATCACCAGTATCTGCTTAGTCGTCGGCCACGATGGACAAAGCCCGCAGCTCGCTCAGCTTGGCATCGTTCTCCCGCTCCCGCTGCTCATCGCTCAAGCCGGGCCGGTCGATCTGTGCCGTCAGGTCCCCGAAGATCTTGTGCATCTCCGTGTAGTAGACGATCTGTTGGGGGGGGGGATGGATGGGATAAAGATGGGGGCGAGTGGGGCAGGATATTGGGGGTCTCCTTCCCCACCCCACCATGGGAGCCAAGAGGTGCGACGCTGCCCGAGCCAGCCCCTCGCCTTAGCATTTCTGTTTCTAAAATAGCTTCCTCCCATGTGTTAATACCACCCCCTTAGATTATTACAACTCAACACATTTTAATAACACGCTGCCCTTCTCTGCTCGCTTCCCATCTGGGGAGCTGCGCACACGGGGCTGCTGCCGGCACCCGGCGCTGCCGCGCAGCCACCGACCCCGTGCCACAGCCGGACTGTCCCCTGCTTGTCACCGGTGTCACCGGCACCGGGACGAGCCACCCACCTGTATTGCTTGGTCCTTCAACAGGTCCCTGCTCCCCAGGCAGGGACACTGCGAGCATGGCGAGCATCACGCCTGGCAGCACCATACCCTGCATAAAGCTGGGGGGTGTGGTGGTGTTTTAATAATGTGCTAATTAGCACCGCCAATTAACTCCGGCAACGAGCAGCGCTTCCCGGAGCGGGAGCCAGTGGGTCAAGCGCAGGCAGATGGCACCGAAGAGAGAGCCGCGGTGCCCGGCAGGGGCTGGCAGCGAGCCCTGCCTGCAGACAGGGTGGCAGAGTCAGGCCCCCCAGCTCGGAGGGGTGCTGTGCCCCACGGGAGGAGGGCGATGGGGATGCCTGGCCTGGGCATCCCCCCAGTTCTGATGGGGAGGGAAGCACTGGCCCGCCGGGCTGGACAATGCCAGCGTTGCCCCCATTTCGCAGAGGGGCACAGGCGAGGCTCGGTGGACTGGCCCCAGCATCTCCAGTAGCGCTGGTGCGGAGACACGCACAGTCTCCATGGAGACCAGTTCCCCTAATCTTGCTCAAAAATGTTGCTTATTTTGGGTAGGGCCGAGGGGAGCTGCTGGGGACCTGCATGCCTTTGCCAGCTGCCTGCATTCCCCCCACCTTCCCCTGGGTCCACCGGGGTGCAGCGGGGGCTGCTCCAGGGCCAGGTCTCCCCACGCAGTGGGCGCTGGGTGATTCAGCATCAATGCTCATTTACACAGTGACTAATGAACCCCTCTTCACAGCAGCAGGGCCAAGCAGGCAGGCATGCGGGCATGAACCCTCCCCTTAGCCCCCCCCTGCTCCATTGCAGCCCCCTCCACCAAACCTTGGCCCTGCAGCCAGGTCACCCCAAAGCATCCTGCCCGCCGGCTGCAGCCCCCGTCCCATGCAAGCAAGAGATGCTGCCCTGAGCTGAGCGTGCCGAAAACACCCCCCACCACCACCACAATCCCTTGGCAATGCCACGGGTGAGCATGGTCCCTGGATGGAGAACTGTGAAGCCGGGCACCAGAGCAGCCCTCCGTGTCCCTCGTCCCCAGCCCGGGGTCAGACGGGCTCGGTTCATTCACATACGGCCAAGCGGCGCTGCCAATTCTGGCACAGAAAAGGCGCCAGCGTTGTTGAAACGAATTTCCCCGGGGTGGCAGGGCCGGAGGCAGCTGTGTGCAGCCGGGGGAGCTGCTGCCCCCCACCAAGGATTGCCCCCCCCGAGCCCCTGGGCATGCCAGCATCCACAGCAGCATCTCCTCTGTATTGAATGAGCAAGGCAGAGCAAATATTTCGGTCGCTGCCCCCACCACCACCCACGTACCGCAGCCATTGAGCCCTTCCTGCGGGAGACCACGGGTCCCCAGGGCCCAGCGGCTCTCCTTGGGGATGCTCTTCTCCCCCAGTAGGACCCAGTGCCTAACCAGCAGGCAGTCATCTGGGGTGTTAGCGTGCATCGCCATCCAAGTCTCCTGTGCTTTATCAACAAGATCCCACAGGCATTGATCCCCTCATGCTTTTCTCCCGTTGAAATATGGGTGAAGAGCATCACTGTCTCTATAGGGGGGGTCCCTGGGGAGGGGATGCACCCCAGATCGATGAGCATTGACAGCTCCAGCAGCGGGGACTCACAGCACCGCAGGCAGCTCGACCCACAGTCAGCGTCGCGGTACCCGCTGCCGGCAGCCCCGCGCCTGCCTGCAGCCCAGTACTTTTCCAGCTATGGATACCATATGCTCCGTCCCCATCCCACCAAATCCCATCTCCAACTCGCCTTTGAGACCGAGCCAACGGCCCCGAGTCCACCTGTCTTGAACTAATTCTGTTTCGGGACACCGTGTTCTCCTGATTTTCTATAGATCGCGTTTACAATGCCACAGCCGGGCAGCAGCGGTTTGTGTTTATGTCAGCCCTACACAAAACAAAAGCCCGGGGTCGCTGCCAGAGCTGGACGGCAGCAGCCCATAGCCCTGCCCCATGGACAGTCCTGCCTCGTAAGCCCCATCTTTTTCCCCATTTCATTAAAAACCAGAGGAGTATCATGTTTTCTAGCTGGAAAACAAAGTGCAAGGCGGGAAGGAAGTGTTGTTCACACACTCGCACCAGTGATAGAGCTCCAAATCTCCCCCTTTCATCTTCATGTGGCCACTTCAAAGTCCCCAGCCAGGGAAATATTTGCCTCCGTTGGCTTGGCCCAGGCACGTGGGTGGACAGAAGTATTTGGTGTTGAATGTTACAGCCCCTGCGAGCTCGGGGCATGTCATGCCGTCAGGAGACACCCGGCACCAGGGCCCACAGCCAAACTGTGCCATGGGAATCCAGCCGCCCGGCGAGAAGGTCTTGGAGGGTCTTGTTGGGTCAAAGCCATAAAGCTGCTGCTCCAGAGCTGGTTTGAAGCGGGGTCTTTCCCTTTGCCATGGCACAGCTTGTTCCCAGCAAGTCAGGAGGTCCGTTCATGGCTCATCGTCACGCTGGCCGGTGCCACTTGTCACATGCTTGTCTCACTTTAACCCCACCCTGCTTTCTCCAGGGCCAAAAAAAAGGGAAAAACTACACGATTTTGCACCCAGGTCCACCTTTGAATGGTGGGTTTGACCTGGGGACAAGGAACCCCAGAGTCACAGCCCCCGGCATGGTGCCAGCCACCGGCCACCCACAGCCAAAGGCAGAGCCGACACCAGCCTCCCAGTCCCCGTTTGCCCCTTTCCCTGAGGGATGTGCGCTCAAACCCCATCAGCCAACCATCGCTCCTAGAGGTACCCGCAGAAGAGGCTGAAAAATAGAAATTCCACCGAGTAACACGAAACCCCCCCGAGATGCTAAATAAGCTCATTGAGACATGGAAGGAGAGAGAACCCGGGAAGCAGCAGCAGGATGAATGGGGCTGGCCTGGGGCAGCAGCACAGCCCCATCCCTGATCACATGCCTCCCATCGCCAGCTCAGACCTGGGATGTTGGGATGGGGATGCTCCTGGCATCACCGCAGCAGCCCCCGCCCCGGCTGCCCTCCCCTGCCCAGGTCCCTGCAGGTGAGCAGCCACTGCAGTGAGTCAGGGCTCCTGGGTGCTATTCCTGGCTCGCCACTGACTCATTAAGTTACCTTGGGCAAGTCACTTCCCTTTTCTTTTTTATTTCAGCCACCTGGAATGGGGGAAACGCTGCGCAGCCCCCCCAGCAAGAGCTCCTGAAAGGGCAGGGGGCAGATGGCCTGAGCCCAGCCTCGGCACAAAGGAGGCAACAGGGGAATGCCGAGCTCTCCTCCCGGCAGTGGAGTTGCCGTAGTGCCGGTGCATCCCTCCCAGGGGGGTGGAAGGATGCAGCCAGCGCTGGGGAAGAGGAATGCGGCTCCCATCTAGGTCGGCGGGGAGGGCGGGATGTGACATGCTTTAGCATCCATCTGGGACCAGCTTTAGTCTAGCCTACAGGAGCTGCATCAGCTTTGTTATGACGCTGCCTCTTGGGTATCAAAAACGCGATCTCACTCGCCTTTCCTAACAAAAATCCTCACCTGAAGAGAGGCAGGGCAGGCAGCCAAGAAACAAAACAGAGGATTCCCAAGGAAGAAGAGGGTAGGAATGGAGAGTCTTGCAAACAAACAGCCCCGGCAACAGCACCCTGCATCTCCCGGTGCCCCGAGCCCATTGCTCCCCCCCGAGCTCCCGACGAGCCGAGGCAGGAGCCAGCTGGCAGCCGGGAGCCAGCACGAGCAGAGCGAGGGACATCGTGGCCAAGGACAGAGGGGCAAAGCTGCTCTCTAAGGAAACTGCCAGCGGATCACAAACACCCAGACAGGGCAGGTGACATTTGGGTTTCAAGGTCTCGTCCAAACAACCCACCCACAGCGAGCGGCCGGAGAGGGTTTGCAGGGGGGAAGGGCCAGCGAGACTTTGCGGTGGCTCCAGGGAGTCTGGTTATTTCGGCTGCGATGGCTGGGAACAGGGAGCCCCGCGCGCCCGATTGCTAAGGGAACAGCAAGAACAGCATCCCCAGCACCCACTGAGGCGGCGGCAGGGTGCATCGGCACCATCTGGTAGGTGAATCAGCCTGCAGACAACTTGCTGGCAGCTCTGCGGAGAGGCCCCCCCAAGTCGGAGGTGAGATGAAACACGTGCTCTTTGCACCTCCTTGCAGCCACCCCACCGCACCTGTGTCACTGCAGCAATTCCCTTCCAAAAAAATACCGTAGGAAAACGCCCACGCAAGGAGCAGCACGTGGTTTCGCCCACCTCCTGGTGCTGGACCACCCCGTGATCCAGGGCACGACGTACGCCCGAGATGCCAGAAGTTCAAAGCTAGATTAGATCCCGATAAAGTTCCTCTCCAGCCTAAAGAAAAGGGCGAGAGGAGAAGGAAGACGGAGGAGGAGCGGCAGCAAGTCACAGAAGGAAGCTGGAGGATGGAAATTAAAGCAGGCTGTGGTTTATTTAGGCCACCCCTTCCTGCAAATCCTTGGTGTGGAGATTACACAGCAGCCGCCTCTATCTCTGCCAGCACACACCGGTTCTGTTACCAAGAGCTAGAAGAGACCCTTAAGATGAGCCCTGAGCATGTCATAATCTCAAACAAGATCCAACCCTGAGCTCATGACTACAAATGCAAAGTGATGACATACCCAGATAAATAAAGCCATCAAATGCCAGCAGCTAATCTATAACCAGGGCTTGAACCGCATTACACAGGCAACCTCGTGGCACAAGACATCATGTATGTACCCGGAGTGTCCCTGATACGAGGCAGACCCATATAAACCAGAGAAAACTCACCTCCAGCTGTCCTTTCTATCCGACAGCCACCACCACATCACCACAGGTACTGGCAGATGCCAACACACTCTTCTGCCAGGACAAGGTCTGATGGTTACCTGCCCAGTGTCCCACCACTGCTCCCCGTGCCCTGTCACCACTTGGTAATTAAATTGCTGGAGGTACTGTGTGTTACCTGTGTATAATATTCAGCTCGAGAAGGTGCCTTGCCCAAAGAGCCATTCACACCCAGGCGGGACCCCGGATGCTCTGCAGCGAGGATGCCCACCAAAGGGACTCCTGGCAGTGCCTGGTAGACGGGGGACAGCATCTCACCTGCGCCCGGACCAGCGACTCAAAGCTGGGTTTGAAGTAATCGATGCGGCTGCTATAAAACTTGGGCATTTCCTCCAGGAGCTGCTTGTTTTTGGCTTCAAAGTCCTCCTTCACCGGCCTCAGCTCTTCGCGGGCCTGGGAAAGGAGAGAGGATGGGGAGTCAGACATCTGGGAAAATGCCCTTCCCTTGGGCAGACCTGCACAGAGGCCACCCCAGGCCAGTGGACTGCTCTGCTTTAACCCGAGGACAACCAGCAACCAGCTAATGGGGACCCATACGACCATCCGGTGGAGCCTGGTGGGACCCATGCAACTAGCTAACGGAGCCTGGTGGGACCCAAGTGACCAGTTAATGCAGCCTGGTGGAACCCAAGTGACCAGCTAACGGAGCCTGGTGGGACCCAAGTGACCAGCTAATGGAGCCTGGTGGGACCCAAGTGACGAGCTAATGGAGCCTGGTGGGACCCACGCTCTGACCCTGGACCATGGGGAAAGCCATGGGACACCTAGAGAGGCTACTGCAGAGATCATGAGCCAGCTGGTCTTCTCCCCTTCAGAAAAACGGGGGCAAAAATCAGCCCCAAAGCTCAGTCAGGCTGGAGGACATCCCCGGCCACATCCATGTCCCCTCGCCTTGCGATTCCTGAGAGCATCGCCACAGGATCCTGCCCCCACCGTCATTTTCACCCGTGACCTTCAGCTCAGCGCGTCCAACTGGCTTCTTTAAACAGAAGCGTGGGGAGAAAGGGAAATGTCTCTGAGATGGTGTGGAAAAGGGCAGGAGGGGGTGGGCTGTGAAATATTAGACCGGTTCAAGTCTGCCACTTAATCCGGGTGCCATTCCGACGGGAGGGGGATGTGGGAGAAAGCCGGCAAGCCGAGCCCAGCCACGGCGCCGGTCCCGCTCCCTGGGACAGCACGCCGGAGGGATGGTATGGACAAAGCCTTAAATCATATCAGGCTTAAGTAGGTCTGAGAGGCAAATGAGCAAATTCATTGTCTGCCATGATACAAGGAGCATTTAAACTCCCGGGGTGGAGTTCACATGGGGCAACAAACAGCAGAAGACTTTGAGCAAACAGCTCTGAAGGGAAGATGCAAATTTGCAGCTCAATAAAAATACCTGGATGAGATTACGCTATTTTTCCATCAAATCTGTGGACCTCTCGGATGCCCTGGGTTCGGGATTGCTTAAGGTTCCTGCAGGCATTTAAGCTCATGCAGTGTTTAGTTAAGATCTTTTTTTGGGGGGAATTAGATCACACAGAAGTTCATTAAGGGAAAAAAATTAAATAACTAAAACCTGCTTAATCACCAGGACAAAAGCATTCACATTTTTCCAGCCACAGCTTTAGTCACCGAGGCTAAGCGAAGTAAGCTGCTTACTATTAAATCGGAGGTCTCTTTTGTTAAGGCTGATAGGGCTATTCTTTAACACAAAACTTAATTTTTGTGCGGAAAGTCATCAGAAAATACATGTTCTTTGACGCCGAGAAAGTCAACTGTTTCTTCAAGGATCAAGTAATGTTCTGCAGGAGCGACAGATTTGGGGAGAAATGCTGGTGTAGATTTAATTTAAAAAAAAAAAATCATGATTTCGCTAAAATTTGGGAGAGAGAAAAGAATCTGGCAAAGCTTCCTGTTAACCAATTACTGCAATTTTCCAAGACGAATTTTTGTAACAGGTGGCAAACATAAAGCCTTGAAACGCTCTGATCTTCCCCTTTTCCCATCCAGCTGCTTGCTCAGACACGGAGGTCGGGGAAAAGCCCCCGTGCTTCAACTTCAGCGCTAGCTGCTCCTCTGAGCATCCCCAGCTCTCGTGGCTTTTATTTTCATTTATTTTTTTGGTTTTGGAAAACTGGCTCTTTCCCTTTGCTGAGCGCTCCAATTCACATTTCTGTTATCAAGCGCCCTACATGGCAATTTTACAACGATAAAAGACATCCTTCCAAAATGTTTTCTTTCACGGGGGCTTGGCATGAATGTCAAACGCCAAGAGAAAAGCTCTTCCCAAGTTTTCCCGGTGACCCTGCTTGGGTTTTGGGTCTGTGAGCATCTTGGTACCTGGTGCAGCTTGGCGAGGACAGGCCCGGTCCTCTCCTTCTCCTCGTATTTCTCCACCTTGGACTGGAGGCGCTTGTAGTCCTGCAGTGTTTGCTCCCGTCTCTTCACTGCCATGTTCAGGCTGGGAAACACGCTGCTGAACCTGGTGAAAGGATGGGAAGGGGTTTTGGGTGGGATATCTTGGTCGGATGCAGCATCCAAGGCAATCTCCCCAGCTGAAAGTCCCCAAATAATTCAGGATTCAGACCAAAAATACCCAGGGGTTTAAACAAAGCCCGTTCCAAACATAAAAGCTTTCATTGCAGTCTTCCAGGAGACTGGAAGAAAGGATTAAGTTATATATAAAGATTTGCAAAGCCTTGCCAGGGTACAATGTTTGAGAGGAGAGCTAGAAGCACATACTTGGGGATTTTTGTGAAGGTCAATTCATGTGTCGAAGGGTGTGTTTTTAAATAATAATAATAAAAATCGAGCCAATTTTGCAAAGCCTGGTAAAAGTACTTTGAAGGTCCCAACCTGCTTCTGACTTCTCCTGCCAGCCCTTATGCTTTTACCATTAGTTCTTTATTTTTAACAGTTTTCCTCCTCTCTTCCAGCTGCTGTATTCAAGAACATGGAGAGCTGCCTTATCTGGGACGGGGGACGGAAGCTGCTGCTGCAGAAAACAAAGCTGTTAACTCCACCGAGCAAACCAAAGAGAGAAAAATAAACAACTTTTCCCCCATACAGAGTTAGCTAATGTGTTATTTCCCCACATTTGGAAAGGGAATGAGCAGGCGGAGGACCTGAATCAAAAGTCCAGGAAAAAATAAATATGAAGTGCAAAATAAATCTGAACCATAGCAAACTTTGCTTTTTCGGGCAATTTCTGGGGTTGCAAACCCCAGCCTGCTGTACAGCAAGGCTTGCCCAGCTGAAGAGCAGCTCTGTACCCCACACAGAAGGATTAACAGCAGCCAACAATTAGCCAGGCTACAGGAAGATTCATATTATTAAAATGTGTTACAAATTGAGGAAACATGAACATCTGACAGCAAAGACAAGAGAGAATATTTTTGAACACGACAGAAGAGGGAAAGCCAGAAACTGGAGCATTGCTCTTGTCTCCCAAATTTCAGTAAATCAAGTTATACTGGTGGGGACTGCGCCGGTGCTGGGCTATAGGTTCGTATGAAATGGGTCACACTACCTCCAGATATATTAATTTAACCTCCATAAATTATAGGGTCATTTTGGGGGGCCAAGGTCAGGAACCGGTCGTGAAAAATGTGTCTGAACAGCCTGGTGATGATTTTCACTTCCGAGAGGCAAGCAAACAGCTTTCCCATCTCTTTAAATTGAAAAAAAACAACCTCCTATAATCCAGGCTGGGGGGCACATTAGCAAAAAAGAAAAACACAAATCTCACTTTACGACTGTAATTTGCTTTAGATGTAATCAGATGCAGGGCTAATACAGAAACATTCGGGTTCAAACAAAACCACGGGCGTTCGCAGTCCTGCACAGCCGCTCCATCCCCTATTAAAACCTCATTTTCCGCTGCCGTGCTCGCCCCGGAGGGTGCTAATGTGCCGGACCAGCGGGTGTAGAGGCAAAGCTTTTGTCCCTGAGCCTTACCCATTTGCAAAGGGCAAATGCCATAAGCGAGGGGGAAGGGGAAATATTTGTGTTCAAGCATTTGTGTTCAAGCGTCCCTCGCTGAGATGGTGAACCGGGGATGTGTTCTTGCAATCCTGCTGGCCGAGGATAACCAGGGCCGGTGAGTGCACGGCTCTCATCTGCTCATCACCGTGATATTCTCCCTCTTGACCGAGACTATCGCGAGAGACTATTGCAGCTGGGGCCGTGGCATGAGGAGCAACCTGCAAAAGTCATCAGGGAGCTCGCCCAGCGTCACCCTGCCGCCCAGCTGCCCGCGCGCGGATCAGATGCTGCTGCCCTGACATTGCTTTTTATGGTAACCTTCACACACGGCTCCCCATTATATTTAAATGCCGCGGTGCCTTACACGTCCTGGCTGCGCCGGGCTCCAAGCGTAGATGCACCATCTCCCGGGCTCTGGGCTGCTGCTAAAATACCTCCTCCCTCTACATAAGGTCCAAAAATACGCCGTGAGAGGGCTAGGGAAATAAGGATGGGCAGTAAGGACCGCAAGGAGGAAGGGAAGGGGGTACCCAGGCTGGGAGGTCTCCTCGGTATAAAAGCACAGACGTTCTTTGCCAACGGCGCACACTTAATGTCAGCAGCTTGCGGTTGCAGCTTCTGCAGAAATTTCTCCCAATTATTAATGAGCTGGCAATGGAAAGGAAGGTTCCCGTCAGGCCAGCGGCTCTCGGCTTTATTTTCGTGTTATATCCCTGATGGGGGGAGGTTTGGTAATGACACACAGCCTCTTGCCTCTCTGCGTCGCACCCGAAAGCAGGGCAGGAGCAAGTTGCAGCTCACTAAGGACTATAGGGGCTGCTCCTCCGCAACACGCTGCTCCTCCACCATGTGCCTCTGGGCCTGGGAAACATCGGAGGAGATGGCCCGGGGCTGGGAAATCCTCCCTTCTCTGGTCTGCAGGGAGGCTGCGCACCAAATGCTAAGCCGTGGCCGTCCCCTCCAGGGCTGCCAAGCCACCAGCGTGGCCTGGATGTGGCCGTCATTGCCCGCGCATCTATCAACTCTTGGAAAACGCTTATCAAGAAGATGCCTCAAAAATGCTAAGCCTTGTGCTGGTACCCAACACTAGTTTTTCAACGGCGTTTTTCTGATGGCCCAGCTTTTTAGCCCTTTCTCTTCCCCACTCTCTCATGCTCAGTACTTCCACGGTGCTCGTACATTAGAAGAGCCATGAGACACCAGAGAATTAGCACACAGCCATTTACATCTTACAAACTCGCTACCGCAGGGGAAGAGTGAACCCTTTAGCTCAGAAACGCAGCAAGTGAGAACACAGAAGACGATCAGCGACACAGTTTCCATTTACTTTGAAGTTAAATCTGGTTTCAAAAAGGAATAAGGCTTGATTTTTTTTTTTCCCCCCCTTTTTGTTCCTAGTATCAACTTAGTGTGATTTTGCAGCCCGTAATGGAAGGACACTGTACTCCAGCAGCACTTTAAAAAAATATCTACAGCGCTGGATCTGAAGAGGCTGTTACTGTGTAGGCACAGCAGCTACTGTCTCACAAGGACTTTTAATGCATAGATTATACGCTGCATTTCAGAGAGAGGGAGGGGCGGCTCAGCTCCACAAGCTGCCATTAACACAATGCACCAAACTGGCTCCCCGGATCCGCAGCCGTGCTGGGCACGGCCGCCCGGCTCTGGGTGTCCCGAGCTCCAGCCTGGGTGCTGGAAAACATCAGCGTTAAGCGATGGGTTGCTGAGGGATGCGCGCGAGGGGCTCGAACCACCCCCCGAGATGCTCAAGGGGTTTCAAGGGCTGTGAGCAGCAAAGTTGAAACCCACTTGAGTTTTTGCTGAGCAGCCACAGCCGAGAAGCGAAGCGGCGTGGGGATTTCCAAGAAGTCACTTGCAAAACCCCACGTGGCAGCTGAGGTTGTCTCGGTGCGGTGGTCCTTCACCGCCAGCACCAGCAGAAAGGACCGGGCCAGCCGTGGCTCCTCCAGACCCCACCAGTGTGCCAACCGAGCTCTTCCTGTGCCGACCGAGCTCTCCCTGTGAGTCACCTGGTTTAATTTTCACGCAGGATTAGCTTAGCTCAAGCAGGGAAGGATGCTCCTTCCTTGGACTGATCTGGATTGAGGCGAAGCTGCCTCTGGCTCCTGAAGGAATTACTCCGTATGAATTCCATATTAACCCAGCAGCTCTGAAATTCCCCTGGAGTTCAGAGAGAAGAGGGTTTCTTACCCACATTGAAGCCCTGCCCATTTTTTTTCTCCCTGTGTGTACAGAAATACGATCTCAAGCCAAGTGCCAGGGGTGGTAAACACCCGTGAAGGGTGATAGGGGGTCCCACCACTGCCAAGTTATTCCGATGACTTAATAAACTACTGCATTTCACGTCATCCCAGTGTCTTCACAAATATCTCATGCATGTTATTTACAAATGCTCCCTGTGGAAAGCCTGGCACAAAGGCCATCTACAGAGCCTCCTGAAGCTGCTGCCATCCACAAACACATCCCTCAGTCTCCCAGGCCCTGCAAGAACAACCCTACGAGGATCTCAAATGTGTTCCGAAGCCTTTGGCTAAGTATTGCAAACCCTCCTGGCAGCTGTGGTGCCAGCAGACAAGGGACGAGGACTTTCGTTAGTGCCATGGGTGGTAAGCAACACCCAAACAGTATCAGCCACTCTGGAAATGAAGTCTGAACAACTAAACCCAGAATTTTAGCATTTTAGCAGGACCAGGGAAGCCTCACAAGCAAACCCTGGTCATTTCACCCTTCCATGCCCCCTGCACACGGAGCAAGGGCAACGATTCCTCCTGCTGCAAAGGGCTCCGAGAAGCACAGATGAAAAGCCCTATAGCAGATGTGGCTATTTCTTGATAAGCCCATCACCATCCTCCTTCGTATGCTCCACCCAGACCCTGCTTTTGTAGGGGATGAGAGGGTCTGACAGCCGTAACCACTCTCAAATCCCCAGGACCGCCCTCTGTTACTTGATACTTTCTTTTTTAATACAAAGCAAAGAAAATTGAAGCCGACTTAAAGAAAATTTGGTGGGTACGGTGCTAAAAGCACAGAGCAGGAGTGAAGGTAAAACAGCAGCACGGGGCATTAGAGCCCCCGCCACAAAAGCAGCTTGCAGAATAAGCCGCCGTTGTTCCCTGTCACTTTTTAGGCAAGGCTGCTGAGAGGGGATTACAGTACAGGCAGCTTAAGAGGAGCAGGTGAGGGGAGATACGCAGGGATAACTAAAAGAAAATACAAATTACTGTCTCCCCGCTGCTGCGGGGGGAGAGGGGGAACGTACCGGTGAACTCCTCTTAGGATGACAGTTTAGCCTTGGAAAAAAAATATAAATCACCCAATTCTCTGAATTATAAATCATGTTGCCACCTCGTCTCCACGCCAGCCTCCCATCAGCTTCCCGTAATTAAAGGACAGGGCTGGATAGACACTGCCACGGAAGATAAAAGTGCCACCAGGATTCCCATCACTGCCAGATTCGTTCGTTAGTCAGCCTAGCTGACAAGTCTAGTGCTTGAAAATTGAAAACTTCTCTCCCTCTCTGGTGGAAGGCTGCTGGCAAGCCAGCGAGCGGCTCATTGCGGGGATGCTCGAGGAGCGGGACCATCCTGTCACCTCCCCGCCTGCAGCAAGGTCCCCGACCAGCCCGTCTTCTCCTCTTCCTCTCTGTCCCTGCCGCCTGCCCCAATGCATCCCCTCTGCTCGCCCTGCGCCTTCCTCCAGCCCCCATTTGTAGTGTCAGCAATGAGAAAGAGGTGCTAGGGCTTTGGCACAGGGAAAAATGACGGTAAAATCTTTCTCCCCATTTGTCAGTGTCTCAAGGACTTGTTGGCAGCCCTGTGAGCTGGACCGGGCCAGCATGCACGTGCGCTCTTCCCTGCGGCATTATTTTAGGGACAACGGCTTGGATAACGAAAGCCAAAGGAAGCGGACAGGATCTACGGCTGGCACCGGAGAGGAGAAAAAGGAATACCAGAGCTGGGGAGCATCAGATGCAAAAGAAAGCGACGGTGGATGAGACGAGGAGGAAGTTTGGAGAGGCACAAGGATGGCTCAGCGCGAGGCCGAAGCATCTGGGCTATGTTGGGGGGATGCCTGCCATTCCTCAGCCCGTGCCCACACGTCCGTCGTGGGCCCATCCACCCACCAGGAAGGGGGAAATTAAAACCAGCCCTTCCGACTAGAGCGAAAAGGAACAGAAACGAAGACGACGGTACAAAAAAGCAGCGAGCTGGGGATTAGGCTGAGCGCCCCGCGCGCGGCGGGAGGGGGCCAGGCAGCCATGTGGCTAGCTTTGTGCACGAAATCCTCATTAGGGGCTCGTTAAGGACATGAAAGCGGCTTTTCCTGCTTCCGGTCCCCGGCACCCCTGGGGCTGCTCATGGCCGGTTATCTGCTTCGGCTGCCGGGGAGGAAATCCAGCTCGGGAGTTCACGTTAATGGCAGGGTTATGGGAAGAAGAAGAAGAAGAAGCAGAAAAAGAAAAACAAGAAGAAGAAGAAGGAAAAAGAAGAAGAAGAAGGAAAAAGAAGAAAAAAGAAGAAGAAGAAGAAGAAGAAGAAAAAAGAAGAAGAAGAAAAAAGAAGAAGAAGAAGAAAAAAGAAGAAGAAGAAAAAAGAAGAAGAAGAAAAAAGAAGAAGAAGAAAAAAGAAGAAGAAGAAGAAGAAAAAAGAAGAAGAAGAAGAAAAAAAAGAAGAAGAAGAAGAAAAAAGAAGAAGAAGAAGAAAAAAGAAGAAGAAGAAGAAAAAAGAAGAAGAAGAAGAAAAAAGAAGAAGAAGAAGAAAAAGAAGAACCTCCGCTCCATGGATGCCAAGCACCAGTTGCTATCACCAGCAGATATTTGCTGACATACAACCCTGATTGATTGATTTTATACATCAATCTGCTGCGAACGGCTCCCGGATCGCACCTCTGGGACCTGCCGCTGTGCTGACACCCAAGCCCCGGCTGACGGCACCCGTTGTGTCCCCCTGCCAAAGCGTCTCTGGGTCCTGCAGCAGCCCCTCGGTTTCGGCTGCAGGAACAGGACCGCGCTCCGAGCCGAGGGGATGGTACCGTGCCACCATGACCAGGACATCCCGACGCTCAGAGAGGTTCAGACAGCTCGAGTTTGTTAAATCGAGACCCTGCGGCACTGAAAATCGGCTCCAAACGTGAAAGGCATTAAAGCCCGTGAATCTCCAAACCACCTGGCTTATTTAAGCTGCTTCCTTCCTTAAATACTGACACACAATATGTAATACTATGATGACACTACACAGTCTATCACCAATCCCGCCAATACACCTCGCTGCTCACCCGAGCCTGAGTGAAGAACTGGAAGCGTGAAGTAAAAACCAGCTGTTTTTCTCCCCCCTTGCCCCAAATCCGCCAGTCTGGTGTGAATTTATGCAGGCATCTCCCAAAGAGGAGAGCAGATCCCTCCTGACCTTTCCCAGCCACTCCAGCTCCTTGCCCAACCCACATGTTGAAATATGCAACATTCTCACTAGAGCTTTGCTCCTTCCCTGAAGTTAAATGAGTGATTCCCAGCCAAGAGCTTCTTGGGGCTCAAAAAGCAAAACTCTGAATAACCCTACATCCCCAGAAGCAGAAGGATTTAAACAATACGAGCCTCCACCCCCCTCTAAATCTACTACTGCTTTCTTCTACGTGGTTTAACAAATTCTCCAATATTTGTCTGAAACCTACTATCCCTGGACAACTGAATGGAGATTTTACTGCACATGTGCCTCTGATTACAATATATTACCACTAATGATAATTGCCTGGATTATATTTATCTGTTTCTTTGGCTAATAAACTATAAAAGACCACCAGTGAAGATGTAATAAAGTGCAGCTGTTGTAGCAAAAGCCTTTTTCTAGGTCAAAGCAAGTTTGGGAGAGGCTAGGGAGGACTGTCTCTGCGAGGGGAAGCAATACCTAACTGGAAATAAGAAGAGCTCCTCAAGGCAGCTTTCATTAATCTGAAACTTTTATCCTAGAAATGTTGCTGGGCTTTATCTGCCAGCAGGACAAGGCAAGATGCAAGCTCTGCATTTCTCTCCTGCATCTCATTAGCCTCAAAATGGACCCTTGGGCTCCTTAGAAATGTTCCTGGCTGCACGACTCGGCCATGAACGTACCTACACTTGCGGAGAGTCAGAAAGAGGGAACGAAAGGAACATTTTTTGCTCGGCATGGAGATGCAGCCTCTCCGAGCATGAAACATAAGCTGTTTAAGAGCACACAGCAACTGTTTGCAGGTGCCAAAGGGCAGGAAGGGAAAAAATACCATATTCAAGTTCAATGGAAATTTAGGAAGTTTGAGAGAATTGCCAAGACTGGAAAGCAGCCAGGATGCTGAAGTAAACACAGGACTGGACTGATAACCAGTGAGTTGAGCGTTACACCTTAGGAGATGCATTCCCGGGCACTGTGCTGGTGCCAAGGAGGAACAAACTAACTGACCCCATGTCCTGCAAGACTCTGCTATTTCCCCAATGTGTCCCTACAACAGGAATAATATAACGTGATCTTGCATAGCTGCCTCAAACCTAAAGCAACAGGAAAGGGTTCTTCCCCTTCTGTACTGTCTGTGCTACAACAGCATCTAGACCAGCAGCTAAACACTGCATAAATGCAGAATAAGACGTCGGTGACGTGGAAATGGCTTTATTGTCTTTAATTAACAGCCCCGTACACTGCCCAGGGTTTAAAACACAAGGCAAGGTTTGCAGGGAAGGGTATTATCTTTCATTTCATCAGCTAACACAACTTGGGGAAAAAAACCATAAAGATTTCAGAGACACAAGCCCTTCTTCCAATTTTAACAGAATGCTGGAAGAAAAAGTTAATGTATCTTTCATGAGGACAATCTAGATAATAAGCAACACAATTCCACAGCACAAGCCTGGGATTTTTTTTTTCTTTCTTTCTTTCTTTCTTCATTTTTCTTTTCCCTAAATAATCAATAATTTCTGGTCATGGATAGATGACCAAGGTAAAACTTGAGTCACCAAACACGCCCCAGATAGAAACACACTGTAACCTCATGCACTAAGTGGTATATGAGATTTTACTCTCAGATCTGGGCAGAAACAACAACTTAAAAAAAACAACACCCTGTGTCAAACCTAAACTAAAATTGTTATTCAGCAATTTGCAACACTTACTGTCATATTAAAGTAATTTTATTTTATTTTCGCTCGCTTGCTCTGTTCTTGTAACAAAATAGCAAATCTCAGGATTTCAGAAGACATTTGGTATAACAACTGAAGCACTCCTTAAATATTCAGGGGGTACAGCCTGTGACACTGGTAATGGCTGCTAACGCCAGTGGAAATTGTGCAGACAGAGGGGAACTGCACCAGATGAGACCTAGGTGACAAAATTGCCATGGTACCGAGGCATGACCGAGTACTGACGCACCGTACGGCACCAGTTAGCAAGGAATGGAGGAAAATATGGAAACTTGCTACTAGAACGATACTGTCAACAGCTCCAGCTCTCACTCTCCGATAAGAATTTATTTCCAAGCCATGCAACCTGCGGACGGGCACAGTTTGGAGCAAGGTCCAGCTCCGGCACGCTCCCTGCCACCTCTCCTCCCGGTGACAGGGTGGCTCTTGGCATGACTCTGCAGTGGGCTCCCCTCCACGTGCACACCACGCTGGCCCTTCAGACCACGCATGGTCTGAAGCTTTTCCTGCAGAGCTTTGCAAGACTTTCTCCAGGGTCTGAGACATCCCGTCCTGGATCAGTTACCAGCCCAGGATGGGTGATTCTGGTGTTTTTCTGTCCATAATTCCCACCTGCTCACTGTCTAGCTACGATGGCTCTGTAACGTCTCTTTCTTGCCTGCATGGATGTATTATTTATAAACACAAGAGAACTTTCACTAAAAGCAAGCTTCTACTTTTTTATTTAGAAAACTTCCAAAGGAAAGAAACTTTTGTTCAAACAACCTACCACTCACCACCCTGGGCTGGATGGCACTGTCTGTGCCTGCTGCCCACAGGGGAGCTCCCCAGTCGATTTTTCTCTGTCCGCTGGAGCAAAGTGTTGGTAGTAACCAATGCATCAATGGAGAGAACTTGAATGCTTTCATGCATTCAGTATTACTCATCTCAGGTGTTCTTTAGAATACAGCTGAAGACATCTGGCAGGCTAAGACACAAGCGGTCTTCACCCTTGCCACAGAACAAGAGTATGGACTCAGCTAAACCATCCCACCTCTCCATGCCCCAGCTGTAAAGCAAGGAGGATGCCATTTTGTCACAGGGATGTGAACTCTAACCTCTTTAGGAAGGGCTGATTTCTAACCTGACAACATCTCTTTTGATGATACACATCCCTAAAGTACACGGTTATGACAAACACTCGATATGGCTCATAAGACGATGTTGGTACTTACTTTTTCAAAGGCTCTATGACTGTCTTTTGGATCTGATTCACCTGTTGAAAGCAAAAGGGATGATAATATGTCAGGCTCGTTGAAAAAGCCTGTTTGCACAACGACACATGTTTGCATGGTGCCTACCATAGAATGATGTGGGTTTCTGAGCACAACCACAATGCCCCTTAACCAAAAAATAGCAAACTTCTCCCATGTGTTCCGGATGAGCTGAAATCCCCAGCACAACCAGAGTCAGAAGAGGAGTAAGATTATAGAGAAACTCGTGTGGGAAGCATCTTGGAGATGATGACAAAAAGGGAAGGAGGATCTGTCTGGAAGGGCGAGATACCACCAGCACCCCAGCACACCCTGGTCTCCCCTTCTTCAGCCAAACCCATATTCACCTTCTCCTGGTTGAAAGAGTCCATCCTCTTCATCGCTGTGTCGAAGGCTGTGACCATCTCCAGAAAGCTGGGCTCCTGTTCACACAAGGGGTTAGACAACAGGTCCGAAGAGATTTTGACAGCCGACTTGGACATGGCTGTGAGCAACAGGAGCATGCAAAGGAAAGCAGAGAGGGTCAGGTCTCAGCGGCTGCCTGGTGGGACAGCCACACAACCCCTCATTGCCACGGCTGGCACCTGCATCTGCAAAGGGTGACCATGGGCAAAAATCGGGGACCTCAGCCACCAAGGGGGTGTTTAGCACAACTTTCCAGGAGACATTCACTGGTGGTTGAGAGAAAAGAAGGGAAGAGCCACCAATTCATTCACGTAAACACCCAGAGAACTGTTTTTATATAAGTAAGTCTGAACCACTCCAATGTACAGCTTGTGATGTTGCCAGAAATAATACAAGACTAACAAAAGCACTGTTCTCTTAAAAAAATGTAGACGTGGTTTTTTTGTATGTCTTTTCTCGACAGACTATTAAGTGTCACTCTTAGTCTCACTACAGCTCTTCCACAATGAGAAAAATCACAGTCCATTAAGTCTTTCAAATGGCTTTACAAAAATATATATTTGAAGTGGATTTAGTGCTGGTGGAAAAGGACCAGACTGACAGGACTGGAAGACGAGGTTTCTCTTTTACTCTCAAAATAGGCACTACACAAGCAGCAGAGACGCAAGCTGGCTAAGCACTTTCCCTCAATGAGCCTAAATTTTCTGCCTGTGGAGACCAACCCCACAAGCCAGGGGAAAATGCAAAGGCTGAAGTCTTTTCAGACCCTGAGACTGCCACCAAGAAATCCAGAAACACCAGGTCACACTCTGACGGGCTTCAGTTCCTGTCTTGCTGAGCACTTTTGCTTGTTTTCCATCAGACACATCTCTCTTCCTATCCAAACACGTGGTCTTCAAAGGGAAAATTAAATCAGGGACCACTATAAAAGAGCAAGAAAATAGCTAAGGTACACAATGGAAAAAAAGATTCATAAAAAGGCAAGCATCAATATAAACGGGAATAAAGAAGAAAAAAAAAGTCATGGGTACTAAAAAAAAATGTTCTTTTTCGTCAGCACTGTTGCTGGAAGTTATTCCAGTTTAAGATCAGAAAGCCAGATGCTTGAGCCGTGCTACAGATGAGCTTTGGAAAGACTCCTACTGCACTCACTCAGATATTAAAAGTTAAAGTCATCTGAATAATGGGGCTTAAGATCATAAATCAAGGGGTTAAACATTCTGATTTAAAGGTTACACACAATTATACAGAGAGCTCAGAAGCTAAATAGCTGGGAAGCTCAATGCTGAACGAGACGCTAACTACGGAATAACAAAGCTACCGTATCCGTCTATTATCCAAACATTAAGGGTTTAGGCATTTAAACCTTTAAACAGATGGGATATAATCCATATGTGTGACCACATCTGAGGAAGGATTTGTGCCAAAATGGGATGGAGTTAAGAATGGCAGAACTCCTTCAGCTGGAAGAAAAATTAGTTTCCCTTCATAAGGAGAGGACTGAAAGTGTACTGTAGCAAGGGGAGCTGCTGCGAGCAGCAGGGTCATGCCAGGAGGCCAGAATCTGGGGTTTTTCAGGCACATTCAGCAAGACTTTGGGCCAGGCACTTCCCCTGAATCACCGACCTCACCTGTACGGCTCTGAAAAAGCAGCCACGGTGGGCTCCGTGGTTCTCGAGGCAGCTTTGCGGACCCCGGCACATGCTGTGTCCCCACTGGTGTGCAGGGAGCCGGGAGCTGGGGAGGGCATCCCCCGGTCCCATCTCCACGTGCCCGATGGTGAGCCCCCTCTTCAAACTCAACAGGCACACTGCTGACGTGGGAGAGGAGAGGAGAGCATCGCCTGCCCCTCGGGGTGGGCTTCAGGAGGGTCTGTACTGCACTTCGCTCATAAAGCATGAGGGATGCGACTCCAATTAAAGGCAGTGATTTTAGAGAGCCACTGCTTGTTTGAATCATGATAAAAGTAGTGGAGAACAGCCAGGCACGCTCCAGAGAGCAAAACTGAGCCACGGTGATCCACCTGCACCTCAGTTCAAAAGGAGAGCTTTCGTCTCCCATTAGAGAACATCCTCCTGTTCCTTAAGATCGTATTTTGTTTGGAAAGAGGGCGGGGAAGGGGGTTAGTGATCTTCTGCCACAGTACAGAGAGCACTGCTAATAACCCATACCCTGTTCCCAGCCATGCTGCTGCAGCTGGCAGGGCAGTGGCCGAGCCTTGCAGGAACATTTTCGTGCAGACTGAGGAATCGGTCTTGTTCTGAGCTGAGTCTTTTTTGGCAGAAGGTGGAGACTCAAACCACCAGGTCCAGTTTGCTAGGGAGTGTTTGCAGGCAGTGAATAATCAACCCCCTCGGCACAGAGGTACAGTGGAAGAAATAAGACACTCAGGAGGACACAACAACGCTGATACACTGCCATCCTTGTCGGATATGGGGGCTGGATGTTGGCTGAGCACGCACAGCTATCTCCCCTCGGGAATGGGCACTGCCAGGTGAGGAAAGCAGTCTTCAGTGCTCGATCCGATCTACCTCCTTTTCCTTCACCCATCCCTCACCAGACCACATTCAAAATCTTCCCTTACACTCATGATTTCATGCCTTTAAATGAGAAATCAGATCTTACTGGATCTGGCCAAGGCTCATTTGTGACTCTGCCATGTAGCAGAACGGAAAAAGAAAGTCCTCCCACAGCTCCTCTGGGACTTGAAATGCTCCATATAAACAACGCCCACTGCAAGGGAGGGGAGGGGAATCCTTAACAAGGAAAAACTTACCAAGGATCCCTGACAATGACCAGAGTCCCCAGAAAGGGCAGTTTTCACCCTGGAAAGAAGTCCTGGCAGCACTGGTTACTGGTGCCTTTCCCACCACTCTCCCTGTGCAAGCACGTGCATGTGCCAGCACTGTGCTGGGAACAGTGGGAGAGCGCAGGCAAGAGCCGGGATCCGTGTTTATGTCTGGCAATATCCAAGCATGCACACACACATACACACAGGTGAGAGCCTGTATCATGGGAAGCCCCAAATTTGCCAGCCCTCCCGCTGGCAAAGGGCCCGGTGGGGCTCCTTCCCACTCCCCTGCCCCTCTGTGAACCAAACTCCCACGAGATGAGTGTTGGACCAGTCCAGCCCACACCTGTTTGCGCTGGTGCATCTGCCTTGGCTCCGGAGCTGTGGGGGCCCGGTACAAATAGGGACTACTCCAAACCACATGCTGAGAAAAGCCATCTGTGTTTAAAACAGCTCTTTGCTGCATGTTTCTGCAGGCTGCCCTGCTCGGTTCAATAACCGGCATCCACCGAATCCACTTCTCCCAGCTCCCCTCCACCAGATCGCTCCATCTCCTCTCTCCCATCTTCGTTTAAAGCCCGCGCCACGTGGTGCGGTCACACTGGTTTCCTACTAGAGAAGCTATGAATGGAGCGGGCAGGGGCTGCCGTGCCTTGGGACAGGACACCTGCAGGGCAGATGTCACCCCGCGCAGGCAGCAGCAGGCAGCTGCGGCGGTACACGCAGAGATGACTTGTTTATTGCTTCCTACATCGCCCACTGCCACGAGGTCAAGCCAAGGCAAGCAGCCACCAAGGGAACGAGCAGGGTTATTCCTGAATGAGAGCTGCTAGGTCAGCAGTTCGTACGCGGAACACGTACAGCAATGCCTACGTGGTGCTCTGCAGACCCCCCCAAAGCCTCGTCCCACCTTCCTTGGGCTTCAGATTGCATAAGATGCCCTCGACTGAAGTAGGTGAATATGCACTGCTCGACACAATAGGCTCAGCTGGAGACTGCTCCTGCCTGTCGAACATGAGAACTGGAATAATTACTCCTTTTTTTCAGCTGCAGAAACTGAGGCAAAGAAAGTGACTTGTCCAAGGCCACACAGCAAGCCACAGCTCAAGAGATAGCGACTAAGTCCGTAACATACTTTCTGTTCCCTCGGTTGAGATACTGCTCAGCAGCCCTCATGCAGATGGCCTTGTAACTAAGCAAACTGAGTGGGACTGAGATCTAGATTTGTTTTCCAGACTTGTCACAGATTACTCATGTGATCTTGAGAAAGTCACTTCATCTCTTTGTGGCCAAGTTCACAGTCTATGTATCCTACAGTTACATACCCAAGTCTGCATCTGTGCTTTTCTTCATATCCTTCTGAAGTTTTTTGGTCTGATCTTCCAATCTGAAAGATGGGAGAACAAGGCAAAGTCTGAATCTTGGAAAGAAACAAACCCAAGTGTATCATACGTGCAACAAATCATTTACGGGCTGAATATGCTGGCTTCTGTTATGAGTTAAAAATATCCAGGCAAGGCTCTATGAAGTTCAGTGCTGCTCAACCTTTTCTGGTTGTTTTCACATGGTTTTCAACCTTTTCAAGTTTGTGATCTCTTATTCAAAGTCACATATTTTCTTAAGTCCTCACACTTACCACAAATGGTAAAGCCAAATGCTTCCAGATGATAAGTGTGAGCTTATGCAACACAGTCAGTACGGTAAAACCAATATTTGTCCTCAGAGGTGTTGAGCTGTTCGGTAACCCCACAGTTTTCTGGCAATTTTACACTCTTTACTTTAGAGCTGCCATAATCTGCAAACCTCAACCCCACTGCAAATACTTCTTAGGACACCTTTGAACACCCAGCCACCAGAGAAACTCTGAAGAACTAGAAATTACAGGGCAGTGAGCGATTTGCTGGGAAGAGCATAACTGGCTAAAATTTCCTGGGAAGGTGCAGTAAGAGGGCACAACAGAGAAGTATGCTACTGTTCCTGTTTTACCAGTGTGGTTGATACTTACTGCTGAAGCTTTCCATATTCCCTTTCAAAGTCTCTCTCCACCTGTGGAAAGAAGAGATGGAAATCAGCTCAAAGGTACTGCAGCAGAGCCTGGAGTGGCAACTACCTGTGCAGGGAAACTTGTCCTCAGGAAATGCCTACGTGAACCCAGGCAAGCATAAGCTGTAGCTATAATGGGAGTTACACTTCAAAAGTAAATGAAGTCTTGGGGTTTTTTCCTCTAGACTCTCTCAGAGCAAAAGACACTGCCACCAACTGCGTCAGCTCATTCCAAGGATGTGCTCCAGCACATGAATTGGAAGCTGACAGAGTAAACGGGAATGCCTTAAAAGCAGAGAGATCGCAACTTAGCACGCACTGACACAGGCGCCCACAGCTCGGCTCGGTGCTGGCGGGGGACGAGCCCGTTTTCTCTTCCAGAGGCACGATCGTCCCAGAAGCTGAGGAGCTGCTTCTCCTCCAGCAGCGTGCTGTAAAGGAGCCCTGCGGTGGGTCTGCCCATGGCTGGCTGCCAGACCCCCATCCAGCCGCTCTCTCCTTCCCCATCCTCAACAGGATGGTTTTTCTCCCCGCAAACCCCTTAAGCCAACACTGAGCCCTCCAGTCTCCATAATATTTGCCCCCTTGCTACGCTCCTTATTCCTGCAATAGCTCCCTCCGATGAAATACTTCAGCTGGAGCAGCTGTCCAAGCGGACTGCGACACCTCGCAAAGGGAGGAGAAACCTGGGCTGGCGAAGAGCGCAGAGCTAAAGAACAGCCTTCTCCCAATGCTACATCAATGACTGCTTCCTCCTACTTGCTATCTGGCAGCAAATCTCCAGTGATACAAGATATTTTAAGGAACTTTCCTTCCATGCTGACTGTTTTAACACACACTTAAACAGTCATTCCACACCTCGTCGACCAAATAAGCAAATGGATTTCAACTGACCAGCCAAGAGTAAATACATGCGCTTTTGTTGTCATGGGATCAAAACTGGGTTCATTTGTGTTGTCAAGCTACCATGCTATTAAGGAAATGCTAACTGTTGCAAGCAGCCACGACTAGAAGGATCCAAAGGTTTGTTCCAAATCTTCATGCTGTCCTCAGGATTTCAAACCCAGGCTTGATGTAACAGCATTATGTGAAACCAGAACGCTTAATAGGGACATTTGCTTTTCAATCAATACTGCTATTAAAAGACCAGTATTTTAAGACGGAGCCCAGTAATCCCGGTTTTCTTGAAACCTCCTTTTCTAAATATCTTTTTGGTCCGCGCTTTCAGATACACTGGAACTCCGCAGCGATGCGACGAGCCTGATCTGAAGGCAGCCGGTGACCGGCGCGGCGAGCGTGCCGAGTTTCAGCCCCATCCCCAGTGGACAGCTGTCCACACCATCAGCTCCCACCATCCGGGGGATGCATGCTGGCTCACCCTGCCGATGAAAAACCTCCACCGAGCTCCAACTCCCTTTCGTGCTGCTAAAAATGGTCGCTGGAGAACAGGCATGGAGCAGTGTGGGGGCAGCTCACACGACTTCTGCCTGGTTCACAGTTCTGCAGAAATCCGCAGCAGCTGGTGCCTGGAGGTCAGGTAACCAGCACATAGTAAAAATCACCCTCGATTTCTATGGCTGTTCCGGCTGCTAAAATAACCAGGGAGTATTGCGCTCTATTTATATGCCTTATGTGTGAATTGTTTTGGTTGCAAACCAGAGAGGGTCGGGCACGACTCAAAAATATGTCCTTTGAAGGCTGGTGGTGTGCTTTCCCTGGCATGGAGCTCTGGCCCTCTCCACGTTCGGGAGGCTCGTCCTTGTGTCTGCTCAGCAATCAGTGCCTCCGAGAACCGGAGGTTTTGGCCATGAAATGAAATTACCTGCAAAGATTCACGGTATCTGCCCCTTCCTTTTTGCTGTTCGATTCCCCCATTACTGTGCAATGAGCGGAGCCGAGCAAAAGGCATCACTGCCTAATGGATACAAAAGAAGGCAAAACTTCCCCACCCTGCGACCCTCCGGGTGATGTGAACCCCCAAATCTTCCAGGGCTTCCAAGCTTCCCCGAAACACCCAACCCAGTTTGCCTGTGCGCTTTCTACATACGATCGAGGTGAATCTACAAGGCGGCACTTCAGCTGCCCGGCCTGACTCACGTCTCCAGTGCCATCTATGCAGAGACAGCTGCCCAAGGATTGCTCTTATTTTTCACGCCCACAGTAGCAACTGGCTACCAGTCATCACAGTCTGCAGGCTGATGTAGCCCTCCCAGTCATCGCTGCTCTCATTTGCATCGCAGGAGCCCAGATATGCGACACAAGCAGTGAGAAGCAAGGTCCCCATGCACTAGACAGAGAAGACCTGCTCTCACGTGCTCCCACCATGCAGATTTACAAGCGGCAGCGACCGGTGGATCAGAGGCGTGCAAGGAGGACAAGCTGAGAGCAAGCCAAGTACATTTTGCAGAGTACACAGTAATTCCCGCTCCCAGTAGCTATCATCAATGGCCACACATACCCAACACTTACGGCAAAAGGCTATGGATAGGATTATCACGTTAAGAGTAACGAGAACAAGAAGTACAGGCAAGAAAATTACAATATCCTGAAGGGAAGTTTCCATAATATTAAAATAATCCCACTTCTCTGCAGCCTCCTTCTGAAAACTCAAAATCAAAATGTGTTTCTGTATTGAATGCTTTTTCTTCCAGGCATTCAGGCTAGTTAATGCAAGATTGCTTGTCTCCGGGTTTTTATTTAAATCTACATAAAGAACGATGAGTTCTTAAAAGCACTGAAATAAAACGACATTCTTCTTTTTCACCCAGTTATTTTTGTTTGCAAACACTGGGCCTTCCACCTGTGATAACATCCCTCCTGCTTTAAGGGCAATATCATAATCGACACCATGGTTACAAGGCAACAAAGCAAGACCAAAGCCAATACTACAAAGAGATGGAAATAAGGGACTGTGATGAACCTTCTTATTCCCCTGAGGTTTATTTCTTTTCCTGGAGGAGGAGGACTAGCTGATTTCTACATGTTCCAGTGGTCTCAGCATCTTCGTGGGTCTTGGGAAAAAGAGGAAAGCATATGCTTCCTCCTCCCTCCTCTCCAAAAAAAAAGAAACCCATATAATTAGGCCAGAAATTCTGCTATAACCTGGAACTTTTGCTGAGCTTTTGCCATCCCGTCAAGCGAGAGGAGATTCAAGGCAAGTAATGCAGGTGAATATTTGTTCTGCGTCCCACAGCAGAGCCCTGAGCCAAAGCCACACTGCAGAGTGCAGGGGTATCTGGGACTTCACAGGCTTCGCCACCCAGCAAACTCTCCAAACCCCCATCTAGCCAGAAAGCTTTCAAGAAAGGCTGCTTAGGCAGCACGCTAAAAGGGAAAAAGGATGCACCTCCGAACTGCAGAGACCAGTTACGTCCCGCTGAAGATTGAAGGAAGAGAGTGAAAACGAGTGAAACAATTTAACTGGCGTCACTTGATTTCACCCCACCATTTCTGCGACATTTACTCCGTTATTTTGGGATTTCCAGCTCGCTGGTGGAGCCCAATGGAAAGGCGCTGACGGCCGGCAGCTGCAGTGGAATCCTCCTGCTCATGGAGCTCCTCCGTCCGACATCCCTGGGGAAGGCAGAGCTGCTGGGATGAGTCAAGGAAGGGAGGCTTGGCAGGCGTGCAGGCCCACAGCTCAGGTCTCCGCTCCCTGCCAAGCTGACTCACCCAAGGTTAGCCAGCGAGGAGGAGGAAGGCGAGCCGTCTGAGTCAGCCCAGGCCAGAGCGCTGCCGAGGGAGGCAAGGGAGGGAGGAAGGGGTAAAACCTGGGTGACGTGAAGGGGCTGTGCGCTGGATTGCCCCATCCCAAGAGCCGGCTGACTCCCCCGGCTGCCGACCTGGCTCCGCGCCCCGTGGGGATGCACGGCTGGCTCTTCTTCCCGGCTACCTGCCAGCTCGGATAACCCAAGCCCCACTGAAGAGCAGGGTACAACCTCGGGGTGACGCAGATGAACTTCAGCAAGCTGGAGCTGCGAGAGAGCTCGGAAGACAACTACAAGCTCTGGTTCCAGCGTAACCTCTGCTTGGACCGAAGTTGTCCTGGGGGAGGGAAGAACATCTCTACCGTAAGAGGCTTCATCGCTGCATCGGATTTGAGCAATAAACATTCTGCAGAGAGATATAATTCTAACAGGTTTAACTCCTATCACTGGGCATTAGTTTAATTGGGCTGTGTTACTGTGTCCTCTGCAGCTCCACTGACAGCAGGTCCTCTCTGCGCATTAGATCCTCCCACCCGGCTCCTGGCCTCTCGGCAAGCCCGGTGACAGCTGCTCTTTTCAGGGGAGAGGAGGGGAGAGATTATGCTGTCTGGAATTGGATTTGCCCAGGTTAAGGTGGAAACAAAGCAGAGGCATGTCTGGGGGGTGGGAGATCACTTCAGTTCACCAGCCGATATTTTCTACGGGGGTTTCCTTCTACCTGAAGAGCTAAACTGTGGCTGACACCATGCCCTTCTTCAAAGAATCAGAAGCGAGTGGGCATAGGGAGTCATGACTAATTCCCTCTGCAGCCTAGGCAAATTGCTTTTCAGTACTACTGCCGGCCTAGATTTGACACCAGCCCCAGCATCGTTTCATCAAGAAAAGAAAAAAGGCCCGTTGGCGAGCTAAGCCTCTCTCGGCAGAGCAATTCTCCCTTCTCCTGCACTCGAGTTACATGCCTCATGGAGAGCCAAATAACTTAGATCCTAACAAATGCTTTTTTTTTTTTTTTTTCCTCCCTCCCCTCCTCTTTTGTGGTCCAATCTCTGCGAGTGGGAGATCCTCTACCCGCAACCACTTCCCTTCTGATCGGCTTGGGATGCAGCCTTGGAGATGCCACACCTTCCCACTTCCTGCAGCGGGCTCCAGAGGCCAACATCTGGAATATCACAGACCTCGGCTGCTACCGCTGTTCCCAAAAGCCCGCACAGATGGAGCGTCTCAGCTTGCAACTGGGAGGTAAAGTTGGGGGCCTCGAGCTCGCTAAAGCTACAAAGCAGCCCCATCGCTTCCACACCATGACACTGAACGCCTCGCTCCCAGGGGAGATCGGTGGTTTCCTGCCATTTGTTCTTCTTTGAAGAGCTGCACTTTACACTTACTGTGAGGTTGCAAGGCTTTGGGCTTCCTGTTTTCTGCTTTCCACGTATCTGCTGCCTGGAAAGTATCATCATCATCAACACACGGCAAGTGGAAGCCATTTAAAAATCAACATCCGACTCTGAGCTACTGAGTCGTTGACACAAGAACTCGTTGTTCTTCTTGGGGGAGCTAAGGAAGAGGGGGAAGGAAGGAAGGAAGGAAGCAAGGAAGGAAAGGGAAAAGGCCTGGAAACACTCAGGCTACTGAATAAACCTCTGCCTGCCGGATATTCTGAGCTGTTCTATTTAATACACACACGCACACACACACATATATAAGCAATGCCTGTCAACTGCCTCAGAAGAGCATATACCAGCAGCCCAGGGGAAGGCAAGCTCTCAAAGGTGCAATCGTTCATCTGCATGGACCCCAAGCTCCTGCCGCAGCTCGGGGATGGCTGATTTCAGCAGCAATGGAGCACAACACAGGGGAGACAAGGTCTCTCAGACAAACCTCTCGCAACAGCAAAAGCAGCAGGAGCAGAGGGAAATCAGCAAGTGCTGGCAAGAGAAAAAAATACAGTCAACTTGGATGTGAGAATGGGTGGGATGGAGATGTCCAAGAAAGCCGGTCAAGACACCCAGAGTTGCAGAGCAGTTGGTTCTTGCAAGAGCCTGGAAGGACACTGGTGTTGGAAACACCGGTAAAGTGGACGAGAGGAAAAATCTCACAGAGCAAGGCAATGTGGGGTCTCCTGAAATGAATGGGAACGGATGTGAAGACCTGAGGCTGGTAGACTGCCTTTCCTGGGGGGCCACAGAGAGCAGCTCCTTCCGCCCGCTGGTCGCCAGCCCCTGGTAAAAGGGTGGCTGAAGAGATGCAAAAACCATTGAGGGATTTTATGAGTCCTTCTCTTCATTGCCTGCCTGGCTTAAATTTTGTACTGACAGTTTGGAGCCGTTACAGAAAATTGCTGCTCTATGGCAGCAGACAACTACCAAATCCTTTAAAATAAAACATGACAATCAAGCCATAAAGGGAGTGGCAGAATTAGCCCTCTGCCTCCAGGGGAAAATGTCATGTCCCAAGGAGAAACTGCCCCGTAAACACAAGTGCCCACGCATCCTGAGGAATTAGCCGCGATGAGTGTCCCAGAGAGGAAGGATCAGAGATGTTAGCCTGTTCAAGGGATTAGGTCACCAATGCCGTTATAAAGACAAGGTCTCCACCGTGCTCACTGTCGGGGCACTTATTTTAGAGCAGGTATGCAGGTTAGTTTTCAGGGACAGCTACTGTGAGGTGCCACAGCTTTTTTTGCACGGGACAAAGGCGAAGACCATCTGCTTAAGAAGGGAAAATACCACAGCCAGCTGCAAGCAACAGCACTTGGGATAGGAGTCTCAAATACACGAGAATACAAAATGCTTTTTTAATTTGCTTTTAAAGCAAATGCTGTGCAGCACAAATTAATTCACGCCTGAGCACTAAGCATCTCAGCTTATAAGCCTTTCTTTGGAAACAGTTATATTCAGCGATCTGAACCACTCCTCCTCCTCCATCTGCTCAGAAAGGATGAACAAACAAGCCATTGCTGAAAGAAGGAAGGAAGGAAGGAAGCCCGTTCAGCCATCTCCGAGGAAAACTGTGCCAGACCAAAAGAGCTCTTCCCCTCACCACCCCCCCCACTCCCCAAAAAAAAAAAAAAGAAACAGATCCCAAACCAAAATACTCTCCCTGGTTGGGGCTCCCCCTCACTCCTCGCACGAGGAACCGAGCGCTGGTCACACGCGGCAACAGGTTCTGCTCGCTCACATCTCCCTCCCACGCGCGCGCACACGCACACGCTCGCAAAATGGGACGAGTCAAAGTGCCGGCTTGACTCATCAGCCACATGATCAAAGGCTGGATCTAAAAAGGGGGAACTGGTTTACTCACTGTCTTGGGTACAATCTGTTTCTTGGGCTGCCCGATCTTGAACGGTATCCTGGAAAAGAGAGAAGAGGGAACGTGTGAGCAAGCGATACTGGCCTCAAACAGCCCAGCCCCGCAGGTCTCGTCCTTGGTGATGGGTTCTGGGGTGAGCAGGGCTTGTCCCGGGGCAGCGGCACCCCCTTCCAGCGTGTTCCCCCTCCCCGAGAGCCGGTGTCTCCCCCGAGGTCAGCACCTCCATCTGCAGCCGCAGCAGGCTCTTTTCCCCACCCTCCCACCGTCCTAGTAAGGCAAATCAATGCAATGGATGCTCCAGGCATTCCTTGGCAAAATAACGGCTGAAGAACACGCTATGTTTAAAAACAAATCCGAAGGGGAGGAAAAAAAAAATTAAAAAAAAAAAAAACCAAACCCTGTAAATATTTAGAGAGAGGATATTAAAAAAAGTAACAACCCGAGTGTCTGGAGCTGTGAGCTGCTTCAAAGGATTTCTCTGATAGAACAGCTGTAGGAGCGGCTCACCTGCCAGCAGAGCAGCCTTCATTCTTAAAATCTGTAATATGGTTGCTAGTAAAAACTGGGTTACCTGAATGATTTTCCCCACGCGAGCTAGCTCAAAGGTGAAGAGTACTCAAAATAAATTACACAACATATGTAAGGGTGGCTGGGTCAGATGGTTACAGCCGCACAGCCATCCTGAAAATAATTGGATTTCTTTCACCTATCAGTATAATAAAAATCCGGGAATTCAGCTGCTGTTTTCAATGTATTTAATTAAGTTAAAGAGGTGCTGCTTCGTTAAAGCATCTCACCCAAAATCTCCCAACGTTTTCTGCATCATACTGCTTTAACTAGAAAGAAAAAATTGGTCTCATGATGAAATGCAAGTATCTTTTCCCAGAGATGCCTCACCTAGAGCGTGCCTATGGCTCAGTGGCACTGGCATCCCATCCCAAATCTGCACCAAGCGCTTCCTGGGAAGGTGCCTGAGTCCTCTCTTGGACCAGTCCAAATTCTCACACTGCTACCCAAAGCCTAAGCTAGTAACATGCATTTTAGGACTCTGGCTTGGCCGCTGCTCACATTGCCTCCCCAGCTGCCTTTTCTCACTGCTGGGCAGCAAACGTGTGGCTGGTTCTCCGTTTGCTTCTCATCAGCTTTACTTACAAGTTCCCCTGCACCGGCGCTGCTATAACACCGCTCAATCGGACAACTGGAACCCCAGAAAACATTTTTATTAGCATAACGTGCTATAAAACCCAGCTATGAGCAATGCCACGCGATGGGAGAAAGTGCTTGAGACGAAGCAACTCGCCATTCACGTGGATGAAGGAAAACCAAGATTATCCGACAACCTGATCCCTCCCGGCCTCGCTTCTGCCCATCTTCGCCGCTGTTTTCGAACCAACAGTGTAATTAGCCACCGGTAATAAACCGGGGCTGCAACCCATGCGTACCTCCTGAGCAGCTCAGGGAGCACAAGCCAACCTGAGTCACCAGGTTTAAATTTAAATTTTTCTGGAGAACTTCCTGTTTATGGTTCTCCGGTTGGACCAATATAATTTTAGGTTGTTAACCCTTTCCAGCTCCTGTGGCAGGCCTGGCAACCGTGAATCACACTTCTTTTATAAACAAACACTCGTCTGGTGTATAATTACCCTTTCAATAACTGGGTGTGTGGTGCCTTACAGGAAGAAAGCAAAAAAAATAAGCATTTTTTCTTTGTGTTTTCCTCCATGGGTCAAATATAAACTAAAATGAGGCACCTCCCTTACTCTCGCAGGCACAGGCTGTCCCATCTGCAGCCAGGTGCCGTCACTCGATGTTTTTGGAAGTGATGGCATCAACCTATCTTGGTGGAAGGAGGAGAAAAAGATGTGGTCTTTACCCTGGGGAGTGAGTTACCCCAAGAAAAACCAGCTTGCACAACAAGCCATGGCGGCTGCTGGGCAATCTCCGGCAGCGTGGGAGCAAGAACAGGGTTCAAGCTGGAGCTAGGCTGGTTCCTAGCGGGAAAGCACAATTAAAAGGGTGATTAAAGCATTACCTGCGCACAACCTTTCCCTCTCCCTTGTCCAGCCAGCCCTGCCAAAGGGGGTTATTTAGAGAAGCAATCCCGACCGTCTTTGTCCACCGGCAAGCTGGGTTAAATCAAGGCAATTCTGGTAATAAAAGATGTAGGGAAGGGGCAGGGCAAAGCCATCGGGTGCCACCGAGCTGGCAGCGCAGGCAGCAGCCAAGGGGAAGGCAGTGGGGAGCACAGGGGTCCCATCCCGTCCTGTCCCCCATCTCTGCTGCACCCACCACAGAGGGGAAGGGGAAAAAAAAAAAAATCCCAGTTACTTTCTTCCAAAACAAAAGAAATTCACTGGAGTGCTTCACAACACTGCAAATACACTTTGAAGCAGTAAATATCTCTATTAGCATCGTGATATCAGTTGGCTAATTATGTCTGTCTCGGTAAAACCTCTAAAAAATAACCCCGCGCAAGTAATGTCTATTCACCAATTATTTTTTTTGTTGTTGCTATTTTACAATTTGAGATAATCTTCCCAGTTTCTGAATCTTTGCCTTTTAATATGGTTTGGGGGGGGGGGGGAATGCATAAGCAGGAACAAAAGCAGTAAGGAAGAAAAAAGATGAGAGGTATGGATCTTATCTGAGCTTTTAAAACAAATGGATACCCCGTGCCTCAAAACGCGACAGCAAGCTGCTGCTGGCACTGAGAATTTTTGTCCCTCCATGAGTTGGCGTCCCAGTCTGCAAAATGGGGAGGGACAGCGTGCCCCTGACACAGCAACGTTACAACCATTTGCTTAAAAATTAAGAGCCCTTGGGTGTTTTATTCTGTTTAGAAAATGTATGGTGGGCACAATGCAAACAAGTTGGAGAGAAATGGGATCTTTCGCTGCCATGGATTACCAGCATAGCACGGTTATCACCGCTACCTTAAAAGCTGAGCACAGGTCTATATACACCGAAGGAAAACCAGAATCGGTGCATTTTTTTTTGATCTCTCATTTCTGCTGAGCGAGAGAAAGCTGGGGTTGTGTTTGGGGTGTGAAATCCCTTGAAATCCTGTTCCTGAAGAGCGCGAGCGCGCTGAGTCACAGCCGGAGCGTTCCCACCCCGGTCCCCCCCGCGCTGCAGGGCTGGGGGAGCATCCCGGCCCCTGGCCCCGACCGGCCACCCGCACCCCACCCGGGGAGGTCGCCAGGAGTTTGGGAAAGCAGTGGGGTTCAGCTGGGAGGAAGGAGGGCGAAGCACTGCAGGGAGAGGGTGGGAAGAGCTTAAAGTCGGAAAAAAAGTGTGGGTGGAGAGAATCCTGCAAGCTTCTACTCGGGGATGCTCAGGAACCCCAGGGAGGGGAAGGTGGGAGAAGCTGTGGCTAATTTTCTCTGAAGTTTCCCCAGCAATGTCATATATTTACTTGGCTTTTCCATGTGCAAACCCAGGGCCACACACCAAAGCAGCTAATTCTCCTCTGGATGCACAGGAGAGTTGCAAACAAACCTCGCAGGCAGGGGGGGAATACAGCTCAATGAGGTCTGCAGGGAGCTGGAGTTTAAAACATGTAGCTCCCCCTCCCACTCTCCGCCAGTCCCCTGAAACGAAGGCACGCAGGAATTGCCAGCGTGAATCAGACTAAATCATTGCTAATTTAGGGAGGCGATGGTCCTTTTGCCACGTTGGACCGAGCAGGACATCAAACCTTGGCACCATCCCCGGCCTGGAGCAGGCAGTGGGGAGGCTGGGAAGCCTGGCCGGCGTTCGGAGCGTGCGCAGGGGATAAATAATCTGTGGATGCAACCCTTTCCCCCGTAGCACCTTTCATCTGAACATCGCTTTGCAACCCCTAATCAGGCCCCAGCAGACCCCGTGCAGATAAGCAAGGGATAAGCACAAAGCATTTTCACCCACAGCTGATAAGCCACTGCCCCTGGGGATGCCGAGCCGCTTGCTGCCAAACCAGGGGCTGGGGAGGGAAGGATGGATGGACAGACGGACAAGCAGCCCTTGAGGGAAAGGGCAAGGAGAACTGAGGCCGGGGCAATGTGCTCGCTTACACCGCATTCTAGAGGTTAATTACTCAGACACTTAGGAAAAGTGACACCAAGTCTCTGGCGACCATGCACCATCAAAATCAGTATTTCTGCCACAGGCGGTGGTGGATGTGGGCAGCGTTTGCCAGGGACCTGCAGGTCTCAGTGCGGTATGAACTGGTGGTAACAACCGGTTTTTATCGGTAACACCACTACCGTCAGACTGCCAACTAAATTCATGTTTTGCGAAAAGTGCCCGCTTCCCGTGGAAAGTTTCAGGGCTTTTTTTTTTTTTTTTCATCGAAACCCCAAGCACCAGCAAGCCAGCGCAGCCTGGACTTCTGCCAGAGCTTTTCACTCTTTGAATTGCCACCAAAAATCTCAATTCTTTCACCGGAAAGAAACCTCTCTCTGTGTGCAGCCAGGAGGACGACACCCAGCCTCCCGCGCTGCGAGAGGTGACCCCAACCCACCGAAGCCAGTCTCCCCAAAGATTTTGGCACGTGGCATGCCGAGGGCTTCTACAAAACCATCCATTTATACCTGATCCAGACAAAAACTGGCCCCAAGCTACCCCAGAAACTCCCCCTGCGACAGTCCGGGGCCCTTCCCCAAACCCTGCTCTGCTCTGTGGCGAGTCCTTCCCTTCACCTGGGCTGTGCCAAGCTCCTGCTTTGGGAGAGGACTCGCCTCAAGGTGTAATTGCAGCCAGGAGACCTGCTCTGTCCATGGGACTAGCTGCTACCCAGGAGAGATCAAAGCGCTCCTGCAAACATCAACAGGAAAGTTGGGAGCATCCAAGGAAGGATGCGAACAAGGAAGGACGCGAACGTGGAGGTAGTAACTTTCACTTTCTCATTGCCATTATCAAGTGAATTTGAGCGAGCATCTCCACGGCTGGAGGGTGCTTCTCCTCCCCTTCTGCACTCAGGGAAGCATCATTACAAGACGTCACTGCTAGGAAAGCTTTCCATGGTGTGATACGGGAAAGCCAGGGCACCCTGGAAGTTCAAGGGCAGCTGCGACCACCATCAGTAGCTGCTGAAGCAGGAGTAATTATCTCATTAGCGTTCCTGAGTCCTAACAAGTGCTGAAGACAGCCTGCACAGGACCCGAGGAGAGGCAACGTGGCAAAGGCTGGCAGGACGCGTGGTGCTACGCACATGCACGCCAAGAACACCGACCCCGGGCACCTGGACCACGGGTCTCACGACTTTGAGCTTCCTAAAAATTGTCAAAAGCTGCAAATCCGTGGCCGCGCGGGCTGCCCCAGAGGCAGGGGGGGATCCCAGCCCTGCCCAGGTGAGAAAGGCACAAAGGCAGACGCGGGTTAGGCATTAATCTCGAGCATCGCTCCGGATGCCTCGCTGTACTACATCGTGTCCATGGAAACTGCATGCACCGTCCCACCCCACTCCCCCCGCCTCGCAGGAACTCATAGCAACCGCTCCAAACACAGCGCAAAGGCAAAAAAAGGAAAAAATTATTCAAACGGATCACAAACAGCTTATGTCGAGGGAGACTCTGCGCCAAATTCTGGTTTGGGTTTTCTCTTCAGTGGAGACAAGAGGGGAGGTCATGGGGTGGCGAGAGGCAGGGAGAGGAGCGATGTGGGGATACGGTCCCTCGGAAATAAACGCATCCACCTCCAGAGGCGTGCACTCCCACCTGCGTTTCAACCCCATCCCTATGAACTTGCAGGCATTAAGCCACCAATGGATGTCAGGGTGAGCCCCTGCAGCAGGGGAGAAGGCAAAAAGAAGATGTAAACGTCCATTTTATGTTGGGTTAGGTCAGGCCGGGGAACAAGGCACCTTCCTCAACTTCAGCAGCAGAGAGGTGTGCCCGCAGACAGCGAGCTCTTCGGAGCAGGGGCTGCTCGTATCTCTGCATCTTGCACAGAGCCAAGCACGGTGTCAGTGTTAAGCAAATCAAAAATAATGTCAGAATCTACTCTCCCACCCATTCCAAGATGAGCATGAAAAAAATAATGATATTTTACTCACCCATCAAAAGAAAATTACTCACGCCAGGCGCGTGGGCGAGCAGAATTTTGCAAGGCTGTTTTAGGCCCTGACTATGCTACAAAAATATCCATTTTAAGCATGGTTGTGAAACACGGTTGTGGCTCAACTATAACACTGTTTTTTAGCTACCTGTACAAAGAAGGCGGAAAAAATAATAATTAAGAAATAACCACGTGCTAATCGCACTCCGAGGACCACGCTGGGCGGTGCGATCCCCCACCACGGCAGAGGACGCGGTGCACAGCTCTCGCCGGCTGCTCCACCCCAGGAGATGCGGCGTCCAGCCGAGGTGCCGGCGCTGCCTGCCTTGCAGAGGGCACGCCAGCGTTTCGGTTTCGCTGTGATAATACCTTTGGGATGTGCAAACCACCTTGCACGGGTGCTACACAAGGCAGCGCTGTGCAGGGAGGTGTTTGGGAGCTGCGCGCGCCTCGCTCACCGCTTTGGTATCCAGTTGCTTCATCCAATCTAATTTTATCCCGCGCTCATCTTCAAATCCCAGTATCGTTGAAACCCGGAGAGAAGGGGGAGCGTTGCCATTGACCACAACAGGACTGCGATTTGGGCTCCAAAAAACATCAATATTGATTCACTGGAAAGAAAACAGCGCCTTGGTCTGTGTTTGCATTGCACCTGCCCAACGTGGCCACAGCACAGCTCCAAAACATGGAAAACAAAATGAATAACCAACAAACCTACTCTTACGCTACAACCCAGCTATGCCTGCCACCTCCCCGTACTCTCCTCTTCCTTTGCTAGCAGGCATAAATCCATCCAGCCAACCGTCCTTTCTGAGACAAGCAGCTCTTCTTCACCTGCATCCCCAAATATTTCAGAAAACACATTTATATTAACTCTGGATTGCATCCGATAAAGATGTGGGGAGTTAAATATCGCACAACCATACAGTTCCACTCCCAACTTTAAATCGATGCCAGCTCCTTAGTCCACTTAGCGAGAGCTCCCTGCCAAGAGGCATATGGTTTAGCAGTCCGGCAACGGCAACCCCCCATGCAGACCAATAATACGCTGCAGTGCAACAAGAAAACACGTGCTTCACACTGCCTCAGTATCAACATTTGCTTAACATATTTTTTCTCCCAGTAAATACCAGCTGTTGCAGCGGTGCCGAGAGGCAGCACTCGGATATCGAGCTGTCACACTACTAAAACCCCCTTCCCATTTGTAAAGTCACCTGCAGGAGCTGGGAAACCAAAACAGGAGGTATTTGGGAGTCTGGTTATGAGCTGCAACAACATTTGGTTTTACGCGGTTTCATGACCCTTAAAAACCCTTTAGATGGTCACAAATCAGATGCTTCCAGCAATTGAGGGTGATGATACAGTAAAAGCCATCACTTCATTTCCTTTATTTTATTAGAAGGAGCGATAGCCAAGGTAATTGCTGGAGTATTTTCCCCTCTCTCTTCCAAAACACATGGCTGCAGGTGAGTGGTGAGGAAGAGGGGGATGCAGACACATTCAAGAGACTCGAGTCCGCGGCGTAAAGCCTAAAGGAAGCCACCAAGCTCTGCTGAGATTTAGAAAACATCTCATCTGTCCATGCAAGGCTGTTGCCCAAAACAAGCCTACTCCTGCTCTAAATAAAGCTTAGCCTAGAAAGACAGCACTGCCTAGTTGCCTAGGTGCAGGAGTCAGGATTTCGGGGGTTTAATCCAGCCTCTGTCACCAGTGGCTTACTCTTTGGTCTCTGGAGCAAAGTTTTCCTGTGCTGGTACAACGGGCATTGCCATGTTCCCAGTCTCGATGCAGCACAGAGAGCCCCGACCCATCGAGCGCTCGCAAATAGCGAGGGAAAGCAAAGGATTAACCACACACAATTCAACAAGGCATCTACCATCCCGCTTGCAAACAGCCTCTTTGCCGGTTAATCTCTAGGGATTTCTCACAGGCCTTTGCAAAAAATTAATTAAGGTAACGAGCGTACAGAAGCAAAACTGGAGGCAGAGTTACGTGCCGCTTCCCCAGCATGATCTGCAGGACAGAGCTGAGGATGAAGCTCCATCCTCTTGATCGGCCGCAACAGCTGACCCCTGCAAAAAGGGGTTTTAATCAACACTGCCCCGGGTCTAATGGTGCCCGTTGCCGGAGAGAGACGCACACACAAACTAAGCAAACACACTGCTACACAAATGAACCTCCCGTCCTGCCGGCCTGGAACAAAGCTCGCTCCCTCCGTGGAGACAGCAGAGCAGCAGCAGCAGGGATGGACATGTTTTACTCTGACATTTGAGGAGCAGGGCACGACCCCGGCACAATCGGTTCCCCCCCGGCCCAGCACGCATGCCGGCATTTGTTACCGCTGCCTGCTGCCGGCGGGAGCGTAACCCCTTGCTGTGGTGGCGAGGCGGACGTCACGCCAAACCCGTCCCTGCCAGCCGGGCGCTGAACTCCAGCCCCCCCCGTGAATAGGGCGATTCATCCGGGGCGGGCGTCTGCGTGAATTATCAGCCAGGAGGGTTGGCAGGGCCAGCTGGCCGAACTGAGAGCAATTGTGTCTCTGACACGCCGCCGAAGCCCCGCAGTGTCCGAGCCCCTCGCGTTCGCGCGTAAGCGGAGCCACGACACGCTGAAGGACTGACGCTGCTGGAGAAGAAAGAGGAGACTCAGATTTCAGCGGAGTCCCCCCCGCCTCCTTCTGGCAATGACCTTTTATTCCTCCCCAGCAAAAAGCAAAAACACCCGATCTCCCACCAAAAGCCACGTGGATTGTGAGGAAGCCACCAGACGCCATAAGCTACAATCCCCAGACGAGGTCCTCAGAAGCAGCGTGGCCAGACGGACACTGGAAAGCGTAGAGGCAAAGCATTGCTGCTCTGCACCCAAATTATTCCTCATCCATCATGTGAAGGGAATACTTATCTCTTACGTTTTTGGCTCTGCGGCTCCTCCCAGACCAGGAGAGTGGAGCAGGTCTCTTCCAGTGGCTGGAGCTTTCTGAAAGCAGCCCCTGGGCCATGCTGCCCACAGAGCTCACGAGGGCAGCCCAGGCAAAAGGTGGCCCCAAGACCCTCGTTGACCAGCATTGTCTATAATCATGGCTGCTCTGAGATGAGTAAAGCAGAACAAAAATGAACCTGGTGGATAAGTGTGTATTTTTAACCAAAAGGCCCCATTTTAATAGGTACCCATGTGCGCGTCATTATATTGTTGAAGTATGTTTCCAGACCACAACTTCCCCCGCTCCCAACTCTAAAAATCTTCAATTGTCACCATGTGCCTGCCCTGGCAAACTCAACCTGAGCCTGCCAGGCAAGGGGAAGGCCTTTTTCTCCCTAGAGCAGCACATCCTTCACCTCTCATAACGGTGCTGGCTCTACGCGACTATCCGGGATGAGAAATCATGTGCGGCAGTGAAGATTAATTTCTAATATAATCAGTTTAAATAAGCGGTGGGGAGATGCGCAGAAGCAGCATGCCAAAGGCACGGGGGTATGCGAACCGAGCCCTTCACGAGTCTGATTCAAACACGCGTAGGAATACTTTTTTTTTTTTTTTACAAAAAAGCTTTACTTTAATGGAGTCGAAGGCAGTTTTACAGCGTTTCAGACTCACAGACCCGCTGGGGACCTTTCGGGGACCCCCCGCCTCCCCACAGCAGTGCCTGGGCACGGGGCAGCGAGCCCAGCTGCGGGGAGGTGGGAGGGCAGGGGGGGGTCAAGGGGCTCGGCCCCTGCTCCCCATTACCCGGGAAGGGGACCAGGCCCACCACAGCCTGGGGAGACATGGGTGAGATGCCCCCCGGGTGCACAGGCCTTAGACACCCATATACCGCATGTGTGCCTGCGGACACAGCTTCGGGGCAGCTACACTGGGGGCAAGCCCAGCCAGCACTGGGGCCAAGCCTGGTCAGCACTGAGGCCCGCTCTGGGCCAGCACTGAGGCCCGCTCTGGGCCAGCACTGGGGCCCGCTCTGGGCCAGCACTGGGGCCCGCTCTGGGCCAGCACTGGGGCCCGCTCTGGGCCAGCACTGGGGCCAGCACCGAGGCCCGCTCTGGGACCAAGCCCGGCCAACACCAGGGCCAAGCCTGGCCTGCTCCGGGGCCCGCTCAGGGCCAGTACCGGGGCCAAGCCCGGCCAGCACCGGGCCCCGCTCTGGGCCAGCACCGGGGCCCCCTGAGGGCCCACTCCGGGGCCAAGCCCGGCCAGCACCAGGGCCCGCTCTGGGCCAGCACCGGGACACCACCGGGGCCCGCTCTGGGCCAGCACCGGGGCCCGCTGAGGGCCCACTCCGGGGCCAAGCCCGGCCAGCACCGGGACACCACCGGGGCCCGCTCTGGGCCAGCACCGGGGCCCGCTGAGGGCCCACTCCGGGGCCAAGCCCGGCCAGCACCGGGACACCACCGGGGCCCGCTCTGGGCCAGCACCGGGGCCCGCTGAGGGCCCACTCCGGGGCCAAGCCCGGCCAGCACCGGGACACCACCGGGGCCCGCTCTGGGCCAGCACCGGGGCCCGCTGAGGGCCCACTCCGGGGCCAAGCCCGGCCAGCACCGGGGCCCGCTCTGGGTCAGCACCGGGGCCGGCTCTGGGCCAGCACCGGGACACCACCGGGGCCCGCTCTGGGCCGCCAGCCGCGGCAGCGCCCGCGGTGAGACGCCGGGGCCTGTCGGGCCGAGCCGAGCCGAGCCCAGCCCCGGGGATGATGGCGAGCCGCAGGCCGGGCCCGGGGGCTGGAGGTCCCGCGGCGGCGGATCGAACCGGATCGGATCCCGGCACGGCCAGGCCGGGCCCGGGGGTCCCGCACTCACCAGCTCATGGTCCCCCGCTGCCCCGCGCCGCTCCCGGAAGTGCCGCCGCCTTCACCCCGCCCCTTCCGGTAGCGCCGCCAGAGGGCGGGAGGAGCGGGGAGCGTTAACCCGCCGCGTGCCGCGCCGGGGGTGACGTCGGGGAGGGGGCGTGACGTCACGGGGCAGGGTAGAGGGGCCCGGAGCTGTCTCCGGCAGGGGGGAAAACCGGCGAGAAAACACTTAAAATCCTTCGGTTTCGGTGCAAACCCCGGGAATGGGCGGCATAAAACCACGGCGGCCCGCCCCAAACCGGGGGGGAACCGGGGGGGTGGGCGAGGGGTGCCGGGGAGCACCCTGGGGTGGGCGAGGGGTGCCGGGGAGGGGACGGCCGGGAGCATCCCGAGGGTGGGTGAGGGGATGGGATGCCCAGGAGCACCCTGGGGTGGGCGAGGGTGAGGGGTGGGCGGGGGCGCCCGTGGGGTGGGCGAGGGCACCCAAAAGTGGGCGAGGAGCGCTTGGGAGCACCCCAGGGTGGTCGAGGGCACCCAAAAGTGGGCGAGGAGCGCTTGGGAGCACCCCAGGGTGGTCGAGGGCACGGGGAGGGACAGGGCTGCCCCAGCCGAGGAGGTCCAAGGGGAGGGCAGCAGGGATGCGCGGCGGGTTTGGAAGGGCGGGAGCGCCCAGTTTTGGGGAGAAGCCACCCCCAAACCCAGCTCCCGGAGGCTGGGTGGGGGCAGGTGGGGCTGCGAAGGCGTTTTGGCGACCAAAAAAACCTCCCTGTCCTCAGTACTGACCCCGTCAGCCACCATCAGCCGTGACCCCGGGGGTGGTGGGATGAAGCGAAACACCCCCCCGAGCTCTGGGTGCCCTCGGAACCCCGTTGCCAACCCCGGGGTGATGTCCCGGTTGGGGGGGGGGGGGGAACAGGCTCGGCCCCGGTGACACCGGGCTGGTGACGGCACATGCCACCACACGGGGCTGAGGGGAGGAGGCCCGGGATGGACGCCAGGGGTGGCTTTGTCAATTAGCAGGTGGAGGTAAACAGGGCGGTAATTACAGCCAGGGAGGATGATGCTAAACTGGGAAGGTGTTACCGACACCGATGAGGACAGGGGATTAGCCGAAAAGGAGTGCGGGGTATGGGGGGGGGCAGACCTGGGTGGGTAACCAGCGGGACGGTGCCCAGGGTGGCACGGACCCCAAGCACCGATTTTGTGCCGGGATGGGGAGAAGGAGCCGGGGTCGGCAGCAGTGGGGCGGCGAGGGTCGGTGGAGAAGGGAGGTTGCAAGGCGTCGTGGTGACGCGGTGGAAAGGACTCAATTTTGGGGCGCTGATGGGGTGTCAGAGCAAACCCCGAGGGGAGGCAGCCAGGAGGACCCTGCCGCACCCCCGGGAGGAAGAGGAAGGATGGAGCAAGGCTGGTGCCAGGAAGGGTTTGCCGGCGGTTCCTGCTTGCCCCACTGCTGCTCCTGGATGCCGTCCCCACCGCGATGCCCCACGCTGGCACCTCTGGGCACAGGGAACACGGCAAGGAAGGGCCGGAGGCAGAGCTGGGACAAGGGGGTCCTGGCATCTGGGCATCCCGATGGCCACGGGAATCAGGGAGCATTTTCCATGGAGGCTCTGCCCCACGTGTCGCCCTGGCCCCGGGCATGTGCAGGGGGGTGAGTCTGGGCCTTTCCTCTGAAATGCTCTGTCGAGAGCAGAGGTTGGAGCTGCAGCCCTGGGTGGGGATGGGGAGGAAGGGGGGGGACGTGGATCCGCACGGTGCCGGATCAGGGCGATCCAGAAACCATCCAGACCTTCTGCAGAAGATATCTCCTGCCGGGGCAGCAGGAGAGGCCGAGCTGGTGGCCGGAGGCTGTGAAGACCAGGGAGGGATCCCACCAACATCTGTGGTGTCAAGGTCTACCAGCTGCAAACCAGGAGCTTCTGAGTGCGGGTCCTCGTCGCTCCCGACCCCGGGGACGGAGTCTCGGCTCTTGGTGTTCCTCCTCAGAAGCAAATCCCATCCCGTGGAGAGCTCTTGGGTTTCAACAGCAGCTTGCAAAACCCCGAAGACCCTCAGCAGAGAGGAGCGAGGTGTTGGTGGCTTCCTCGGGAACCCGGAGCCACCGTCGAGAAGGGAAAGGCAGCAAGTTGTGTTGAGCTGGTACGTGACTGGCAAGCCCTTCCCTCCTCCCCAGAACACAGATAGCCCAGAACGGGGATGGAAAGTGCCGTGTTTCCGTAGCAACCAACATTTTCGTGCAAGGTGCTGCACGCACTCCACGCGTTTTGCCACCCAAGGGTGCTCCTCACCTTCCTGCTCCATGCTGGGGGGGGGTCCTGCCCGGTGGGATGCCTGCGCCCGGGTGGCAGAGCGGGTCCCCAGCCCGGCACTGGGGGCCACGATGCCCTGTTGATGCCTGGTGGGCTCCTTCCCTCCTCCTCCTCGCCGCAGCAAAGGAGCCCAAAGTGTTGAAGCAACGTTGGGTGGCTCCTCGCCATGGCACAGTGATGCCGGCGTGGCATCTCCCAGCAGCCTTTGCCGTGCCACCACCTGCCCGTGACCAGCATCTCCGACGTCTTCCAGCACAAGCCAGCAGTGGAGACGGGCATCACCACCACCACAACAGCAGCCTCAGACGATGCTGGGGGCCGCGGCGGCTCTCCCCGCACCATCGGCTGTGTCCGTGGCGGCTCCGGCTCCTGCCCATCCACCTCGGCTTGTCCGAGCCGCGCAAAGGGACATCGCGGGGACCAGCGGCTCCAAAACCAACAGGCAGCCCCCGATCGCTGCGGGACCTCCGAGATGCTCAGAGCACTCAGAGCCCTCCCTGCCGAGGGAAGGGCAGCCCCGGCTCATCCCGACCCCACGCCACGGGCGGCAGCCCCCACTGCCCTTCCTGCCCTGTGCCTGATCCGGCGGCCGCTCCGACCTCGTCTTAATGGTCACCGAAGGCTCAACCACGCGGGAATCCACTCGGGGACGCAGGAGCCCACCCGTGGGCTCCAAAGCCGGTTCCGCCAACACCACGAGATGCCGTCCCTGGCTGGGCCAGGCGTGCCCTGAGTCACCGGGGCAGCCGCCCCGGGCACGGTCTGCCCCCAGGGTTCTCCCCAAAATTAAAGCCTCTCCAAGCCAGGGAGCTCAGCGAAACCCCAGGGACAGGCAGAGCTGCCCTGGCCTGGCAGGAGCAGCAGCTCCTCCGGGCCCAGCTGCGGATGCAAATCAAAAGGCAGGAAATTTGACGGCGGTGCCAGTACCTCCGCACCCCGGGAACGCCGAGAAGGACCGCCGTGCCAGTGCCGGCCACCAGCGCTGTCGGCAAGCCTTGGGAAAAGGGGAAGCTTGCGGGATGCTCAACCGCTCTGGTCATGCTCCAGCCCAGCAGAGCCGGACCCGCATGGACCGAGGGACCCCCCCAGACCTCCCGGCATCCTCCAGCCTTCACCTCCAGCACCATCCCAGCTCCAGGAGAGCCAGGGCTCCAGCCCCATCACTGGAGAAGGATTTAACCATCACAGGCCACCACCCGTGCGCCCACTCCAGATCTCCAAGCACTTCGTCCTGCTCCTTCTCCCACCCGTCCCTCGTGCCCGTACAAGCGCTGGCTCTGAAACCCAGTGGGTTATTTTTAACCCAAGCGACCCAGCCCGGTAAAAATCCCCTCTCCGCTCTGTACCTGGGGCGATTTGGCCGGCGAAAGGCGCGGGGGCATTACCGGCTGAAGCGGCACGATCCTCTTTCACCCACCGTTATCCGACAGATGCGACCCGGCAAAAGCCGCCGGCAAAATGGTGACGGGGTCAAGGCGGCGGCGACGGCACGAGCGGGGAAAAATAAGACGCAAGGTCAAGGGCAAACCAAGGACGCGGTGGTTTTGGGGGGAACTTCAGGGTGCACCCCGTCCCAGTGAGGCCGGGAAAATTGGGGGGACGCGAGGACGGAGCCGGTCGCCTTCGGGGTCACCCAGCGTCCTGGCCAGCTGGTCTCGCCACGCCGTCCTGCGAACAGAACTGAAGGAGAGGGGGGGCTGAGAAAAGGTTGGGTTATTTTTAAAAAAGTCATACCAAAAAAAAAAAAAAATTTTTTTTCAGAAAATACAACACTAGAAAAAAATGTACAAACAGGTTTCAAAGACGCTCATAAAGAGGCACAGCGCCCACCGTCCTACACATTTCAAGCCATTTTAACATCCCCCTTACATATTAGAGAGTTCTTTTTTTTTCCAAACCAATATAGATCTTTTTTAAGCAAGATAAAATAAAGATATTTACTACAGATTTTGATTGTCAGCAAACACAATATATTTACTGCATTAGCATTTGCTCACAGTGCAAATGGTACAACAATACATCAGTTCAATATTTCTGATTTTTTCCCTTAAAAATGCTGTATGCATTAACTATCATATTTGCATTACAACATGACAAATGAGCAAATGAAATGTGTGTGAAAATTATCACCTTTTCACAATATCAAGCATAATTTTTTTTAACCTTAGTATAAGGTACTATAAATCCAAGAAATAAAAACATCCACAAAATATATTACATCTGGTATGATTTTTTTTTTCTCTAAGTACTCAACTTTATACAAAAGTCTTTCAAAAAATATCATTCCCTTAGGTTTGTGTGGTTAAACCTGATTGTGGTTTTTTTTGTTCCTTTCGGTTCACATAAATTAGACTGCATTCTTTCTCTTCTCTTTATTTTTTGTACGTTTTTAATGTTTTTTTTCACATGCAGACATCAAACCTGGATAGCACGACCTTTTGGCAACAAAGATTTTTTTTTAAGTCATTATTATTTTTGCTTAGTTTAGCTTAAATGTCTGAGCACAGTTTTATTAAAACAAAAGAAGAAAAAAATCAGAGCAGTCATGCAATGACATGCACATACCAGAAGGAGAAAGAAAAAAAAAAAATAAAATAGAGGACTAATTGATTTTTCTCCTCCGTAGTTGGTTGGTTGTTTTAAAGTGACCAAATAAAATAAAAATATCTCACATTATAAAAAGTATTCAGCAAAATACTGGGTTTTTTTCTGCATTTCTGTAAAGAATTTCCCTTCTGCTGGAAAAAAAAAAAAAAAAAAGAAAAGAAAAAGAAAAAAAAAAAAACAACAAACCCAAAAGCTGCTGCCGGGACATCGCTCCCCGCCGCCGCCCCCCGAAGTTACGGGGGACCCGCAGAGCCGCCCCCCCCTCCCCTTGCCCCGCCAGCCCGGCCTGGGGGGGCCCGAGCCCGCTTACCTCCGCCGTGGGGAACCGGTGCTTGGGGGGGGGAGGAGGGAAACTATAGGGGGGGAGGCACAGGGGGTCGGATCCAGGCCCAGCGAGGCAGAGAGGAGCCGGATCGGCTCCATCCCTCCATCCCCACCCGGAGGGACGGGATCCAGGCGAACCCAGTTCCTTAGGGAACCGGGCGGGTGGGATCCAGGAGGGCCCGATCCTGAGCAGCCCAAGCCCTTGGGAAAGCGGGTGGGTGGGATCCAGGAGGGTCCGATCCTGAGCAACTCAGCCTTTTGGGTCGGATCCGGTTAGCTGGGATCCAGATCAACCGGGATCCCGGGGATCTGTAACCCGGACAAGCCCCGATCCTGGCCAAACTGGGTGCGGGCAAACTGGACCGGGGAGATGCGGGATCCGGGCAAACTGGAGCCGGGAGAGCCGGATCCGGGTAATCCGGGTCTGGGCAATCCGGGATCCGGGCAACCGGGATCCGGGCAATGCGGGAGTAATCCGGGTGCAGGCAGCAGGGAGCCGGGTCCGGGTAAGGAAGGGTGCGGGCACCCAGGACCCGGGCAGCGCAGGTCCGGGCAGTGCGGGTACAGGCAGCCGGGATCCGGGCAGTGCGGGCAATCCGGGTGCGGGCAGCCCGGGTGCAGGCAGCCCGTGTGCGGGCAATCCGGGTGTGGGCAATCCGGGTGTGGGCAATCCGGGTGTGGGCAATCCCGGTGCGGGCAGCCTGGGTGCGGGCAATCCGGGTGCGGGCAATCCGGGCGCGGGCAATCCGGGTGTGGGCAGCCTGGATCCAGGTGATGCGGGTGCCGTCGATCCAAGCGCAGGCAGGATCTGGGTGCGGGCAGCCTGGAGCTGGTCAATCCAGGTGCGGGCAGAGTGGACCCGTGCAGCGAAGCTCCCGGTATCCTGAACCCGGGTGGGGGGGGGGTGAGGCTACCCCAGGGTCCCCCCCCTCCGGGGAGCCATGCGGTGCGGAGGGCAAGGGAGGAGAGGGGGTGTCACCGCGCCGCCCCCCGCGGTCCCTCAAGCGCACGTGGTGACAGCGGGGGCGAGGGCGACGGGGGGCGAGGTGGCGGCGGCGGCGGCGGCGGGGGGCGCGGCGGGGGGCTGCCCGGCCGAACCCTTCTCGGCCTTCTTCTCCTTCTGCTTGAGGTGGATCTTGGCGTGCCGCTTGCGCTCGTCGGAGCGGGCGAACTTGCGGCCGCAGAACTCGCAGGCGAAGGGTTTCTCGCCGGTGTGGGTGCGGATGTGGGTGGTGAGGTGGTCGCTGCGGCTGAAGCTCCGCATGCAGATGCGGCACTGGAAGGGCTTGTGGCCCGTGTGGATGCGGAGGTGGCGGGTGAGCTCGTCGGAGCGGGAGAAGCGACGGTCGCAACCCTCGGCGGGGCAGGCGTGGGGCCGCTCGTGGAGCGGCGTCTTGCTGGGCCGGTTGGGATACTTGCGGGGTCGGATGGGCTTGAGGGTGAGGGGCGGCTGCGGCAGCCCCCCGAAACCCGGGTGGATCTGCTTGTCCTTGAAGGCCTTGATGGTCTCCAGCGGGGTGATGGGGGGCGGGTTGACGCGGATGGGGTCCAAGCTCTGGAAGGGTTTGTGCTCCGTGATGGTGCCCATGTCGTTGGGGTGGTGGTAGAGGTTATAGTCTGGGATCATGGGGAAGAGGTTGCTGTCCAAGGCGGGCTTGGCCGCCTGGTAATCCTGGGGGGAGTAGGTGAGGCCGGGGTTGCTCTGGGGGTCGTGGAAGGAGACAGGCTCCGGGTAGAGGTCACTGCAGGAGGAGTAGGGCGGCAGCGCGGGGTACATCTGGTCCACCTCGCCCTGCGGCGGCCCCATGCTGCCCGCTGAGCTCTGCGTGCTGGTGAGCGCGCCCGAGGACGGCGGTACCCCCAGGATGCCCGCGCTCATCAGGCTGATGATGTTGTCCTGGCACCAGTTGGAGGGCGAGTCGAAAGCGAATTTCCCCAGGTAGGTGACAGTCTTGTTGCCCGGGGCGGGTTGAAAAGTCCCCGAATAAGAGGACAGTTCCTGACCGGCCTTTTCGTTCGCTAAGCCAATGTCCATAACATTATCTGCAAAGAGCCAGAGAAGCGGGGCAGGGTGAGCCGGGAGGGCCGCGCCGCCCCGGGGAGGGCGAGGGGGGGGCCACCGGGGATGCACCGGGGATGCTCCGGACCCCCCCCCCGCCCCGCTCCCTCCTATCCCTCGCTTCTTCCACAGCCCCCAAACTCCGCTCCCCGCGTACTGCGGCGCTGGCTGCCGAGGGTCCCGGCCACGGGGGGCCGGGCTGCCGCCCCCGCGGGAAGCGGCCCCCGGGCTGCCCCGGGTGGGGAGGGAGAGGGGAGGGGGGACACGGGAGACACACCACCGCCGCCCCGCAGGTGGGGCCGGGGGAAGGAGGTACCTGCGGCTACAGGTAGGCTTCCTCCCCGTCCAGCCCCCGGCAGCGCTGGGCACTCCGCGGAGCCGGCTGCGGCCGCCGACGCCGTTACCGACTCGCCGCCTTCCCTGCGCCGAGCCCCGGCGAGGAGAAACGGGGAGGGAAGGGGGGGTTGGGGGGGTGGGTGGGTTTAGCCCGGCAAAGCTCCGGGTGGGAGCGGGGACACGCGGGGAGCCCCCCCCCCCCGCGCTCACCTGTGCCCCCCGTGTGTGTGTCCCGTGTCCCCCGTTCCTCCGTGTGTCGTCCCCCCCCCCCCCATCATAAGCCCGGCGCTCCGGGAAAGTCGGCGCCGCGTCCCGGGGAGCCCACGCCGCCGCCGCTGCGGGGTTTTGCTGGGGGGGGGGGGGGGGCGGGCGGCTGCCACGGCCACACGCGTCCGCGGTGCCTCCGCACCCCCGCGGATCCCGGCGGGGGCGGGCGGGCGGGTGGCCCCTCCGTGCTACGGGGGGCCCGGCCGTTTTCCGACACCCCCCCCCCCCTTCCCTCCCCTCCCTCTCCGTGTTCCTCCTTCCCCACGGAGCTCGGCCGCCCTCCCCGTACCTGCGGCGGCGGCGGCTCGGCAGCAGCGCTCGGCGGAGCCCTGCAGCGATCGCGCGGAGACACGGCGAGGAAAGGGGTGGGTGGGTGCGGGGGGGGGGACGCTCCCCAGCCCCAGCTCTTCCCTTCCCTCCGAGGCTCCATGACACCCTACCCACAGCGTCCTCCTCCTCGCCCCACCGGCTCCCCCCCCCACCTCCTCCCCTTCTCCCCATTTTCCTCCCACCACCAACCCCCCCCCCCCAACCTTACCTGCAGCCATCTGGTTGTAGTGAGCCACCGAGTCGCTGCTGCTGGAGAAGATATTCAAAGAGTTGGGGATCTCCTCTGGGTACAGATTGTCAGGCAATTGGTTCATCAAAGTGTTCATGGTCCCCGGCAGCTTCTCCAGTAGTTTGCCTGTCATAGCACTGGAGGAAAAGGCTGGTTCAACGTGGCTCCGAGCTCAGCTCCCGAGGAAACAACATCCGAGTGGCAAATCCGTGCGAGGGAAATCATGCAAGAGAAAAAGTTGGGGCGGGGGCGGGGGGGGGGAGGGAGGGGGGCGGCGAGGAGGAGGAGGGGGGGGAGCCGGGGGTGGCCGCGGAGGAGGGGGTGCGGGGAGTGGGGGGGGGGGGGGTGCGGTCCTCCGTGGGTCCCTGGTGGTGTTTCCTCGAGGGGGAGGGGGCGATCTGGCTGGCAGATGTGGTTGTAGAAGCGGGTGGGAGGATTTAACCCCTCCTCTCGTTCGTTCGCTCGCTCCCGCTCCCCGTCCCCGTCCCCGTCCCCGTCCCCGTCCCCGCTCCCTCCCGCGCTCGGCTCCGCTCGCAGGTTCCCTCGCTGCCGCCCGACTGCTCCGCCGGGGACTCCGCAGCCCATTTATCCGGGCGGCGGGAGCGCTCCGTGACGTAGCTGCCCATATATGGACAGACAAAGCCGAGCCGAGGCCGAGACGTCACAATGGAAGCTCCGCACAATGGAACATTAGAAAGCAGGAAGCGGGGCCGGCCGCGCGCGGGGACGGGCAACGGGGAGAGCGGCACCGGGAACCGGGCACCGGGAACCGGGCACCGGGCACCCTGCACCGGGAAACGGGCACCCTGCACCGGGGCACCCTTGCATCGGGGCATCCCGCACAGGGAACCGGGCACCCTGCACCGGGAACCGGCCACCGGGTATCCTGCACCGGGGCATCCCGCACCGGGAATCGGGCACCCTGCACCGGGCATCCCGCACCGGGCACCTTGCGGGGGTCTCCCCCCTCCGCAGTCACGGCCCACCCGCCCAGCCATGCCATCCCACCCGCGGAGGGCAGGTGGCGGCGGCGGCGGCTCCCCCCCGCCGGCCCGGGAAGAAGCGGGGGCAGCCCACCCGTGCCGTGCCTGTCCCCGCGTCCTCCCCCGGGGATGCTCAGAGACAGGCCCTTACCTGGAGATTTTACCCCCACGCACACACTCCTCCGTTCCCTGGAGAGCGGGGGGGGGGGGGAGAAACCGGCCACAAACCCCATCCCGCAACCCAGGAGAAGCGGGATGGGAGATGTGCGGGGCAAACAGGAGTTTGGGCACTTTGGTGGGAAGGAGGGGGGTCAGCGGGGAAGGCTCTGGAGCGGCAGAAGCCTAAAATTCCTTCCCTAGCTAGCTCCGCACCGAGCTGGCCCCCTCCCCACGGCCCGGGTCCCATGGAGAACAGTGCTTTGAATACTTTAAAACAGGTAACACTTGTTGGTCGCCTGTGATTTTAACCTCACCTCCCCCCTTTAAAAGTTTGGCACTTCCAAGGCGTCAGTAATTAGGTGGTTTCGTGCTAAGTGTGCCAACTGATGCTATCTTTAAAACCCTCCGAGTTATATAGCAAATGTATGGAAAAATGCTGTGTTGCAATAGCTCCACTTACCCAATTCCTGCAGGGCCGGCTTTGCAATGGGAGTGAAATCCGTGCTACGGGAGTGCTGCAGCTGGAGGGGACCGGGCACTGGCTGCCGGCTGCGGGAGGGGGGGGAGTCCGGGGTGGGGTGGGGGGAGGCACTGGGGAGGAGGGTGCCGGTACTGGGAGGCCCGGGGATTTTGGCCCTGCGGTGCCAGCAGCCTCTCGGTTTGGGGGGGGATGCTGCGGTGCAGGGGGTGGTGGGGGGAAAGCATGTACTGGGAATGGGGGTCAGTGAGACCCCACGGTGGTCTCTTTGTGAGTGGGGGGGGGGTGTGGGGGGGTGACCCGTGTGCTCTATCCACTCCAGCTCCCCCCATCCACTGCAGCCCCCCCCACCCATTGCATCGTCACCCATCCATCTCAGCAGCCCGCTTTCATCGGAAGCCCCCTCCATCCTTCGCAAACACCCCCCCATCCCTCGCAGCCCCCTTCCACCCTTACCCCCCCATCCTTTGCACACCCCCCCCCTTCTTTTACCACCCCCCCACCTTGGAACTCAAACCCACCCCCCCCACCCGGGGGACCGCGGCTGCAGAAGCGGCTGCGGGGGGTGGGTGGTGGGTGCGGGAGGCGGCGGCGGGTGACGAGGGGGGGGAAAGCGGGACGGCGGCGGGCGGGCAGCCGAGGGGAAGAACCATACAAGGTCTGGATCCGGCCCCGCCTCCGCTGCCTTCTTTGGCGGCCGGTTCCGGTGCCCCCGGCGCTGGGGAGGTGCGGGGCGGGTGCGCAGCGCCGGGCGGCGGGGCGAGGAAGAGGAGGAGGAGGAGGAGGAGGACGATGGGGGACCCCACTGCCTTCCCCCCCACCTGTCTTCCCACCCGTTTGTTGTTTTTTGGGGTTTTTTTTCCCTCCATCAGAGCATTCCCACGGGTGGAGGGAGCCCGGCTGCAGCGGCGGGGTTGGGGATGCTGCGGGTTTCCCACCCCACACACCCCACCGCTGCGTGACCGGCTCCCACGGGCACCCAGATCAGAGCAGCCCCCCCCCCCCAAAAAAAAAAAACCCCATGAGCTGCCCCTCCTCAACCATCAACCAACAACATCACCACCACCGCTTCTCTCCAGTTCCTCCAGACTTTATACTGGAGGGGGTGAGGGTTTGCTCGGCCTTACTGGCAGGCACCGGCGAGGCTTGCGTTGGGAATTGCTGTGCCGGAGCAAGAAGGCACTGGTCCGGCTCCTCACCCCACGACAGATCAACCCGGCATCCCCACGGATGCCAGGCTGCCCAGTCCCACTTTTGGCTCCTGCTGACCCGGGTGTGTATCTGCCCCCTGCGCCGTGGGCGGAGGAGTGACGGTGCCACGGGCGTGTGAACGTGAACCCGTACCCCACCTCACTCTCCCCAATCGGCACCTGCTCCCCGCTGGGAACGCAGCCGTCCCCCCGCCGAACCTGGGCAGCTGGGGCTGTGGGTGCAGAGATAACACCCCAGCCCCTCGCGGCAGGGTTTAAGCTCGATTCAAAGCTCCTGAGTCATAAGGGCCTGGTTTACACAAGGAGCTGGGCTAGGAGGGAGGCACGCCGCTAAACCCAGCCTGTGAGAACGGCCTAATCCCGCACAGACACCGTCTCAGTTACTAATAGTGGTTTGATGCCAATTGATGGGGAACGGCCTTAAGCCAAAATAAACCGAGGCGGCCTTAGACTGGCATGAAAACAGCCGCGTGGGGGTTGGACTGGCTTAGTTACAGCTCAGCTTAATGGGTCGGAGCGTCCTGAGTGGAGTAGTTTACCCAAAGGGAGAAAAAAAAAAATAAAAAATCTCACCTGGGATGCTCTGAATGGTTTTAAATTACAGTCCGGTCCGGATGGAGGCTGCAGCTGAGCAGCTTTCACTTATTTTGATCATCCCACATGCCTGTCTCTTAGGCCATGCGAACCCCAACCTGATCGGGGTGTTTCAGTAATGTAAATAATCATTGCTGGCATCAGTGATTTCGCAGCATGGATCCAAGTGCATGAAATGCTGCCGGCCCTTCCTCAAAGCTGATGCAGAGTGTCCCACAACACCATTGCCCCTGCATTTCAAAAGCTCGTCATGTTAATAAAGCAAGGAAGGCAGAGCTGGCCGAGCCTCCAGCTTGGCCCCTGAACCAACTGCCTCGTTAACCCCAGAGATAACGGGAAGAGTAATGCCATGACACCCAGGCAGCACGGGTAAGCCCGACCTCCTCTGCCCCTGGCACCCGTCTCCGACCCCCTGCACCTCATCTCTCCCCACCCGCCTGTGCAGAGGTTGGGACAAGCCCTGGCATTATTTAATAGTGTCCCAGCTGGGTTCAGTCTGCATAAGACCCACACCAAGAAAGTACTGGCAGCTTCCCCTGAGCAAGGAAGCAAACACAGCCACCCGTGCCAGTGCCGAGACCCCCCCAAGCTCCCGCTGCCCCCCCCAGCCCCTGGTCCTCCCTATGCGATGCCGAGAGTGATGCACCCATCCCCGTGCATGGTGTGCCAAAACCCCACCAGCACCCTGGGGGGCTCGGGGCCGTGTCCCTCTGGGTGCTGTCAGCTGATGGGTGATTTTTCCCCGCTCTTCTCGGTCTTGTGACCAGGCTCTGCCGCCCTCCGGGTGATTCATGTGCCGTGAGCCCTGCAGGTGCACCAGGCTGTGCCACAGCCGGGGCGAGAGGCCACGCTGCACACAGGGTCTCCGGGGACCGCCGGGGCTTTTAAAAGGGGAACTATTCAGTTTTTTTTCACCTAATTAATGACAGCATAAATGTACTTATAGGGAGGAGAACATGAGCCTGGTTTTCACGCCTTGTGGCGAGGCACATGGGATGCTCGTCCCCATTAAAGTCATGCCTAAACCTTGCTGGTGGTCTTGAGCCGAGAGATGAGCTTGGACAGAACCGAGCCTTGGAGGCTGAGGGACACAATGAGATGCTCGTCACCATCCTGCTGTGCAGTTCAGTGTCTTGGGAGCTCCGGGAGCCTCTGCACAGTGCATGGCTGTGGCTTTTGGGCTCTGGGGACCCAGCGTGGTGATGTCTCTGGTCCTGGATTACAGAGGATGCTCAGACATGAAGCTTGAGGCACGCACATGGAGGCTTTCCTCCCCAGCCCCTTGGATTTGCTGTAGATGTAGATCTGGGGCTGGTAAGGTCACAGAGTCGTAAACAGAGTGTAGCTGGTGGGGACCTCAAAGGTCACCTACCTCCTACCCCCAGGCATGACTGTACTGGGGCCATATGCGTAGGCGGCTGCTTGGATGGACGACAACACGAGCTCTTCTCAGGCAGCTTGGAGAAGGGGAACAAATAAACCCCAAATCTTTCAGCCACCCGAACCACGAGGTGGGTGTCGCAGAAGTATCTGATGAAGCCACCGTCGTTTCTCAGGGCTGCAAGTGTTTTGTTTGCAAGTGGTGAGGCTGCACGGGCGGGATGCGGTGTTTTGGGGGTGTCAGCTCCCTCTGCCAAACACCAGCTGCCCAGATGTGGCAGATGCTGCATCAGCAGCAATTTATTCTCTGGGTAACCCGTGGCCTTGGATGTGAGAAGATGCTCAGCACCAGCAGGGATGGGATTCAGGGTAATCTGTAATTTCTGGAGGAGGAGAGACTTTCTCCGCTGCTGTTGGGCGTGGGAAATCCTCATTTCAGGCCAAACTCTGGCTTGGGAGAACTCCAGCCAGGAGAAACTGCTGGGCAGCCTTCCTGATCCCGGACCAACACCCTCCCGGCACGGCCTGCGTCCTTCCACAACACCGTCACCCGCCTCACCTAGGTTTTCCTGATTTGCCTGTGAAAATTACACACCCTCCTCCTCCGGAAATATTCAGAAACACTTGCACTGAAATATGCATGGCAAAGGAGACGGACATCTCCCTCCTCCCTCCTCTCTGGGGGGTGGCAGTGGGGGGGGGCGGAGAGGAAGGGATTCACGGGCAGAACTTGCTGCCCTGGGGTCTTGCTGCCAACAGGTCGGTCCCAAAAGGCAGGTCCCCATGTGCCAAACCCCGGGGGGGTTGGTGGGGGGCCAGCCAGGCAGTGGGGTACTGCGGGAGCACCGTGGGTGGCTGCGGGAGGCCCTTTCCTGCCTCAGTTTCCCCTGTGGCAAGAGAGAGAGAGATCAGCCCTGCCTCACCCTGTGCAGCAGCAGTATGAAAAGCTTGGGGGGGTGGGGTGGGGAGGGGGTGCCCAAAAGCCCCTTTGGAGCAGACAGGAGCTGCTGCAAACCCACCCTGCTGAACCTGGGGCAGCGCGGCAGCCCGGGGCACCCTGCGCAGGAAAATGGGTGCTGGGTGGCCGGGGCTGGTCCCTGAAGGTGGCAGCACTGGGAGCCGGCTGGAGGGCAGGGAAGCACCCACAGCAGCATCGGGTGCGGAGGGTGATGCCAGGGGAGGCTCTGCCTGCACCCACCCCCTGCTCCCCGGTCCCCACACCGCCGCCGTCCCCTTCCCCGCATCACCCCGGTGGTGCGGCACCAAGGACGTGCCGGTTGCGCTGCGCCAGCCCAAAGAGCATCCCACAATTTACCGCTGCTCTCAGGGCCTGGGGTCAGTGGGTGACTTCGGCTTGCGGCGGCGAGGGGTGCGCTGCCGTACGCACTGGGGAGCCGGGAACCTCTGGGTCATCTAAGTCCGAGACAGGTTTTGGTTTGCAAACCCGGAGGTCTTTCCTGCTATTATCCAGCTCACAGCAACGGAACAATAGCGGTGGCAGCTGGCGCAGTGTGACCCAGAGATAAGGAGACAGTGTGATTAGCAGGAAAACTAAATAGTAGGTCCAGAGCAGAAAGCAGTCCCGAGGGAGCAGCACCGCTGGGAACGACGGGCTTTCCAGCCAGAGGACCACTAGCAGAGATCAGGCACGGAGCTGGCAGAGATGGGGCTGCAAAACCAGGGCTGATGTTATGGGACAAGGACGAACCTCGGCATCGTGGCCTCGGCCAGGAACCCCAGAGCGACCGGGCAGTGCTGCAGCCCCAGCAAGGGGTTTGCAGAGAGACACCACAAAGGCTTTTTTTTAACCTGAAACCAAGAAACAAAAGAGGAAATGGATGTTTGCGTTTCAACTCTGAGAACTGTGCCATGACACACAACTCTGGAGATGTGAGCGGTTCCCTAATGGGAGAGGACCTCGTGGCACAGCCAGCGCCAAAGCGTGGCAGAGACTGTCCGAATCCGCCGCATCCAACAGCGGTGCCGGAGAAGGGGCTCTACCTTGTGCGAACGCGGCACAGAGGCTGGAAAGCCGGAGCAGGGCGTGAATCCAGCACCCGGCAGGATTGGGGTATCCATCTCGGGATGCTGTGCGAGGGGATGGATGTCCTCCCGGCTAGCCGAAGCCAAAGGCTGTGCAGCCTGGGAAAGCGCTGCTCCCGAGGGCTGCAGGGCTTTGCTTTAACCACCGAAGGAGAAACTGGTGAGAGGCCAAAGGCGAGGGATCTGCACAGCCATTGAAACCAGCCCGGGGGGAATTAGCCATTTCCTAGCAATGAGGAAATATGAGGTTAGCTGAGGACCTGCAGGGCTGCGAGGAGGGAATGGGAAGCGAGTCGCTACCGACAAGTGAGGACAAGCCGGCCGGGGGCTGCGGGGTGAGACCGTCCTCTGCCCGTGGTGCAGGCAGGGGAGGCTGGCAGAGCCGCGCAGCCATCCAGCACCTTCCACCACACCTCTGGATGCAAACCCCGAAAGGCATCTGCCTCACCCCGCAGACAGCCGGGAGTAAACAGGGCAGCACTGGGCACCCAGGCACGAGCCGAGGATGACGGCTGCTTCTGGGCAGGAGCAAAGCTTGGTGGTCCAGGACCACCGTATCAGCAACCCTTTTTTTCTTTTTTTTTTCTACCAAGGAGTGTTTCGGGCAAACCACATCTGAAGGTGCTCGTGCTCCCGGCAGAGCGGGTGAGGCTGCGAGCTTCCCACTGCTGCGGCTCTGCGCGGACAAACCCAGCCCAAACCGACTCGGAGAGCGAGGTGAAAGAGGAAACAAAACCCCAACACTGTTTGTCTCTGTTGAGCATCCCTTGATGGGATGTCTGGGCATCCAGGGCAGCGTCTCATGCAGGCGCAGCCGCTTGCCCTCAATAAAAGCCAGCGTTTGCATCCCGGGGCGCTGCAAGAGCCCGGCTGAACGGCTGCCAGCCCCAGCGAGCGGGCTGGGGGGCTGGGACCCCCAAACCTCCAAGCTCTGGTGGGACAGCAAGGTGGACTGGGATCCTCCAGACAGCCCCACAAAGCTCCTCTGATGATATGCAGTATTTTGGAGGCCCAATAAGGATTAGTTATTATTGCTAATTAATGAAACCATCACACCAGGACCAACCTGCACGGCCTTTGCTGCCCGCTGGCCCCCTCCGGGTGCTGGCACGGTGCGCAGAGGTGGGGACGTGGCCCCGTCCTCGCCTCGCCCGCCTTCCCCTATTACTTCAGGAGCCCTAAATTCCTGCTCCAGCCCAGGCTGCCTCTCCCAGGGCCCGCCCAGCTGCCGGGTCACCGCTCACGGAGCGGCAGGGACGCGGCCGCCGTATCCGGCACCTCGTGGCTGCCGGCGAAGCCGAGCAGCCGGCTCCTGGTGCATGCACCCACCGCCAACACCACCCCCGTGCATGCACCATGGCACGTCGGGGACCCCCAGGCTGGCGGTTTCACGTGTCCACAGCATGAGGCTTGAGGGCTGGGGGCTCAGCACGGGGCATCGGAGCATCCCACCAGCGGTGCCCATCACCCACCCCGTGGCCGATCCGGAGAGCCTGGTCCCTTCGTGGTGCCGTGGGGATGCTGATGCTCAGCTCGCCTGGAAAATCTCCTATGTTGGCATCCAAAATGGGCAGCGTTGTTTACCCCCGTGTCATGCCGCGGTGTTTCCACCAGCACATGGGGATTAAGAATCTTGACCTATTTCCCGGGGGGTGCAACAAGGCTTAATTCACTGAATGCTTGAGGAGTGCATAAGATCTGCAGATAGAGCCATTATGAAGTGTGAGATATCATTAATTAATTCATAGGTTGATATAGTTATGCGCTTAGATCATCATCAGCTGATCCTGCTAATCTCTTCTTGTGCAAGTACCTGTGCAAGGGGGAGCTGCTGCCTGGCATCCCTTTGCTCCTGGCGAGCTGGATTGTTCCCGCATCGTCCCCATGTGCCACCGAGACCGGGGGGGGTGGGGGTGCAAGGGGTGGCCCCCAGTCCCTGTTACTTAATATCCCCTGCCCCTAAATCTGCATTTTCCCAGGGTGGTCCCACCAGAGGGGAGATGCCTCCTGCTCTCCATCAGGGGATGGGACCCAGGGCTGCCTCCCCTTGAGCCAGGGGCTGAGACTTTTTCTCATTAGAGTAATTATTTCAATAATCATTAAAAATAGGTAATTATTACCCTGTTATCTTAGGGGTTGTGTTCAGCGCAGGCTTCTTCTGGCCTCCAGCCCAGTTTTGGAAAGAAACACCCCCCATGCACAGCTGGGAGCTGCCATTGCTCCCCAGGAACATTTGATTTTCACAAGCTCATTATTATTTTTTTTGAACCCCAAGTCTTCCTCTTCCTCAGCCATCCCACCAGCTGGGTGGGTTTGCTCAGGGAAGGGGCTGGAAGCGTTCAAACGCAACACCTCGCGACCCCGTCCTGGGGAGAGCAAAGGGGAGCCGGGCTCCATCCCGCAGCCATGCCTGGGGCTCAGCTCACTGCCGCAGCCCCCCCAAGTCCCCAGGAGCATGTACTCCCGTGGGCCTGTGGCCTTTCAATTCCCTTGGGCTCTGCAAGGCTGGTGCACGCATGGCGGGATGCCCGGCAGATGCAGGCGGAGAGGCCAGCGGTGCCGTGGGTACCACGTTACACCCCATCGAGCCCAAACACACCTGAGCTCACCCAGCTCTATTTTCTCCTGCCCCCTTCCTGGACCTTCAGATGAAAAAATAAAAAAGCCACGACAGTGGAAAGTCAAGCTAACAAATACAAATAAAACTTCCTCTGGATGCTAAAAATGACAGACGTAGACAGAGAAAAAAAATTATATCGGTGACAATAACAGAGCGCGGAGCTATTTCAGTGCTGGGCTGTTCCATTGCAGCACTCGGCGCTGGGGTTGTGGCTGCTGAAAACCAGCCACTTCCCCAGGGACGTGACGTATTTCCTTTCCATCACAAACTGATTTAGAAGCAAAACTTTCTACATTTAGGCAGTGAGAGACTCAGCTTCTCTTTTCTCTCTCACACCAATGGTGAGCAAATGGAAGGAGAGATAAAGGGGGTGGGACCAGCACAAAGTGACTGTACGTGGCTTCCTCCTTTTTTTTTCTTCGTTCTTTCTAAATTATCAAAAAGCGAACCAAAAAACCACAATTAATATTTTCCACGCCGTGAAGGCCTTGTGTGCATCCAAGTGAGAGTTTGTGGCTCTGGGCTGGCCGCACCGTGTGTTTGCAGCCCTGTGCGTGCCTGGTGCAAGGCCAGCGGTGCCTCGTCCTGCGTCCCCGCAGGGCATCGTCCCACCACGGTGCCCGCTGCAGCCACCCAGGCAGATTCATGCTCTGGACCATCCCCATCCTCATCTCCATCTTCATCTGCATCCCCATCCCCATTCCCATCCCATCCCCATCTCATTCCCATCCCCATTCCCTTCCCATCCCCATCTCATTCCCATCCTCATCCTCATCCCTGTCCCCATCCTCATCCCCGCCAGTGACACACAAGGGAGAGGATCAGTCTGGGCTTGCGGCGTCTAGCGAGAGCAAGCCTGGCTCAGACTGGGCAGACGCGGCGTGCGTCTAACTCCTCTCATCTCCAGCTCAAATTAAAACCAAGAATGATGGCGATAATTTCCTAGAAGGATAAACATCCGATCGCCTTTTCTCTCTCGTTCCACCAAAAATAAACACACCAGCCACAAGGAATTAAAGGCAGGGAGGAAAGGATGACTATAGTTTGACTGCAGGATGTCAACAAAGCATGACCTTTCATTTACACCGGTCCCTCCACATTAACCTAACGGGCCAATTACACCCTCAACAGAGGGTAAGTATAGAAAAAGAGAAGGAGAAATCCAACTTTAGCAGACTTCCATGACATCTCTTAGTGTCATTTCCTCTGCTGCTAATCTTAGTGCCGATGGCAAGCCGGGCAGCATGTTTTGTATTTTTTTCCCTGGGTTGTGGTATGTTACCCAGCTTCCTTTTTTTGTTGCTCTTCTTCCCGCTGCATCCTGCAGGTTCACCCAGCGGCGTGTGCCCGGGGTGAGCCGGGACCCCCTGGCTCCCACATCCTCTTTCACACCTTGCAGCCCGTCACCCCGATCCTTCCTGGCGGGGACCGAGGCCGGCAGAGTTTTGCAGGACCCATGCGACATGCGGCTGGAGTGATTCAGCCCCTGCGAGGTAAACAGACATTTCCTGCTGGAGGGAAAGTCCCGGCCATGTTTAAACCCCCCTGGCACAGAGTGAAAGCCGCTCTCGCAGCCGGGGAGGGCAGCCAGGCAGGCACAGGGAGCGAGAAGGAGATGGCACAGACCTGTTTTCTCTCTTGCATCAGGAACAGGTTGCTCTGGGACAGACCCAGGGACTGATGCAGGGGTGAGATGCAGCAACAGGAGCATCGCCATCCCCTCCAAACGACGCTAGACCTCCCTGCGAGGCTGTGAGCAAGTCATTCCCTCGTGCCTTGGTTTCCCCTGCCTGCAAAATGCCCCCCCCCCGGGTTCTTGCTCCCTGTGGTTTGTTCAAAGTGCCCCTGGATGCGGTCCTGGCCATCAGCAGGACAAAATCAGCTTTGTCACAGCGGAGCCACCAAGGACACACTGCAAGGAGGACTTGCAGGCGGGTGAATCCAAGCCTCAGAGAAAACCGAGTCTTAGATGAAAGCCTAATTAAAGAGCTAATTAAAGGGGAGGTCCAGCTAAGTGGCCAGTAGGCAGAGCTCTTCTGATTTACAGCTTTAATTTCGGTTTTGCTTTCCAAGAGAAGCGGGCTGAGGCAGCGAGCAAGGGCAAAGGCAGGGCAGGGCCAGAGTCAGGCCAGGGCAGTGCCTGGTTCCCACGCTGCCGCCCTGCGTGGTGCTGCCGAGGGACCCCCCGGCCGGGCACCACGGTCCTGCTCCGGAGCCCCTGGCTGACATTGGGCCATGCCTGGCATCACCTGCACGAGGGTCTTGCTGGCAACACCCTGTCGTGTCGTCCCCCCCCCCAGCTGCAGGGGGGTATGCTCCATCCCGTGCTGCTGGCACGGACCCCAAAGCAACCAGATTCACCCGGTGCTGGCCCGGCATCGCCCCACGCTCCCTGCCGGCAAGGAGCCCATGCAGCCCCGTGCGCTCCATCCATGTTTTATTCCGAAAGCTGCAGGCATTAAAGCTCAAGACCCCCACGGTGCAGGGGGAACATGCTGGGGGTCAGGCCAGAAATAGGGTGAGGGGACAAGAAGGTGATGCCGTTCTTCCCAGGGCACCGCTCGGGATGTTACCCTTGGAAGGAAAGAGAAACCCCTCTCAGGTTTTGGAAGCAGAGGGGCTGGGATTTCTGCTGGGAATCTGGGCTGGTAGAAGGGTGGGTGCATCCTCCGTGGGTCCCGGGGTCTCCTCCTGGTCTGGACAGAGGTGGCTCTGCGGTGCGGGGAAGAGAGTGAAGCTGCACAGGGGAAGGGCACGATGGCTGGCGCTAATCCTCGTAATATTTGGTGAGGAACTGGGTCGAGGCCACCGGGGAGCCCAGCCGAAACTGCTCCACGAAGCTCTCCATCGCCCAGGCTCCTGGGGAAAGAGGGACAGAGGGTAAGCTGGGCTGCGAGACGGGCCAGATCCAGGCTGGGGCTGCACGCTGCATGCCATGCGCCGGCTGCGGCTCTGCCCGAGGCGTTGCAGACCACATCCTGCAAACAGCGGCAGGCGGGGAGGCACCGGGCTCTGTCCCGTGGGGCCAGAGGGCAGGGAGCCATGGGGATCCCAGCCCTTAGCATCCCCGGGGTGGGGGGTAAATGGCATTGCCCCCCCTCTCCGCCCCTGCTGACCTTTGGAGCCGACCTTCCCACGGCTTCCTATGAGTCCACGCCTGGAAATCCCCCGGCAGCACGTGGGGGAGACAGCAGGAGATCCCCCAGCCCCTTCGCTCGCATGCACTGAGCTGTTGCTCCACAAATTTTTGGAGCCAAGAGCGTTCTTCATTCCTGACCCCCCCTCTCCGCGGCTGCCTGCCCTGACCCAAGGATGCCAGAGATCTGGGGGCAGCTCATGGCTGGAGACAGCCTCGGTTTTTCCTACACTGGAGGTGGCAGGGAAACCCTCTCCGGGGCGGTGGGCAGGAGGGATTCCCTCGTCCCCATGGGCCAAAAATCCCCCTGCACTTTGCAAGGGTTCAGTGTCGCGTGTGGGTCTGGCTGGTGGTTGGTGGAGCATCCTCCTCCTCCTCGGCCAAAGGGGCTTTCCCCGGCAATGATGGGACCCAAGCAGCTCACGCTGCCACCTCTGTCCCTGCCTGGTGGGACACTGGGTAGGACATGGCCCTGGGGTTGCAGGGCGGGGAAAGGGGCCCGTTGTTTATCTGAAACCTGTCCTCCCCTCCTCTCCCCTTCCTGGCGCTGCTCTTTAATGTCACGCTGCAGACTGGCAGCCCTTATCTGCCTTCACATCTCAGCCCCAACTGGAGCAAACCATCCCCTTTGCTCTTGCAAAAGTGCTGAGCAAAACCCGAGCTGCTGCATCACCCGCGTGGGGCGACGATGGCTCGGGGTGCCGGCGGAGCCCAGCTCCCACCCCCCTATCTGCCCCCCACCTCGGGCACTGGGTCAGGCCCTACCGTGAATCACCCCACAGCCAAAAAGCCCCCAGTGGGCTCTGCCAATGTTCCCGGTGCCAGCACTGCACCCTGCGACCTCCTGGAGCTGCAAGAGGATGCGGTCAGGGAGATGCTCCAGTGTCTGGGAAGGAGGTCGCGGGATGCTCGGGCTGGACCCTGCACCCCAGCATGCCAGCTGGGAGGAGATGTTGAAATGCATCAGGCTACGTGTGGCTGGGGGTGTCCCAGACGTCCCCCCCGTCGTCACCACCACCCCCTGAGGACCCAAACCAAGCCGGGGGCAAGGACAGTCCCGCGTTTCCAGCGGCTCTGGCTCATCACCACAGCCCAAGTCTGAGGGGGGAGATGCCCCCACGCAGGATCCCGAGGGGGGCGTTTGGGTTTGCCGGTACCGCTGCCAAGCCAGGCAATGGCTGAGAGCCCCAGCACCCTCCTGCACAGCCATCGGGCCCCGGCGTGTGCCACAAACACCTCCATCCCCAAAAAACACCCCTGGCAAGGAGGAGCAGCCGCTCGCTTTGGGGTCTCAATCCATCCCCCCGCCCCAGCTCCGGGGGTCCCGGCAAGCGTAGTGCCAGGGGAAGGGGTCTCGGGGGGGGGAATGCTCCCGCTGCACCCACAGCCCTTCGGCGGGCGCCTTTCATCCGCTGGGTTTCAAAGCTTTCGGCAAGCCCCGGGGCGGGGGAAAGCAGCCGGTGCCCCGTGGGATCGGGGTGAAAGCGAGACGTGGCGGCCCCCCGACTCCCAAGGGTGCCGGGAGTTGTCATTGATGTTCGGGAAGCCTCCGGAGAGGCACGGATGAAAGGAGCCGGGAGGAGGCAGAACCGCTGCAGGGCTGCGGGCGCTGGCCCAGGCTCTCGCCGCCACGCGTGGGGCCAGGGTTTTTCCTGACCTACTTTCCTACCTGCCATCACACCGGTTGTGCCCGTCCCTCTGCGGGAGACGGGACCGGCTGCAGGGAAAGCCCCCGGGCAGAGCCGCCGGGGTGGCAAAGCCGGGGGTGATACACCGGGTGGCTACCGGGTCTGGGGTCTGCACCCCCCCCCCATACCAGATCCAACCCCTCGGGTGCATCCGCAAACCGGGTGCCCCATCCCGGCATGACCGCCTGTACACCCTGGCACAGGGTGACAACTTTCTGCAAACTGTCCCAAATCATGCCACCGCACCGGTCGGCTCCCAGGACTGGGGACTGCGAGTCACTGGGACCACAGAGCCGGGGAGGGGAGCGGGTGGTTGGCCGGGGAGCCACAGTCACGCTGCTGCCGATCACTCTCCCCACCAAAACAATACGAGGTTTCATCCATGGCTTGGTCCGTTTTCAAGCTCGTTTCCCAGAGGATTATATCATGGCACTCGGCCCTTATCTGAGCACCCGCTGGAGGAAGAGGAGCGCCCGCTGACACCCACACGTGCGGCAGCCACCTGATCCCTGAGCACCAGATGGGGAAACTGAGGCACGAGGCAGCTGCTGGGCTCAGGGAGCTCGGGGACCCTCTGGCCCCGCAGGCGATGGGTACACAAGGCTGTTTCACAGCCCTACCATTGCACCCTGCCCCTCCAAAACGACCGGTCCCCGCCTTCTCCCGGCCCCGCAGCGCTGGGGGCACGTTGCCGGCTGTAATTTATCAGCCTCATCAGCGGGGCCGTTCTCCCTGATAGGAGCCCTGATGCTTTTCTGCCAAGATTAATGATGTCCCAGCGGAGGTAGGCGGGAGGCCGCCAGCTGCTTTGGTCACCATTAACTTGCACCCGGGGACTTCAGGCGGGACCGTGTGCTCCCCGCAGCCCTTCGCTACCTCCCGTCCCAGCCACAGCCTTTCCCTCCCCGCCGGGGCCCAGTCCAACCCGATTTTCCAGCTGGGTGGATCGGAGGCACACAAGGTCGGCTCATGAGTCAATGCTGCAGCCCCGATGCGAAGCCGGAGCTGGAGAGGGATGGAGCCACGGTGAGGGCGACTAGCCGGGCTCATCCCCGGTCCCTGGTCCCCAAAGGACTTGCCGGTCCCTGAAGGCAAACATTTCTGGAAGGCAAAAGTCCATTCCCGGTTGTAAAATGCCTTTCCGGGGTAGGAGGAGGTTTGGGGATGCTGGGGAGCATCTCCCCATGCTCACTGGAGCTGGTGGGCATCTGGCACCGGGGCACGGCAGAGTGGAAGCAGAGGGTGGTAGGGCACTGCCCGGCAGGTGCAATTAAGCCTCAAGATCTGCTAATTAATGTTCCCCTACAAGAAAAAGGAAGGAGGTGGAAAATGAACGGTCTCCATCCTCCCACGGGCTGCAGATGGGTGAAAAGGTCCCCGAAAAGCGGCTGCCATACCACCCCGCCATGGCCGGGCTTCACCGGACACCTGAATTCCCCCGGCTGAGGGATTTTCCCGCAGCTCACTGCAGCAGGCAGCAGAGCCCGACCGCCGGATCGAGAGCTCGCAGCGGGTGCCAACGCCTCGGGATGCGACGGGTGGCTTTGACATTTTGCAGACCACAAACTATTATCTTGCATCTCGCCAAAATACAAACACGGCTTGTAACCCTCCTGGGGAGGGAAGCGGGGCGAGCGGGGAGGAAGGGCTTTGCATTGCCTGACGGTGCTCGTATGGCCTTGGGGACACTCCAAGGGTCCCCAGCTTTGGTCCCAAGCAGGGACAGAGCTGGTGCCCAGTGACAATTTGCGTGCATGGCTGCAGCTCAGCCAAAAAGTGGAGTGAATCAGACTCCAGTGGAGAAACTGAGGCTCTGAGAGAGTTATTTGACCAAGGTTGCACAGTGAAAGAGCTGGCTGGTGCAGGGACTGATCAGAAACGCTCGCAGAGAAGGATCAGAGGTTTTTTTTTTCCTGACGAAACAAGTCTTTCTGCTCAAGAGCCACCCTGGAGAAACACCTCTGCTGTAAACAATTGATTTCACCATTGCCACCAGCGACGGGCTCGCTGCAGGGAGCGGCATCGAGGGGACGTGAGCAGGGTGCTGCAGCCCTCCTCCAGCTCCGCCACTGCCTGCCCACACGCCCTTGGGCATGGCACCCGACCCGCTGCCCATCAGTGCCATCCCAGCCTGGATACCCCCAAGGTAGGGTGGGCACCAGAGACCACCGGCCACCGTGGAGCCATCCTCTCTCCCTTTGAGCTGCCGGCATTGCAAAGCCAGGCCGGGGGGAGAAGTAGCACAGATTTATTTTCCATGCTCGCCATTGCCCCTCGCTTTTTAATTTCCCAGGGATTTGTACAAGGAGCGGCTCTTTCCGAGGAGCAGGGACGCGGCGGACGGGCAGGTCCTGGTTTAGTGCCCTCTTCTGGAGGCTCCTACCCCTCGGCTCCACCACCAAGCTCCTGCCATCCTTCCTGGCACACACGACCTTCCCCAGTTTGGCCCTGCTTGGCCCAGGACCTTTCCCCGTTCGGCCTCCAAAGCGCAGCCCATGCCCTTGCTTGGGCGGAGGGCGAAGGAGGGAGCGTCTCTGCGAGCTGAGCGGTGAGAGGAACGCTCTCGTGGGGCTCCGTGTTCTCCCCGAGCGGGGTCTACCAGGGCACAAGCTGCCAGAGGGATGGATGCATGGCACAGCGCTGGTGGTGCACGGCGCAGGGATGCGGCGCTGGATGCTGGATGCGTCCGGAGGTTGGGATGGGCCAGCGCCGCTCCCTGCACCTACCGGGTGCTCCGGTCAGGACATGGCTCCCTCTCCGGGGTTAGCACCTGGTGGCGATGGGCGCCACCATCTTTGGTGAGATGGAGATATCGCTGCCACCAGATGTAGGACAAAATAAAAGCAACAAGAAGGGGCTGGTTTAAGGCCAAGCAAGATGGAAAACCCCAAGCAAGGCTGCAAGCTGTGCCTGCAGCATCACCAGGTGAACCCACATCTCTTGTACCACAGGAGAAGAGGACCAAGGCAGAGCCACAGAGGAGCTGGCTGTATTTCTCACCCGTAGTCCACTGGGGTCAGGGTCAGGCCCTCCTTGTTTCCAAGTGCTGCCAAAGGTGTTTTCTCCTCTCCCCGTGTGCTGCTTTCGCACCATGGGGTCAGACCCCAGTGCTCAGCCACACAGGGCTGGATGCACCGGCAGTTCGATTGGTGTTCATCCCACTATGGTCCCTGGGGATGGATTTATTTAAAACCCTTCAGAAACCAAAATTTCATCCTTTGACTGCTTTTAGGGCTTATGCCCCTCTTACCAGCTGCCCTGTGAATTAAAGAGATGGGCTGCCAGCGGGTGGTGTTTCAATCCAGCAGCACCCACTGGACAGGCCAAGCCTGTGATGCAGCAGTGAAATGGTTAAAAATAACCTTCAACCAACGACTTAAATACCAGCCTCCGCCGAGACAGCCACAGCTGCCTGACAAACGTCGATGCTCAAGCATCAGATGTTGCGGAGAAAATATCCGCTGCTGTTTTAACGGGTCTTTCCCAGGGAGCCTGGGAAGGGCTGAGAAACTTGAGGATGGGATGGAGACAGCGCAGGGTGGGGAGCGCCCGGCCGCCCTGCACCTCGGGGGACGGGGGGACGGTGGGGGGATCCTCCGCAGGACACATGGGTCTGGTGGCTGAACCCCTTTGGGTATGAAATTTGGGGGCTGGAGGCACACATCCTGCTAATAAAAGGATTTATCTGGAAAAAGCTCTTTGGTGGGTGTTCCAGGCTCCCTTCCCAGCCCCGGGATGCTGGGATGGGGATGCGGGTGCATGGCCCCAGGTGACACCAGTGGACCCCTCTCCTCCCACCATGCCAGGGATGAGGGGCCAGGGAAGCACCCCACTCCGCTAGCGGGGGGGTGGCTTCAATTCATGTCATTAAGAAGCAGAGCTAATGAGCCAGAAAGCAAACCGAAGGGCAGAAATCACCCACAGAGAGACTCGCAGCAGCAGCAGCCCGCTCCGGCCACGGGACAAGCACCACAGCCCCACGCCGGGTGGGTTTCGGGGTCTCTCCCAGCATGGGGGTCCGGGGAGACCAAGTTCCGAGTTTCCCCAAGCTACCCCGCTGCTGCCTGCCTTCCCCCGGGATGTGCAGCGTTGGTTAACACGGCGCAGGAGTGAGTCAGGCCGGCACAGACAAGATGCACCGACCTGACCTGCCGATCGAGCTGTGCTCATGTGGTCCTGGCTGGGAAAGTTTTGAAATTTCCCTTGCCGAGGCCACGTGAACCGCAGTGCCCCGTGCTCCAGCCCGGGCTGCGCCAGAACCATCCGGGGAAGGAATCCACGTTTTGCATTTTGCAGGATGGATCCTTGCCCGTGCCGGGGGTCCCGCAGCTGACCCCACGCCCCAGGGGGCACCCATCTGGGATGAAGCAGTGGGGATGGTCTCATCAGGTCTTGGGGGGGTCTCGGCTGCTTGCCTCCATCCTTGGCGTGCAGCTTTTTGGGAGACGGCAGCTCTGTCCCTGCGCCGCGTGGGGTGGAGAGGAGCTGGGAGTTGGCGGGCGTTGTGTCAGCCTGGTTTGAGCAATCTTTTGCTAAACCATCTCCACGTCTGATCCTTATCTGCGTGCTCCGAGGTGGCGGTGATGCAACTCCCGCGGCTCGGGAAGGGGGGATGTACCAGCAAGGACTCATCCCAATTTCACAGCCCACGAGATCTCTCCCTGCTTCTGATCCCGCTAGCCAGGCCATTACCAGCCATTTTGCCGAGAGTTTCTGCTGCCTTGCAAGGACTTAACACCCCATCCGTGTTCCGTGTAATGATTTGAAGTCCCTTTGCACCAAATGAGCATCGCCAGCCCAGCACTTCTGGCATGCCCGAACACATGGCATTATCCGTAACCCCGGGAAAGCCACTCGGGGCATGGCATGGGGCCGGGAGCGAGGGCACGGCTGTTCCTTACCCAGCGAGACCTGCTCCTTGGGGCTCAGGGCAATGGCCTCGTGAGCCGGCTGCTCGTACAGGCGGAGCTGGTAGCGGTGGTACCCGCTGCGGGGTGGAGGCGTGGGCCGGACGTAATCTGGGGATGCAAAAGATAACGGCTGAGCATCCCGCCCAGCGGGACCCGCTTCCCACCATAACCACATGCCCACCACCCCGCTCCAGGCTGGGATCGGTTCTCCCACCCAGCGCCGTGCACCGAGGCCCCTTGCCACGCATGGGGCTGGAGGGAGAAAGCGCTCAGCAGCTCATGTGTTTCACGGGCAAGAGCAGCCACTGTGCCCCCCCCAAACCTGCCCGCTCCCTTATTGCCGCTCGGATCCCCCCCCCGTCTGCCCGGGGGGCCAGCTCCTGTTTTCCCTCTCCTGAAATAACCTGCCCCCAGCCTCCCGCTGTGCCAGCCACCGCCCTCTCCTCCTCCTCCTCCTCCTCTTTCAACTTCAGAGCCCTGGGGTGCTCCTCACCTCCCTGCCGAGTGCCTCAACCTCTCCTCCATCACCCTTCCTATCCCTGCACCATCCCCGCCATGCCCTCTCCCTGTCCCCCCCATGCTGGGTGCAGCCTCCCCTGGATAGGGGCATGCAGGGACCTGCTTCGGGGGACACACACAGGAGTCTGAGACCCCCAGCACCCCGCCGGTGCATGGCCAGCACCCCTCACCCTCCCGGCTACCCCATGGGGGTCCAGGGTGCCTGGAACTCTGCCGGCTGGGCTCCAGCTGCCGGGCTTTTGAAGTCCTCCCGCACCCAGCTTTGGCGGAGGAGGATGCTCTTGTGGTCGAAGCAGCGGATTCTCAGGTGCTGGAAGTCCGGGGTTGTTTCCTCACCTGGCTACAGATGTTCGACGCGCGCAGGTGGGCACGTCCCCGGCTGCACGCTGTGCTGCATGCACGCCCTTAACCCAGCCAAAGTGGGAGCGAGCAGCGCACAGCTGCCCAGATGTGGGGCCTGCAGCTGGCTCGGGCCATAGGAGCATCGTTGCCGGCTGGTGAGGTCAGAGAGGGCTGGTTGTCCCCAGGAGAGGGACATCCAGGGAGACCCCCCCTGATGCACGCACGGTGCTGCTGATGCCAGCAGCCACCCCTTGTCCTCCGTCGGGGATGGAAGGACGTGATGCCAAGGGATAAGATGCTGAAGCTCCTCCAGGATTCGGTCACCCACAGCCGGGTGAGCCCCCGGCCCCTCTCCCCCACCCCCTTAGGGTGTAAACTCCGTGAGCCTGGCCTGTTTTTAAACTGAAAGTCTTTGTCGGTGCAACATCACAGAAGTTGTTGGGATTCACCCGCTTTTATCTCGTGTTTTTCTTTTTGATTGTATTTCCACCACCACCACACCCCCCGCCCCTTTTGCACTGGTTTGGAGCTCTTCCAACTGCTGGGGAGTCTTTTAACCACTTTTGCCTCCAGAAAAATAAGAGAAAAAGTGGCTCCTATTTCAGACAGCACCTAGCTGCGCCCTGCAGAAACCCTTCGTGTCCCTCCCATGCATCCCGGCGTGCTCGTCCCCACCGGGCACAGCCAGCTCTGCCACCGTCTCATCGCAGCTCCCAGCCTGGGCTGCAGGAGACCCTGTCCCCCCCGCGTCGGGGTCTGCACTCACCCGTCAGCACAAGCCCTTTGACGTCCCCGGTCCTCAGATCCGCACCCTGAAAGGACAAGAAGATGGGGGTGAGGTGCTACCGGGACCCCCAGGAGAAAGATGTGGAGGGGATGGACCGCTCCTGCCCCCCCAGCTGCACCCGCTTCTCCCCAGGGATTCATTTCCCCAGTGTTTTCCTTGCAAATATCATTAGGGAGACAGGGCAGGGGGAGAAGGAGCACGCCAGGGCCTTTCTTTGGCTATTTGGGATTTAGAGGCTCCACGCACGGTGCCCTGGCACACCGGCAGTGCCATCAGCGTGCTGTCACCTGCACACAGGGACCATCAGTGATCCGGCGATCCAGGTGGGCGGTCTAGGCTGTGGCACACCGGGAGAGCCACGATAGCCCGTTAAAAGCCACGGTGCTGCTTTGCATGCAGGTTTTTGGGAGGGGTGAACCGTGTCGGCTGGGAAGGGGCCGGCAGCGGAGGACCACAGCGATTTGCACCGGCATTCCCGTGGCAAAGCTTTGCCCCATTGCGGTGGTTTTGCTCTCAACCGAAACTCCTGCCTGGCGAGCAAGCCCCACCGCCCGGCGGGCTTGGCTTTCCATCCCTGGCCTGGGACGCTTCCCTGGAAGAAGGAGGCTTTGCCGAGACCGCCGAGCATCCCGCTGGAACTGGATTAATGGCAAGGGGGCAGCGGCGGGAGCTTCGGCCGCATCCTGGCCCCTCGCAAGCCACCTCACCCCTGACCTGCTGTGCTATTCTCGGCCGGCCCCCACCTCCCACCAGTGCCGCCGCCAGCGCTCGTAAATCCTCTCCTACGGCACCCGTTATTCCAGTCCTGCCCACACACACGCCGCTGCCAGGGCTCCTCCGTCCTAACCTGCCCTGGGAGTTATTACTCTGAAAAAAAGATGCATCAGATAACTGCAAGCAAAAGTGCACGCGGGGAACATGGTCGGTTCCCCAGCTCTTTGGGATCAAAGCTTTGCTTTCTCCAAAAAGAAACCTGCTTTGCACTGAGTCACAGCAGGCGATAGCCTCCTGCGAGCTGCTGGTGGCACAGCAAAGGTCACCGGGAAGCCAAATGCCCGCTCAGGTCCCTGGCTATCGGCTCCCCAATGCTGGCTCGCCACCTGGGCAGCCGGAGCCGAAAATAACCCGATGACAGAGGTGATGACTAAGATTTTGGGCAGCGACTGGCAGGTTTGGATGCCTTGGGTCCCAGGGGGAGGGGAAGGCGGCACACAGATTGCTGGGGGAGAAGCACCCCAGGGTGTGCTGGAGGGGGACACGAGGCTGTGGGGCTATGCTGACTGCTCTCTCCCTGCCTAGCCTGCCCAGATGTGCGAGCACAACCTGCCCAGATGTGCACGCCAGCTCCACCCAGATGTGCGCGCCTGCTCCACCCAGATGTGCGCTACCAGCCCACCCATGTGTGTGCATGCCCGCGCTGCCCAGGCGACGTGCGTGCCTCTTCCATCCAGATGTGCACATCTGCTCTCCCCAGCCATGCATGCCCAGCCCCTCCAGCTGTGCCTGCTCCCCCCCAGATGTGCCGGTCTTGGCTGCGGGGCTGAGCTGGCGGAGGAAGCTCGCAGCAAACCCCAAGCTCGCCATGCGGCCGGGCCGGCTGCCAGTCCCCGCTCTTCAAAGGCAGGGACTGAGGTTTTTTTCTGTTCCGGGTAGGGCTGCTCCCGTGCGGGGACCTCGCTGCTATTCCTGGCTTTGCCATGGGCTTATCGGGAGAAGCCGGGCCTCCTCCCTGTTTTTCTGCCTGCTGATGTGGGTTGCCTGCTCGCCCCAAGATGAAGTGGGTTCTGGCTAGCCCCGGGGATGGGAGAGTCAAAGGATAAAGTTCCTTTTAAGAGGCGAGAACAGGAAGAGGGCGGGAGGGAGAAAGTAGGGATGAGCACTGTAAACCCTGCCTTTTTTTTTTTTTTTTTTAATAGTAAACAGCTATTCTGGAAGCAAGGGAGCAAACTCTGCTCGCAATGGGCACAGGCTCCTGGGCTATAGGAGAGGCTGGCGGGGTCCGGTGTGAAGCCCTGCTTGCTCCTGCAAGCTTTCCCTCCCGGGGTTCCACTGCCTTCCCCGGGGCGAGGGGGACCTGCAGCTGGGAAGCGGGTATTTGCTAGTATGGAGGGAATGGTTTGCAGGGAGGAAGAACTCCCCGCTCCAGCCCATTGCCCCTTTGCTGAAATGCTGGCGAGGGCAAGGAGAGCATCGCACGCCAGTGGCCCCCAAAGATCCCTGCCACGAGCGGAGCTAATGGACACTGATGAGCTGCCGGGTTTATTAATGCCCTTTTATGAGAGCATTAATAGTTCCTAATGACACCATTTGAGCTTCCTAGTCTTTTATCTTCTTCTCTCTTTCCCCTGCCGAGGACACAGTGTAGGAGGTGGAATTAAATATTTCCACCCTCAGGTCCGTGCTGTGTGGTATCAAGTGCTGGTGGGGCACGGGATGCTGGTGGGATGCTCGCACGGAGACCTGGACAGGCTTAAAAATCTGTGCCGTGCAATTTCTGCGCCAGGAGCTCCTCTCTGTACTCTTTTCCTTGGCCAAAAGAGTGGAGAAAATTATTCCCCCCTCATTCCCGACACTCCTTTACCAAGCTGGACACCGGCTGCACGGAGGCTCTCCGGTAGATCGCAGCCAGCCCTCGGTGTTGCCTGCTGCACGTCGCAGTGTAGGGCGGGGGGGGAATAAATAAATACAAATAAATTAAGAAGGCAGTGAGTCACATTTTGTTTTCCTCTTGATCTTTTTTTTTTTTTTTTTTTTTTAACTTTCCTTTCTTCCCCTTCTCCAGAACGTGTCTGATCCCATCAGAGAGGAGGGGAAAGGGATGGGTGGCGAGCGCGCCAGCGATTCGCCCGGGCGAGGACGGAGGGTTATGGAAAGTGGGTGTGGGAATCGGCACAATCGCTGGCAGGGCACCAGGACAAACAGATGACGGATGGGTCCCAGGGCTGCGCAGCAGAGCGGGGCTGGGCTGCTGCCGCCTTGCCGGGAGCGTGCCCCAGCCCGGCCCCGGGGACCCCATGGGATTTATCTGGGTGCTGGGGGGCCGCATCCCACGGGGCAGCAGCCGAGGTGCCGGCCCGGCAGCGTGCTGATACGATTAACCAACAATTAACCAAGTGGGGAAGTTAATCCCCAAACAAACAGGGCTCCTCCTGCGCTGCTCGCTTACGGCACACTAGCTTGACGGGGGGAAGGCGGCTTCAAAGCCGGCACAGCCAGGAGCCCAGATTTGTTATTCTCTCTTTCTGTGATCTTTATAATGAGGTCAGGATTTATGAATCGGCTCTCGGGAGCGCAGGGGAGCATCCCGGGCAGGGCAGAGCCGCCAGGATGGCAATCCAGCCTTCTGCAAGCGGAGCAGAGGCTCGAACACAGAATAAAGGAATAAGACGCTAATTGCAGCTGGATACGGATCTGTTCAACCGTGTCCTTGCAGGGGAAGGTGCAAGCTTTGGGTTTTCCACCTCTCCACCAAAGCCAGCACCAGTGGTGAGGATCGCTCCTACCCCAACTCCCAGAAACGTTCAGTCTCATCCTGCTTTCCAACAAAAAGCATGTGAGAAAAAATCCCGGTCCAAGAGAAACTCTCCCTCCAATTATTTCTGCATGGAGGGAGGCCATGTGAGAGTAGGGCAGGGCCCGGCGAGCTCCCAGCACTCCCAGACTCTGGCATTTCCCAGCTCAGCTGCCCGTTTGCATTTTAGCTCACTTCCACACCGATCCCCGCACCGGGCATGGGATGGTCCCGAATTACCCCAGCTCGCCCACACCACGCCGACCCTCTCCCTGCCAGCATGGCTCCAGACCACCCTCGCTTTTCCGATCACCATCAAGCTGGGGTTTCGTGCCCGAAGGAGACTGTCAGCCCCTACCATGCAAATCCTTTTTTTATTATAAATGTCACATCCCGTTATGCCAACGTTGTTATGCCACTGAATTAAAGCTTGGCGCGTCCACGTCGTGTTCTCTCCATAGGGAAAGGAATTAGTAGAAATAGAAAAATACAGAGAAAGACATGGAAGGAGTTCATGGAAGAAAAGCCCACCATGGTGGGGATGTCCCTGTGCTGCCAGGAGGGGAAGTGCACGGTGGGGAAGGGTCTCTCCCGGCTACTGTATTACCCAGGAAAGTGTTTTAACAGCAGATTCCCAGGGCAGGGAACGACTTAGCATAGGCCATGGTGGAAAGAGGTCCCGGGTGCTCGTGGCAACCGAGGTTTGTGGGGACCTCGTGCACACAGGGAGCAAGGATGCTCCCCGGCATCCCTGGTCTGGGACGGCCCTGTACACCCAAATCTGCCCGTGCACCCACCTGCACCCGCAGGCTTTGGAGGAAACCAGAGCCCCCTCCCCGCCTTTCTGCATTAGAAATGCAGCCCTTTGGCTTTAACAAGGCTGCGATTTTCGGCGTTGCAGCAGACCCAGCGGGGTGCATGCACACCCCGGCTGGTACCACGCTGCCCGGCCCATCCACCGCGCCTGCTGGCTGCTGACCAGGTAAATCAGGAGAGAAGCTGGGAAATCAAGGATTATGAACATCCCAACACCCCACGCACGCTTTTGACTGCCCAGCCCTTGGGATGCAGCTCCCTGCACCCCTCCTGCTTCTCGCCGGCACGTCCTGGAGGTGCCTGAGCCCTCTCCTGCTTCATCTCCGTGTGCTCAGCCCTGAGCTGGGAGAACCATGGTCACTTTGCTGCAGAGAGGAGACCGAGGGTTGCGTCCCTGAGGCCACAGATAAACCCACACCGAAGCCTGGCAGAGCACCCAGAGCCGGTGCCTGATCCCATCGCGCCCCAAATCCAGAGAAACCTCCCCTTCCCGCTGGAACCAGGCCAGCTTCCCCAACCCCAAGATGTTATCCTCAGCCTCTGCTCTCTGGTGCTTCCCCATAGTCCCAGTTCCCAGATCCTCGGGATGACTCAGGGCCCTCAGCCTTTGCTCAGAGCCAGTTTTGCTCCTCTGGCACAGCTGGAGTTGTAGCACAGGCCACCCCGGACCCGAGGCAGAAATGATCCCCAGCATCTCACCGCCACCAAAACACGAGTACCCCACGCCTCCAGCCTAACTTTCCGCCTGGCTCTTAATTGCCCAGCCACTTTGCTTTTCATGCATGCAAATGACAGGAGATTAATCCGCTGCTTGAGAGCCTCCTGATCCTCTCGGCAGGCTCCGGCGATGCACGGTCCAGCACCGTGTCCCCGGGGACCTGCCGAGCTACACGGGGCCGGATACGTGCAATTGCCCCAGCCCCGGTTGCCAGTCCCCCATTACCCATAGCCCAAGCCCATTATTTAATTTCCCTTGACTCTCATGAAGTTTCACCATTCCGGGTGATATTTGGCTTCTTCGCTGCCAGTCTGCGCGTGAAAGTTTGATAAACTACATCCGAGCCACATACAGGCGCAGGAATAGTGGAAAAGGGGCATTTCTTTCTGGGGGAAATTTCTCTTTGGGGCAGATCCAGAACCTTAGTGGGTGGCGAGGAAAAGCTAAACCCGGGAGGATTGGTACCGCACAGCCGGTGGACCTGCCTGGTTTTTGACTGACATGGCTACAAGCACCGAAACCGCTTGCCTTTAATACCATTGCTGCACAAATATGCACCGAAGCACTACACAGCCTCATCCAAAAACATGAACTGAGGCTCGTTAGAGCCCCTGGAACCCTCCCCGAGGGTCCTCAGGGAGCAGAAGCAGCTCGAGGGGTCCCGTTGCCACCCTTGGGTCCCCGATGAAGGCACTGATCTGCCTGGGTCGGACCAGGACCGGGTGGCCACGCTGGGATGTCACCGCTCCGACATGGCTCCGAAGAGCCTCTCCTCTGGCTTTCCAGGGTCAGCATCGCCGACGATTTACCCCGATTGCTTTTAGGATTATTAGGTAGCAATTACAGCTTCTTGGCGTGGCCCAGCTTTTTTTCTAGTTCGCTATAAATGGGGAAGGCTACCATAAAAATATATTAAAAAATAAATATCAGGCACGGTTGTAATTTAAATTAATGCCTGTCTGATACACCCTAATGCCCCAGGGAAGGACATGCTATAGGGTTATTAAGTAAGCAAAATAAACATAAATCACCTCGGTGTTTGGCTCTTTGCAAGGTTTTTTAATCTAGGAGCATGAAAGCAGCAGAGACAAAATGCTGCACTTAATAACCTGAACCGTACAGGATCCGCACGCTGCAGAGACCTTCACCGGGCTCCTACCTCCCTCCTAGAAGCCCAAGGACGGCATTTCCAGTGCCAGAACATCCCATTTCAAAAGAGGGAGGCTCTGCTGGGTGGATTTCCAGCAAGCGACAGATACCTGCCTGGCTTAGGCGTTGCTGGCACAGACGCTCTGCCTATCTGCACCTTTCCTTAACGATCTAGGTGAGGGGTCCAAGGCAGCGGGGCGGAGGCTGTGATGACACTTGGATGGTTTTGAAACTTCAGCCAAAACACTTCTGTTGAAAAAGGAGGGTTTGGTTTTTTTGTTTTTTTTGTTTTTTTGTTTTTTTGTTTTTTTGGTTTTTTTTTGTTTTTTTGTTTTTTTTTTTGTTTTTGTTTTTTTGTTTTTTTTTTTGTTTTTGTTTTTTTGTTTTTTTTTAAAAAAAACCCATGATATTACAGAGGCAGAGGGTAGCACTTGGGATGGGGGCAATGGGATGCAGGATGCTGGGCTCTGGCTCCAGATGTGCAGCCAAGCTGCTGCAGGAGGGCATGCGAGATGCGGCTTTGCCAGAACACTCGCAGTCTGGGTATAAGTAATGGATTTGGGAGGAGAGGTTGGCTGGCTTGCCAAGAAACTGCATGAAGAAGTTTTCCTGCTACCCCTTCTCTCCTGGGTCCCTGGCAGAGAAGCGTCAGGGTTCATTTAAGCAAGAAAAATGCACCGGTTGAATAAAAAGATGATTTAAACCAGCTTATGGAAAGGGCTGTACACGCTCTGACTGCTGTCTACACCGGCTCTGCCTTGCTTTCCTTCGCCGCGGCTGAAAGCCGGAGCAGCGGGCAGCAGCACCCGGTGGGGTGGCTGCAAACCCGGCACACCCGAAAGACCCTTTCGGAGAGCGTCGCAATCGCGTCCTGCGCGGTTACACCCCGTCTCCCAGCCCCTGGGCCTCTGTTGTAAACCGGGATGATAAATGATGGATGCGATTGCTAAGAACAACAGGGATGTTGATAGCAACCCCAGGGGCGTGTTAGGAAGCTGCGTGGATGCCGGGCTCTGCGGCTGGCTGGGTTTAATATCCCGGCGGTGTTGCAATTGCGGGCGAGCTCACTGCGGAGCTGGCTGCCAGATGAGTCACCCTGACCCACTGGCCCGGTGCTGGTCCGCCGACGGGAGGGCTGGCGTGGGCTTCGTCCCACACGCAATCCAGCCAGGACCCCCCCGTAAGCATCCCCTGCCTCCTTGGTGCCGGTGGGATAACGACCGATGCTGCGTTGCTGGGGTGGGAAGTGGTGCTGGGTTCGGAGGAGGAGGAGGAGGAGGAAGGCTTGAGGATGGCTCAGGCATGGGGAGGCGGGTGGGGGGCAGAAGGGGAAGGGCAGTTTTTGCACTTCGCCGAGTTTTCGCTCACTGTGGCAGGGTGGCACAGCTCAAACACGCCGCTTGCGACACCGATTTTCCCAGCAGCCGCCGGACCACACCTGCATCGCTCCGCGCGGCTGCTTTGCTCCGCTGGGCTTTGGCACGAGCCTGGTCCTTCTCCAGGAGGTCCACCAGGATCTCCCCCCGTTCACCCCATGGAGCCGGGGGGCAGGTGCCTTTCGATGCCCCCAGTGCTCGCTGGGGCACCCCCATCACCCCCAGTTCTGCAAAATGCTGCAAAAACTCCAGAGAAAGGTGCCCTACGAGTGGTTTCAAAGCCACAAGCAAAGCCCCTGAGATTTCAACGCAGGGAACAAGCTTGAACTGGCCAGAAAAAGGGCTGGGTAGGACTGGAAAGGCCTTTTCCATCCCAAGTCTCTACCGTTCTTGAGAGTGGAAAACTTGTTTGTTCTGCGTGCGTGTAGCTTTAAGATGAGCTTGCTTTTCCAGCAGCAGATTTCCGGAGGATTCTTGGAGAAACACCAAATTTTGCCTAATTCAGTCATTTAAAGGCCTGTAGCCCGATTCTGTGCGGACGAGAGCAGAGCCTGCACTGAAACCCTCCCCTGGGGCCAGGCACGGGACAGCCGTGAGGATGTGCCCACGGGGAGACTCTGCCGGCTGCTTCGCCTTTGGGGACGGGAATATATCTGCTTCGGGGGTTGCAAAGCACCAGCACATCCCTAGCACTGCCACCATCCAAGCAGTAGAAAACAGTAATAAATACATCCGTGGGGCACATGGGCCCGAACATCTCATGCGTGAACCACACATCCCTCCGCGAGGCATAACCAGGCTGGCAGAGATGCTCTAAGTTTCGGTTTGGTCCAAGGGGAAAGGATGGTGAGGAGGGCAGGAGCCCGGTGGGTGCTGGAGGCAGCGATGCTCGGTGCTCAAGACATGCCATGGCTACTCTCAGGAACGTCGGGAGGCTCTTATAGATTAAAATACAGCCCCGCCACCTTGTATTGTGCTGCAAAGCTTTGGGAGGACAGAAAAACCTGATGTTTTCCAGCCACCAGCCAGCCTTCCCAAAAGAAGCATCCCCTCCTGCCTCTCCGGGGTGGTCCTGCGTTTCGGAGTGATTTTTTACACTGCTGACATGATGCAAAGGCCAGATCCACACTGACGCAGCAGCGACAAGTGGGGTTGAAAGCCCAGGGCATGAAACCAGGGCATGAGCCCGGATTTTGGGGGGGTGATACCCAGCGATGACTACCAATACGGCCCAGTGGGTCGGGAGGTAGGATGCTGCGTGCATCACTGCATCCCACCCTGGCAGCCAAGCCATGGCATAGAGGGGGGGCACGTCGGGGCCGGAGGGTGGCCGTGGGTGCGTGCGCACGCCGCAAACCTCCCCTGCAAATTCCTCCTCCCTGGGGTGTCTGATCCCCGGCCCAGCCACCTTCCTGGGTGCGGGGGTGGATCAAAGCCCGCGCGTGCCAGCCCTGCTACCGCTCTGGGCCAACTTGGCTATTTTGGCTTCGTTAATCTGATGGGAGTGCTGGGGAAAGAGCGTGGGGTTGGGGGGGGGTGTGATTTTTTTTTAATTTTTTTTTAATTTTTTTTTTTTTTCTCCTTCCGTTGGCCAAAAAGTCTCCCCTTTGCATCTGATGACGACAGCCTCAGCCGGGACTCGCCGGGAGGGGAACGTGCTGTCTGGCCCCCGCCAGCGCATCCGGGCTGCCGTGGGCTCGGCCTCTCCATCCCCGTTCCCCCCCCCCCAAAGCTGCTTCCTGACGGCGGGACTTGGCAGCACTCGGAGGGAGAGTCCAGAGCTGCCCCTGGGACGGGAGAAAATCCAACAGGAAACATCCTCCACTGGAGCAGCGCGAGCTCCCCCCGCTTCCCTCCTGCTTGTTATTGTTTTTTTGGCGGGGGGGGGTGTCAGTTCTTGAAGGATGAGAGCTTTGGGACGCTCACGAGCCCTTCGCGTTGATTTAGATGCTGAGAAAGAGCCAGGCGCGCCTTCTCGCCGGTATTTTTTTGCTGCTCAGCATCCTATGGCCCCCCGCCCAAGGCAGACACGTACCGGGGCTGCTGACCCCCCCCCCGCAGACCTGCACCCCAGCAGACAGGAGCCGTGCAGGCAAAGGCCTGGCATCGCCCGTCCCGTGGATGAGGGGTTAACGGCAGCAGCGTTGCTGTTGCTGCACGGCTGGCGGGCGCTCAGCGGTTGCGGCTGCCAAGGCTGCTCCGGCGGTGCCATGGACTTCCCTTTCTTCCATAAAAGTCCACCGGATCCGGGTTCCCGTGGGATGCTCTCGGAGCGGGAAGGAGGGGGTTGAGCCGCCCTACCTGGGGCGCGTGCAAGTGCCGGGGGCTGTTTGTGCAATGCCCTGTGTGCCTCCCCCCCAAAAAAACCCACCACCCTGGGAGCCAGAAGCCAGCACTTGCTCTTCTCCCTACCCTGGCTCGGGCTCCGGCAAGGGAAAACTCATTTTTTTTTACATATTTCAGGGGCGGCGAGGCATGCGGCGGGCCCGTTTCAGCCCGGTTGGGCGAGGACGTGGGGAAAGCCGGGATGCGATGGCGAGGCTGGGGCTGGGCAGCGCAGACACATGCTGCTGCTCGTGGCGTTTCATCATTGCTCAAACAGCACTGCTCTTGTCCGGGCTGGGGCTCAGACCCACGGCTCCTTGGCCGGAGGGATGCGAAGGCGGCGGAGGGGCTTGAGGGAAGGGGGGAGAGGAAAAGTGGAGGGGGTGTCCCCCCAGGAATGCCCACTGGTGCTGCTGGAGGCTATTTCTGCGCTGTCTCCTTGCACGAAATGTGCTTTCCTGCCACTGGGAATGGGACGTTCCCCCCCAGCCCCAACAAGAAGAGCTCCCCCTCCTCCAGCCCCGATTACTTTGGGCCTTTTGTGGGTGACGGTGCAAATATAAAGACCAAGAGGTTCCTTCCCAGCCCTCTTCCCAAACCAAGGGGTCAAAACCGCATTTTCCCAGGTACTTGGATGGAGCAGAAAGGATGATATAAGCCGACCGCGAGAGCTGCTATGACCTCCAGGGATGCTCGGGCTGGCCCCACACAGGCAGCGCACCCTGGTTTGAGTTCAAATCCCACAGATTTAGGACCAATCTCCATCCTAACTCCTCCTCAGCCTATAAGCAGGGCCACCGCAGGGACCCTGTGTTTGGGTGGGTGTCCCCGAGTCAGGCTGGGTGGGGGGTCCTACGCTGACCCCCAAACCAGCTCACAGCCTCTCTGGCTTGCAGGCAGCACGATGCGAGCCCTGTATCAGTTACAGCAGCAGACAAGATGTCATCACAACAAGAGGCCGGGGCTTGCATCAGAAGTGTCTTGCAACGAAGAAAGCCAAATTTTTACAGGAGAGGCGCACACGCTCGCTCTCACACACACACATACACACACCGAGCCTCGGTAATTAACTTAATAGGTTTCTTACAGAATGCCCCGTGAGTGATGCTCAACATATTCAAGTGTTGACAAGACGGCGCTGAACCCGACGCCTACACAACGGGCAAACCAGGCACCGAGCGCAGACACACCTTCATTGTCTGAAACTTGTAGTAAAACTCTAAACCCGCCCTTGTGAAATGGGGAGCCGAGCAGATGGGGCTGCGTAACCCTTTGCCTGCCAGCACCCGGTCGCAGAGCCCGGCAGGACACGCGTGAGGTGGCGGCGGGTCATCCCCAAGAGGGGAAAAATGAATTTATAAGTGTCTTGAACAGGCTAGAAGCCACTGCAGGTGCTTCCATATGCACATTCAGGATATGTTACTGGTGGGTTTTAGCCCACCGGGACAATTTGCTGAGCACTGAAATAAATTAGCAACTTTTCATTCACCTATAAAAGTATTTACCCCTTAGAAATTTGCTGTAAATCCAGGGGAGATGAACACAGTGGTGTTCTCTGGATTTGCTCCAGGTCAATATTTGGGCCACTAAAATAAAAAAGGGCTGAGCATCCCCCGGCACTGCCGGACGGTCCCTCCCTGTGTCTCACCTGGATTTGCCCAGTTCCCAGAGGAGCCGTTCCCTTCCCTCCTGCCTCAGGTAAGTCTTTCCTACAAAGGCCGTGATTTTGGCTAACTTGTGCTTGATGCCATGGGTAGCCTCAGCCCCCCAGCCGAGAAAAGCCAAGCCATGTCAATGTAGCACCGTGGCCTGGCACCAAACACGCTCCTGAAGAGCCAACAGCACCCATGGTCACCCAAAAAAAAAGAGGGAAAAAAAAAAATCTGTCAGAGGGATTAATGGGGAAACCTGTTTGGATGGAGAAGTTTTGTAAGAGGCAGCAGAGAGCCATCTCCCGCTGACTTGGGGTGGGATCTTGAGTCAGGAAAATTGCTTAAGAAAGGGTGGTCGTTCGTACAGGTTTCGCCAGGTTGGGAAACGTTCTCCCAGCGGCTGGGACCCGCGTTGTACAATGCGTGGAGCAATCCCCGGTGCTGTCATCATGATGCTGACGAGCTCCCAAACCCGTCGGGCTCACTCGGCGTCCCCGCCGCCTGCTCCGTGCCGGCTGGGTCTCACCGCAGCTGCACCCTCTCGCTATCGCACAGGGATCGACTCTGGCAGGCTCCGGGGGCAAAGTCTTTCAGCGGATGCTGGCGATGCTTCACGAGCCTCGCAGCACCCGCCGGAGCAGGCAATGGGCTCATTCCAACATGTCACATCGGTTGGAAATGTTTCAGCCTTTTTAGAAGAAGGGAGGGCTGGCCCAGAGCCGGGACACCGGGTTTGGGTGGCTCCTTCCCCCGTCCCCCATCCCGCTGCAACCTCGGGGCAGGCGCAGGGCACTGCAGGGATGCAGGAGCTGTCGTTATTCCTATTTTAAAGAGATGCAAAAGGTGTTCCAGAGATTTCGATCAACAGAGTAAAAGCACCAGCACTTGGGGCACAGCTATTTTAGGAGACTTTTCCGCCAGGAGCACACAGATCGCAGCCGAGGAGCGCGGATGCTGCAGCGGGCAGCAGATGCTGCTCACTGCAGATGAGACCTGGGCTGCGGAGAGCCGAATTCACAGGGCTGCGATGTGCAGGGATTAAGGATTTAGCTGGGAGTTACCTCTGTGTTGTCAGGGAATTAAAGGGTTACCTGCGTGTTGCAGATGGAGGCTTAAACTTTTTACAATCACATTAGATTTACAGCTCTCCGAAATTTCGACACCGTTGAGTTTACCCTGCCAGCGAGGATTTTGACTAGGTCGGGACGGTTCCCCTGATGAACCATGTGCTGGTGGGAACGGCGGTGGGAGCTGGGGCCCAGGCTTTGCCTACGGCCACATGGCATCCGAAATCAACCCCAAACCCTGCAAAGAGCCTGCCCGGGCTCTTGCAGAGATGGAGCCAAGTGTGATCAAACCCTAAAACGAGCCTTGCCCTGCCATGCAATGTAAAGCCATGGATTCAGCATTCATTGGAGAAGGAGTCTTTGCACTAAAGTCTCTTTTCGCTCCCCAAAAAGCACAGTGGTACCCAGGAAGGCTTGTGGGAGCCGGAGCGTCCCTTCCACCAGCACCTCCACCAGCGACGCATGCTGGGGTGCTTCCCTCGTTCCTTAAAGCCCGTAATTGAGGTGAGACCCAGAGCAGTGAAGGCAGCAAGCCCTGCACACCCAGCAGCACCTTCCCAAGAGCTTTCAAGGGTGAAAGCCTGGCACGGTGCAGGGGATATATGTCCCAAACACCCTGCAAAGCCGGGGCTACGCTGGCTGCACGCTGGCCCGCTATCAGCCGCCGATCGGGTATTGCACGGCAGGCAATCGCAGCCTGTTGCATGCATCGTGCAAACAACCTGCAAGCACGGCCAGGCAGGGGTGCTGGAGCTGTGCAATGCCCAGCCTGGGGCTAGCAGGCTCACCCACACACTTGGGAACGGGAGCTCTTGCTTGCAGCCCGGTGCAAGGACAAGCCCCGATGGCAGGCGGATAAGACTGCCCTTACGTAAAGCTCCGGGTTGCGTGGAGGATGCGCGGCGGGAGCAGACTTGCTCTGGCCCTGAGCTGCCTCCAGCACGGCCAGCCCAGCCCGGCCGGTGCCGATGGCCCCGGGACGGATCCAGTCCCCCATTTGCCCGCACACAGTGGGATGTGCAGCGCCGTGCACCAGCAGAGCCAGCGGGAAGGAGACCTGGGGTTCTTGTCCCCTGCTCTGTCCCCCATGCTGATGGTTTTCTCCGCATCCCGGTCCCTCCGGCCGGCTGCTCCCTTCCCACTCCTTTGGTACAGAGAGGTGCAAAATAGGTTGTTGTTCACGAGGGCGCTGGTGATTATTAATAATAACTCAGCTCCTTCGTGCTCCAGTTTCCTCAGTGCTTTGGCAGCGTGCCACGAGGGCCCAGTGATTTAGTGCAACTTAATTATTCCCGGCGTTTCATCACCTCTTGTTTTTGATGTCTGTGTCTCTGTCAGTGCCTCACCTTCGTGACTAAGAGAGCCAGGGAAACAAACTGGTGGAAAAGGGAGAGAAAGGGGGAAAAACCCCAAGCCAGAGGGTGTGGAGCTGCTGCTCGGTGGCCAGGCAGGCAGGGAGGTTCAGGAAGGCATCCCATGGGGATCCTCGGTGTGTCCCCACCACGGTGTGGGGCTGTCCATGGGGACACATGCGTGGGGAGCCCGGCCGCGGGGTGCAGGGGGGGTCTCACCCCAAAACCACCTGTGGTTTCAAGCCTTGGCTGTTGCTTACAGCAGCAGAGTGAGCAACAGTCCGTGTCTGCTCCATGCCAAAGGGAAAGGACGGCGTCGGACCTCGCCTGCCCCTTAAACACATCCGTGGGGGAGCGAGCGGCTGCCCCGGCCCCGGGAAGTGTTGGATTTGCTGGATTTGGCTTGCGAGCACCCAGGCAAGCAAATAGGGGCTGCCAGATGGAGGCCGGTAATAGGATTCCTGTGGCTCCCGGTCTTCCATTGCTGTCGCGGAGGCCGGGCTCGAGGAGCTGGGACCAGCTGCCGGGATGGTGCCTTGCATCCACCTTGTACCAGCTGCACCCAGCGAGGGGACACGGGGAGCGGGGGGACATGGGGGACACGCAGGGGGTCACGGCGGGGGGGGGATGCAGGGATACGCATGGGGGACAAGCTGTCCCGGGAAAGGAGGGCTTGGGGCCAGCAGCCCATGGGGAGCATGGGGAGCATCCTTGCAGGCGTGCGGCTGGATGGGGGACGAGCGATGCACAGCTGGGCCCGGCGCTGCCCCCAATCTGCTGGATTTCCCTGAGAAGATAAAGCCGGGGGCAGGCAGGGTGAGGCAGCCACCGTCATCTGCCAGACATTTTACCTGGGATGGCAGGGCGCAGCGACGGAAAATGGAAAGAATCGCTTTGAACCGCTAAAGAGCCTCTTCGGGGTGCAATAAGCGTGTCTAAGCCAGGTCTCCCACCCGCCCCCTCATCCCTCGTCGCCCCGTGCTGGTGCCATGGAGGGGGGCTGCGACAGCCAGTGCATCCCTTCCAGCGAGAACTGCCTATCAGCATCAATAAAGCGAGCACCGCAGCAAACCAACGGGGCTTTGCACTGGGTAAAGCCACTGTGCTAAGCTAAACTCCGTTTTAAATAGCAATACTTCCTTTTCCTATAGTATTTTCCATCCATTCATTTCCAAGCATGTTAGGAAAGTGGGTGGGTGTCAGTAACCACATTTTATAGGTGCAGAAGCACTAGTTCAGCATGTTCAGTCACTAAACTGGTGTCAGTGCTGGGATTAAAGCACCTTCCCGCACTGGCAGGTGCCTGGTCCCATCCCCAGCTCTGCGGCATTGCCATGCCTGTGTCCCAATGGGAATATCCCCAACCACGGTGAGGTGCTGCTATGAGAGACTGAGGGTCCCCTGTCCCATCCTGCTGAGCGGCTCGGCCAGCTCGTTAGGCTGGGGCACTTCCACGTTCAACAAAGTACGGCAGCTTCACACTTCCAAAGGGAACAGCAATGCAGGGCTGAATAGCCGAGGGGAATTCAGCTGAGTATCCCTCTCTGCTTGGGAAAGCACCTGCGGGATGGGATACAGGACCGGGATACAGGGCCAGGATGTAGCACAGAGATGCTGGGCTGGCAGGTAGGGTTGGGATGCAGGGTTGGGATGCGGGGTTGAGATGTAGCACTGGGATGTAGGATTGGGATGCAGGGCTGGGAATTAGCACAGGGAAGCAGGGCTGGGATGTAGCACTGGGATCTAGGCTTGGGATGCAGCACTGGGAGGTAGGGTTGGGATGCAGGTCTGGGATGTAGCAAGGGGAAGCAGGGCTGGGATGCAGGGTTGGGATGCAGGGCTGGGATGCAAGGACCAGGATGCAAGGACCAGGTTGTAGGGCTGCGATGCAGGGCTGGGATGCGGGCTGGGATGTTGGCTGGGATGCTCACATTTTGCAGGGCAGCTCAGCACGTGCCCAGCCAGAGCAGAGGATGCTCCACGGGCCGGCCGGGGTCCAGCAGCCCCTTGCCTGCAGAACCAGGGCAGCAGAGAGCCGTGGGGCCAGGCTGGCTCAGCATCCCTGGGAGGGCACCCAGCGGCAGGGAAACCCAGGCTCCACTCCAGGCCACGCAAAACTCTGCGAAGCGCCAGCAAACTGGGGAGCGGAGGACGAGAAAGCCAGGAATTTTCATTAAAGGGGGAGGGAAAAAAAAAAGAAAAAAGTATTTCCAGTATTTCCCTCTGTGTCTTTGGCCTGGTGCAGCCCTTCTGCTCACTGCTCTGTTTATACATGATAGACAACTAATTAACATCCAAGCCTCTTGAAAGGTCTTTTCAGAGGTAATGTACTGACAGAGGATGTCAGTAAGGAGCAGTGATTTGTCTAAGCAGTGATCACATTGTTTCAGACTGAATGAGGTGAATATTAAACTGCTTTAAATGCACTCTTCATAAAGCACTAATTACATACTCCCGGGGGAGTACGGGCAAGGAATACTAAACAGCAGAAAAGTCAACAGAGTGCTTTTTATAGTATGTTGCTGGGTTCTGTGTTTTTCTGTCTTTCTTTCTCTTGTGCGCTCTCTCTCGCGCTCACTCTCTCTCTCTCTTTTACAGTAAAATCACAGCACGCTGAAGAATACACATTTATAGCACAATGGTTCACATCTAATTATATGGCAATCATTAGTTTTAACCTGGGTGTATTATATTTTCTTTGATATATTGTGCCCCCCGGCATCTCTTCGCATAGAAGATTTCCAATGGCATTTTCTCCCCTCCCTTGAAAAAATGTGCTTTTTTCCATCAGCATTTGCTTATAATTTTTTTTTTCCCTAAACAAAAAATTTTAAATTGGCAGGAATAAAAGGGGCAAGGAGGGGAGGAGGAGAAATCCGTTTAATCAAAATAAGAATCTGTTCCCTCCCTCCTGGAATCGTGCACTTTATTATTACCAAGGTAACTCCACTGGGTTTTTAAAGAGCAAAGGAAATACAGAATGGGCCATTAATGAATTCCTGCAGATCCTGCTGCGCTCCTGGTCTGGCTCGGCCCGACATCCTGATGGGGTGAACAACTACTCCACGCATTATTTATTTTTTTAATAGCACAACATGGTGGGGGAGATCGAAGTAACCACAAACCAAATCCTCCCTTCCCAGAAAACCTTGAGATCCTCTTATCCAGTAAGAGGAAAGAAAAAAAAAAAAAAAAGAAGAACAGCATGTGGCAGGGCCCAGCGTCCTCGAGGAACCTGCTGCTTCCTCCTGGGCAGCAAAGCGAGAGCACCAGGAGGAGACGATGGGGACAGGGATGATGGGGACAGAGGCCATTTGGCCACCACCGATGTCCCCTCAAATGCATAGGGTATAGCTAAAATGCACAAGGTCTGGCTCAAACACATAAGGTCTGGCTCAAATGCATAGAGTCTGGGTCAAACACACAAGGTACGGCTCAAACACATAGTGTATGCCTCAAATGCACAGGGTAGGTTCCATAAACATGGAGTATGGCTCAAATGCATAGGATAGCATTCATACACATAGGATAAGATTTGAATGTATAGGTTTTGGTTCAAACACATAGGGTCTGGCTCAAAAGCATAGAATATGGCTCAAACACAAAGTATGGCTCAAAAACACAAAGTATGGCTCAAACACATAGGGTAAGGCTCAGGCAAAGTATGGCTCAAACGCATAGGGTCTGGCTCAAACGCATAGCCTACGGCTCAAACGCATCGGGTAGGATTCATAGGCATAAGGTACGGCTCAAACACAGCTGGTAGAGCTCGGAGAAGCAGGGTATGGCTCAATTCCCCAGGGCAATGCCCGGGATGCGGGGAGCGTTCCTCCAGCCACGCGCAAAGGCGCAGCTCCCGGTGCCGATCGCCGCCTTCGTCACCGGCGTTCGCCCGCGGTGTGGGTACCGCTCGCCGCCTCCGAGGACACCCCACTGCCCCTGCGCGAGCTAAACCCGGCGTGCAAAGCCTCGGATGCTCGGGCCGTGCCCAAAGCATCCCGTCCCCGGGATCGGTCATCGCTTCGTACAGCACAAGGTGCCCACAAGATCTGGCCAGGAGCCTCGCGCAGAGCAGGCGAGCCTGGAGCTGGCTGGGACCATGCACTGCCTTCCTTCGAGGTGCAAACTTCATCGGAAAGGAAGAGTCATGCAGCCTTTAGATTTTTTTTTTTCCTTTAAAGAACATGAAAGAATCTGATAATTACTTCTATCTACCACCCAACTGTACTAATTACCAACCTATTTCTTCACAGTATGACAGACACAGGCTCTCCAAAACACATAGAGATAAATTAGCACTAATTGGTTTTCCTCTGGCTGTTTGAATTAGTATTTAAAGCTCCAATTACAAAGCAGAATAATTACTATTAATGTCCTGTCGCAGTACAAAAGGCAGATATCTCGCGAACAAGTCCAGGTGTATTATTACACTGATTATGGAATATTTAACCTGGCTCGTTAAGACAAAGACATGGGGAAACTTTAAAAAAAAATACAAGAAAGGGAAAGAAAACCACAGATGGCGGCAGGTCCCTGCAGGGGATGGAGGGGGGGGTCTTTGAAACCTGGGATGAGAGAGGTACGAGAAGGAGCAAGGGAGAAAGCACAAAAAGGAAAAGACAGGGGATAAGAAAAGAGCAATTCTGTTAGAAACCAAAGGAGATATTGGAGGGATGAGGGGCAATACAAATGCCGCCCTCGCCAGCAGAGCCCAGCAGCACAAAAGGCAGCGCTCGGTGCTGTCATCTCCTCCCCTCCCCAGGGCTCACAACCCGCTGCCCTCCTCCTCCTCCTCCTCCATGGCACTGGAGGCTCTACATCCCTGGGGAAGAGCCCTTTGGCTGGGGGCCGAGCCCAGCTGCCCCCTCCCCAGCTCCCTGCCCAGGGATGCTCTGGAGCCGGCTCTGCGCCCCGGGATGAAGGGCTCTTGCAGACCCCTGGGCAGGGGTGGGAAGGGGCATGGGCAGAGCAGGCAGCGTTAACAACCGCTGCCGTCATCCCTGGCACCAACCCGGTGATCTCCGTGGTGGTCCGGAGCCAGGACGGTCAGGCAGGCATATCCCAAAATGGGATCGAGCATCCCTGAATGGGATTGAGCATCCCCTCGCCCAGCAGCCCAGTGCCTATCTCTGCCCTTTCATCACACCCAGAAGCTGCGGGATCCCAAAACCCTCGACTCCCTGGTGTGTACACACATGTGCTCCAGCTGCGAGCACACAGCCTCATCCCTTATCTTTCCAGGAAAAAAGGCGAGGGTCTGGCTGGTTTGTTAGGGTTTCAGCCATGCCGTGCTGCTGCGGGACCAGTGCCATGTTCTGCCTTCGCACCCGGCTGCTCCCCGGGCTGGTGCACGGGGAGGACACGGGCTCCCTCCTCGTCCCCCATCAGCCGCCGGCTTCAGCCATCCCTGGAAAATCTGAATTGAGGGGTTCCTGTGGGCTGGGGTATCAGCACTTGCAGCCACAAGGGACTGCGCAGAGCCCCAGCCCATCCCCTGCCCACCGGGATGGGGGCACCTTGCAGGCAGGGCTTCAGCTCCCGCATCCCCATCAACTCGACAGCAGCACTCGATGCCGCAGGGTTACATCCCACGCCGGTTGGGACAGCATGGGAAAGGGAGGGAGAGTCATTTTCGGAGCGGGCACGGTGGTCTTCATACCTGGGAGGCTCCGGGGCTTGCAAACGGGGGGCTTACACACCCCCCTGCCAGCCACCACCTCGGGCACGCTGCCTGCTCTCCCGGAATATCGGGCAACGCTTCGCCCAGCATTTCATCACGCTGGCACTGGCAGGGCAAGGTGTGGGCAGACAGATCGGCAGTGCCCTCTGGTGCTCTCGGTCCCCTGCCACCACCCTGGGACAGCAGTGGGGTCCCCACTATCCCCCGGGGTGGGGGGAATCTTGCTCCAGCAGCTCTATGCAGGCTGGTCCGGTGAGGGTTGTGCCTTCGCGGTACAGCAGATGATGGGCAACGGGCATCTCTCCTGGCACGATGGCCATCGGGACAGGCTCTGCCCGAGCACCCTCCCACAGCATCCCCATCCCCGAGAGGGCACCCCGGGGAGCGGGGGCAACATTGGGAGGGCAGCATCCTCCCACGGCCGGGGGGGGGCCCGTGGGTGTGTGGCGAAGGGAGGAGGACGGGGAGGGATTTCTTTTTAAGAGATAAGGTGGGTGGCGTGCGGGGATGCCAGCTGGCGATGGGCTATATTTCTACTGACAAGGCTTTACCCTGTAGGTGTGAGGAATTCCAATTAAATATTCAGCCTATTTGTCTGTGTGTGGGAGAGGGTTTGCTGTGCAGGAGGAAAGCCTCACATTCAGCTCAGTAGCTAACCATTAAGAGAGAAATTAGCTCAGTTCATCAAGGGAAGCCAGCGGAGGGTTTTCCTCTCTCTCCTACCTTGTTCCGGCCCTCGTTCAGAAACAGCGGGGAATAAACCCATTGCATTTTGCAGGGGAGAGGTGAGCCGGCCAGCTGCGCCTGCCTGGAGAGGCAGAAGTGGATCCCAGCCTGGGAAAAGCCTTTTTTCCCAATGCCAGGGGGATGCGAACCCGACTCAGCCCACCCCATCGCTTCCCCAGAGGCTGCCGAGCGAGATCGATGCATCGGGAGAGGGGTCGGAGGGGCACGGGCGCTGCAGATTTAATTGCTCTCGCATTTACCGGTCACCTCCTTTCCGAGTCATTTACAATGCACTAATTAATCGGTGAGAACCAAAAGCCCTCGCTTCGAGATGATCTTTTTAAGCCTGCCGGTAGCACCCTGCGAGAGTTGATGCTTTATCGATGAAGGGCCCTTTTGCTGGGGCAGCGCTGGGCGGTTGGCAGACGGGATCGATGGGGCTTCAACGATCGTCCCTGCCCACGCGCAGGTATCTGGGGTCGGGCTCAAGGCAGCGGAGAGGCCCCGGCACAGCGCTGGGTTGCGAATCCCCCGGGGCCAACAGCTGGTGGAGGGATTGGGGTGAAAAAAATGGCATTTTGGTACCAGGGATGCTCCTTCATGCAGCACCGAAGCAAGGGCAGGATGGAGGGGGATGGGGCCAGATCCTGCGCCGGCCATGGCACTGATCTGGGAGGATTTGGGAGAGAACTGTGTTTCCAAAAAAAAAGCTGCCATCGAGCTGATTTCACCATTTTCTGGAACTTGACACGTTTTCGCCCTTTTGAAATAACTTTCTGTCTCAGAATACCCAAATTTTAAATAGAACCCAAAGCAACAAGAATGAAAAAAAAAGACGACTTTTTCATGAAACCACAAACGATATCCTGTTTCCCTCCTGCCCGGTGCCTCTGTTTTGGGGAAGAGAAGTTGTTCCTGACGGGAATGAAGCTGTAATTTCCCTCTCCTGAACGAAAGCCAATCTCCCAGCTCCCCCAGGCGATGGGCAGCATCGGGGGCTCAGGTCCCGGTACCCACTCACTGCAATTTAAGGCCTCTGCAAGTTAAGCCCAAACATCTTTCGGAGGAACATGAAGCCGTAGGTGACGGGTGATGGGGTGCTACGGAGCAGGGGGACACGGGCATCCCCATCTATGGGGGTCCCGCTGCTTCACTGTCCCCTGAGTGATCAAAGCAGACCGCGGTGCGTGGCCTCACCGGGGTGAGAAACCGGCTTTAATCAGCTTAAAGTCCTCACTGTGAATTTCAGACAGAAAAAATTAATCCTTTGGTCAAACTCCAGCCCTGCCACCTCCAGGTGAGCTAACCCAGCCGCGGGGGCTGGTGCGGGGACAGGCCTCCCACCCTGGGGACACGTTTGCTGGTGACTTTCCTGATGCATCTGAGACGGTCCCAAAAGTAATCGGGGAGTAAAAGCCTCGGCTGGATCCCGTGGGATGCTCTCTGCCACGCTGAGCTTCCCTCCCCCCTCCCCATACACATGATGCAGGAGCCTCATGGGGTTTCTTAACCACCACCAAATCTCCTTTGGCTCTGCTGTCAGCTTTACGGGGCAGAAAGCACCTTTTTGGGGTCGAGCACCCCATCGAGGAGAAGACCCCCCCAAGGACCAGCCCCGCAGCCTCCCTGCCCCAACCACGCTGCTCCGCCGGCAGCATCCGCAGGTTTGGGGTTGGGATTGCTACACAGATATAGAGAGAGATAGATAGATAGATAATTTTTTCTTTCCTCCCTTTCTTTTAAAATCAGAAGCCAGAAACTCCATAGCAACCCACAGCTCCCAGGGTCTGACTCCAGCGCTTTGATCGCGCTGTCACTTCGTTTAAGGCTACACCCCGGTAGGTGTGAGGAACTCCAATTAAGCATTCAGCTGGCTTGCCTGTGTGGGGGGACAGGCTCTGCTGTGGAGGAGGGAAGCCTCGGCGCTATCGCGGTGACTAATCGCTCAGACACCGGTTGTCTGTGGCACCAGGGGAGGGCAGGGAGAGGGTTTTCCTTCACCGTGCAGCTGCCTCTGCATTCCCTTTTCGGGAGATATTGCGGCTCCCCGCCGGGCTCGGGGGCTCCCGAGCGGAAGCTGGAAAGATCCCAAAGCATCTTCCCGGCGTGGTTGGGGCTCTGCCGAGATGCTGCTGCGGATCTCGCTGCCGCGGCCCCGGGTCTTTGGTGTTCCCCCTTGCGCAGCCCTGGGGTCGCGTTTTCAGAGGGAAACAGGATTTCTGAGTTTTTAAGGTGCGTGTTTGTGCCTCGCCCGTCCCCTTGCCACGGAGGAGCGGTCGGTGCCTCTGCCGTGCACGTGCTTTAACGCCCTTTGGATGAGCATCCCTAAATTTGGGCGAGCACCATTAAATTCGGGTGCCGAGCACTGTTAAATTCGGGTGCCGAGCACCATTAAATTTGGATACCAAGCACCATGAAATTTGCATGCCAAGCCCCAAACCGAGTATTTGGCCCTTGCCTGAGCACCCACAGGGAGCAGAGCAGAGGATCCCACCCTCGACCACGAGCCTGGCCCCGGCCCCAGCAGAGACGTGCCAAACTGGCTGCCACCAAGAGCATCACCATGCACGAAGTTTGCAGCATCATTTCCCACATCAGCCCATTCCCTACAGAAACAGCCTAGCTCCACGCGCCCGTCCGGCTGACGGGTGATGCTGCAGCACACGGCGGGGCGCACCATCCCCCAGAACACCCCAAAACTCCCCCCCTGGCCGAAGCAAAGACGTTTTCCCAGTGCAATGCCGGCTGCAGCACCCACTCCCTAGGGACCCGCGACCGAGGGTGACGCAGAGGTGTGGGATGAGGGTGCCTGGTCCCAGCCCCGGGGACGATACCCCACTCCAGCGTGGGCACCGAGGCAGGGTACCCAGCCTTTATAAGCACCTGCGTGAGCAAGGGCAAGAGGCGAGGAGCAGGCCAGCCGGCGCGGCTTCGCCCCCGCTCCCCGGGGAGGCGAGAAGGGGGCCGACGGCCGCCCCCCGCCACCGCCGTGGGCAGCGGCAGGATGTGCTGTCCCTCCCCTGCACTTCCCAGCGAGCGCTTTACATAACTTCTGCTGCTTAGTCACAGCTTCGACTCCTTTTTTTTTCTCCCTTTTTTTTTTTTCCCTTTTTTTTTTTTAATTTTTTTTTTGGAGCGATTTTCTCAGCCGCATCAGAGCGCGAGTCATTTCGGCAAGGGAAGTCCCTTCCTTTCTTCCGTTCCCTTGGTAACTGCACAAATTTGCCTTTCAAATGATTCATGACCGGGGTGCTGTAGGAGTTCCCTCCTCCAACACAAATCGCTCCCACACAACCACACATGCCCGATTAATCATTGATTAGCGTCTCTTCCGCAAGGTAGACTCGGCGAACGCACAACCCTGCCACTCTTCTCCGGCCACCGCCGCGGGGATCCCCGGATGCTCGCGGCGGGACGCGGACAAGAGTTTGCAAGACATCCCGTCCCCGGACACATTTCATAGACTATATATGAAACATCCCCGGGGTGGCGGGGACACAACGCCGATGGGAGCAAAGTGCTCTCCGCGGGGCCAGCGATGAAATCAGAGCTCAGCTCTGGCTGACGGTGATGGGTAAACCTGCCCCAAACTCCCAATTGCATCGGCAAAACTTTATTCTTGATCTAATTTTTATTTTCCCCCTTCATCAGCCTTAGACTAAACAAGCGGTGAGCCGAACCAGAGGGAAACGCGGCGTGCCACAGGGTCAGCCACCGCCATGGCCAGGCCGGAGGGACAGAGCCCAGCAGCAGAAAAGAGCCAGAAAAGTCCTTTTTGGACCCGTGGTGAGCAAAATGCAACGAGACAGAGCATCAGCCGGGGCTGAGCGGTGCCACGATGTGCCTCCGCACACCGATAGCTGCACTGCGGCTCGGGAAGCAGGCTGGGACAGAGCCGGGAACCGGTGAGCGCTGGGTGCCGGGAGCATCTCAGCTGGAAAATAAAATTAATCTGCAAAATATCTCCATACCGTTTTGGTACGTTTTATCTGATTTATTCTCTCCTCGTTAAGAGGAGCTAATTAACAAACCATCATTTAAATAAACAGCAGCAAGAGTGTTTGTAACCTCTGCTTTATTGAATTGTGACAAATTATTAGCCTTTGCATGTTAAATGAAATAGAAGCATCGAGGAAAAAACCTTAATTCCCATCTGCATAACGACAATACCTGCTGCGGAGACGAAGGCAGAGGGACCAATTCACGGGGCAGCTCCCAGCGAGCGCAACAAACTGCGTGTCTCGCACAAGAAAACATCCCAAATAACCCCCAAAACAGACAGGTTTCTGGACGCTGAATGCTTTAGCACCGCGGCTTCACCCTAAATTCACCCCTATGCAACGGCAGGGCCCGAGCAAAGCCAAGAGCATCCGCGGGACGGGCCTGGGCCGTGCGGGGCTGAGGGGAAAAAACTGCGAGCAGCTCGCAGCCCCTGCTTACAAGAGCCTCTTTGTAGCTGTCGTAACCACCTCGCTCATCATGGATCCTTGGCAATATAATGATAATAATCATATAATGCATGTCTGTGCAGAGCCTGTCATCCCGAGCGCAGCCCCGAGCGCTTTGCTCGGCATCGTTGTGTGCAGAAGAAGAAGGTGCTGCATCGCCCGGGGGGGCTGAGCTGGGTGCAGGGTGCCCAGAGCAGGGTGGAGGAGGAGGATGGCTCGGTGGTGAGGGATGAGGGCAGGGAACTAGAGGTGTTGGGGTACCTGGTGCTTTCCCCCTTTCCTCCCGACCCCGAAATGGGCTGCAGCAAGAAAAAGCGTGCTCGGTCCCTGTGACGGAGCCCTGTCCCCACTGCGGGGTGGCTGTTCCCCAAGACACAGCAGAGCCGTAACACATCCCCCCCGTGTGCGTTCAGCGCCTCTTGTGTCCCAGGGGGAATTGCTTAGTGGCAGCTTTTCAAGGGGTTTGGGAGTGTAATTACCTGGGAGCATTAATTACAAGGCAGGCGAGCATAAGCCTGAGCAGCAGCTCATACGGAGCTGGGGTTTGCAGGGACGCAAAGAGGGTTTAACCCTCTTGCGCACGGGGGATTTGCAGACCGAATTTCCCCCGGGCAGAGCAGGGGAAGGGACGGAGCACCCCCGGACTGACGGACCACGGTGGCAAAGGGCAGAGCAAGGACAGGCTGCTCCCGGACCGTATCCCGGCGGCAGAGCAAGGTTTGCCGGAGTCGTGCCGTTGCATCGAGAATGGAAAAAGAAACGCGGGGCGGGGGGTTCCCTGCAGCGTGAGCGGCCGCGACGGGTTAGCACAGGCTGCAAGGAGGCGCGAGGACGTGGCTTATGACTGCGATGGCCTTGTGCAAACACGTGCGCTTGTGCAAAGATACGTACTCGTGCAAACATATCCTCGGGCAAAGGTACACACTCGTGCAAACACATGTGCTTGTGCAACCAGGTGCTCTTGTGCAAAGAGACCTTTCCCCACCGCTTGCTCATCCCGGGGGCTCTGGCCTTCCCCAAGCTCCCTTCTCTCTTTTCCTCGGCTGCAGCCCGGTGAAGGCAGCGCTTTCCCTCTGACGCTGCCCGAGAAATTCCCCAGCGAGGCAGCTCTGTTCTCCCACAGCTCGGGCCAGTCACGCTTTGGCGGTGGTTTTCCCACAGCTGTACGTTACTGCTCCCAGATCACTCCGGCGTCGCAGGCCCTAGGACGGCACTGCATCGCACGCTCACTCGCTGATCCTAATGCTGTTGACTAAAGACTACGTTTAAAGGTAATATAAACAGTTTGCTCTTTAAAACACATTTGAACTATAATTTCTATACATCGTTTCTGAACTTTTATTTTAAAACAATTAGCCAGAAAGCCCTTTTCATATGATATTTGCAGAGCGCCTGACAGTAACAGCAATTAAACCCCATCTGTCTGCAGAACATGAATAATAGCAGTTGACACTCAACTTGGGATACTGCTCACGGGAAACCTGTTCGACACAAACCTCATCAGGGAAACACGTGCCCCAAGGGCTGGTGCCGGGTCCTGGCAAACGCGGCAGTGCCGAGGCTCCCACCGCTGCCGGGCTGCTGGCATTTCGGGGGGACTCAACCTTGCCACGTGCCTATGGAGGACCAAAGAAGCTTGAAGCGCAAAGAAAACTACACCTGAGCAGCAACCTCTTCTGCTTATTTTGGTTTTCCTTAGGTTTTTTTTTCTTTTATTAATAAAGGCTTCATTAACAAGCAGCGACAGAAACTCACACCGCGGAACTGACTATTCCAAGGAGCCAAGTCATCAATTAAAACCACATTTCTCTCTGTTCTTTCCCTTTCAAACCCTCGGTTTAATCACTCAAAAGTAGAGTCGAAAGGGCCCCCGCGAGGAGGAACACCACCACCGCACCAGCTATTACATCTGCCCCGTTCCCCCTGACGGAGGCGGAGGGTCCCACCGGCACGGTGGGGATCCGCGATCCCACAGCATCGCAGAGCCAGCCAGTGGCACAGGGACCACGGATGCTGGATGGCGACAGGATCAGGCCCGGCGCAGGTGGGGTAAACTACCTTGGCATTCCGGCTTCTCCCAAAACAGGGATCCCTCCTACCCGCAGGATACCCAAAAGCTTATTTTTTTGTTCCCCACTAACATCAATTAACCCACTAAAAAGCATTCCCTGCCCCTACAAGATTTTTCTCCTCGCTGGCCACAGCTGGCACTGCTGGGATGCTGAACGCGCCTGGATCGCAAGAGTTCTGCAAAAACGTCCCCAGCGTGTCCATACGGCGCTTCGCCCGGCAGCCGAAAAGCAGAAATAACAGCAGCTGGCAATTAACAGCTGCTCTCTATTAATTTTAATAAATCCAAGCATTTTGGATAAGCTTGACCCCTGTACCATGTGCTGTATAAACATGCTACAGGGGAAAAGTTTGCTTTAGAGCACGTGCGTCAGTGTCCCTTTGGGATGGGGACGGGGACGTTCGCTGGGGCAGGGTGCAGGGCCACACGCGTGGGCGAGCAGCCGGCCCCCCGCAGCTCTCTTCCCAGCCTCTAATCGTGCAAAAATCCCGTAACTTTTAAGGTTAATAAAGCCCTTGTTTGCTTAAGATAGCACCTGTTTCTATGGTGACACTTGCAACCCGGAGCCTGTTTATCAACCGGCAAGGAGAAATGCTCTGACAAACGCAACCGCAGGAGCAAACACCGCGGGCGAGGACTGCCGGTGATGCCGGGACCTCTGGGACCGGGCAGGGATGCTACGGTCCCCCGGCACCCAAACCCACCGGTCCCGCACCCGTGGGTTTCCCACCCCGCTCTGCAAAGACACGGGAGCGACCGCAGCTCCTGGGGGTGCGGGGGCTGCGCCCCAGCGCACCCACCGCGGGGAGAAAAGCCATTTATCGTGATGGGCGATGGGGTGGGAACGGCTCTCCTTCAAACTCCGCGTTGACGTATTTCCCCTATCTGACCCTGGACTGGTCTCCGACCAGCTCTGTGCCTCAGTTTCCCCAACCGTCCCCGGCCGGGGAAGGGGTCGGCGGAGCGAGCCGAGCCGTGCCGGGCGGCAGCAGCGCCCGGTGGGTCCCGCTCCGCTCCAGCCTGGCGCAGGATTTCTCCCGGCTGGCAGAACTGGTTTCCATAACGACTTTCTGTTACAAACATATTTTGATAAAAATAAAGTTAAAGCAGCGAGGCTTTAGTGGAGTACAAATTTGCTGCTCTCTCCCTCCCCCTTCCTCCTCCCCAAGGAGGGGGAATAAAGACGGAAAGCTTTCCATTTGAAGGGCAGTATTTTCTCCCTTCTTTTTCTTTCCCCCGCTGAATACAAAATGGAAAGCCTTGTTTACTGGGTTTCTCTGTAAACTGGTTCCGACTCTGCCTAGTTACCTGATGCTCTACAGTATATACAGGATAATGTGATAAATTCATTTCCAATTCACTGCATTATCCTTTGAATATTTTAATGACTCATTGAATGGAGTAAAAAAAAAAAAGCTATTTCAAATGAACAATTATGCTGCATTAGAGTAAAGGCTGATTATATTTAAACACTGCTTGCATGGATAACGGGACATATCGACCTCCGCCTATAAGAGCTAATTTGGCTCTTATCTCTAAATAATTTTACACTGCAAATTACCATGAAAACCTAAAGGGCTTTAAAAACATTCATCAAAAGATATTATTCCACTTTGTAGCAACATTTTTATTTAAATTATTTTGAATGGGAGTGAAAGCATCTCTCGTGTTTGACAATCGGAGGAGCGGCAGAGCAGCGGCTGATAAGGAACGGCGAGCGGCACCGCGGGGATGGGATGCTCCATCCCGAAACCCACCTGGAGAAGCAAATTCAGAGCCGAATCCCAAACTTGGTGGCGTGCCAAGGTACTGCAGCACCTATACTGGCATTTAGCGCTGCCAGAGCCGAATTCCTCCAAACCTGGGGATGGCAAAGCCCAGGCGATGCCGGGGCGATGCCGGGGCGCTGCCGGGGCGCGGGGGCTTTCGCAGCCCCCCAGCCATCACGCCGGCCGCCCCGTCCCTCTCGGAGAAAGGCACTTGAAAGCCCCTCTCTGCACCAAAGCAACAGAAGGTGTCATGTAAAGCCTACACGGTTATTTTAGAGCCAGTGTGCAAATAAGCCTGTCAGCTGAAGCTCCTCGGAGCCAAGACTTCCATATACCCCCCAACGATCTGCATTTCAACGAGACACCATGTGTCGGAGCCCGGGGAGCCGCCGGCTTCGCAGAAAAGATTTGGGGCTGGTGCTTTGGGAAAGCTCCGGCTGCGGCCTCGGGGAATGAGGGGGGGGATGCTGGGACCCCCCGCCCCAACACACACAACCCCACCGGCAATGGGGATCCACCTCGGGGCTGGGGCGAGGTGATTTTGTCCTGGGGCCCTGCGAGGATGATGCTGGGTTTGGTGGGGTCTTACAGGGCGATGGAGATTTATATGCATATACGTGCGTGTATACGTGAGGGAGAGATATACACACACACACACGTGATATGTATATGGGATATGTATCATATCATTATATACATTTCTATATATACTATACCATATCAATATATATATTTTATATGTAATATATCATAGAATCACAGAGTATCTCAAGTTGGAAGGGACCCATGAGGATCGTTGAGCCCAACTCCCTGCTCATATATGTATATATATATTTATCTCACGATGAAAATACTTAAGGATATAGGTGGGGTTGGGGTCAGCCCCATTCCTGGCAGAGACGCGGCACCTGGAGATGGGAAAGCCCTTCTCCTTCCCAAAAATCTCCTTTTTCCCCCTCCTGCATGGCCTGGCAAGGAGCTTTCTGACCTTTTATACCACAAACTCAACACCTGGAGATGGGAAAGCCCTTCTCCTTCCCAAAAATCTCCTTTTTCCCCCTCCTGCATGGCCTGGCAAAGAGCTTTCTGACCTTTTATACCGCAAACTGAAACACCCAAATGCCAGGGAAAAAAAACACCTTCCATTTGTGCCGGTGAACTGGTTTTAATCCCGCATTTCCCTTCTTTGCTTAAATGATCTTATACTCAAAAAAAAAAAAAAGAAAAGAAAAGAAAAGAAAAAATAAAAGAAAAACACAATAATTAGCAATAGCGAAAGCCTCAGAAGGATCTGTGTACAGAAGGGAAAACAAGAGCTTGGGCTTCTTTGCGTTTAGTAAATATTAAAATTAATGAGAGACTTTCAGGACCCTGTTGTTAGAAATGCAGAAGGGTTTCTGTGAAGGATTAAAAAAAAAAAGCCCTGTACACAAATCTCTGCAATTATTCTGAATGCTTTATATTTTTCAGCCAATTATAAAATTCATGGAAAGTATTAATATCCAATTTTAATTTGCTCAATATTCCCATTAACAATAAAAAGTCTAATTAAGGTATCTGTACAAAAAGCCCTTAGCAGTAATTTCAGAGAATAATAGAGGAGAATGACGAGATATTTCTTGTTAAATGCATGCTGCAAATTAATTGATATCTTAATTAGACTTTAGTACAAGATTATTAGTTAGATTGATTCAAGGCTGAAACACCTTATCTTTTAAAAGATAAAAGCAAGCAAGAGAGGAACAAGCTGATTTTCCAAAACCTTTCTGAAAGCAAACCAGCGATATGCCAGGACAGTTCGGGAGCGATGCCCCACTGCAGGGTAAGGGCTTGTCTGTCTGTCCCATCCGCCTGTGCTGTGGCCAAGGAGCTGGGAAGCAGCAGGAATTGAGCCCAAACCCATTTTCCCCCTGTTTGCTTCACCAGGCTGGAAACGCTTTTTTCAGGAAAAAAGAAAGGGAAAATTTGGCACCAGCGAGATTTTCACCAAAACCGCTTTTTTAACCAAAAAAAACCCCAAAACCGGCAGTAGGAGATGTTTGAAACGACCGGTTGTCTCTGCAGAGAAAACTGGTGGTGGGGAGTTTTTAAAACGGGTTTTTTTCAGCATTTCCTTAGAAGAAGAAGAAGAAAAAAAAAAACCAGCAATATTTTTGGACCAGCTTCGCTCTATATAGCCTGAGGAGGCACTCCCCTACCTACACGCCGAGCACCATTTACATTTCTCTCCCAAACGCTCATCCTTCGGGATTTCACCGAGATGCTGCCGTACCGAGAGAGATATGCATCCCGTGGGAATCCAACCCTCCGGGGCAGGAACGCCCGATGCACCCCAGCGCTCGGAGAAGCCCCGAGCTGCTGGGACCCCAAGATACGGACCCCACGGAGTGGGACTCACTGGGATGTCGGTGACCAGCCAGTGCCTCCAGAACCGGTTCCTGGGGTTGGCTCTACTGGGAGCGTCGGGGTCCACCAGCACCAGCACGTACTTCTTGCTCTGCAAGAGAGGAGAGGAGAATGGGCACGGTGTGCGGGACCGGGAGCTTGCACCCACGGCCTGTGAGCGAGGAGCAACCCTCCGGGAGTTTTATCAGCCCCCAAAATATTTTTTTTTTTTTTCATGCTTTCCCACGCACGCACACTTTGACGGTTGCGCTCATGCAAAATGCACAGAGAAGGCGAGGGATGAACACGCACCAGGGGAACGCGAGGGCCACAAACCCGCTCGGGACGAGTTACTCCTCGCGGTCTAAATCTCTTCAAAGAGAGGAAGAACAGGGGTTTTCTGCTATCTCCAAATAAAAGGCACCAAAGAGAATTTCCTCCCCTGCCAGCCATCCTCTAACCACATCCTACAGTGGCGCAGGGCAGAGCGATGCACCACGGCATGGGGGACTTTCCCCCGAGGATGGCAATCCCTGGGAGAGGGGGGTGGGATATTTTGGGGATTCAAATACAGCTCCAGCCCTAGGGTGGTGGCCGGGGACAGGCTGGATGCCCCAGTCTCCCTGAGGGTGGCTGCGAGGTGCTAAGCTCTACCTAACAAACCCCAAACTAACCAAAAGATGCACCAGGGATGCTGGAAGAAGGCAAAGCCGCTGCCTCGCCACGTACCCGGGAATTCCAGTACCTCTCCTGGGCGATGGCAACCGGGCAAAGAGACCAAAGACTCATGGATGATGCTGGTTCAGCCCCCCAGCATCCCCCCCAGCCCACCCCAGGTCCCCACCCAAGGGTGTCCAGCACCCAAGGGTGCCACCGGCGCTATGAGACAACGTGGATTTTTTGGTCCCCTGAGGATGGAGCTGGGTTTGAAGTGACCTCTGGAGGCTGTGGATAGAAAACCTGCTGATCTCAGGGGATTTGGCAGGACCTCAGGCACCAGATTATCCTGCAAGCACCCAGATTAAGGGATCTATATCCTAATAAAACCTCCAGGTGCATCTGTCAGCTCGCCAGCGGTGCCACGCACGGCTCCAGTGTGCCCGAGGGCTGAGGTTTCATAAACGGCTGGGGGATTTAGCCATGCAATTCCCACCGAAATTAGCTGGAGCTCTGTGGCTAAATCCCCCGGTCGCTTGTGAAACCAGGCAGGGATTTTCACAGCAAGATTGTTGGGGTTGAGACAACCTTTTTGCTCTATTTCCCAACCCCTGGTTGGGGCAAATGGGGCAAGCAAGCCCTGGGGTATTGCCGTACCCAGAGATCCCCTGTAGCCCCTTCCCTTTGCAGCCCACCAGAGCCCTGCATCGCTCAGCACCCCCCCTTGCAGACCCCACCTCCACGACAAGAACCGGTTTAACCAGAAAACAGTGGATTTCGACCCATTCAGCAAACAGCTTGCAACTGTTGCAGAGAAAATCCCAAACTCATGCAACCGTCCTGCCTGGGAGAATGGGTGGCAAGGCGTTGCTGCCCCGGTGCATTAATCCCAGCCTGGCTCAAGGCATTTGCATCGCTGGGGGGGGTTTATGCCAAGAATACAGATGCCTGCGCGGAAAAAGGGGCCGTGATGGTGCCACTACATGAGGCCGAAGCTCAGGACCTCGGAGCAGAGCTGTCACCTCCCTCCCCACGGTGCTCACAGCTGCAGCCGACTGCATCGCTGTGAGCATCCCGGAAAAAATCTGCAATATTCCTTGCCGGCGCTGAAATCGGCATTTAATGGGAAGGAGGAGAGAGGGGGGAGAAGAAGCCCGACAACCCAAAAACCCTGCGCTGGAAGTGTGAAGGAATTTGAGCTCTAACTTTGGGGAGGGTGCGGAGCTGAGCACGGCGTTTCTGAATCTCTCGTCTCTGCTCGGGAGCCCAGCTGGTGGGAACAGAACGTGTAGTCATGGGACTGTCATCGTGTGCTGTCCAGGTTAACATGTAGCATTTCTATTACTATTAACAGACTTTCTGCTCCTCACTCCATCTGTTCTTCGAAATAATTGCAGTTGTACAGACCATGCCTTCGCTACAGGCAGGCTCTGGGGAGAGGATAGTGCTTTTATGCAAAAAAAAAAAAAAAAAAAAAAAAAAAAAGGAGGGGGAAAAAAAAGTGTTAAAAAATAACAGCAAACACGAGAATAGAGTGCAAGCGAAGTTAACAGCAGGCTCGCAATTCGGTACAGATTGTGGCCTAGAAAGGTGGCGATGCACGCGGCCGGGGGCCGGCGAGGCCAGACCCCCGCGGGGACGGGAGCCGGGGTCAGCGGCCCCAAGCCGGGCTGGGACCGAGGGATTTTTCTCTCTCATTACCTGCAGGCCACCCTAAGAGGCACAATCCCTCACCTTCCACCTAAAGATAGCAAAGCCCTCCACGACCCGAGTTAATCTCCCGGTGCTTAGGTGCCATCGCATCCCATGCCAGCAGCCGGGCACGGCTCCCGGGGCTGTGCCAGCCCCCCCAAAATCACCCCGAAAGCCGGGCAAACCCTCTGGCCGGTGTCCCCGAGCGATGCTACGTACCCCAGACACGGGGTAGGTGGTTTTTCGCTGGCTCTGCTTGTAAGAAACAGAGCAGCCAGAGTGCTGGTGATTTTAGGGAGGGGGGGTTTAATGCTGAAATCCCTCCTCGACACAGGCTAACAGCATTAGCTGCTGTCAGGGCTCCAGACAGGAGCCAGCCCGAGTGACACGGGAGCTGCTCAGCTTTACAGGCATGAACCAGCCCCAGGGATTTTTGGAGAGGAGGAAAGTGGGTTTAGAGCAGAAAATTCCTCAGTCCTCCAGTGCAGAAGAACGGGTGGCGTCTTCCTTTGGAGGAAGGGGGAGAGGGGAAAAAGAAGCCATTTTGGGGTACCACAGCTGAAAATTTGGGGTAAAAAAACACCTCCAAACACCTCGTCACCCTTTTCCGCTCAGCCCAGGGCACAGAAGAGCCGCTGGTGCTGGGGGACCCAGTGGGGAGACGGTGCGTCCCACCAGTGTCACACCAATGGGGACAATGCTGGGCTCATGCAAAGGTCACCCTTCCAAGGGTCACCCTTCCAAAGTTCACCCTTCCAAGGGTCACCCCTCCAAGGGTCACCCTTCCAGGGGTCACCCTTCCAAAGTTCACCCTTCCAGGGGTCACCCTTCCAAGGGTCACCCTTCCAGGGGTCACCCTTCCAAAGTTCACCCTTCCAGGGGTCACCCTTCCAAGGGTCACCCTTCCCCGCTCCCCAAGCCATTCCTCTCACTGGGGCGCTTTGCAATTAGCTTTTAACCATCGCAACGAGCTGCTGCCTTCCCCGAGGGGTCGGAGCTGTTGCTTTACCCCCCGGCTTTACACCCCGCGTCCCCGGGTGCCGGCGTCCTGCCCTGCTTCAACACCCGAAACGCAGCCAAAGCAGCAGAGCTGGTGGCAGATGACAGCAGCGCTGCGTGTCGTGTTTTCCCTGCTAATTGTTTCTAGAGGGAAGCAGCAGCGATATATCCAGTTATTACTGCAGAAAGCATCAGCTACTCCAATTAGGCACAGGTTTAGGAAACTTGCTCCGAGCAGGCAGGGAGTTTTCAAGAGGCAGGCAGGCAGGCAGGAGAGGGATTTGTGCGCTGAGGATACACACACAGCTCAATAGATCCCGCGGAGCTAGGGCTGCACAGGAATTAAAGACTTATCCAAATGAAAGCAAATAGGGTGTTAAGCGACACACATGTAGAGCGAGCGGTTTCCTTGGAAACCAGCGCACATGGAAGCGGCACACATGCAGCGCCCCGGCATTTTCGGCAGCGCCGGGGCGGCCGCGGGGTTCTGCCCTGCCGGGGATGCCCGTGCTTGGCTGGGGATGGAGCCGGAGCAAAAGCCCCATCCTGCCGGCCGTGCCTGCTGCAGGGCATGGAGAAAAATGGCACGAAATGCGCTTTCTCCTGATTGTGAAGGGAAACCGGACGATGCCCAGCTTTGCCGGCCCCACTCGCCTTAGAAATTCAAACCCAAAACTAAGAACAGTGATGGGCAAAGCCCCAGCCCTCAGCCCAGCGCCTGCTTCCCAGCACAGGGTATAAGCGGGTTTGGTTGATTTTGAAAAGTCCAGCTGGATCTTTCCCAGCTCATCCAGCCCTCGGAGCTGCTCCTCAGTTTGCGCTTGCCCGGAGCAAGGGCTGTTACGCTGCTCACAGCAAAAGTTGCCCGTAGCACCCAGCCCCTCTCCGGGCGAGGAAATAGGTGAGATTTCCAGTTGACCTATTGCCACCCACGTCCTTTACAGCTGCTAACGAATTTGCCAAGGTAGGGAGCTGCTGCAGAAGCAAACCACGGCACTGACAGATTAAGACGGTATCTGAGCCAAAAGGCCCTCCGCCTCCCCAGGAGCTAAAGCTTGGCATTGCAATAGCCGATATTATCTCGCTGCAAAGGATTTCAGGGTGATTGATGGCACGAGACGATGCAGATCGAGGCTGGCCAGTCCCTCCAGTGCAGAGATGGGATGTGGCGATGCATCTCGAGCACGCAGCGCCTGGGCGGGAGCTTGCAACCCAGCGCAGTTTATGCAACTGCAAACCAGAAAATATAATAAATATACCCAAAGCGACCTGCCAGAGCGGGGCAGGAGTTCCTGGATGGGCAGGGAGGTGGGCAGGGTGTCCCAGCATCCCGGGAAACATCATCCCGACTCTCCCGGGCAATGGCTCGAGGGCTCCAGCCTGCGTCCCACCGGTGCAAGAGTCAAAGCGGTGCTGCTCCTCCTGCGAGGTGGAAGCGCTGCGAGCACCAGCTGAGAGCTGAGAGTCAATCTGGGCTTTTTTCTTGGCTTGTCCCCAGTACTAAAAAGTTTCTATAACGGGCACATAGTTAGCAATTCTGCTGCTGATGCTTCGCCAAAGAGAAATTCTAGCTCCTTCTTCGGCAGTTAACAGCACGGGGGGTGAGGGAGGCAAAAAAATTGTTTGCAACCGAGTCCGTTATTGTGGCTTTGGGAAAGAGCTGCAGAGCGCGGCAGGATTTTACCGTCTTATTTTAAACCAGCACCTCACCACTTCCACGTTCTTCTCCCCTTGCAAAAATAGGTCAGCAAAATTAACCCTACTCCGCAGGACTTGCCCAAGGGGACAAGCGGCACCATCTTAACACTTGACCAACTCCCCCAGCCGCAGGTCTGTGCCCCCCCCGGCCCCACGCTGCCGAAGGGAACTTCATTGACTTTCCGAACACTCTGCAACTCTCCCCATCCCTTCGCTCTCCCCCGGGGCTCGCCGCAGCAAAGCCAGCCAAATATTTATGCAGCCTAATGTTCTAATAAGAATTGATTAATCCAGGATCATTAAAGCGAGCCCGTTAAAGGTCTGTTCCCAGTTTAAGGTCTTGGGATGCGTTAAGGGACCGTTTATCTGCTACAAAAGGAGAACAGTTTGTTTTCCCCCCGTAGCAGAATAAACCGGCTCCTCGCGATAAAACCGCGCTGGTTGTGTTACACGCTTAACGTAACCAAGCAGAAAGTGGGATAAACCTTCCAAGGGGTCCATCGTGCTGTAAATACAGGTTTGCAAGAGGTGGCTGTGGAGGAGGCTGCGCCTCCAGATCACTTTTTTGGGGGGGAGAAGAGCAACAGGCTGTGCTTCCTCGCTCAGAGACCCCATTGCAGATCACGCTCCCCAAAATTGAGATCCATCATCACCATCATCATCGCCTGCAAGCTGACTGCCAGATACACCGAACATCAGGGGAATGGGGCAGCATCTTCCAGCCAGAAGAGAAACCCAAAAAACACCGGCGAAAAGGGAATTAACACCCCAAGAACCCCCCCAACCCACGCTGCCGAGCTGTCGCTCCGTCCCCTCCGCTTTCCCAGTAGTTATTTATTGCTATTTGGGTGGCACGGCTTCGGGGTCGAGCTAACGAGCATCGTGTGCTCGTCCCTGAGCTGGGGACGCCGAGGCCGGCAGCGCTGCCCGCTCCGCAGGCAGGGAGCCGGGGATGAACTCGGGGGAAGCGACACATTTTCCGAGCGGTCTGCGAGGAGGAGGAGGAGGAGGAGGCGGCGAGCGGCCGCGATGGCAGAGCGCAGCCTTCCAGCCCAATTACTATCATGCGGGGGGACACATGGATTGGTGACATTTGACATTTTCTACAAAATATTTTGATGCAAAATGGCACCTCCGTCACAAATTATTTTCCAAATCTTGGCTTGGGTTTGGGTGGGTTATTTTCTTTTTTTTTTTTCCTTTTTTTTTTTTTTTCTGAGGGAAAAAAAAAAAGGATTGCACAGGGTGACATTTGCAAACGAGCAAAGGAAAGGGCCATCGTTTCCCCACCATAAGCAAAGGGGTCACGGTGGCCGTGTCACTGAGCGGACAAAGCAAACAGCACCAGCGGGGGCAAATGCACCAAAAAAAATCCAGGCTTTGCTCTGGGCCATCGCCGTGCCCCCGCTGATGCACCCACATGGCCCTTGGGGACCCTCAAAGGGCTTTTTTCCCCCTTCTCTCCCATCCACGCAAGGGAAGGAGCTGCCGCAGCCCCTGCCCGGGCCTGGGGAGCATCGTGGGGCCAGAGCCCTCCCCGGCAAGGCAGGGGTTACCAGCGCTGGGAATTGCTGAACCCTGCGCTACCAGACACCTCGGGAAAGCTGAAATGACTTTAAATGCCTAAACATTTTAAAACAAACCCTGGAACAATTCAGCTCCTAACTCCTCGCCTGCTTTCTCTCCCTCCTCGCTCTCTCTCTCCCATTTTTACGGTTTCCAGAGCTGTTTTACGCCTCATTACCTGCACACTGTGAGTGATGTCTGTCGGTCCTAGAGCTGTAAATACCTTAAATCATGCTTCATTAAGAATATCTATGGTGCTATTAAAGAGCTATAATAGACAACGAGTTAACAGATGATTAAATATGAACTCCATTTGTGTCAGTCACCAGCGTGCAGGAAGAGGCTTTAAGTTTTTTAAACTCGCTCTCATTATCTGGGGAAGTGGGGCTGCAGCTTGCGGGGATGGAGGGGGATGGAGGGATGCTGGGATGGGGATGGGGCGCAGGGATGCTCCTGCACCGGGGACACCCGGGAAGGTCCAGCTCCTCCACTTTGTGACTCCGAGCCGATGATCCTGGCAGCCCTTTGCTTGGCTGTTCTCACCCACACAGGCAAATAACACCCGGCGACACATGCAACAGATTGATCTTTAGGGTCTAGCAGCCAGAGATTAAAAAGAAAATAAAATAAAGGAGGAGGACGACGACGAGGAGAGGCCAGGCTGCTTTGGATGGGGCGGGATGGGAAGATGGATGGCTGCCCGGGAGGAAGGGCTGGAGGCCGGCAGCATGGACGGTGATGCAAAAGCGGACTGAGCATTGCTGTCTTTCCGATAAAATAATAGCTCAGCACAAACAAATTGCCAAAGCGCAAATTAAGTAATAATTAATATTATTAAAATCCCATGAGCACACAAAAATACTGGGGAAAATTAAATAATGACTGTTTTCTTATTTTCTGGATTAGATTTTTCTCTATAAAAATAAAGAACAGTTTCATGGGCAGCTTCAGCAAAAGTGGATTATCCCACTACTGCAATCTCACCTCCCTGCCGGGGCTCAGGGCTGCGGATGATGCCAAACACCCGGCACGTGACCCACCGCCAAACTGGCCATGGAGAAAGGGGTAAGAGGCAGGAGGATTTGGGGACAAGGTCAGACCCCGGCTGTAGGAAAGCCAGCTGAGCCGATAATTACCCTTCTTCAGCAAGGTGGCCATTGTCACAGCAGATGTCCCCGTGGTCTTTGCAGGGGCGCATTGGGGCTCATTACCCCCCGTGGCACGTGGGGACGAGTGGTGCTTCCCGAACTCCTCGCCATCACCTCTCCCATCCCCTTTTCCGCTGGGATCAGCCTTAAAAACTGTCCAGACGTGGATAGGGCTGGCATGGCCCCAGGCGTGGGGACCTGCCTGCCTCTGCCCCATGCCCCGCTCTCGCTTTGTTTTGGATGATGCTCACCCCTACGCGGAGGGCGAGATGCAGGATGGTGCTGAGCAGGTACAACACACCCTCCACGGTCACCGAATCACACCGCTGCCTCCGTTTCCCCAGCTCCAAAGGAGAAATCGCTGGCCTGATACCTTACAGGGATAACGGCAGAATAAATTCATGCTCCTACAAGCGCCCGGCGCTCTGCAGCCTCCTTCTTTATCATTCCCGAATACGCCTCGACCCCTCGCTGCCAGCCACGACCCCGTTCGCCGGCATGTCCGCAGGGACCCACGGCCACCCCCGAGGCCGTGCGGGAGGACCGGGGGGTCCCGGGGGGGCGGCAGCGTGGGACGGTGGCGATGGCAGCTGGCGGCTGCGGGGGGACGGTGACACGCCGCTCCCCGGGGACCACGCTCGTGGGGGGGACGGTAATTGAATCTCGGCGCTTATATTCAGCCGGAGCCGGCGCGGTGATTAAGTTAACTGGAAATGCCATTTCCGTATTGTTCAAACTCTTAAGTGCGCCAAGGTTCTTATTATTTGCTGCCTGTCCCCTCTGCTCCTTCGCTCCGACCTCGCCTCCCCTCCGGCATTGGGGTCAGGCTGCAGCAGCCCCCAGGGTCACCGAAAGAAATTAATCCCGGAGCCCCTTGGGAGCTGAGCTGGTGCCTCGGCCGTAGAGATTGCAAGGGCCGGGAAGGAAGATGAGCTCTCCTGCCTATTTGGGGAAAAATAAAAGCATTTCAGGAGTGGCGGGAGCTGCTCTGCCCATCTCCATCCCTGGGGATGAAACGCCAGCCCACCCACCGCATCCATTTCCCTGCCACGATTCACCCCCAGCACTTTGAATTTGCTGCTCCCAAGGTGCAAGTATCCAAAAGTGCAGCGGGGGCCTTTCCCCCACCCCGGTGCACCATCACCACCTCTTGATCTATGGCCAAAATGTGCTTTGGCAAAACAACCGAGAAATAACCCTCCCCGCTACGCAAACCGCTCTTGCCAGGAACAGGAGGGAAAAGATGCTCAGCTCAGAACTTCCCTCCCTAGTAAAATATTTAATAATAAACTAAGAGGAGAAGCCAACTGTCTCCCTTGGATGTGGTTTTCATTTGGAAGTTAATAGGATTTTTATTCCCATCCAAAATATCTTTTTTTTTTTTCCTAATGTATGTTTTGTTCTAATATATCCATCTCGTCATGCTAAATAAAATACAAATCGTATCAACGTAGCCCAACCAGGAGCGATGAACACCCGTGTTGCACTCCCATTTGTCTCCAGCACGCAGACACACCAGCCACCCTCTCCCAAGGCTCCTGGCCCCCATCACTTTGTTAATCGATACCGGTCGAAAGCTTTAAATAATATTTTAAATACTCCAAGTGAGAAAACGTCCACGTTAACGTGTTAATTTCCACGATGCCTTGTTGCTTTGAAATCCCTGAAAAATGGGAAGCTTAAATGAGTCCTATGAAAAGGAACAGTGCATCATTAACACAGCCAGATCCATATCACAGACTGCAGCAATTACCATCCAGTGAAACACTGCAAGCTGTGAAGAGCTTTCATTACCAGGGGTTTTACAGGTCATTCACCTCTGGCCAATCTTATGCTAAAACAAGCATTTTCTGCACCACAGATTCCAGCTTCATTTAAATCCGTAATTGCTTTGATTTCGGTACATATGGAGCACAGGGACTTCATGACTAAGAAATCTATTAGTCAATAAGTTTGCTACTTTTATGGACCTTTAGTCATCTTGCCTCAATTTCTTCCCAGGTTGGGTGATGGATAGAGATGCTGATTTCCACGGTGGGTGCGATCTGCCCCGGCTCCCCTTCGCCGCAATTACGTTCCCAGGTCACCGAGGGGGAATTCAATCAGGGAGCCGGGATGCTGCTTCTGCCTCGGAAACGCAATTCCCTGCCGCCGGCAGCCCCGAGTGGCAAATAGCCCTTCTCCAACCTACAGCGAATATTTGATGGTTTTTCATTATTTCCCAGGCCGCGCAGAAGGCGTTTGATACAGGGGTGCTCGGGTGTGAATCTGACGTGATCCCTCCATCACTGTTTTCCCCTCTCCTGTATCCCCCCCCAAGACCAAGCAGCCCTTTGGGGAGCTGCAGACAAAACAAAAATGTTTTTTATTGCTTTTTTAAAAAATTTATTTATATTGAAATGGGCATATTCACCATGCAGATATTAGAAAACTCCCCAATTTAAGAGCTGCAATTTGCACCTTCATATAAAACCCCGGGTGAATTGTGTATCGCGGGGTTATCTATTCCTCCGTGGGTGCTGGCGGAAACAAGAGACAATAGTCTATTCTCCTCCGTACGGGTTCCTACCCAGCCCTGTATCCAAGTGCCTTCCAGGAGTGCATTAAATGATGCGATTAACATCTGTCACGTGCGGTTCAGTCTCTCTTTCAGTCTCTCCCGGGGGAAGGAGACACACGTGCAAGGGAAGAGTTTGTTTTGGTGGGTTTATCTTCTTTTTTTCAAAGCGCGCAGCGCACCGAGGAGAAATGCATCTCCGTGGGCAAAGTGCCCTTTGTGTGCTGGCTGGAGCGGGAGCTTGGCAGGGGTTGGCATCTTGCAGTAAAGCTCTGTTATTTAGGGTGATGGACCAAGCAAAAAGCTGGTCCTGGGGTGAGAGAGGCTCTCGGGGAAGGTGCGGGGGGCAGATGCCAAGGGGCCGGAGGAGCCCGCAGCGGCGGCAGGAGCGCTAAGCAAAGCCTCGGCTGTCGGCAGTAGCATTTGCACAGGGCTGGATTCCTGTAGCAGGAGCTCCCTTGCTTGCTTATACCCCAAAAAGGCTGAATCCTGCTTTAAATAATGCACGGTTCCTGCACGTTTCCATTTGTGCCCTGGCAAGAGCTGAGCCCGGAGCTGAGCCTGGTGGATTTAAGCAACCTACCGACACCTGAACGTGGCCCAACCTGCTGTCGGTCCCAGTCCCGAAAACAAACCCAAATCCCACCATCGTGCGGGTGCAGGGGTGCTGCCTTTGCTCCCTGTCCTGCCAGCTCCCAGAGCAAGCCCTCAAATTCCAAAAACTACCGGCTTCGACACCGGACAGCGATGACACGCTGCCGCCGGGCAGCGATGCTCCGGCGTGGTGATGCAAAGCCGGCAGCGATGCTCCAGCCTTCAGGAAATTTGGAGAAAGAAGAAGCAACCCCCTGCTCAGCCCCACTTCGGAGGGGTGGGGATCAAGCCCTGCTGTGTTTTTGGGGGGGATAGGATGAAGCAGGATAGTTGGGTCTTATTGCATCTTAGCAGGACGGGCGGGAGGATGGGATGCTGCTCCCGCAGCTGGGATCCTCTTTTAATTGATTTCTCATGGTTTATTGCCTCTTCGCTTTAATTGCAATACAAATGTTTGCTGATGCAATTATCGTGCATATGCGATAAAGCTGTTAGAGTGTGTCGTTAGGTCGTATTTCTTCATTTATTTTAGGGCGTGCGAGGGAAAGCGAGAAGTGCACTTCCTGCACAGATTTCTGGCGATAAAACATAATTCCAAGGTGGGTTTCTTTGTGGTGGGTTGGGTTTTTTTTGGTTCAATATACTGAAGGCAAAAAAATTTGCCTTACAGCAGCTCATCTGGGGGTGAAATAATCCACTCAACATTCAGATTATCAGCTAATGCGCATTTGCATTAGAAAGGCTAGAAGAGCTCCCGGGATGGAGCAAGATCCCTCCGGATCAGCCGCTGCCCTTGCACAAAACAGCAACGGATCCTCGCCCCGAACACAAAACCACTTATGGATGTGGCCTTCTGACCCCCCGGCAGGGAATATTGCTTGGGAAGGGGACCCTCCCATGGGATTTCATTACAAAATGTTTAAATTAAGAATAATGGGGGGAAAAAAGCAGAGTTGCCCAGAATTGGCCAGGGCAGCTCGTCTTGAGCCGCGGTGCCAAATTCCGGAGCTCTCCCAAGGGCTCGGACGTGCCCCATGCTGGGATGCCAGCACCGACCCTGCAGCATCGATGGAAGACCAGCTCCGTGCCTGGCTCAGCTTTAAACCAACAGCAAATTTGGGAGCAGTGGCCGCATCCCCGGGTGAAACGAAGCCGAAACACAACGCCCTGCAGGGAGCTGCAAAATCTTGCACGACGAGGGCCGAATCCTGCGCACGGACCAGCCGGCAACGGCCCAGGGAGCCCCGTCAGCTGCCGCAAAACCTGACGCTGCACCTTTCCCGTCGCAGCTGTCAAAATGAAGCTGTCGCTGTGACGGCCTCCTCGGAGCCTCGTTAAAAATGTGACGGTTCCCTTAGGCTACCAGGGGAGACATGGCCAAATTAATGAGGATGTGACAGAGTTTACGGGTCAGATTAGACTCCTCTTCCCATGGCTGCGCTCAGCATAAACCTGAAAATTGAGTGAAAAGAAGGGAAGCCGAGGGTGAGGGACCGCGAGGGGTTCGGGGAGCATGTGCGCTCACCAAAAGAGCAATCCTGTACTTGTCATAATTAATCAGGCACATGTTAGACAAGCAGAAAGTGCTCGGCCCCTCCAGTAAGGGAAGGGAATTAAACCCTCACCTCCTTGCCCCATGGATCTGGCCTCCCCAGGATGCGCCGCGTAGGGAACAGGTTTGCAAACACATCCTTACAGCTCTCCTACTTAATTTCCCCATTTAAAAATAAATAAACAGAATTGATTTTTTTTTTTCTTTCCCCTTTCCTTTGCCTGATCTGGAAAGCAACCCAACCCGCTTCCAGTGAGAAGCTGTGACAGACCGGAGACGTCGCCGCCTCGGAGCACTTGGACGAGGGGCACCTCGCACGTGCGACGATGATGAAGGGTTTGCACCCTGCGAACGCACGGCGCCGGTGCAGGCGGCTGCCTAGAACATCGAGCATCCACCGTCCCAGCCCAAGGAACGGGGGCTCGGTACCTCTTGAAGACACGTACAGTGTCCAGCCAGCCACGCTGGAAACACCCGGCAGTAGCGGCCACTTCTGAAAACCTCAGCCCCTATAGCATAGACATCTCTCTCTCTCTCTCTCTCTCTCTCGATATAACCCTATAGCCCATGCCCAGGGGTGAGGGGATGCCTGTTAGCCCTTCTCCACCCATCAGCAGCCCTTGAGGGGACCAGGGAGCCTGGGGAAGCACTGAGAGAGTCCCGTTTGAGGGCAGCTATTTAGTCTCAAACCCTTAAAACTGAAATAAAGCTCGAAACAATCCTGAACCAACCCCTCGAGCCCAAACAGCAGCGAGATTTGGGACCCAGTCCAAGCTCTGCAGCTTAGGCCCATCTCCAAATATCTCCCAACAAGTTTATTTATGGAAAATAAAATCAGTCCAAGATGTTCACAGCTCAGGAATATTTAATGCTATTTGGTGAGAAAGTATTTCCAGCAAGGAGGGAACCGCACGGCTCCCTGAGCCCGGCTCCCGGGCATCACCCCGGGGACGATGCTGGCACAGACCTGCACCAGTCACCCTGGGAGCTCAGAACTGGTCAGACTGGATCAAACGCCTCCCTAATTTAGTTCGTATCAATCCTGCTTAATTAATTGGGTCTGGAGGCATAGCGCTGGGCTGTCTGCTAAGGTAAGCCGTGGGAAGAGAAGATGCTGAAGCATCTCCGAGGGGGATCATCCCTTCTGGGTGCCCACCGCAGCACCCAAGGATGCGCTGCCCGGGGACCCAATCAGACCTATCCCCTTCCCAGTGCACCAGGAATGGGAAGGACAATTTCCCCGGTTGGGAAGAGGAGGAAACAGTGGCAGAGCAATAACCCAGATGATGCTCAGATACAGAAACACTCCCCCATGCCGTGCCGCCCGCTGCCCATCGCAGGCAGCCACGCCGCCGTTCTGCGTGGTGCAACGCTCCGGCCGTAAAAAAATCCGTAAAGGCACTTTTTCACCCAAAACGATGGGAAAGGGGATGAACCGCTCGTCCCCAAGAGGCAGAGCGGCAGGAGGGTGCACAGCCCCGGGGGTGCGGGGGGACACACCACCATCCCTCTGCCTGCCGATCCCGCCGGGAGCCACGGCCGCCCCGGCGCTGAGGTTAAACCACCGACACGGAGCTGTCTGCCGGGGCAGCCCAGAGTCAAGGGCAGGCCAGATGCAGCGGTGATGGGAGTCACTTTAATAGACACCTGCCACCTGATGGGGAGCGTTAATGCGTCCCCCCGCTCCCGCCGGACACGGATGAGCATCCTCAACCCGGCGGGGCGATCGCATCCCTGCCGCCGCCGTGAGATGGGCTGTCACCTTGGTAAGGGGGGGGGACGACACACAAAACAGCCGGGGAGCGGGGGAGAGCACCGGGGCAAGGCCTGGCTTTTACAAACAGCTCTAATATCCCTGGAAGACGTCTCCGAGTCATGCACCGGGTTGGAAATGTCTCCCATTATAATTATGAGTCATTCGTGACTCAGTGACATTTCTGAAATTAAAAAGCAGTCGCTGGCCCAGCCCTTTGCTGCCCTGCTCGGCGGCTGCGCGAGCGCTACACAACTTATTTTTAATGCTATTTCCCAGACAAACCACCCCCCCCCAGACCCGTTGCCCCCCACCCTGGCTGTGCAGCCGCTCGGGGACAGTCCCCTGGGATGGCAAGTTTTGCATTCACACCCTGAGGTCTTTTTTTTTTTTTTTTTTGTTTCCATGTGGGAAAAGCTGGGATCTGAGCCCAACTTTGCTGCCCGGATTGCTCCCGGGGGCAGAGCCGGGTGTTGTGTCCACTTGCACCGAGGCGGCAGGAGCAGCAGCCCCAGAGATGTCACGAGACGGGCGGGATTTCCTAGAGAGCCGCGTTTACATGCAAAACCCTTAAAATAAATAAAAGCAACCTGTTGGGTATTTCCAACAGCGTAGGACTTTGACGAAACCTCCAGCAGAGAGCGGTGCCCGCAGCAGCGCAGCACGTGCCGAGGCTCGGGGCAAAACCAGGGCCGCGTCGTTGCCACAAACGCCTGCACGAAAAAGGGGGTTCAGGGACCCTCGGCCGCAGCGGGGTCAGGACGGTCACAGCCCACTGGTGTGTGGTCCCCAGGGATGGGCCCCTAGGCACGTTTTCAAAGGCAGCCCTACCCTTATCCCTCAGTTTTATTCTGGGAACAGACAAATCCAGGGCAGGAAACACTCTGCGAACCGATAACCCCCAATCGCGCAATTATTTCCCCCCTCCTCTCCGCGGTCTCTTTACAACCCGAGGGCTCCGTTATTAAAGATTTTGGAGGCTGGGAGGCAGCTGACCTCGCAAAAGGCACGGGGCAGGGATGCTCAGGAGCAGGGATGCTTGGAGCCCAGGATGTTTGGGGGTCAGGATGCTCAAGGACCAGGATGCTTGGGGACCGGGCACGACAAGCCACGTTCGCCGACATCCCAATTGCTCCGCGCAGGGACAAAGCTCATGGGAGACCGGTGAGGCTGCGGCAGGGCAGGGTCCGGCACCGCAGCGGGACCGGTCCCCCAGGGCTGGGGGGTTTTGGGATCTCACGGAAACCCAGCGTGGTGCGAGAGGTCTCTCTGCACATCACATTTTGCCATCTGCAGCAGGTGAACCGCCGGCACAGCTCAGCATCGCACGGTGGCTGGGGAACGCGCGCCGTCGGCGCCAGGACATATCAGAGCAGAAATAGACCTGGAGCCGTCGTCCCCCCCACCGCCCCCTTTTTACTATTATGTCTGAGAAGCGACGTCTCTCCTTTTTTTTTTTTTTATGATGATTTAATCGCTTGGTGATGAGGGCTGCCTGGCTGGGATACAACTGAGCTCTGGGCATCGCCAAAAGAAACGGGGGATATAAAAAGAGGAGGAAGCATCAGTAGCAGCGACGCTGATTGACAGTGAATGAAATGAAGCGGCCAAATTTCATTGGCGTGGTTTGAAATCCCAGGACGATGCGGATAGCTGATGGCTCCTTTCCTAGGGTTTTGCCAGAGCTAGCATTTGCCTTTCATCCTTATTTAATTCACTGTTTGGAGACTGCCACAGGTTTTGGGGTGGTTTTTTGTGTGTGTGTGTGTGGTGGTGGTATTTTAATTGCATGTTTCCCTCCTGGAGGAACTTTTTTTTTACATACCAGTGTGTGTGTGTGTGTGTGCTGAAACGCAGCTGGGTGTGCAAAGGAGAGGGGTACGACGGAGGCAGGAGCCATTTGCCCAGCACCTCGGCCGCAGCCCTGCCTCGTGGCCTCAGGCCCTTGCTGAGAACAGTCCTCAAGTGCTTGTGCAATTTATACCCTGGGTGCCGATAATTAAAGGACTCAAGGTTGAGGTTTGATAAAGCATTTTCCTGGAAAGGCAGCGTCCCTTGGGGCCCAGACTCTGAGCACAGCCGCTGCCTGGGGGGGATGTGGGTCACATCGCCTGAGCAGGGGTCCCGCAGGAATCCCCCCTGCACTCGTCTGCCTGTAGCTATCCCTCTCCTGATTACTGGATCTTTGCTGGGAAAACCAAGTACGTGAAGGCTGCAGTCATTTCAGGGGATGGAGCAGCTCTGCATATGATGCGCTCCAGGAGCATCTCCCTGGGAGCATCTCCCCTTCGGCCCCAGCAGGTCCCTGCCACCAAACAGCAGCAAGTGGCACCTGCAATGACATTCCAGCAAGAGAGGACCAAAAGGTGGCAAAAGCACTATTTTCCAAGCCTGCCTTCCCTTTTCAATGGGGAAAGATGCCAGGTCGGCAGGGCTGCGGCCCCCGGTGCTCGGGTCAGCTCCGGTGTCCCGCTCTGTCGGCAGCTGAGCCCGGGCTGGCTCATCTCACAGATGACCTGGGAGAGGCTGAACTCAGAGCATCAGCCCAGAGGTGGCCAGGAGCAGCCAGCGACACCGGCCAAGTTGATCTGCTCCCCCAAATGCCAAGAGTCCTTCTTCTTCCTCACGGCCAGATTTCCACCCAAATTCCCAGGCTTTTCACTCCAGCTGGAGGAAATCTGGCAAATCCATCGACTGCGTGCGACCTACCCCTGTGAAAAGGGAGATCTCCCGGGAGCAGCGGTTCCCAGAGGGATGGGACAAAGCCCAGCAGCTGCAGAGAAAACCGGGGGCAAAACCCCGAGCAGCAACCGAATCCCAACCCACGTGGCCGGCATGTGCCCCCCCCCGCTGCCACCCTGGCTCATTGCCCCAAAAAAAGCAGCCGGGTCCATGCAGCGTAGTAAGAATTACAAGAGTTTTAGCAGAGAAAAGCTCTGCTTTTGCAAACCTGGTGGGTGCGATGCCATGCCCCCCAGCCCCAGGTTCATTTTGCTCTGGCATCGCTCTCCCTCCCGGGTGCCATGTGCCTGGGAAGGGGCCGGGCAGCATCACGGGGGGCTGCGGCATCGCGGGGGGCTCGGCAGCGTTGCCGCTTCTCCTCCTCCTCCTCCCACTCGCCAAATATTTGTTTAATGAGGGAATTCCTGTCACACGTACGTGGGCTCCAGCGCTGCGGGGAGCGCGGCTGCCTGCAGCATCCTCAAACGGGAGAAAAACTCCGGAGACGGCTACGAGCCCCTCGACGCACCGACACCAGGCCTGGCGCAAGGGTGATGGCCGCTTGCAGCGGTGCAAAGACCCTTTGCACGGGAGTTGCAGCTTGCTGCTTTCTTGCAACAGCACCGGGGCTGTGCCGGACCGAGAGCATGAAGAGCTGCTGTCCCTGAGCATCCCCTGTGTCCCCCCCCCGCCATCACGACACCCGTCACCCCACCGGCCACCCCTGCTTTCAGCCCCGAACCGCAGCCCGCGACGCGGCCACTTTGATCCGCTGCTTAATTCCTCCTTCCCATTAATTTCTGATCAGGCTCTGAACCTTCTCGCAGAGATGCTGAGATCAAATGATTAGTTAAGAGACAGTCAGGCGAGGAGAACATGAAAGGGAGAAGTTTTGTTTAAGGATATTAACACCAGCAAAGCGGCGCGGGAAGCGGCAGAGCCGTGAGCCAAGAGCTCCCTCTGCTCCCAGAAAACCCTCCATGACCACAAATTCACCCGCCTCACCGGGACCTGCCTGCCCTGGCCCTTCCTCGAGGCCCCGCAAACTCATCACACCCCAGAGGCAGAAGGGACTTGGGGCACAAGCTGCTGCACGGGGAAACGCTTGCTCCAGGGGATGAGTTGTGGCTAATAAAGTGTCAACCAAGGGCGAAATGGTCAGAAAAAGCCCCTGAGCTGGATGGTACCCCCTGGTACCCGAACTGTGCATCAGCCCCTGCAACAGGGGAGACCCCCTGGATGCAAAATATGTTACCTACAATATAATATCTGAGTTATTATTTGATTAGAGGCAGCCCAAGGGAAAGAGCGGCACTTCTCCTATCGCACGAGCACCCCCCAGGACGGGGGAAAACGAGGGAGTTTGTATTGCCAGCGCCAAAAGCGTCACTTGGGAAGGGAAATAAATAAATGTCAGGCCAGAAAGAGGGACTTTGGGGAAAGGAGAGCTCTAGTACTCAAAATAAAGGGAAAAGCAAGGAGCAGAAAATTATTATTTCAATTACAATGAAAATGTATTTTATTAGAAAATGTGGATTCGTCTTTGATACTTGATACCTAGAAAAGCAATATCCAGGAATATAATACCCCGTCTCCGTGCAAGGAGAATGAGTTATTAAATCAGAAGATGAATGGCTTGCAGTGCAGCTAAGTGCTCCGGTTAAGAGAAAAATAGTTATAAACTTACTCTTTGCCCCAAAACGCATTCCTTCCCCTCATCCCCGGCCCTCACCTCTCCCCTCCAGTGGAACTCACTCATGTACCTCATTTCTATGGCTTATAAAAATTCAGGAGGGGAAATTTTAATAGAAGGAAAAAAAGTGAATTTAGAGGTGGTTTTTTTTTTCCTCTTACACTTCCCCCACTTTAAAAAAAAAATACACATGAGGAATAAAAATAACCCACATAGTTCAATTGTGGGGAAGTAGTGAGGATGTAAATGAAGGTGCATTCTTATGTATAGCAGCGCACCCAGCAGCCCTGTGGCAGGGCGACTCGCTCGGCGCCTCTGTTCTGCATGAATAAATATGTATAAAAATGTAATGCTGCAAAGAACTCAAATCCGATAACCGAGATAGTGTTTCGCAGAGGCTGGGAGCAACACAAGCCACCAGCTTTTCTTCTTCTTCCGTATTTATGTAAAGAACCATTGAAATGATAATGCACGGCCCCCTCCCCATACAGGGGCATAGCGGAGCCTTTTTGTAACGATGGATGCAAACCGCCCCCCAGATATTAAGGCCATCGGTGCAAAACCACTGGTGACAGTGGCAAACATGGGCTTTGCTCGCCTGCCGGAGAGGGCAGCGCGCCGGTCCCGCGAGCTCAGGATCAAGCCGCCCGCTCCATCGAGGGGCTCCGAAGACATGGCAAATATTTTCCTCAAGTCCGGCACCGAATCTCACCTACCGGAAAAATCCCTTGGCTTCCAAGACCCCAAGCAAGAGAGATGCTGGAAGTCACCCGATGACTCGATTAGTTTCAAACACGCTGCGAGCACTCGGACGCACGCGTGCCGACCCGTGGGGCCAGCCCGGGACAGGACCTCCCGAGCATCCCCAAACCCCTCGGGAGATGCAGCGGCGGCAGCGGGTACCCGAGCCGCCTCCTCTCCCCACGGCACATCCAAGCAGATGGACTTTTTTTTTTCCCCAGCACTATGGACTTTTTCCGCTCCTTTGCCCCCAGATAGCCAAGATATCCCCCAAGCAGGATCTCCCGAGCCCCCCCTCCTACCCCGGCATCGCACGGCAGCCCCCCGGCACGGCGCGGCTGCCTGGTTCCCCGTTACACAACCCTGCTCGGGAGATCCTACGTGGGCAGACGTGGGTTTTCCTCTGAATTGACAACAGCTCTCGCTGCAGCTCAGCAGAACATGAGCAGCTTACATAAACACCGCTCAGAGTTACCCTGCGTGTGGGCTGCACGCAGCCACCCGGGTGGGGGGGAAGGCAGGGAGCCGCCTTTTCCCCCCATTTTTTTTTTTTTTTTTTTTCTCCGTATAAAACAACCCAAACCCGAACAAGCTTCTCCTTGTGGGGGAAAAGGCAGCGCGCGAGAGAGAGAAATGACTCAAGTGTTTTGTAACTTGTCACATTCGAAGCTGCAATTTGGAGGCAGGAAGGAGGGATCCAAAATAGTCGCCCCAACCCCAGCTTGTATAACCGAGATCCCCCGTCCCCCTCCTCTCCGCCAGGAAAAAGGGGGAAATTTCTGCCGCAGATTGGCAGCTGGAAAGAGGCAGGCAAGCTTGGGGTTGTTACAGCGCAGGAAGGAACCCCCAAATTGGGAAAAATTACTCAGCTGTGGGAAAAGCTCCTGTGCTGGCGGGGAGGCACCAGGGAAGATGCTGCAGGGGAGGAAGGCTCCCAGGGATGGTTTCTCTGGATGCTGCGGCTCAGAGCCCGGCGGCGAGGCTGAGCTCCCTGGCACGTTGTCCCAAGCGGGAGGTGATGCTCGGGAAGCGCAGCCGGAGCAGGGAAGCAGGACGGAGCGGGTTTCCCTGCAGAAAAGGGACCTGGCAAGGGCTGCGCCTCGATGGGCTGAAGGGCATCAATGACCTCCAGTGCCAAAATTGAGCCCAGAGCAGGCTCAAGCCCCCCCAGATGCCAGAGAGGGGACAGGAGATGCTTTTTCCTTTCCTCCTGGCTCTCTCCCTCCTCCCGGATCAAAACCACCAGCACCCTTCACGGCTTTTTCATCCGCATGCTCAGCAACACATCCCAGCGTGACCCACGAGAGCCTGGCTGCACCCAGGCCCCTCTGCAAAGAGCAGGGTGAGGGAGCAGAGACCCCCCCACACCAAATACACCCGACCCGCTGCCAAATCCAGCCCCGGAGTCTTTCCCAGCCCCAACAAGGTCCAAGGCCGGAGCTGCGGGGCAGGAGCATGCCCAGCTTTGCACAGCATCCCTGTTCCAGGAGAGTTCGCTCCTCATTACAGCGAACGAGATGCAGCAGTGGCGGGGAGGCAGGAGGGATGTTTTCCCCTCTGGGTACCAACCCACCGTGGAGCTGGTGCCAGCATCACGCAGAGATGCTGAGGAGGGTGCAGGAGAGCTGTGCCCAGCTCAACCCCTGATTAAACGTGATTTCAGACCCCACAAACTCAATTTTCAAGGCACAAGTGGCAGGAGCATCCGGAGGTGCCTGCCTCCTGCTATAAACCCTCCTGCCCACCCAAAATGCCGCTAATATCTTTTGAAACATCAAGGCAGGTCCTGGGGATGGCAGGAGATACAGTAAGTGTGACACCTCACCTCAGGGCTCATTGATCTGCCATCGACCACGGTGTTGAATCTGACTTTGAAACCCCAGACCGGCTTTGGCATCTAGCTCCAGCTTCACATTTTGTGGGGGCAGCACTTCCTAAGGGCCTCCTCAAAAATAAAACGGGTAGGGAGTTTAAACAAAGGGAGGGCCGAGCTTTGCAGCCTTTTCTCTAGTGTCACCCCAGTTAAGGCTCTTAAACCCCGAGTGCCCGACACCCACGCCAGCATCCATCACAGGACAGCGCAGGCTGTGGCCAGCACCCAGAGCATCCCGGGAAAATCCCAAACACGGGGTGGGGGAAAAAAAAAAAATTAGGTTCTTTTCAATAGGGTCATCTGCTTCTACAATGCAGGTTGGCTTTGCAATAAAAAAAAAAAAAAATTAAAAAAACCCTATTTCTTTACAACAAACCTACCCAACGGGTGCATCACTACAGCTTTCGGATTAATGGGTTAAAAACAAAGTGGTTATGAAGGTGCTCTGTGATGGCAGGGACTTGCCCATGCACTAAACTGGCACCACTGAGACAAAAAGCTGAATTTCCAACTCCTTGGCCAGTGCACGATCACATGCTCCCCTGGACATTCCCGCTGGGATCCCGTACAGCCCATGGCACATCCCAGCTCCACACGCACACGAGCGCCGGCTCTGATTTTAACACAAAACTGGGTGATTCAATACAAAGTATACATCTGCAGAAGCAACACAATTATCTCTTGGAGTTAAGCATTGATGGATAGAAGTTTTAATTACCAAACCTTTTCATCCTCCCCCCCACACAAAAAGTATATTTTCTGGCATGTTTATTTAATAATAAAATACGATAAAATTATATGTTAGTGGAATAAGTGCACAGTGTGTGTAAAGTACAAGACGAGCTGAAGTCTGTTTTGTCACCAGAGCTGAAAATATTAGCTCCTTTGATCTCTTTGGCTCCAAAGCAGCTCTAGAAAGAGAGAGCAGCACACGCAGCAAGCGCATCGCACGGCGCCTCCAGCCCGTGGGGGGGTTTGGGGAGGGCAGACCCCAGCTCCTGCCTCTGCACACACCAGCCTGCTCCCCACTCACGCAGGGCATTAGAGATTGACAGCCTCCACTCCTGCACATGTCCCCATCTCTTGATTTACCCAAAGAGAAGAGCAAGCACAAGCCAGCTGCCTTAATTGCCATGGACAGGGCTAAAGGGTGCCCCTGTCACCCATCAGTATCATTTAGGGCTTGGGAAGTGCCCAAGTCCCATGGGGAACGCCCATTAGACCTCCGTGTTCATATCAGTCTTAATTTCATTTGGTCCTTAACACCACTGTCTGGTTCACGTATCCGTGCTGTACAGTAACGCTGTCTGATGCATCCGATCCCCTGGCACCGGGACACGGATGCTGCCACAGCCCAGGAGCAACCCTCCACTCCAAAACCTGCGTCTTAATGGGGAACAGCACCAGCTATAGCCTGTTTGAGAGAGACCAAGGAGGTAGAGGTTACTCCCTTCCCAACATATAGACATGAGGAGGTTGAGGTTCCCTCTCTCCCCGCTTTGCATCGCAGCCTACAAGTAATTCTCCAGCAGGAAATTTCTGCCCCCCCACCCCCTTGGAAATTCACAGCCAACCTGCTAATGAGTCTTTGTGAAACTTGTGCCTTCTTACCTCTAATTTTACAGCCTGTTAGGATTTGAGCTCTGTGGACAGCCTCACATTTGGTTTCGAATTATAGGCTGAGTGGCTGTTCTCTCCTATTATTGTGCTGTCAATCTTGTATTAGCACATTATAATATGGTACACTGAATGCATCTGTTCTGTATATCACAAGTCCTAATTGTCATTTGTTGAATCACTTTGTCTTATATGATTGTTAAGCAATTATTTCATCCAAAGCAACTTAAACTTTGATTACTGTATAGTGTTTACAGGGATCAAAGTAAAATCATCAGCTGCTTCAAACATTTTGCTGTTGAAATAGGCACAAGTGTCTGTCCCGCACACGTGTGGATGCCAATACAGAAGCAATGACGAGGACAGACTTGATGACCTGTAGGTTCTTGCCATCTCCGAAGCCTGTCCTTCTGCCTGGAGGGGAACGTTATTTGTCCAGGATGGTTAAATGTCCAGCAAACGTGTAGGTAATGAAAAAGATGTGAAGTGACATTTCTGCCAAGATTGCTCATGGAAAGAGGCTCTCATCACATGTGGCACCAGCTGTCCCATCGGTCCCCTCTGGTGGGGCAACGGCCCATCACGGAATAACACCCCGCACTTCTCCAGTGCTTTCCATCAAGGATGCTGTCCCGGGAAGCCCTCCCGCAGCCCAGGAGGCGCAGAAAGTAAAGCAGTGCTTTGCTCAGAGGTGCGTGGAGGGGATTGCATCCCAAACTAGCTCTGCCATGCAAACCTCGACCAAAGCAGAGATGTTTGCAGCGTGCCAGACCCCGCGTGGTCCTGCCTGGGGGTGGGTTAGCAGAGGACAGGGCTGATGCAGCACAGAAGAGCCTGCAGGAATTTTTTTTCTTTTTTTCTTTAACACCCCACACTTAAGCCCTCAAAAGAGGCTTTTTGGTAGCTCGCAGGCCTTGCACCAACCCCTCTGCTCAGAAGTCGCTGCAAAACCGGGACGAGCCCAGGCGCCGGGGAGCCGCTGGGCTGGCAGTGCTCTGAAGTCAGGGATGCTGGTATGCCACGGCGCGGTCCCAGGGCATGGGAACCCAAACCAGCATCAGCTCCAGCAGGGCAAAAGGGAGGGGTTCGTCACCAGGGGCTTGGGCTAATCCCCATAATATCTGGCTGACAGCATCAGGAAGGAATGTTGGGCCATTGTTTTTTAAGTAGCCCAGACAGGACTGAGAAAAAAACATACTGGTGGCTCCTTAACCCCAGACAGTTCCACGAGCCAACGAGGATACACAAACTGTCAGGAATCTTCTGCGTAAAACCATCTTCTTTAATGAGTCTTGAATTTAACCTGAGTGCCACTCAAAAGCCCTCTCTTGCAGCCAGCTGCAAATCACCGCCTGACACAACTAGAGCACATCCCAATTAGGAGATTAAGCAGACCTTCTCCTCCTTTTGTTAAAAGCTAATGAATTTCCTCATACAAGTAATTTTCCAAATAACGAGCCCCAGACCCTAGAGCACAGAAGCCTTTATAAATCAGGGCTGTCCCCAACCAGGCCACCAAGTGTTCACAAAAGGGGGAAGAGTCAGGGCCAAGGCCACGGCGTAACCAGCAAGTGGACCCCAAGGTGCTGGTTACAGGTTTAGGCACAAAGAGCACACGCGGCCACTGCTGCGTTAAGCCTGATGTGACCCGTGAAGGCATCATGGTTTGCATGGCTGGGGGGGCTTTTCCAGCTGTCTTTTCAGCTCCAGCTCATTCTGCCGTGGGGATGGTTTTAAATAAGATACTATGAAAATGTACAATTCTTAAAAGAGCAGAGGAAAGGTGGCGAGCTGTACAGCTGCAGAAAGAAGCTGTAGCTCATAGATGCGCAAGCTGTCTTCTCAGACTGGTTTGGACAGGAGAGGGTTCTTACAAAAACCATTTAAGTTTAAAAAAAGTTCAGTTTGGGGTAGGAACCCTGAGAAAAGCACTTTGAGACATCCAGCCCCTCGGCTAGAGAGCAAGTCCTACCCCTTACCCCCAGCCTAAAGGGGCAATGGCACAGCCTGAAAAAACTTCTAAAGGAAGTTGTCAAACCCTGTGATGAAAATGAATCTGGAAGAGCAGGTAAAAGGTAGTGCCGTAAACTGCAACTTGAGAACATCGCGGCAGGTAAATTGCTTTTTAACAAGCAGACAAGTTCTATCAATAGCATCTACCGTATGTTTTTATAAAGTGCAGAAATATGTTTTTAAAAGGCCAGTAAATAAAGTTCCTATCGATTTGATCTCAAGCGTAATCTGTTTTTCTGTCTGCCACCAACAGTGGTAATAAAACAGAATCATGTAACGGCGTTTCGGCTAATGCGACTATACATCACGGCAGGGGCTGCGTGCTCACTGGCGATCTATCATTTTCTATTGGGATTGCTTAGCTGCAGAATTTATAAACTTGCCCCAAATTGATGCAATGTCCAATTTTCTTTTCCAATTTATTTTTGGTTGAGCAAAGCAATATTGAGGCAGGACAAGGAGGGTGCATTTCCCATCTTTCCAGATGTTCTCCACTGCTCCTGCTTCCTCCTCAGCCTGGGAAAGGGCCTGGCAGCAGCTCCTCTGCCAGGGTTTTTGGGAAGATGCCGACAGATACTTTAACGGCTGCATTTGGTATGCAAAGGCTGCACGGGATGTCTGCAGACCAAGTTATCTGATGCTCAGAGGGGTCTCCCAGCAAGGACCGAGCATCCTCAGCATTGCAGGGCGGCATCCCACACCCACCCAGACCTCCGCAACACCAGGATGGACCAACTTGCTGCTCTGCTCCAGCACAGGGCTGGGGGACAGATGCTCCCCACGTGCCCAAGCCATGCATGCAGCAGGTTTGCATATCTGTGCTGAGCACTTAAAGGGTTTCCAGGGTACCCAAACCATCAGTCTCCGGCCTCCTGTGTCTGGCAATGCATCTCTTATTCCTTTGCCTGCTTGCAGCGATAGCAGCCAGATCTAACGGCTGCCTTTGTTGCACCAAAGTAGTCAAAAATGGGTCTTTGGGGAAGTAAGAGTGATGTTTGATAAAGCTGGCTGCCAGGCTGCAATGCCCCAGTGCCTGAAGTGGATAAGCATCAATGGATATTAAAAACCCTATAAACACACACCAGATGATGTATTAAAGTCCCCCAGGCCAAGCAGCGGTAGATGCCTATCAAAGCTCAGCTTTGCAAGATGCCGCCACACTTTAAGGACCTTCACCCACAAACACATTGACATCGCCTTCACCAAGGAGCATCGAGGCTGCGAGCAGAGACCTTGGGCACAGACAGGGTGAAATGTGGCCCCTGCCAGACCCGTTACCAGTATCTGGAACAAGGATGGGAAATATCCCGTCCCCCCTGCTCAGAAAACTGATAAATATTTCTGGAGATAAAAACAAACACTCCGCATTTGGCTTTTTTGGTGGTTGTTTTTCTTGAAGAGACAAAGTGTTCCACAGAAAGCAGACACTTCCTACACAAGTTTTCATACTCAAACCCTGAGTATTTCTGCCACCGATTTTGACAGAAAAAGTATAGCCAGCCCTTTACCCAGCCCATCTCTCACCACTCCATCCACGAGATCCCCGAGCCTCAGCAGGGCCTTAGCACCCTGCTGTGCTGAGAAGCGTCATGTATAGGTGGAGATAACTTTAGCAAAGTGAGGTTTCCCATTCTCACTTGGGAATAAAAAAATAATCCAGTTTCCTGACCTTAGAAATCCCATCATAAACAATAAAAAGCAATCCTGTTGCCTGTGCGCACCTCGGGCCCCAGCACAGAATGAGGCAACTCTTGTTACCACTCACTTTGGGGTGATTTTTTGGGGAAAAAGATTATTCCCAAAGCATCCTTATAGGTTCAGGAGTGAGAAATACATATATATTCCTATAGAGAAAGCCCGAGGTAATTTGGAGCCAGTTCTCTGCAACCAATTTAAGGCCATCCAGCCCCTTGCCCCAGTTGAAATCACCAGTTTGCACGCTGCAAAAGCTGGTAGCCTCCCGGCTGTGGAGCTGGGGAGGTGTTTCTGGCGAAGGCCAGGGGAGAGAATAAACGCAAACCAAGGGAAGCGGCGAGGCCCGTGTCCTCAGATGCCGCCTCAGCGCAAGATGTGCCGAGTTGTCTTGGAAAGAAACGGTGCCAAATCCGCCAGCGGAGATGAGCCATCAGCCAGCCCTGATGCCAGCAGGAGCTGCAGACCCCACGGCGACGGGCTCCCCGGGGACCTGCCCACCCCCCAGTGCCACAGCTGGCATCCCATCCCAAAATAAAAGTGCACAAGCGACACACGTAGCCAGCTCCCAAGCCCAGCCTCGGCAGGTTCGCTCGTCTGCTCTTGTTTTCAGGTTCAAAGTGCAAAGCCTGCATCCCCCCAGCAGAGCCAGGCAAGGGTCTGGCTCTGCTTATCCCCCAAATCCTCCCCACAGCGGGCAGCATCGTTTACTGGACAAAGCAGCACCCACCGGTATCACCACAGCCAAGTCCCTTCCCTTCTCTCTGCCGTGGTTTGCTTTCCAGGACAAAAATAAAAAGAAAAACAACTGCCTACATGCCTGGGAGATTTCAAACTACTGGAAAGCAACGCACAAGCAATAGATGATTTTATGTATGGCATCCTCTGCCAGGGAAGATGATTTTTTTTGGAAGAATCAGACATCTTTAAGAGAAAGTTATACTTCAAACCATGTGATCAACAGGGGGAAGAGACTTTCCAGACGGCAATGAAGCAGCCAGAAAAACTGATTCTTAACACATCAAGGAAAAGCCAAGATGCACAAGAGCCGAGTTTCTCCCTTATTAGCTACGGCTGCAGCGTCCGCAGCTGCCAGGGTTGGAGCTAATGGGGGGGGAGAACCGCACATGGCAGTTATTGGGGTACTGACAAGGATCACCCCGAGAATTTGGGGACAAGGTCTCCCCTCCAAGCTGATGCCACCGCATCCTCCGAAGGGCCGTGGTCCCCAAACTGGGCAGGTCCCAGCAGGACACCGCAGGGTGCGGGATGCCACCCTGACACCCAGCAAAGACCCCCACACAACACCCCACTTGTCCTCCTTCTCCTCTCCTACCCAAGGTACCCCCCCCCCGCCCCAGAACTGGCAGGGGGGGAGCACCCAGGAGGGTGCCCAGCATCTCCCAGTGCTCCCAGTGCCGGGACTCGGGAAGTTCAATGCTGCCACCCGGCGGCAGCGAGCGGGAACCGCAGCTCCGGGAAAAGGGGGGGGGCACCCAGCAGGGTCGGGGCTCCCCCCCACCCACCCCGTTACCACCCCCCACCAACCCCGCATTACAAACCCTGCAGCCCCTGCACTGCGCGGGACCTCATCGGGTTCATTAATCCGGTTTCTGCGAGAGCCAGCTAGGGATGTAAACACCCAGGCAAAGCGTGGGTTTGCTTTAAAAAGTTTACAAGCAATTGCAAAAAAAAAATATTTAAAAAAATCTATGCATGCAAATTTTGTAGCCATTTCTGCAACAATGTAGGAAAAAAAACCCAAAAAACCCAAAACCCCACAACATTTATGGAGATCCAGTTTACCCACAGCTCAGCCTCAGACCAAACCCCTGAAACAATGGGGAAGCATGGAGGAAAGAAAAAAAAAACCACACCACACGTTAGAAAGTCACCCTGATTGCAGGCAAAAGTTTAACAAGCACAACTCGAGTAGCTGATAGCAATTTGGCCAGGGGACAGCGGTGCTAAGCAGCACATGACACAGGGTGAACAACCCCCCGGGCCGTCCCCAGCACCCAAAGCGTGGGTACTGGGTGTCCCTGCCTGGCCCAGCTCCCAGCCAGGGTGTCAAGGCCAAGCTCAAAGTACAAGCACGCACGTGTGTAAGCAATCCTTTCCCAGCAAATTCCTCCCCTGCAAGCTGGCTACACCTTTAATTAGCACAGAGAAGAGGCAGCTACCCCTGAGCGATGCGACTCGGGACTCACCTTCTCAGCCTGGGGGTACCGAACGCGGGGGCTGCCCCATTCCCTGCTGATCCGCCGCCGGTACTGGTGGCACTTGGGGATGTAAGTGCAGCCCACGTCACCCAGCTCCGGGTAGATAATTTCTAGATCCCCCCTGGGGAGAAAAAAGGGGGAGAGAAGAGCTTGTAGGGTAGGACCACACCATCCAGGGGATGGGAATTGGTGCCAGGGGATGGGAATTGGTGCCACTTGCCAGCCAGGCTTGAGCTACAATTGCAATGCTGGGCAGGAGATGCAGGATCCAACTTGCTGGGCACCTTGTACACCAGGATAAGCACCCTCCCATGCTGTAACATAGCCATGGGGTGTACTCCCTCTCCAAAGCAGCAGCAAGACTTTAAACATTCACTATGCCTCAGCACAACGCTCAGATTATTTCCAGGATTTTTTTAATAGTCTTTAAAAATCATGGCCCGCATGGGTTAATCTAAGGCTCGGAGAGCAAAGTTACCCCTATTCCCCCTCGGCCTTGGACAAGCCATTTGAACTCTGAACCCCCTTCTCCCACTCGCGATATGAAAGCAGGGAGAAGTCTCCTCTGTATTTTAGCACTGGTAGAGCAATAACAGGTCAGATATCTCCAGCTCTGACTTCTGCACAGAGTGCTTTCCCCTTCTGCATTATCTAACAGAGAAAGGGGCCACCAGGGCAAGCTGTCAGGTCACCGCAGCGTGTGGCTAGCAGGTCTCAAGGCCACCCTGAAGATTAGCTGCCACCGACATGACCCTCACAGGAGTCACCCTTAAATCCTGCAGCCCGAGAAGCTGCTGAGCAAATGCCCGCACCGGCACGGGGCTTGCACAGAGGAAGCTGAGAGTTGAAAGTAAGGTGCTGCTACTCATGGTTTGTGGGAGGAAGCTGGGTCCAAGTGAAGTCCCCACTTGCCTTAATCTAGAAGCTTAAGTTGCTCACACTTAGAGAGCATTTTGGTTAACTAAGTAGCAGAAAGGATGTTTTTGATGCAGAAGCTCCCAGTAATGTGGGATATTAAGAAGCCCCCAAAGGCAAGGGGCATGTGTGCCTCTGCTCACCCAGCCCTGCCTCCCATCTCCAGCAGCAAGAGTTTAAGGCAAGGAGCTTCAGTATTAAAACACTTGATAAGGGGGGCATTTGGTGACTGTTCAGCTGGGGCCCCCAACTGGTACAGCAGCAAACTGCCTGTTAGCAGCTCCAGGAGAAGCTCCCTAAGGCTTCCTCCTCTTCCCATGCCCACACCTCAAGCATTAACATCTCTGCAGGATGAGCTTTGAGGTCTGTGGGATGACCTGTTCTAGCACTTTCCTTCACCAAAAGTAGCCCCCTTCCTCTGAGACTTTCTGCAGAAAACATTTGTCATCTCTGATTCTGGAAGTTGCTTCAAAAACCTTGCAAAATGGACCAAGGAACAACTGGAGGTGCCCAGAGACACCAAGATCTCAGCTTGCAGTGCATGTAGGCACTGCTCGGCTTTGCTCTGGCCCAGATTCCTGGCAAAAGGAAGAAAGCAACTAATATTTATAGCCCTGGCAAAAGGGATACTGGAATTAACTGTCCCAGGAGGTGACATGCAAGGGCAGCACATGACTGGCCACCCAGGGCTGGTGCAGTTCAGAAAGGAGACAAGAGGGTGTCACTCACCTGCAGAATTCACCGTCCACACCGCTGAGCATCTGGAAGAAGCAGGTCCGCAAAGGGTCATCTGGCCAGGGGGACTGCTCCTCCCGGGCAGCAGTGCCAAGCAGGCTGGCAGCCAGCAACACAGCACCCAGCAGCTTCATCCTGCCCTGCAGAGACCGAGGGACAGAGAGGGTCAGTCCCACAGGCAGAGCTGTGACCCAGCACCGCTCCCCCAGCACCTGCAAGCACCCACAGCATCCCCACCACCATGCTCCAGTTCAGCCCCCCCCCCCAGAAACCAGCTCCAGGCAAAGCACACCCAGCCTTACACGTCATTTTTTTTTTTCCACTTCCACCAGTTCCACATCATTAATCCCAACCATGCCAGAAATGAACTGTGTTTCCTGCTGCTGCCCCGTGCCAGGGAATACCAAGTCCCCAGCGGGCTTACAGCAAGATCCTACATCTTAGAGGACCCATTTCTGCCCACCTACAAGGACGGCGCATTCCCACCCTCCCGCATGGCACCAGGGATGTGCACATATGATATCACAAACTGGGCAGCCCAGCACAGCCATGATCACCACCAGTGCTGGCCCTGCTGCTCTCCCTAGGACTCTAATGTGATGGAAAAGATGAAAAATTGCTATCAGGCTAACGGTCTAACCAAGACCATTACTGATGGATGCACAACCAGCCGTGACACGCTGACCAACACATCCCTGACCCCAGGCAGAGCCCCTGCAGAAGACCAGCCCCCTTGAACCCAGCCACCCTCTCCAGAACCAGGGCAGAGCTTTTCCTGCAGGAGGACAGCCACGACCACCCATTTTTAAGTCCGTACGAAGCATGAGCCAAGCCCCCAGGATGAGGGGAGCCGGGGTATGAGGTTTAGGTACCCACACCCCTCACCTCCCTGGGCTGCGGCGAGGTGCCTGCAGCAGCCTGATGGACCCGGTGGCCCGGACCACGGTGGCCGGCCCTGCCGAGGCACTTACCCACCGGGTCCTGGGGATGGGCGAGCAGCTCTGAGGCAGAGCCTGGAGGTTTGAGGTTGCCGTGGAGATGGTTTCCCTGGAGGGAAGGGAAGAAAGGACTGGGGATGAAAACACAGCCCGGAGAAGGGGCAGTTCGTCCCCTAAAAGAAGCACAAAACCAGGCAATGGGTTTTCATCCCACAGCACCCTTCTTCAACTGACCCACCGGCTCTGGGTCCTCACCTGGTCCTAATTCCCCTCTGCACTAGCAACTTCCCAGCTAATTAGAAAGGATGCAACCCAAACATTTATTTGCACTAGCCTGTCTTCTCCATTGCCTAATCAGTTCTGGATGAGGCATATGCAAAAAACCCACTGTCAGTTGGGAATAGGTATTAGAACACATACTGTATCATTATATAATGAAGTACCGGCACGCAGAGCGAACACGAGTAAGTACTAGCGCCACTGTCATTACAGAGAGAAAAGGCATCAGGCTTAACTAATTAGAAACATTAATATATTGGGAATGATCTGGAAGTTTAGGGGCTAATGGCTCTGGTTCCCATGCTATGAGATGGGCAAACCCCATAATTAGAGCTCTGATCCTGCAAACAGGCTCACGTGAGTAATGCTTTTCCCATCAGAGTCAGGAGCACTGGTTTGCATGAGTCAGGATCACCAAAATGGGGTTTACATCCTCACATGCTATCACAAGCTGGGGGGGGGTTGTGATAATCTGGGGTCCCAGGGGAGCCACACAGGGGATTGCAGCCCCAGGACTGTTAATCATTACAGCTGCCCAGAGACTCTCCACCATGGAAAGGGGGATTTCTTAGAAAAGAACGACTTCTCTTGAAAATCTGACAGCTCGGCTAAAAGCTTGGAAGAGGGTGGCAGGTGAAGGGACAGTGGCTTTGACTAGGACAGACACAGGGACACGGACACTGGTAGAGCTGTAGACATGGACAAGGGACTCTTCCTGCCAAAGTGACTCTCACCACGGTAAACCCGTCCATTTTCACTGTTTATTCAAGCATGAAAGCAGTGAAGCTGACACAAGGCTTGCATTGGTGCAGTCCTGGCAGCTCAGACCCCCGGGTCTGTCCCAGGGCAGCAGAGGAACACCGGTACTTTGCAGTAACTGGCTCCAGTTGGTTCCTGCAGTAAGTTTGCAGTGGTTAGTTTGGGTAACCACTTTGCAGAGGTTGCCCAAATAACAGCAAAAGCCAGAAACAGGACTCTGAACAGGGCCATTTTATTTTATGCCTAGAAGCAGAGAGAAGCCCTTCACACAGAGGCAACACCTCCATCTGGAGACCTCCTGAGAGGATTGTCACCAAATGGGATCAGCACAAAAGGGTTTGCCAACAGACAAGGTGCAGAGGGATCCCCCGGGAATGCTCTGGAAGAAAACCCCATCAGATTAGCAAGCTCTCTCACAGCATCCTGTGCAAGACAAACTATGGCTTTCTTTCTAAAAGCTATTTGCAGAGTAATTACAAAGATCCTATTTCTCCTGCTCAGGAGTTGCAAAGGCAGCAGGAAGCCCGTGCAGCAAACCCATATCACCGGGGGACAAAATGGATGGGAAAGTTACTCTGCCAGAGCCAGACAACAGCTCCTGTGCTGTGCTCCCGCAAGGTCAGACAGGCTCCTGAGGGGCACAAAGCCACCGGATTATTTGGTTTTTAGACACATGCACAGGACAGGGTGACTCACGAGCTGGCAGCGCTGCTGGCTTTGCTACCAGACCATAACACACCTGCCCCAGCACAACCCTGCCTACACAAACACTCCAGGCCTGGCAAACCCTCACAGGAGATGGGTAATTTCCCCCAGCATCCATCTCCTCTGGTCTGCCTGCGCCTGGAGCTCTCGCAGCCAGGGAGAACCGATAAATCACATGCCTGAGAGCCCACAAGGAGCAGCCTCCTCTCCGGAGAAGGATCCTCCCATGGGAGAAACACACATCTGGTGGTGTCAAGCCAGGTACTGAACAGGAGCCAACCTCCTCTCCCAGCAACCCCAGCGTGTTTGCATGTCACCTCTCCTGACTAAGCAGTGCAGGACCACAGGAATCTCGTCCTTCCAGCTGCTGGGAAGCCTCCCAGTACAGTGCTGTGGCTATGCAGCTCATTGCTGGGGAAAATATGTTCATCCAGGATTTCCCCCCCCCACTCAAGAATGAGATACTGCTCTCCATTTACAAACAGATGCTTCACAGTGGTGGGGTTTGTCTTTTTTTTTTTCTTTTTTTGCAAAGCCATTATTGAAAACACTACTGTAAACCCCCTCCTGCTTCTCAGTTTTATCATTTCTGTGCAGACCAGGCATGGGTCTGCCTTATCGGGCACCAAGCACGACCCCAGTAATTTAACTGTGCTCAGACTATGCACTGCATCTCTGCACATGTAACACCTCAGCTCACTCTGGCCTCTCTTTCCTCCAAACCCCAGCGGAAGGAGAGGAAGGAATTGCTTTTAAGCCACTCTTAATTTGGAGGATGGCTTGAAACAGCCCTGGCATGGAGCCACATGGGCTGTGCTCCCTGCCTTTCCCCATGCCTTTCTTGCACAGCCCTGGGTCACAGGACTGGGAAGTTCCTGACTGCCAGCAGGAACTGATATTTGGGAAGAAAAACAAATCTTTCAAAGGCACCAAGTCCAACTAGTGGGTTTTGGATAGATTTGTTTGGTTAATCAGATGAGAGAAGCAATGATGTGAAGCCCAAGGAAGCAAAGTGCTGCCTACACATGCTGCAGTCCCACTATCACTTCAGTTCATTGGGAGGAGATACAAATGCAATATATATATTTCCAGCAAACCAAGTCAGGTCCAAGAGCTACTTGAAAGCCTTTCACAGTTGGCAAAGCTAAGATATAGGTAAGGAAATCATAATTTTCTATTAATACTAAAGATGAAAAGGCTCTTAATAAAAGGAAACTACCTTAAGGCAGGGAAGGAAGGGAGAAGTCTCAGGCTTACTTTAGCAACTGCAACAAAGCACACGTGAAAGCCAAAGCACCCGTGTTGGGAGCCAAGTTACACACATCAGCTGATACATGAGGCCACAAAACCAGTGCTTGCAGAGGAAAGAAGGTAGCTTGTTGCAGAGGAGGCAGCAGCCCATCTGGGTGCTGCTGAGCCCCCCAGCCCACAACATCACACCTTCGCAGCCCACTTCTTGACACTCTCCCGTAGCCCCATAAGCTGCTACCAAGGTCCTAAAATATTTGCCAGAAGCCATTGAAAGCATTAGGACACAGCTCAACCAAAAATCAAAGCATTTCAAGGAACCCCATGGACATCAGCTGAATCTGACAGGCTCTCAAAACTTTCACATGCATGCATCTCCCTCCAGCCCTCTTGCAGTTTGTTTCCTTAATGCTGGGCTTTAACACAAAACAAGTGTTTCCAGGTCAGAATTTCCCCATAAATGTTCATAAGAGACAAGCTTTTTATTCTGACATGGGCCCAAAACATAGTGTTTGTGAGCTTTGGAATTTCCCACCCAAGCCACTGGCTTCCTGTTGATGTTAGTTTAAGATTAACCAGTGCCATTTATAATCCACTTCATAGTACTGGGTGAAGTCAGAAGAAACAAAGTCCCTGCACCATAAATAGCTATTTTATTTCATGGAATCTAGGTTTACCTCCATCCCATTTCATTAAGCGACCTCGGCTCTCCCCAGACATTAATTGCCTGCAGGAGCAGAGCAGGGACCCATCACTGGGTTTGAGTTTCCCCAGTCCCAGGACACAGGGAGCCTGGCACTGTAGGTCCGTCCATCCCCCATCCCCCCCCCCAGTTTGTTTCAGGCTGCAGCAAAGTTATAGCATACCACTAAAGTCCATTAGAAACTCTATCCCTTTCTTGCCACAGAGCCAAGACTGTTGCTTTGCCCTAATACTCATGAAAACAAGGGTTTATTTTGCTTTGCATGAGCAAAGGCATTTCTAGGCAATAAATCTGCTCCTTGCACTCCTAGCCACGACCCCCAAGCCTTAGTCCAGCCCAGCTGCTGCAAAAAGAGCTCAGCTCTTCCTTCAAGGTCCAGCATTTTCCTCTGATTTGGGCTCCTCTCTGCCTCAGTTTCCCCATGATGATGCCACAGAGGGTCCCATGAGGAAAGCACCCAAGAAACTCATAGAAACCAATTCTTACAGTCTGAACAACAGCTGAAAAAAAAAGTATTTATGCTGTTGATACCCAGCAGCAAACCTGTTGAAAGGACTTGGCAGAGCCTTGGCAGCCAGGGGAATTCCCTCAATCTTTGTCTTGCAGGAAGCCCATTTTTCAGATATTTTTTCCGTAGCAATCAGCAGAGGAAACAGAAAACCACATGCTTTCTCCCCATTCATAACCTGCTACACCTTCAGCTATGTCCTGGCCACTCTGTCCCTCTTATCTCACCTCTTCATAGGCTGTCCTCACATTTCCCTCTCTGCATGGCTAAGAATTTTATTCCCAGCTTCAAGTGAACAACCACAAGGTCATCTTCACCTTGCCCCAGCCAATCCACAGGGCAAGAGCTTTGTGAATTAAAAAAGCCCTTGTCCCAGAACACACCATAAATATGCATCTGCACTGATTTGTGGGGCCAGCTCTCCTTCTTGGGAGATTTTAAGGTTCTGGGAAGAGTTAAGTGGATTTAGGGGATGTGACAGCTTTATTTGGCTCAGGTGGTCTCCAGTTTTCCTGGGTCTGTCTAGAGCCACATAAGGATCAGGTGTTAAAGACCCAGGTTGTCACTGCAGAAAACAAAGCTGCCCTCAGCTAACTGCCCAGCAGCAGCAGCACCAGCCCTTGTGTGTGTTACTGGAGTAAGATGAATCTGAACCTGCTCCGGGGAGACAGATTATATCACTACCTGGATCATACAAGTGCAAGAGTTCAATAGCTGAGCCTATATTTCTGTGTCTCTACAGCATTAATAAGATGCTGGGGCAAAATACAGAGCAATGTGGTTGCATTCACCTCTCCCAACCAGACCCTCGTGAGCCTGCAGACTGAAACAGCAGAGTTTTGCATTTTGCAAAACACCAGGTGGAGATCCGTGGTGCAGCCTGAGAGATTAACAGAGAAGGATTTTTAGCTTTTCTCTTTTTACCTGCCAAAGCCCTGGGTCTGAACTCTCACCCCTGCCTGCCCCATTTTGCTAGCAGGCAGCTGTGTCCAGTCAAGCTGGATTAAACACTGCCACTGTCACCACCAGCAGTGGAGAAGGTCCTGAGTGACCGAGGGGGAAGGGTCAGAACCCCAAAGGGGGTTTAGACCTTCAGCACCCTCTGAACAGGAATCTCTGTGGGATCAGGGAAGGGATGCACAATGCTTTTTGCCCTTTGGAGCTGCTAGCATCTTGCAGGCTCCTGCACTCGCATCCCAGCAGGAGAAGATGCAGTGCAGCACAAACCGAGCACCAGCGCAGACGCAGGGCTGCTGTGAGCCCCCAAAGCCTTCCTTGGCAGCGGACCCCCCTGAGCATCAGCCCCTTTGCCTTAGCTGGGCATCACAGGAGCACTCAGGAAGGGAGGAATATTCAATATTTGCCAGGCAATAAGCACATAGTTGGGTGCAGTCCCCCCCAAGCCTGGCAGCAGCCCACAGAGCCACCCCTGCATTGCAGCACATGGGGATCACCCCTTCTCCTGCCAGCCCGCTCCCATCCCAAACCTCAGCTGCAGCAGCACCACGAGCAGGAACACGTTTCAGCCCCTGCAGCATCCGACACAGCCCTGAGCCCAAGCGCTTGCCCTGGCACGTCTGCATAGCATACGAGACACAGCGGCACCTTCACCCATGGTGTTGCACGGCTCAGGGATGGGGCCACCCGCCCCCGCATCCCATCCAAACCCCGTGGGCGTTCGCCCCATCCACGAACTCCTCTCCCGGAGCAGGATTCTTGGCACCCTTGGAGCCAGCTGGCACAGTTTTGGGAAGGGTCACCAGGCAGCTACAGTCTGCACAGCAGCTTCAGGAGCAGAGCCCGAGGGAGGTGACCTTGGTGGCCGGTATCGCTGGGAGCTGGTGGGTTGCACACTCGCAGGCTGGATGTGCAGCGTTGCACAACCACACCTGCCAGAGCCCACCCTGCCACGGCAGGCACCTTGTGACTGCTCCTGCCAGAGCCGCAGCTCTTGCCGGGGAAGGTCTTCTATTTTAGGAAGAATGTTTTCATTTGGCCTATATTAAGCGCATACATTTCGCAGTCACAAGGCAGGCGCAGAGCTGCGCAGGAGCCCTCCTTTCCTTCAGCGCCAGCAGCTCCGCAGCTTGGCAGATCCCGCATCCCAGCGGTGCTGGCACACACGCAGCCGAGCCTGTTGCTCACCAGGGCACTGTCTAATGCAATTAGCTCCTGTTTGCATCCCTCCATTCCCACGCTTGCCGAGAGGCTGCCGCAGCCCACTGCTCAACACCTCTCTCAATTTCTGCCTCGAGCGCCAGCATGAAGGACCCTCCCCGGCTCCCAAAGTCAGGGGAAGCCACTAAGCTGCAAACACGCAACATCAGCACGGAGGTAAAGCATTGAGAAACCCTCAGGTGTGGCCTCTGCTCAACCTGCCACCCATGCTCCCCGCAGGGACTCTGCATGGGCAGGGTATGGCACAGGGACCGGGTTACAGAGGGGTCACCTACCCCAGCCAGGCGCTTTCACCTTTCCTCCCTCCTTTCTCCTCTTCTCCCGGACACTGCACCCTGGCAAGAAGGTGCGTCTCTGCCCCGTGCCTCGTGGATGCCCTAATTGTGATTACAGCCCTTTAGAGATGACAGCAAAAAAAATAAACAAACACCCATTCCCAGTACTTGACATCTCACCAGCCGGACTGGGTGATGCTCGTGGGAAAGCCCTGGGGCAGCACGTTAATGAGGAGCTGGGGATGAGGAAGAAGCATCTTCTGCTCTGACTCAGGTCAGGCTGAGCCTGGCCCCACGAATCATCCCATCAAGGTGCAACAGGCTGGCGGGACCCAGCTGCTTCACCCACCCACTGCCCACCCTGCTGCTCCCCCCAGCCAGCCAGGCACAGGGACCCATGTGGTATTTAGGCCAGCTGAGCAGGGATGTCTATAAATAGCACCGTTTCAGATTCAGCCTGCATGTGGCTCTTCCCTTCAGTCCCCAGTTTATTTTCTCCTTCTTTTAGTGGCTCTCTGCAGCCCAAGATGAAGGGGAGCACAGGCTGGACCCTTCGTTAAGTCATATGGACAAAACAGGGAGACAGATTGGTTAAATCGGTCCAAATCCCCAATGTCGATGCACTTATACCAGATTAACCTTCGCATCAATAGACTACCAAATCACACTAAACTGGCTTAACCCTTCCTTAAATGGGTTTAACTGGTCTGCCACAGGGGGCTCATACAGGTTTAATGAGCTCAGCTGAGTCCCAGCAATAGTGCTTTCCTGGGAAGCCCTGAGCCCCCATCACAGCTCCATGCAGAGGGTGGCCCCAGACCCCCCCCGAAGCTGTTTTGTGGGCTGGAGGAAAGCAAGTCTGCTTCCCACAGGCACCCATGGTCAGGGGGAACTCCTGAGCATGGGTACCTTTTCCAGAAAGTTTTTCCAGCTTCCCCCTTGCTCCCAGACCCTCAGCACCCTGGCTCTGAAGGGGACCCCAAGGTTACCCCTATTTACTGTTCCCCCCACACTGACAGGGCTACCAGAGCATCTGCCCCTACACCCCAACCAGCTGCAAAACAAAAGGGAAAACAGCCTAAGACCCCCCCCAACACACAGCAAGCCAGCCAGGCCCCCCCCCGCCCCCACTTTTCCACCTACCCCTCTTTACACCACCAGTATCCCCAGTACCGCAGCAGCAGAGGAGCCAGCAGCAGAGGGGAGCCTGTGCCCAGCCAGATCTGGCAGAGCCCCAGCCCCACAGCCAGTTCCTTGGCAGGGCTGAGCCCTGGAGCTGGCCCAGAGGCTGAGCAGGGGGCAGTTTGCAAAGGCAAGGGCATGCACCCCCCCCCAGGGTAACCCTCAGAGCCAGGACACACGCTAAGACTGCAGTTTGCAGAGGTCAGGGCCATTTGCAGGATGCTCCGAGTTGCACAGAGCGAGCAGCTGCAAGCCAGGCATTGCTCCGAACAGGGAGCATCTTCCTTGCTCTGTGACACAGCACAACAGGAGCCTTTTTAGTACCTGCCACAAAATTAGGCATAAAAATCCCCCTTGGCTTCCCTTTCTAGCTTAGCTCAGCTCGGGCCAGAGCAAATGGCTGTGCCTCCCATGAGAACATACTGCACATATGAGTAAGCCCCAGGTGCCAGGCACACGCAGCAGCAGCAGCGCCTGGGGCATAACAGCATCTCAATTAGAAGGTGAGGCAAGACCTGCACCAGCAAAAAAAATGCCATGTGTGTGTGTGTGTGTGTGCTGCGCAGCACGTTCCTGCCTGTTATCGGCTACATCAGTACCTGCAGACAGCATTCTCCAGAGGTCCTCTAAGAAGAGCAGCCTGAGCAGAGCTGGTTCAATCCTAGGGGCTCCTCCTGCTTCTTTTTAAGCCCGACAGACACCTGCTGCCCATCAGCCCATTAGCTCCCTCCTTTCCCATTGACTCACCAGCTGGTCCCACTGATTCACCCCTTCAAACCACCTCTCCTTTCCGTGGCCCGTGGTCATTTCCCTGGTCCCTTGGTTCCCATTGACTCACCGCTGCTCATCCAAAGCTCACCCTCCCCTTTCCATTCCCATCCCGGTCACTTCTGGTCGCTTTGACTCCCCCTGCCCTGGTACCTGCCTTCCTCCTCGCCAGCACCACACCATCAGCATCCCTGATATGCTGCAAGGAGCGTGCTGGTGAGGGACCCACAGGCTGGGCAGCTCATGGCTCCCAAAAGCACCTTCTGACCTTTGCAGAAGTGCCATTGCCAAGCCCCAAGGCTGCAGGGAGAGTTTGCTTTTTCAGGGGCAAACGATTCCCCCCCCATTTCTCGCCCTGGCTGGCATCTTCTGCTGTGTTATTTTCCACGGACCATGGGAGAAATAGCAAACAATTTGCAGAATTTAGATGTAACCAATGGCTCTAGCCATTATAGTTCCCATCCATCCCTCCATCCAGGTTCATTTTCTCCCACTGCAGTACAGGAAGCACTTAGGAATGAGTCTGAAAGATTTTGGAAGTGTAGGGAAACGGGATTTTCGGGAGCAGGGAGATGCGGGCTCTGGCGCGTGCCGTGCCGCAGGCACACCCAGAGCCGGGCTGAGCTCCGAGTGGAAAATTCCTGTCCGTTGAGCACGGATTGTGGTTCAACAGGTTTTAGACCCGGCCCCTTTATTTGTGTCAGTGCAAAAACTCATCCCTAGGGCATTTGTTTGGATCACATGGGAGAGTGTATAAAAATGAGTCCTACCTGTCCAGGCCAGTTAGCACCTCAGGAAAGCCAAGGCAGCTGCTGGACCGGAGGGGGAGAACCGTGGGACGGTGCAGAGCCAGTGCACGCAGGTAACTCTGCCGACTGCCTGGAGCAAATTTATCCCCCATTTTTTCCCTAGGGATTTGGCGGGGCTGGCCCCGGTAGCGACGATGGGATATGGTGAGGCTGAGGGCTTTTCCGCCTTGCTGGGGAGCTGCAGGGGTATGCAAAGGGGTGTGGGGATTGAGGGTTTGGAAACGGGTTGGTGGGCTGCACTGGAGCAGAGCCGGTTCGTGCCACAGGAGTAGCTTTAAGTGCCGCCGCAGGCTGTTTCCAGCCCTGTGGGCTGCTGCAGACCCTCCGGAGCAGGTGATGCTCTCAGCAACTCGTTCCCTCATTGCCCCTTCGCTCCCCTTCAAGCTGGCGAGAATTGGGCTGTCAGGCCTCGACAGGGCTCTGTGGGGCGTGTTGGTGGCAATCCGGGTTTAATGAGTAGCCCGTGGCCGGTATGGGCAGAGAGGAGGGTGCTCGGGCAGAGCCACATGCGAGAAGACACCGAGTTACGGGGGCGAAGAGCCTTTCAGCGTGGGACGGGTGCCACCCAGCTCTCCCACGGGAACAGAGCAGGTAAAACCAGTGACTCTCCGTGGCCGCTATTTGCTGCTTCAATAAGGGGTGTTGATGTCTCCTGGCGGGTAGCCGGGGACGTCCGTACGGCCACCAAATGCTGCCATCACCTCCCTGCCCGCCCGCCTTGCCGGCAGCCTCCCGCTGCCTGCGGACCACCTGGCAGGGCGATAGGCAGCCCTGCTGCCGCTTCGTTCGGCCGGGAGCCGTTAGGGTAGGAAGTGGTTTTGTGGGCTCGGGTGCTGTTGCACAAGCGACGGCACGAGGCACGGCCGCTCTCCCGTGGGCCATGGCTTGCAGCTGGGCTCTGCGGCGAGGAAAGGGGATGATGCTCCCGCTCACCCACCCGTGAACCTCTGTCCTGGGTGGGGGGGACTGGCCTGCTCCCAGTGCTGGCTGCTGGTGGTTTGACACCTCCGTGTCCCCCCTTTTCCTGCCTTTCAACCAGCCGTCGCTGCTGAGACAAACCCGGGCAGCTCCTCCGCTCCCTCCCTCATCCCCTCGGGTCTTGCTGGGGGCTCTGGGACCCCAGAAGTTTTCTCCCTACCCAGCATTGCTTCTTCCCCTTCCTCTGCTCTCCATCCCTACTGGAGACAGTTGCTTAGAAACAGACTCCTTGTTCTTTGATTTTTTTTAATTTTTTTTTTTTTTTTAAATGTTGAGATATGTGGGCCCCCACCGAGCCCTCCCAGACCCCGCACCGTGCTCCGTGCCGGGTGCTGGCTGCAGCCAGACCCAGGGACAAGACCCAGGAAGGTTCCGCTTTCCCCCTCCTCACTGAGCATCGGTCTCCAAGCTGCAGCAAACCAGGCAGACACCCACCCCGCACCCATAGCAGCTCCCCGGCTGCGATGTGAGAATTAATTCCTTGGGGTTGTTTGCTCAGGGGGTTATTTTCCTCTTCTGATGAAGAGCCCAGGCTCGTTGGCAACGCTATCAGCCTATTTTTGCCCTGCTCTCCCTAGCAAGAGAACCAGGAGAAAAGGGAAACAGAGAAGCCACAGGATGCACCGTTATAAGAGGAACTTTCCCCAAATAGAAGCTTTTCACAGTTTTTTCACGAGGCGTCAGCAGCTCTTAATACTGTATGAGGCTGTGAATACTGCATGAAGCAGCCGGCCGGCGGGGAGCCTGTAAATGTTTCAGGCTGCAGCTGCAGCCGTCCCACGAGCGTGGGACCGGCCGTGCATGCCCAAAACCTGGCTGGGGTGGTAGGGGGAAGCAGCTGAAAGAGCAGCCTTAGCTGCAATTTCATATCAGCTGCGCTTTCTGCACCAGTCAGAGCCGTAAATCCAATGCGTCCCAGCTGGAGGGTGCAGAAATCCTGCACGCGTGGACCGAGACCTTGAATTTTGCCCTGACCGGGTTTCTAGTTGCAAAAGATCTGTCTGGAAAGCCCCAGATGTTCATTAGCTCTGTGCTAGGGTAAAGGAAGGTTTGCTTTGCTTGTCTAATACGTTGCATTTTACAGGAGTACATGGCTCCTTCCAGGTTTAAATATTTATAAACTGAGTGATGAATCCCTGAAATTCTGCAGCGGTGTCGATGGCAGGATGAGTTATCACCCGTGGTGTATCAGGTGGCTGTATTTCAGGGCTGGGAGACGGGATCCAGGCGTGTGGCTGGGTAATAATATGTGCGTGCAGTGAATTTCCAGAGCACCCCAATCTGCTGGCTCAGAGATAGACCTTGTTGCTTTGGCAGGACAGGGGAGGAAATGTGCAGAAATGCTCTTTTTGCTTGTTTTAGACCTTCCTCTCTGGTATCAACTCTTTCCTGGACTCTCTTTCCCAGTCCTCTCCCCACCGGCAGGGTGGCACATCCCATTACGCCGTCTCCAGCGGCACAGGGCCCTTTTGCCCTCGCTGTTCCCCCATCATGGTCAGGTGGGGTTTTGCCATTTTTGCAGAGTGCTGGTCGGAGATTTCTCCTGCCTGCTGGGTCCAAATGGACATTAAGCCCATAAAAACCATTTGTCTAAGCTGCCTTCTCCCTCCCTGGCTGCCCGGTGAGGGAAGGCTGAGCTCTCCCAGTCCTGCTGATGGGGTTCGGGAGCCCACCCGGATGCCTGGGGCAGCTGTCCGGAGCAAGGAGACCCCTGGTAGCATCACCCAGGAAAAAAACCTGGAGGATTTGTGGTTTTCGGAGCAGCAAAATGGAGGGGTGACCCTGATTGCTCTTCCTGGGTGGATCTGGGAAAGGACCAAGCACTGTGGTGGGTCTCCAAAACCCACTCCCACTTCCCAGCAGGAGCCAGGCGTCTGCTGGCTTTGCCAGGAGCGAAGCCCAGGCTGGACTCTGCTCCAGCCTGTCGTCTGCAGGCACCGTTGATCTGGTGACAGGAGAAGGAGGGGAGAACCCTGCTGCCCTGCCTTGCTCCGGAGCTCACGGGAGGGAAGCTTTGGCCAAAGCAAACATGCCGGAGGGCTCGGTGGTCTGCTGGCCGCCCCAGGAGCCAGGCACTGCTCGGAGTGCATGTGCCCGCAGAGAAGGCTTTTAGCCCAAGGGTAAGGTGCTTGGAGCAGGGGAGTGGTACTGGGGGACCCCTTGACGACACTGGCCAGCCACTGGGGCCGAGAGGATGCTGGCACTGTGAAACCCAGCGCAGGGCTTCAGTGAAAGGGACGGGTTTGTGCATGCCTGTTGCATGTATCTATGTGTCTCTCCCATCGGCTGCTTTGTACGGTGAAGGTGGTGGCGTGGGGAGAGCAGACCCGGCAGTGAGATGTAGGGACGGCGGGCAGAGCCGCTCGGTAGATGAGGGACATCCCTCTCCCCGCACAAGGACACTTCTTGGCCAGCCCAGATGGCCATGCAGGACTTGCCTTCCCAAAGCTTTTTTGTCCCCAGGGTAGCGGGGTGACGTCGTGCAGGAGCGGGGGACGTCCACGTTTGGGGTGTTTTCACAGAGCCCTTCTGCCCTTTCCTTTCAGAGTCTGCCAAGAGAAAGAGATGGAAACCCAAGGGAAAGGCAGCCCCACCGGGAAGATGACTGCCATGGCTCACAGCCTGTAAGTACCCTCCCGCCGCGGCACTGGCTCCTCCAGCCTCCCGGTTCAGGCACTTTTCCTCTGGCCACTTTCTCCAGGGGACTTTGCTCTTTGCTCCCTTCCGACACATGCCTCCGTTCCCCCACGGATAAGGCGGAAAACTCGCGGCAGGGCTTAGGGCAGAGCAAGGCGAAGGCAGGTCTCTGGCAGCGGGGACCACGGAAGCGTGTGGTCCGGGGCTGCTGGAGGGTGTTGGGGTGTCTCCCCACTGCAAATCCGCTTTTGCTGGGGTGCTGCTGGTGGGGGATGCATTGCCTTGGTCCTTCAGCCCTCTGCAAGGTGAATAACGCTGAGCTCAGCTTTATTTAGGGATCAGGGTAGGGGGCACTGGCAGGGGCAGAGCTGGGAAGGCTGCAGCAGTTGCAGAGCGTTTGCTGGCTGCTCCAAGGAGCAAAAGGAAAATGAGTTTGCATCCCTGCACCCTGCAATTTGGGGGACCTGCATGCCAACCCCCAGTGAGGCTGGGCAGGGGCACGGGGAGCACCTGGGAGGGATGGAGATGCTCCGGGCATTAAAGCCTAGAGAGCCATAAAATTTACTGGGGAGGGCATGGCTGGAGCAATGTCCGCTCGTGTCTCTGATATCCAGAGAGCTGCTTCATTCCTTGCTGGGGAGGGGGAGATGGAGGGAGGAGGATGCTACGGGGTGAGAAGGGATGCTTGCTGCCAGCGGTGCGAGCTCCCCAGCGTGACCCCCAGCGCTCAGCCGTCGGGTTTGGAGCTCTTTGCCTGGGAGCGAGGGTGATTACGGAGCCGGGCAGATGGGAGCCCTCTGGGACAAGTTCAAGAGGCTTAAATTGGCGAGAGACATGGGAGCAGGGAGCAAATGGCCTTTTAATTACAGCCCTGCCAGGGGCAGCGGTGCTGAGGGAGTTATCGCCTTGCAGCCGTGCCATGCCGTGGGCAGCCGTGCCGTGCCGTGCCGTGCCATGCCGTGCCATGCCGCAGCGTGGGCTCGCTGGGGAGCGGTGGGATGCGGCGAGTCGGCTGAGACTTGTGTTTCTCTTCCCACGGAGAAGAGGGGCTGCAAGTAACGGCCACGTGCTCCGCAGATGCTCCCGAGCCCCTTCCCCTGCCCCGGTGCCCTCGCCGGTGCCTCCCACCACCAGCTCTCTCCTCCCGGCAAAGCCTTCTGCCGGGAAAGGGGTCGGTGGGAGCGCTGCAGCCCGGGTGTTTCGGCTGCAAAGTGACAATTGTGCTTTTGTTTTGCCTAGCAGGGAGGGGGGCAGGCGGGAATTCGGCTGCCCAGAAAGCTGCCAGGAACTCTTTATGCCACAATTAAGCACCTGCTACAAGAGAGCAAATAAGCCAAATCATGCGGCTGGCAAACAAGCTTTACGTGTTCCTTCCCCGTGACCCACTCCAAGAAGAAGAAAGCTCAAAGCTGCAGCTCGGCTGCTCGCAGCTCCCGTTGCAGGGAAATAAATAGCTTTGCCGTGAAGCCGCTAGCTTCGCTGCCGGCTCGCCGTCCCGCTGTGGGCACGGAGGCAGCCCCGGGAGCTGCCTATGCCCGGCTCAAAAGCCAAAGGGCTTCCCCCCTCCCCAAATAAGCGACTCCATCTCCTTCTGCTATGGAGAGAGAGATCCCCGTCCTGCGAGTTAGGTGAGGCGGGGGGCAATGCTGAAGGGGGGGGGAACCGGGGTTGGGGGGGGCCGTGCCGGACGGCTGCCGGGGTTGCGATGCAAAGGTGCGAGGTGAAGCGAACGCTGAGGTTTTGACGCCGGTTGACGCGGCGTTGCATCACGGCCGGCCACGCCACGGCCTGCGAGCCGGCCTGATCCGAGCAGTGAGGGAGCTGGGGGGGGGGGGGGGGGCTGAGCTTAGCGTGGCTCGGCGGAGGAGATGGGGGGGGGAAAGGCAGCCGAAAGCCTCGGGAAAGGATGGCGAAGCGTCACATGATGCGGATATACGGGGTCAGAGCAGCGGGGCCAGCGTGCCGGACGCTTTCCCGGCAGCCACGCTGCAAAGATGACTCTTGAGTTTTTGATGCCCTAGGGTGGCGGGGCTGGGGGGGGCAGCCCTGGGGGGGGCTATGGGGTGAGGAAGGGGCTGCGAGGAGCACTGCGGGCTAAGGTTCAAAGGCAATACCGCAGCGTGCGGCCTGTGCTTGGAGAGCATGGATGGATGGGGCAGTTCTGCCTGCCCCCCCCCCCCCCAGGGAGAACCAGCCCTGCAAGGGGCTGGGGGTGCTCGGGGGGGGGGGGGGGGGCTCGGGCTTTTGAGGAGCCACATGAAGGGTTTCATCCGGCACAGTCCCATCCTCAGCCTGGCAGCAGGGCCCGGCTGGGACCCCCAGGGGCTGGCAGCCCTGCGCAGCCCCTTTGCAACAAGGGGAGGGGGGAAAGGTGGTCGTGGAGGGGGGGGGGCAGGCAGAGGGTGCACCCCTTCCTGGGGGCAGGAGTGAGGTTGGGGGGGAGCGGGGAGGGTCGGGTGCAGAGGGAGGATGGAGGTGAGATGCAGGGGCAGGATGAGGGTTGGATGCAGCAGGCGATGGGGGGGGGGCTACGGGGGGGGTCCCATGCAGGGGTGGGTTAGGGGCAGGATGGAGATCCATCCAGGGCAGGACTGAGGGGGGGGGGCAGGATGGGGACCCTCCCCACGCAGGGCAGGATTGGGAGGGGGCCACGACAGGATGGAGACCCCTGCGGGGGGGGGGGGGGCTAGGAGCAGGGTGGGGGTCCCCAGCGCAGCAGGATGGCGTCCCCCTCCAAGACACCCCAGCCCCTCTACCCGCAGCCCCCCCCACCCCACCCCGAGTACCCCCACCCCGAGTACCCCCCCCCGATCTCTCTCAGCCAATGGGCGGTGGCATGGGGGGGGCGAGGGCGGGGCCTCGGCGGGGCCGCTTGTTTTTTGTGAATGAAAGGCGGGGCGGGCCGGACTGCAGCGCGCCGCTCCGCGCAGCGTTCCGCGCAGCGTTCCGCGCAGGGCTCCGCGCAACGCAGCCTTAACGGGGCCGCGGATGCGGGGGAGATACCGGGATGGGCCCCCGCGCCCCAGGCCCTAAGCCGCGTAGCGCGGTACCGAAGAACGTAGAGACGAACCGCGCAACTTGCGCCGTGGCCATGTCCGGAGGGGCGAGCCCGGTCCCGGCCCCTGGGAGCCGCCGCTTCGTCTGTGTTGGTGTAAGTACCGGGGATAACCCACCCACCGCCATCCCCCCCCTTCCTTCCCTCCCCGCCATCCTCCGCCGCGCCCGCTCCGCCTCCGCGCATCCTGCTCCGGCCCCGGGGAACGGCGAGGGCCCGGCCCCTTCGCGATGCACCCACCGCCGCCTCGTAATGCCCCGTACCCCCGGCCTGGGTGCACCCCCGAGCCCCCGCGCAATGCCCCGCACCCGGCCCCGGTGCAGCCCGCACCCCCCAGCCCTTTTTGCGATGCCCCGCACCCCCGGCCTAGGTCCTCCCCAGCCTCCTTGCGACGTCCCGCACCCCCGATCTGGGTGCTCCGAGCACCCTCGGCCCCTTTGCAAAGCTCCGCACCCGCTCCCGGTGCTCCTCGGCCCCCTTGCAATGCCCCGCACCCGCAATCCTGCTGCTCCGAGCACCCCCGGCCCTATTGCAATGCCCCTCGCCCAGTCCTAGTGCTCCCCAGCCCCCTTGCAATGCCCCGCACCCCCAATCCAGCTACTCCTTGCACCCCCAGACCCTATTGCAATGCCCCTCACCCAGTCCTGGTGCTCCTGAGCCCCCTTGCAATGCCCCACAGCCCCAATCCTGCTGCTCCGAGCACCCCCGGCCCCATTGCAATGCCCTGCACCCAGTCCTAGTACTCCCCAGCCCCCTTGCAATGCCCCGCACCCCCAATCCTGCTGCTCCGAGCACCCCTGGCCCCCTTGCAATGCCCCTCACCCAGTCCTGGTGCTCCCCGACCCCCTTGCATTGCCCCCCACCCACAATCCGACTACTCCTTGCACCCCCGGTCCCCTTGCAATGTCCCGCACCCGCTCCCAGTGCCCCCGGCCAGCCGCATCCCCCAGTGCCGATGCCGTGACCGGGCCCGGCCGTGCTGCAGCCCCTCTTGGGGCCCAGTTCCCACACCACCACCACCCCCGAACCCCCATTACCCCCCCCCACGGCCTGCACAGCCCCAACTGCCTCCGTGGGACCTCCCAGACTCCATCTTCCCTCCCCCCCCCAGCCCCCAGTTGCCAGGAGGGTCACGGGAATTGCCGCGTTATTTTTGTGCATTGCTGCTGTTTTGGGGTGGTTTCCAACCCCCCCGGGTTTTGGGGGTTCTCCTCCCCTCTCGAGGTGCGGGATGAAGGATTTTTAGCCTGGGAGTTGCTAGGCGACGGCTCCCGGGGTGATGGTGCAGTTGCCTTGGCAACAGCAGGCTGGGCAGCCGGGAAGGAGCAATTTTGGGGTTCTCCTTGCGGGAGGGGAGGGATGGGAATTGGATGCCCGTAGTTTGGGTGCAGGACTGCGGCGGGAGAGCGGGGCTGGGGGGGCTGCTGGCTGGAGCGGCCTTGCTCCCCAGAGAAGGGCTTTTGTTGCGGGGGGGGGCAGAACTCTGATGTCTTGACATCTCTGGTTATTTTTTGCTCTCTGGTGGGTTTCAGAACCGTCCCCGGGGAGAGAGGTGATGGTGGGGAAGGCGGAGAGGGGGGCTGCAGAGGCGGTGGCATGGTGCTGCTGAAATTGTCCCTGCAAAGAGGCTCAGCCCCCTCCTGGGGTGATGTCTCATGGGTGGGGGGCTGTGAGCTACCCCCATGGGGCTGCCGGAGTTCCCCAGCATGCTTTTGCTTTATTTGGAGCCTGCATTTTGTGCCCACTGCTGTCCCCCTCTTCCTTTCCTCATCGCAGACGCTGATCCCATTAGGATTTAGCCTTTAATTCCCTCGGGGCACCGGACTTCCCAAGCGGGCTCCCAAGTCCCCGGTGCTTGGCTGGGTGCGGGGCAAGCATCCAGACTGCCAACCGCAGTTGTCATCTCTGTGTGCCTTCGACCCACTGTCTGAGTGAGCTCGGCCGACTTGAGAGCATGGCTGGCCCTAAAAATAACCGCAACAAAGCTCCCTGAGCACTAACCACCCCCCTGGAGATCTCCTGGCCCTACAGAGCAAAGCTGATTCCCGGGAGGAGCAAGAGACTGGGAACAGCGGTGGATGGGGATGTGTGAGATGGAAATTCATTTCCAGGGGCTAACGGGGAAGGAGTCAACCTGCTCTGACTCCTTTTTGCTGTGCAGAGCCCAAGGAGGTTGCTGTCCCTGGTTTTCAATGCCCTCAGCGGACAGCATTCCCCGCATCCCAAAGGATGGAGGGGACGTGGCATGCGGCGACAACTACTCGGAGAAGTTTTGCCTTGGGACCAGCCGATGTCTCAGCGCTGGCACCTAAAGCGACCTGGATTTGTGCCACCCGCCTTTGCCTACGCTTGCCCACAAGGCTTGTGGCTCAGTCCTGCTTGGTGCTGAGCCCTCTCACGTGCCGTCTCCTCCGGGCTGGTGTAGCCAGGTGTGCTCAGAGAGCTTGCGCACGGGAAGGAGGTGCTAACATTGGAAAGTCCTTGCCAGGCTGCTAGTTTAGGGAACTGCGTCCGTGGTCCCCGCGTGCAGGGCTCGGTTGCCATCGTTACCGGGTATTTTAGCTCACTGAGCCTTTGCGCTGGTGGTTTATTATAGCAGCTCGGGAGGCTGGTGCCAGGAGGGAGTGACAAGGGGGGGGAGAGATCTGCAGCTTTGAGAAGTTCAGAGCAATTGGGATGGTTTTTTTTTTTTTTGTCCTTCTCCCCTTCCCTCCGTCTCCTCCCTGCTCTTCCCCCTGGAAATCTCATAAATCCCTTGCTTAATGCTGTGATGAGTTAATTCTGGCTGATTTAAACTCTGGGGTTCTGAACAGACAAAGGGTGCTACACCTGGGGACGCCCGTTTGCCAGATACGGGCGCTTCACATGGGCTTCGCAGCACCCGTAGCACCAACCTCCCTCTCGGGGGGGTTTGTGTCACACCTGGTCCTGGGAGGCCAGCGATGCTGGGAGCCTTCCCAAAGCCTCCTGGAAATATAACGAGTTTTCTTCTCTTTTGCTGCTCTTAGCTGGAAGCAAATATCCCCTCTGGGAATGGGATGGGAAAAGCCGGGGCAGGTTGGTGTCAAGGGATAGACCTGGTGCTCCCCCAAGACTGGCAGCCGGTGAGGCTGGCAGTGCCCGGGTGTGCGCTCGGTCGGGCGGATCTGGAAGCTTCGTTTGCAAAAATGCTGGTGAGGGAGAAAGGGGAAAGGAGGAGGGGAAAAAAAAAAAAAAAAAAAGGCCTCATCTCACATGAACAAGCATGAGCCAGGGCCAGAGAGACGGGGAGGGAGGAGGGTCGAATCAAACGCAGGGCATGTGTCTGACGTGCGGCAGAGAACGCACGCTGCCACGAGAACATTAAATTTTAAAGGGGACTGGCGGGGAGCGGTGGGCAGCTGCCTTCGCTCCCTGCCTTCGCTGGGGCTCCCGGCTGCCGGTCGTTGCAGAGCTTCCCCCGTGCTGCGAGGGGCTGGCAGCTCCGAACGTGAGTATCGGCATCATCTTGTTGCTTCGACCCCCTCGGCATCCCGTCCCGTCTGGAGACAGCCCCCCCCCCCCCCCAGCTTGTCCCGGCTTTATTCCCTGACCACCCCCCTCCTCCTTCCCCCTGCAGGTCCCAATTAATGGATTCTGACATGGATTATGAGAGGCCAAACGTAGAAACTATCAAGTGCGTCGTGGTCGGGGACAACGCGGTGGGCAAGACCCGACTCATCTGTGCCCGCGCCTGCAATGCCACGCTGACCCAGTACCAGCTCCTCGCCACCCACGTGCCCACGGTGTGGGCCATCGACCAGTACCGCGTCTGCCAGGAGGTGAGGGCAGTCGGGGAGCAGGGCAGGGATGTGGGGGGGGAGGCTCAGTTCATGGGCATGACGTGGGAACCCCGAGGAGATGGAGTTGCATCCTTCCCGCAGCGGAATTGTGAATTACTCCTCCGTACCCTGCACGTGGTGGGGACAACCCTGCTCTTGCAGGGCTCGAGGACTCGGGAGCTGGATGGTGTTTCTGTTCCCGCAGGTGCTGGAGCGCTCCCGGGATGTGGTAGACGATGTTAGTGTGTCCTTGCGGCTCTGGGACACTTTTGGTGACCACCACAAAGATAGGCGCTTTGCCTATGGCAGGTAGGGGAGAGGCAGAGCCTCGTGCTACCCTGGGCAGGGAGGGAGGGCAACGCCAAAGCACGGCGGGCTTGGCTCCGTCGCCAAGCCGGACCTTGACCCTCCTCTCCTTGCAGGTCCGACGTTGTGGTTTTGTGCTTCTCCATCGCCAACCCCAACTCCCTGCACCATGTGAAGACCATGTGGTACCCAGAGATCAAGCACTTCTGTCCCCGCGCGCCCGTCATCCTGGTGGGCTGCCAGCTCGACCTGCGCTATGCCGACCTGGAGGCCGTCAATCGGGCACGGCGACCCTTGGCCAGGTGGGACTCTTGTGCCCCGGAGACGTCCGCGTCTGCCCAATGCTTTCTCCTTATCATGCATCTGAAGAGGTCTCTTCGTTATCTCCCCTCTTTTTCAGGCCAATCAAACCTAACGAGATCCTTCCCCCGGAGAAGGGGAGGGAGGTAGCCAAGGAGCTGGGGATCCCCTATTACGAGACGAGCGTGGTGGCTCAGTTCGGCATCAAGGACGTCTTTGACAATGCCATCCGTGCCGCCCTCATCTCCCGCCGTCACCTGCAGTTCTGGAAGTCCCACCTCCGCAACGTGCAGCGGCCTCTTCTCCAAGCCCCCTTCCTGCCCCCCAGGCCCCCTCCGCCCATCATCATCGTCCCGGACCCCCCTTCCAACAACGAGGAGCGCCCAGCCCACCTCTTGGAGGACCCCCTGTGCGCAGACGTCATCCTGGTGCTGCAAGAGAAGATCAAAATCTACGCACACAAGATCTACCTCTCCACCTCCTCCTCCAAATTTTACGACCTGTTCCTCATGGACCTGAGCGAGGAGGACCAGCAGAGCGCCGCGGGCCATGGCTTTGGGGTGGCTGTCACCGCGGCTGCCGAGCGGATGCTGCACCAAGAGGAGAGGCACCACGGGCGGGATTTCCTCCTCCGAGCCGCGAGCTTTGACATCTGCGAGAGCACCGAGGAGGCCGGATCCGGCCAACGAAAACCGTGCCTTAGAGCCTCCACCAGTGATGGGATCCTGCGGGGCAACCGCTACGAGAACGGGGAGCGTGGGCTGCGGCGGGGAAGGGACCTTTCCTCTTGGAGCCGGGCTTTCACCAGCATCCAGGAGGAGATGGCAGAAGACCCGCTGACCTACAAGTCCAAGCTCATGGTGGTGGTGAAGATGGATGCTTCCATCCAGCCAGGTCCTTTCCGGGCCGTGCTGAAGTACCTGTACACAGGGGAGCTGGATGAGAACGAGCGGGACCTCATGCACATTGCTCACATCGCTGAGCTGCTGGAGGTCTTCGACCTCCGCATGATGGTGGCCAACATCCTCAACAACGAGGCGTTCATGAACCAGGAGATCACCAAAGCCTTCCATGTCCGGAGGACCAACCGGGTGAAGGAATGCCTGGCCAAGGGGACTTTCTCGGGTACGACTCTGGGCCGAGGGGGAGGACCAGCCGCAGCACCCCGCTCTCCCTTGGCGGGGGCTCTGCCAGATGCATGGGGGGCTCGGACCTCCTGGCTTTGCCCCATGCGTGAGCGGAGCAGCCGTGCCACGGGTCAGCAGGCGCTGACTCGTCTTCCCTGGGGTTTTTGATCGCACTTTGCGTTTCTGGGATTTTTATAGCGCTTTTTTTTTTTTTTTCTTTTTTCCCCAGAAAGTGTGAGTGTAATGGCCCTTCCCCAGGGTTTCCGGCTCCCCAGCCTGTCTGACAGCTCTGTTTATTTACGGGAGAGCAGCAAAGGCGACTTCCTTCCCTCCCAGGCCCAGATTTTCACAGGGTCATCTGATTTACGAGGAGCAATGTGCCCTTGGTAGGACTTCCCCAGCTTTCCGCCAAGCACCACGTGCCACCGGCTTGTGCTGCGGTGCCGCAGGGTGACGTCCCAGGGGGTTGTCACTGTCCCAGCCTCCCTCCGGCTGAATTTGTTTTGTGACGATGGACCTTGATGTGGTCAAGCTGTCACTGTCAGGGGACAGATGTGTGCTGGCCCCTGGTGCACCTCGGGGAGAAGCCGTCGTCCAGGGTGGAGAGCAGAGTTGGGGGGGGAGGGGGGCAGGAGATCCCCAGCATTGTTCCCAGCTCTCCCAAGGACTCAAGCTTGGGCGAGACATTTGATTCCCGGGGTTTTCCCCTTTGCCTTCAAATGTGTCATGGTAAGTCTTGGGAAAATCCCTCAGAAGAGCCAGAGCCCTGCCACGGCCCTTCCCTGAGCTCCTCTGAGCTGGCGGGGGACGTTGGGGGGGGGAAAAAAAAAAAAAGACGTGCTTAGGACAAATTATAGGATATGCCAGGCTCTATCCCTTCCCTCCGCTGTCCCCGGTGCGAGACGTTTTGTGGCAGGGGGTGGCTGAGCCCCCGGGTAATGGGGACGGGTCCCAGTAGCATCCCTCTCCTTGTCCCCAGATGTCACCTTCGTGCTGGATGACGGTGCTATCAGTGCCCACAAGCCCCTGCTCATCTCCAGCTGCGACTGGATGGCCGCGATGTTCGGCGGCCCCTTTGTGGAGAGCTCCACCAACGAGGTGAGGAGGAACCCCGGGATTTGTCCCGGGACGGTGGGACAGCCGGGGACGGCCGTGGGGTGACGAGCGGTGTGTGTCTCCCAGGTGGCACTTCCTTACACCAGCAAGAGCTGCATGCGGGCGGTGCTGGAGTACCTCTACACGGGGCAGTTCAGCTCCAGCCCCGACCTTGACGATATGAAGCTCATCATCCTCGCCAACCGCCTCTGCCTGCCGCACCTGGTGGCTCTCACCGGTGAGTCGAGGCGGTGACGGTGTCGCGTCGTCCCCCCCCATCGTCCCCAAGCTCGGTGGCAGCGCGATGCTTCTGCTGTCACCCCGTTAACTCTTTGTGTCCCCCACAGAGCAGTACACCGTCACCGGTCTGATGGAGGCGGCGCAGATGATGGTGGACATCGACGGGGACGTGCTTGTGTTCTTGGAGCTGGCTCAGGTAGGACAGGAGCCCGTGCCGGCAGGGATGGGGATGGAGCAAGGTGGTGCCATGCAAGAGGGGTCTGGCAGCTCGGGGGGGTTATGTTGTCCTGGCAGAGAGGACAACCGGGTCTGGTCTTGGATGTCGTGGGAGGAATAGGGTGAATCCCTCCTGCTTCCCCAGTGGTCCGTGCCATGGTGGCTCTGACGCGGGCTCCATCTCTTCCAGTTCCACTGCGCCTACCAGCTTGCCGACTGGTGCCTCCATCACATCTGCACCAACTACAACAACGTCTGCCGCAAGTTCCCCCGGGATATGAAGGCCATGTCAGGAGGTGAGCGGGGGCCGGAGTGGGATGATGGGGGTCCTGGTGGTCCCGGCACTGCCCTCACCCCCCCCGTCTCCCCGCAGAGAACCAGGAGTACTTCGAGAAGCACCGCTGGCCGCCGGTGTGGTACCTGAAGGAGGAGGATCACTACCAGCGGGCGAAGAAGGAGCGGGAGAAGGAAGACTACCTCCACCTCAAACGGCAGCCCAAGAGGCGATGGCTCTTCTGGAACGCCTCCACCTCCCCTTCCTCCTCTCCTTCATCGTCGGCAGCCACAGCCTCCTCTTCCTCCTCCTCCTCCTCCTCCTCAGCTGTGGTTTGAAAGCCCGTCCTTGCCCTGGCTCCAGCATCCCTGGGAGGCGACGGGGAGGAGGAGGAGGAGGAGGAAGAGCGGGGTGATCTGCCCCAGCATCAGGCGTGGAGCGGACGCCACCGGCCGAAGCCCCAGAGGAGGTGGTGGTAGCAGGGGCCCGTCCCTGCGGAGGGGCTCGGGGTCGGGCGCCAGCCCCCGGCGCTCCTGGAGCCCTGCTCTCCCCGCGCCGCAGCTGGCAGCGCACTGCAGGACTGGCAGAGACCGAGCAGCAGGAGAAACTCATGTTTACAGGAGCACGAGGGCTGTGTTGTGGTTTTATTTTGTTTTGGTTGGGGTTTTTTGGTTGGGTTTGGTTTTGGGGTTTTTTTTTGAACATCAGCAGCATGAGGAAGAAGAAGAATCCCATCCCGCTTCCAGTTTAATTTGTAACCACAGGCTGCGGGATATGGTTGGTTTGTCTGATGGCATCTCGCCACCCTGGGCGGCCGGAGCCGCTGGGGGGGTCCTGCCACCCCCCTTCGACTTGCAGCAGGGTCAGGCAGGGTGCAGGGGACCCCGGTCCCCAAATGCTTCAAGGCACTACAGCATCCTTCCTTCTGCTCACAAGTGGGGTCTGTCCCAATTCGGGGAGCAGGAGGGGACAGGAGCTCTCTCCTCCCTGCCTCTTAACTTTTTGGTTTAGTTTAGAAAAACTTAAAGCAAAAAAAAACAACAAACCAACAATCCCACACCCACCCACCCCTGCAACCTGCCACACCAGAAACCAACCCCAGGCCCTTGGCTTGGGATTTTAGCCTGGAAGGCTCCATTGTAATAAATGGTATTTTAAAAGCCCAGCGTGGTCCCTGTGTGTTTGGGAGGAAGCGGCTGGACACAGGGCAGCCTTGTGCCCTGCTCGGGGTGACACCAGCACCCTTCCACCAGCGCTCCCGGGATGGACAGGGACAGTGGAGAAGCGTTGCAGGATCCGGCCGTCAAAAAGCCTTGTACAACGAGAGGTGGCTTTACCATCCGACTAACTTTGCGTGTCCCACCTGTGTCCTTGTAGGTGCACAAACACAGCAGGTACCAGCAGGAGATGGCAGCATGGGCCCAGGGGCTTTGCAGGATTTCCAGGCAGGGTGGGTGAGCAGAAGGGACCCAAACCTCCGCTCGCCCTCCCCAGCTGGGAACGGGAAAGCTCCTTTGAGCCCATCCCTGGCAGAGGCTGCTGCCGGAGCGAGCACGTAGGGATGCTCTGGCAGGGATGCTCCTGGTGGTGTCCCCTCCTGCTCAGCATCGCTCCTCTTCCCGGCTGGCCTCGGTAGAGCACCTCGGAGTCATTCATTTCGCACGCTCATCCTCAGCCACAGATGCAGGAGCAAGGTTGCAGCTCCAGTGAGCTTACACTCGGTGTTTTCACACTTTGCAGCACCAGCGAGGAGGTAGGACGAGAAGTTTCTTTCCCTTTCAAATCTGAGCGCTCGCCACTGCTTCTGAGCCCTGTTTGCCTTCCCCAGGTCAGGACCCAAGCCCCTGTGTCCTGGCATTAAATCCTGCATGTGCCTGGCTCTGCAGGAGCTCCCTGCCCAGGTTTGCATGCTTGGGAGGCACGTGGGGCTGCCCGGAACAGGACCTCAGGCACAAAGCCTCCTGGCAGGTCACCAAAAGCTCCTGCTTTTAGCACTTGCCCCAGCCCTGCGTTCTCGATAAACCCAATTGCAGTGCGAAGGCTGGCAGGCAGCTCAAGGGGGCTTTCTGGGGCGAGCAGAACCCTTTTCTCACTAAGCACTGCATGGATTTGCAACACGGCTATTGCAACACACAGAGCCCTGGCTGGGTGTAGCCGGAGCGGGAGCACCGCGGCCCCCCCCCAGCAGCAGCAGCAGCTCCGTCACAGGGGTCAGCAGCATCGTTTGGCCCCGGGGTCCCAGCCCCTGCACACCCAAGGGACTGAGGTTTCAGCCTCCTGCTTTTGCAGGCGACTTAAAAGAGCACGGGATTCATGGCATAGGTGTAAAGGCAGAGCCCAGGTTGGCTGCTGGGGACTTTTCCTGGTAGAAGCATCGCTGGTGGGGACCGTTCCTGGCAGGATGCCGGTGTGGCAGAGCACTAACGCCACGGGCTGGGTCCTCAGTGCCACGCGGAGCAGCTGCTGAGCATCTGGTCCAGCTCCTTTGGTGCCCACTGAAACCTAGAACAGACCATCGCCAGCGTTGTGGCAGAGCAAGGGAAAAAAAAATTTTAAAAAAAGATGAGAAATCAGGAGGATTTTTTAAAAGTTTATTCTTCCTTCATAAAGAGACATGTAAAAACTGGAAATAGCAAACTGGCTGGGCCAGAGCTCTGTATAAAAACACACAATCATGCATAGTAAAAAACCACTATTTTTATATTAGCTTTTAAGTTAATATATGTACATGTTTACAATTACTAAATAAATACATAAATACAAACTGTCTGCTTGTGTTTTTTGAGTGTTGTAAGGAGGGGGGAGAAGGGGTGGCAGCGGGAGGGACGGGTGCTTTGCAGCACAGGGCAGCCCTGGCCACGGAGAGGGGCTGGCAATGCCCCTCGCACTCTCCCACCACGCTGGGGAAGGTCACAGAATCACAGACTGGTTTGGGTTAGAAGGGATCGTACAGATTATCTAGTCTGGTGGGTCCTGGTGGGCTGGGCTGTACCAGGGTGGCAGCACATGTAGTCAGCTCAAGTAATGCAGTAGTTTTTCCAGCCAAGTTGTCCCTGAGCTATGTGTGAGAGCCAGAGCAAGGGGCAAAGTGTTTGAGGAGCAACCCATCCAGCTGGAGGATGGACGGCGGGTACCCACGGCCTGGCTCAGACCTCAGTGTATTCACTGGTTGGGGACAGGCAGGGACAGCAAAGCCACCCCACGGCCAAGGGAATGGGAACTAACCGACTTGACCGAGGTCATGGAGAAGGAGGTTTCTGGCACACCGATGGTTTGCTGCCCATGTATGCCATCCTGCTCCGAGGAGGAGCTCACTCGCTCCCCGCACTGACCCTTTTCTTAGGCAACCCCAGTGATCACAGAGCAAGTAAATCATTCCCACCCTCCCCTCAAAGTCCAGTTTCAAACTGATTCCTAACAGCAAGCAGAACTACTATCACCTAAAATACAATTCAGTCAACAGCTTTGAGAAAGTTCCCCGAGAACCCAGTTAATGCTTCCCCATCAAGCATACAGTATTAAGCTTGCTGGCCAGCTTAGAGATGTTCTACAAGCAGAAGCCATTGCATGACGCCAGGAACCCTCCAATAAAGGATGATCCAGTTAAAAAACCACAGGGATGCCTGCAACCTGCAAAGGCCCTTCTCTGCACTGATCCTGAAGATGTCCGTATAGTACCAGCACTTCCAAACGAGACAGTCCCAGAGGCAGCTTGCAATAGTTTTAGGCTCTTTGCATTGACCCAGTGAAATCAAGGCACCGGCTTGGATTTCATAAGGAAGCACCAATGTCAAGCCCATAGCTTCAGCAGAGAGGACCACGAGGTTTGTACTTCATGAGAGGATCAAATCCTCTGGGCTCAGCTGAACTGTACAATGGCTTCAAAAAGAGAGGAGCCACAGGAGGGCTATAAAAAGATAAAATTCAAGTGTTCTTAGAGGTATTCACGGCTTCAGCTTGAAGTAGGGAGAGGCAGGGCCTGCCCTGCTCCTCAGCTCACTTCGTATTGGAAAGATCCCTGCTGGACCAGCTTGGAGGAGATGTCCTCTGCGATCCCTCCGAGATTGATCTGGTGCAGGGTCTCCAACAGCATGTTCACAGAGGCGTTCATCCCTTGTCTGTTCTGCCACGTGTTGAGCATCTGGAAGAAGGGCTCCAGCGAATACCTGTCGTTCATCTCTGCAAGGGCAATGTCGTTCTCCAGCAATTCAAGGGCTCGGCCAAATCTCTTCCAGTCCTTGCAGGGTACTTCTCGGGCAAAGATGTCAAAAGAGCGTCTCAAAACTAGAGGGGCGAAGGGAAGAGCTCAGAGAACAGGGTAGAGAACGGACTGCTGGCTCAGAATGCATTTTGCCCAGAAAGCTCATCCTGCAGGCTCACTCCCTCCCTACCCCCCAGCACATCTCTTGGGCCCCAACACTTACGGATAACAGGATCTTTTCCTTGCACTGGAACCAGATTCCTCCTGGGTTTCACACTGGGATGTGAGCTCCTCGGCGGCACCACCTGGAAAGACAACGTCCTATAGCACCTACCAAGCCCTGGCACCAACGCTGTCCCCAAGCCCCTTTAACGGGGGGGTTGGAGACCCTCTCCCTCTCCCCGGGGGCTGTTGGGGCAGGAGATCACCACCTCACCCCAGGACACCCATGGTTTCCTAATTTGGGATGACAGCAGGCCACGAGCAGGGGAGAGCTGCCTCATGGGTCCTGGCCAGGGGGAGAAGAGCTCTCTGTTTGCTCAGTATCAGTGTTAAATCTGCAGAAGACTCTGGCAGCTGACTGCAAGGAGCAGACTTTGCAGTCCTGAACCCAGAACAAGAGACCCCTTGCAGTCTCTGTGCAGAAACCGTAGTCCAGCCCTGGAAACCCCCCAGGCTGATCAGCTTGGTGTAGGCAGAGGAAAGCATCAGACCTCGGCTGAGCACGACGGAGCAGAGGGGCACGCTCACGTACCTCTGGCCCCGGAGCACTGGGAGTCACCAAACCGGGAGCCCTGGGGAGCAGCTGATCCCTGGAGAACCGCTCGTTGCGGATATTGTCCTGCGTCCCCAGGCCTCCCCTCTGGTACCTCGTCAGCTGCCGCCACAGGTAGTCCTGCAGTAGGAGAAAAGCACAAACCAGCCGAGTTGAGCGGTCCCGGGAGGGCAGAGCTCACGCCGACCCCTCAGGGATGCCGTCTACGGCGGTGGCACCCACCCTGCCGTGGTTTCAAGGGCACGGCTCGCTTGCTCACCTTGAGCTTGAAGGGGCCCCGGTATAACGCAGCCCTCCCTTTAACCCGGGGTCCCCAGATGCGCCGGCACCTCTGCCGGGGAAGGGTTAATGGCACTGGAGAGGGGGCTGCAAGCACCCCACATACAGCAGGGCACTACCAGAGACCCTCCTCTGCTTGGCTCGGGTCTACCACATCCCTGCAGGGGCGAGACTCGTCCCCCTGCTCCTCCAGCCCTCCCAGGAGCTGCAGGCAAAGTGGGGAGCGAAGGGCACGGGGGACCCCACAAACGGAGCTGCCACCCCCTCTACCATCCCGGCAACTCACCATTACGCTGCAGGACTTCCCGCTGAGGTCTCTCCCGTCCCCTGGAAGATGAAAACCGTGTTGTGATCCCTCTTCTCCCAGGCAGGTCCCTCTTCCCACCCAGCCCACATCCACGCAGACCCCCCCCCCAGCCAGAGCGAGCGCTCTGGGGCTCCCCCGCACCCGGTGCTCACCTGGGGAACGTCGGCAGCAGCACTTGCAGACGAGTAAGGCGAGCACAAACACGACCACAAATACCACCACTACGATGGTTGCGATCAAGTTGGCTAAAGTGGATAAAAGAGGTTGCGTGGGGAGCTGCTCCTGGTCTTCTCAGCAGCAGCTCACACCTCCATCCCCCAGCCCGTCTCCCCTCCTCCAGCAGCCCCCCACTTACTAGATAAGCCGGAGAAGGTGCCGGTGGGAGGACCGCACTGGCGGTCGCTGTGCGGCGTGCAGGGAGCCTGCTCCACTTCGTCCTTGGGACACCTGGGAAAGGGGGAGACAGGGCAGGCTCAGCGGCTGGGGGTCCCAGCACGGACCCCAGCAGGACCCACCATGTCACTCAGCTCACTGGGGCCGGCACTTCTGGCACATCTCGCAGGGGTGGTCCGGGGAGCAGAAGGTGCCGTTCTTGCAGGCGCACTGCGTGTCCCTGACAGCTTGGCAGGGGCTCAGCTCCACCTGATCTGCTGGCGAGAGGAGAGACAGGTCTACCCCAGCCCCTCCGCACCACGCTCCTCCACCCGCCTCCTTCGTTAATGGGGCTAACAACGCGAGCTGACCCGCAAGCCTGGGGAAGACCAAGTCACTCTCTGCTGTTGAGTTTCAGTCTTACCCTTTCCTGCCCCACACCTCACCGTGCCCAAGAGAAAAGCAATGCTTGCATCAAAGCTCCACCAGCAGCCTACAACGCTGCCGTGAGCCCCATCCTCCTGGTCCTTGCTGGAGGTCTCGTGTCCAAGCTTTGCACAAGGGATGCTGCATTGAACAGAGACATAGGTCTGGCACAAGCCGCTGCACCAATTCCGGACCCAACCTGCTCCCCGCAGCCTGAGCCACTCTTTGGGGATGCTGCAGGTGACCGTGCTCTTCAATTGAGAGGTCACCAGTCAGCTGAACCCAGCCACTGCTATCAGCCCGCATCGCCCTCTTACACACCAGCTCCTACCTTCCCTACACGTCCGGCAGCCAAGGCACTTGGTAAAGCTGTTTGGGTATTCGATGTATTCATCTTCTTTACACGGCAAACACTTGCTGGAGCCATTTTGCTCTTCACACTGCCCTGCAACGTAAGTGCCTGCAAGAAAGGGTGGTTGGGGAAGAGGAGGAGAAACAAAGGGTGTATCTGTGAACATACAGCACAGGACGGAGATGTCTTTGCAGAGAGGGAGTTGATTCCACTGCCAGTGAAGTTAAGAGGTGAACAGGGAACCATCAAAAGGAAAATGTTCCCATAATGAGTCCTTAGGTCTCAGGACAGTGGAGCAGGGGAGAGCTGGAGCACCCACTGCCTCCTCGCGAGGAGCAAGGACACATGGGCTCTGCAGGCAGAAACACGGCGAGGCCACACATGGTGTGATCGATGTTTGAGACGACCTTACCTGCGGGGCACTTCTTGCAATAGCGACCGCTGTCTGGGTCTCGGTAAAACTCTTCCCCTCCCCTGCTTCGGTCCAAGGCATCCAACTTGTCCCTCCTATTCAGTGCTGCTGCAGCAGTTTCCAAAGAAGCCTCCTGTTAAAAAAATATAGAAAAACCCAGGTTAAAAACCACCCCAAGTCCACAGGGCAAGGGAAGAAAGAGAAGGGCGAGAGCTGCTCTGCCCAGTGTGCTCAGGTGAAGCAGGAGAGGAGCGCTGGGACAGCTCAGAGCCGCTGGACCCAGCGGCCAAACCTCCCCTTGATGCAGGTGAAGAGCACTTTCCCCCATACCAGGGTGGTTATTTCCTTGGCAAAGCACAAGGAGGAGGTTTGCGGAGGGATTCCCATGCGCCAGGTTATCAGCAAGGCAAAGGCTCGCTAATGCTTCCTTAGGATAACATCAGGCCCCCTTTCCTTGCCCAATTTCTGAGCGCATGAACAAACAGCACCGAAGAAAATGGAAGGGTAGGGAAGAGGAACAGGGAGGGCGTTTGTGGGGAGGAAACCAGCCCCGTGTCAAGGCTGGTACGTGGCTCCTGTGCCCACAAGAAACACCCGGGCTGCTCCAGGCTCCCAGGGGACAGCACATCCTCTGGTGTTTCCGCGTTATCTTGCTGCGGATCGGGAAGCCAACGGCCCCGTTTCCGCCAACTCACCGCGCACCTTTCTGCTGGCTCAGCTTTTTCTGTACCAGCTGGGTTGCTCCGGCTGTGGGGGGGACGATGCTCAATAGGAATGACCACTCGCCCCATCAGGGTTTGGGGGGCCTTTGGGTACCCCAATGTCCCCAACGGGGACAATGCCCTTGGCCTCTCAACCAGCACAGGGCACGGCTACTCCATGGATATAAATGGATATAAATCTGCCCCTACCTCCAGCCTCTGCCCCTCTGCCCTGGGTTATAGGAAACAACGATGCCCGGTCACGCCATGTGCTGCACGGCAGTGACAGTCTGGCAGAGGCACTTTCCTCTTCCCTTCCCATACACTGGGCACGAAACCTGCCTCTTAAAGCAAATATTTCTTCTGTGAGTCAGAAGCTGCCTTGAAAGGCTGAAACAATAGAGATGCAAGCTGTTCCGTCCATCTCCTGGGCCAGCCTGGCCATCTACAGAGCCAATCCCCCCCTTCTCCTCCTCCCCGGACCTCCAGCTCTCCGGACACTTCCTGCGCTTGTACAAGGAAGGGTGTGAGCATTGAATCACGGGACTGCAAAGGGTGGCGCACACCCAAAAAAACAACAGCGGACTCACAGACACTACGAACAGCAACGGACTCACACACACCACGGAGACGGGCCAGGCCATGAAACGGGACCATCTCCAGACCCTGACTTGGAGGGATCAAATCCACATCCTTCCAACAGCTTCTAGCTCTGCATCTCCCGCTGCTGCTTTCTACAGCTGGGAGGGTTTGCAAGTTTAAGGGGTGCTTTTCTATCCAGCTTAGGAGAGAAGTCTTGCTTTTACCTCCCAGGCACAAGCAGCTCTCAGGGCTTTACCCACTCTGGTCTTGAAAGTCTTCAGGACTGAGACTAGGCAACCTGTCCCACTGCCTCACTGTTCCCATAAGGGAATTAGAAAAGTCTTTCTTCCCCATTCAAATTCTGGTAGGCCGTGAAGGTGATCAGAGCAACAACACAGCATTATCTGCTGTTTGGAAAGGCCCCTTAGGTGCAGGATTTCATTGCTTTTCATGAAAAAGCGACTCAGCACAGTTTGCACAAGTGCACGATAAGGTTATCAGCCCACACCACCTTCCCCAGCAAGTGCAGTTCCAGTACATCACCCCACCACAGAGCCCTTGGCAGGCAAGGGCTGCCATCCCTGACTAACCTATCAGTCTTGCAAAGCACGGGGAGAAGCCAGGCTGGGAGCCGTGGGCGAGACGCAATGGTATTCAAGAGTAGTTTTCACCCACAGTAAACATCCCAAGAAAGCAACGTTGCCTCAAGGCAGAGGAATTACCAGGAACAGGAATCCCCAACACCCTCATCAGCTAAAAGCCTCTTCCTTCTGGATGATCAGGTCTGGAGAAAAAGCTCTGGGAAGCATCAAGCTTTGAGAAGCATCAAGCTTTGAACTTTCCCTTCTTCCACCTCTGATTTGTTTTTCTCCTGAAGCGATCCCAAGGAAGGAGTTGGACCCTACAGCAGCGGACAGACCCCTCGCTGAACTCCTGACCATCAGCGAACATCTATGCAGCATTAGTACGCAGCCCTCGACTGTAGCAAGAGAGGCTCTTAACCAACAGTGTTAAGGACCAGGGATAAAAAAGATGCCAGGCAGATACCCGACATGCCTCTGCTCCAAGGGCACAGGTCTTACGAATGTGGGGGTTTTCCCCCCCAGACTTCCCGCAGATGGAATCTGAGCTCCCACAAACACATTCAGCAGCATTCCTCCTCAGGAGCCTGTGGCCCAGGTCCAGGCATGATGCAAGAAGCATTGGTGAGGGAAGGAAGGAAATGCAGCCACAATATCGTATGATTATCACGTGGGCCACCACCAGTTCTGATCAGTTCCCCCTCCCCTTTTATTAAAAAGAAGAGGGGAGAAAAAGTAAAAAAAAAAGGCTGTTAAGAGCGTGCCTTGAGGTGGTGGGTTTAGTAAGGCTTGACTTTATCAAGCAAGTCTAAATAAACTCTGATAGGGAAGGAACTGGAAGAGAAGCTGACCCTCTTATAAAACCTGTTACAGGCAGTGCTGACTTTAGCGACAGCAATTCCAACGCAGGAGCACCAACCATGTGTCCCGGGGCCGCGGCTCCGCTGGGCTGGATTACAGGCCAGCCTTGGGATAAAACTCAGGGTAGGATCCCCGGGATAAAACTCTGGGCAGGATTCCCCTGACTTCAGGTGAGACGAGACTTTAGGTATTTCCGAGCTCTATGGCAACGCCCAATCCATGGGGAAATATGATACGCGCAGGTGGGATTTTTCTGTCCTAAAAGCCAGCGGTGCTAAGGCTTTGGACAACATTTGGGCAAGTTGGAGAGGCAGCATTCCTGCACCAGGCAGCCCAGAGCTGCCCGCATCCGACCCTGACGCTTTCGAACATCCCGCGTGGTCTTGGCATCACCACGAGATCCCGACACCAAATGGCAAAGAAAGCTTGGAAGCGAAGGCACTGGAAATCCCCTCCAGTGCAGGCAGCGCCATAGGGCGAGCCTCCAGCCCCACGTCACTTCTGAGCCCCACGGCCCTCGCACCGCGCCGGGCCAAGCGTTTGCGCACTTGCCCGCTCACTGCCCCACACCCAGCAGGGCTGAGATCACCCTTCCCGTCCCACCTCCACGCTGCTCCACGGCTTCAATCCCTCCCCCGCCCCGTGCCCTGCAAACCTGCCCAGGTGAGCCCCCACAGCCCTGCTCTTCTCCCATGGGCCCTGCCCAGGTGACTCCCCCCGGTCCCCACTCTGCCCAGGTGAGCCCCCAGTATAGCCTCAGCTCTCCCCATCGCCCCTGTGCCGTGGGAGACACCCTATAGCCTCAGTTCTCCCCATCGCCCCTGTGCCGTGGGAGACACCCTATAGCCTCAGCCCCCCCCCACCATCCCCTAGACCTGGTGAGCCCCCACAGCCCCTGCTCTCCCCATAGCCCCTAAATCAGGTGAGCCCCCCAAAACCCCTGCACCCCCCATGGCCCCTGGATCAGGTGAGCCCCCCTATCGCCCCAGCTTGCCCCCCATACCCTCTGACCCATACCAGCCCCTACCCCCCAATCTCCCCCTCCCATAATCGCTGGTAAAGGGGACACCCCCGCCAATCCCCTGCTCTCCACAGGTAAACCCCCAGCTCCCCCCACCCCAGGGGCACCCCCCGTTCACCACCACCCCCTCGCCTGCCTGAATCCGCACCCCCAGCCCAGGGCAGCCCCCAAAACACCCCCTCTACCCCCTCCCCACCTTAGTGTCCCCTCCAGGACCCTTTCCCAACCCGGCGGACCATGCCCCTCGACGGCGCGGCAAGCCCGGGCATGCCGCCGCAACACCGAAAGGGGGTCCCCGGGTGTCCGTTCGTGTCCCGTCCCCGTCCCCCCGAGTCCCCACCACCGGTAAGCGGTCCCCACGCACCGCGAACAGGAGCAGAAGCAGCGGGAGGCAGCGCCTTCGGGGCGCAGCGCGCAGCGCCGAGCGCATCTTGCGCGGGAGCGGAGCGGAGCGGAGCGCTGCGACCCGCCGCACCGGGCAAGGCTCCGCGACGGCGACGGGAACGGGTCGGTTATAGGCCCGGCCACGGTTCTGCTGAGACGGGACGAAGAGCTCCCGGCGCAGCGAATGGCACAATGTGAGACAGACGCCGCCAAAGGGGCTTATATAGCCGCCTCCGGGGGGCGGAGGAGGAAGAGGAGGAGGAGAAAGTGGAGGAGGGCTGGCTCAGGGCGGGTTTTTTCGGCCAAACCTCCTCGTGCTCCTGCCACCGCCGAGAAACCGCCCCAGGGTTTCAGTGTGGGTTTTGGTAACGACTGCCGAACTCGCCTTTCACGGCACTTTTTATTTTTTTTAGCGCCTCTTATTTTCCCTTTTTTTTTCCTTTCTTTTTCTTCTTTTCTTTTCCCTTGCCAAAATGGGTTTCGAAGCTCCCAAATCTGATAGGAGCCATCAGGAATGTTTCTCCCATCAGGAATGTTTCTCCCAGGGTGTTCTTCCTTCTCCAGCTTGCATTTTTTCCCCATCACGCAGTGGCTGCCTCAAGCGAGCAAAGCCACAGTTTTTGTTTTCCAGGGAAAAGGGGGTTACAAAAATATGCACTGGCGAGAAATCCCGGCCACTGCCGGGGGGGCCACGGCTGTGCAAGGTGGGAAGGCACGGCACGGTTCTGCCAAAACACTCGCCTGTCTTGCAAAGCAGTCATCTTTTCGGTCTGAGCTGGAAAGTGGGGAAATTCCACCTCGGGTTTGTTTTTTTGGTGATTTTTGGGGGGGGGGGGGGGGGGGGGCGGGGAACTTGAGCTGAAAGGGGGAAAAAATTAAACCTTTGGACTTTCTGCGGTTACACAATCAGCTCTTCTGCAGTCAGGTTATCTGGATAGTGTGTAAGAAAAATTACACGGACAAAGTGTTGGAATGGAAGGACACCATCTCTTTAGGAAGGAGAGGCAGGGGACACGAGGAGGGGTGTCACCCTCGATGTCGATGACCAGCTGGAGTGCACAGAGCTCCGCGTGGGGATGGATGAGGAGCTGACAGAGAAGCTTATGGGTCAGGATGAAAGGGAGGGCAGGGACAGGTGACATTACAGTGGGGGTCTGCTACTGGCCACCCGACCAGGAAGACCGAGCGGATGAGGCCCTGTATAGACAGAGAGGAGCAGCCTCGCCTTCGCAAGCCCTGGTCCTCATGGGGGACTTGAGCCACCCCGATATCTGTTGGAGGGACAACACAGCGGGGCATAAGCAATCCAGGAGGTTCCTGGAATACACTGATGATAACTTCCTTCTCCAAGCGATGGAGGAGCCAACGAGGAGAGGTGCTATGCTGGACCCTCTTCTCACCAACAAGGAGGGGCTGGCAGGGAATGTGAAGCTCAAGGGCAGCCTTGGCTGCAGTGACCATGAAACGGCGGAGTTCAAGATCCTTAGGGCAGCAAGGAGGGTGCACAGCAAGAGCAGACTTTGGCCTCTTCAGGGATCTGCTGGGTAGAGTACCATGCGATACAGCTCTGGAGGGAAGAGGAGCCCCAGAAAGCTGGTTGATATTCAAGGATCACCTCCTCCAAGCTCAGGAGTGAAGCACCACAACCTGACAAAGAGGAAGTCAGGCAAAAATGTCAGGAGGCCTGCATGGATGAACGAGGAGCTCCTGGACAAACTCAAACACAAAAAGGAAGCCTACAGAGGGTGGAAGCAAGGGCAGGTAGCCTGGGAGGAATAGAGAAAAACTGTCCAAGCAGCCAGGGATCAGGTTAGGAAAGCCAAAGCCCTGATAGAATTAAGTCTGGCCAGGGACATCAAGGGCAATAAGTAAAGTTTCTATAGGTACATCGGTGATAAAAGGAAGACTAGGGAAAATGTAGGCCCTCTCCAGAAGGAAATGGGAGACCTGGTTACCCAGGTCATGGAGAAGACTGACGTACTTAATGACTTTCTTGCCTCAGTTTTCACCAGCAAGTGCTCCAGCCACACTGCCCAAGTCGCAGAAGGCAAAGGCAGGGACTGGGAGAACGAAGAACTGCCCGCTGTAGAGGAAGATCAGGTTTGAGACCATCTAAGGAACATGAAGGTGCACAAGTCCATGGGACCTGATGAGAAGCCTCCACGGATCCTGAGGGAACTGGCAGATGAAGTTGCTAAGCCACTATCCATCATATCTGAGAAGTCGTGACAGTCCACTGAAGTTCCCACTGACTGGAAAAGGGGAAAATTAACCCCCATTTTTAAAAAGGGAAAAAAGGAAGACCTGGGGAACTACAGGCCAGTCAGTCCCACCTCTGTGCCTGGCAAGATCATGGAGCGGATCCTCCTGGAAACTATGCTAAGGCACGTGGAAAATGAGGTGATTGGTGACAGCCACCATGGCTTCCCTAGGGCAAATTGTGCCTGACAAATTTGGTGGCCTTCTACAACGGGGTTACAGCGTTGGTGGATAAGGGAAGAGCAATTGACATCATCTACCTGGACTTGTGCAAAGCATTTGACACTGTCCCACACAACATCCTTGTCTCTAAATTGGAGAGACATGGATTTGATGGATGGACCACTTGGTGGATAAGGAATTGGCTGGATGGTCACACTCAAAGAATTGTGGTCAACAGCTCAATGTCCAAGTGGAGACCAGAGATGAGTGGCGTTCCTCAGGGGTCAGTATCGGGACCGGCGCTGTTTAACATCTTTGTCGGTGACATGATTGAGTGCACCCTCAGCAAGTTCGCCGATGACACCAAGCTGTGTGCTGCGGTTGACATGCTGGAGGGAAGGGATGTCATCCAGAGGGACCTTGACAGGGTTGAGAGGTGGGTCTGTGTGAACCTCATGAAGTTCAACAAGGCCAAGTGCAAGGTCCTGCACATGGGTCGGGGCAATCCCAAGCACAGATACAGGCTGGGCGGAGAATGGATTGAGAGCAGCCCTGAGGAGAAAGACTTGGGGGTGTTGGTTGGCGAGAAGCTCAACGTGACCTGGCAATGTGCGTTGGCAGCCCAGAAAGCCAACTGTATCCTGGGCTGCATCAAAAGTAGTGTGGCCAGCAGGTCAAGGGAGGTGATTCTCCCCCTCTACTCCGCTCTCATGAGACCCTACTTGGAGTACTGCGTTCAGCTCTGGGGCCCCCAGCATAAGAAGGACATCGACCTGGAGGGCTGGAACACCTCTCCTATGAAGACAGGCTGAGAGAGTTGGGGTTGTTCATCCTGGAAAAGAGAAGACTCCAGGGAGACCTTAGAGCAGCCTGCCAGTACCTAAAGGAGGCCTACAAGAAAGCCAGAGGGGGACTTTTTACAAGGGCATGTAGTGATAGGACAAGGGGTAATGGCTTTAAACTGAAAGAGGGTAGATTTAGATTAGAAGAAGGAAGAAGTTCTTCACAGTGAGGGTGGTGAGGCCCTGGAACAGGTTGCCCAGGGAGGTTGTGGCTGCCCCATCCCTGGCAGTGTCCAAGGCCAGGTTGGATGGGGCTTTGAGCAACCTGGGCTGGTGGAAGGTGTCCCTGCCCATGGCAGGGGGTTGGAACTAGATGGTCTTTAAGGTCCCTTCCAACCCAAACCATTCTATGATTCTATGGCTTGTTAATCTTTTCCTAACCCTGAACTCCGAGCTAACGAATCCTGGTGTGTGTTAGTGGGATTCAACAGCCCAAGGCTTCAAGCAGGCTCCCTGCCTCTCTCGGAAATGCCTCTCTCGGAAGTGACTCACCGGAGGCTGTGGATGAATAACTCATAACTGACTGATGCTTTTCCAAGCACTGCCCAAGGCAGAGGCAACGGCAGGTGAGAGCCTGAAAATGGGTGCCAGGGCTCAGGTGGGGCTGCAGGAAAAAAGCTGCTTGCCAGGTACAGAGTTCAGTGTATTGAAAATCTGGGTGCCAGTGGGGCTGTTGACCAGTTCACTGGTGTCACCATCAGCCCCAGGACTTAGAGGGAGGCAGCAAGGCTCCTCGGGTCCAAGGGCATCAGCAGAGCTGTAGCTAATCCACTCAAGATGTGGATATTTGGGAAGCATCTTCTCTTTGGTGACCATACTCATGGCAGAGCGAGCCTTGTGCGCCTGGCCACGCTGAGCAACGGAAACCTGGTTTTCTCCTTGCAGAAGTTAGAGCCTGTCTATGCAGAAAATAATTAAGCTGAAGTGTGATTTAAAGGAGAAGAAGAACTCCTGCTTGTTTCCTGGGTGGGTACTTCTATTACAAGCCCCAAAAGTATGCAGGGCCCTTTGTTTAACCAAAACCATGTGTTCTGTGCTCTAGATACCACTGACTTCAGCTGAAGTCATTTGTGTCCTTAGAGAACATTTAATTTTTCAGTTAGGTCAGAACAAATGCTAGTCCACCGCATTTGCATATTCTGTGCATATTCAGTCAGATGGGGAAGGACCTGGTCCATCCTCTCTGAAAAATCAGCCTGATGCTCTTTAGGGAACTGCTGTGCATAAACTCAGACAGGAGGAGGCTGGATGTAGAGCAAGGAGGACACAGAAGTGGAGCTTCCCGGTTTGCCCCATAGTTTATACTGGGCCTTCAGACACATCTCAGCAGCGGGAAGCCAACCCTCAGCATCCAGACCCCGAGACCTCATCCTCCTCCTGCCAAACACTTGTTACGAAGCTGCAGTGCCTTCTCCGTCCGTATCAATCTCCCCGTTTAGAAACTTCGACTAAGAGAGTTATCTGCACTGACAAACCACAGAGATAATATTTTTACACAACTCCAAACAAAGACGGCTTTGTGTCCAGCCCGTGGGTATTTAAGCTACTGAGTGAAGTCCGTGATGCTCGCCTTTTCCCACTCCCCAGCCGTCCCGCGGGGTGGGACACCCTGGCAGATACGTCATTCACCCGCCAAGCAAGAATTTCCACCCTGGCTGTGCTGGCATGCCGACGTTTCCATTTAAGGCTGATTTGCAGGACAGGCTCTGGTCACGGGAGAGAGAGGGGCGTGTGTTTATCACCCAGGGACAGGCCTCCCAGCAGGCACCCACTCCTTATCGCTAGCAGCCTGCTCATCCCTGCGGCTCTCTCTGAACCATGAGCCCCCCAGGAGCTGGGGAGCCTGCACCGCAACAGAAGCATCGGCATAAATTAAGCACATTGAGAAGAAGAGGGGACCCACCGTGGTTTTGGGATACCAAATTCCCCCCCAGCTTCCTCAGCTCTGTTGCAAGTGGAAAATAAAATGAGTGCAAGAGTTTGAGCAGGACCGTGGTTTGCGTCCCGCTCCCTTGCCGCAGGGAGAAGGGAGATTGGAGCCCAAACTGCCCACAGAGGACAGCCGTAATAAACGGCCGGCAGTCTGGGGAAGCCTAGTCTTATCGGCCGCGGCTAGTGGTTAACCTCGTGCGAGTTGGCTGCTCCTGTGGTGCTCGATGGTTCAGACCCTTGAAATATTCGTGTCCTGTCTAATGCGGCATCTGTTTGTTCATCATCCATCTTTAAAAGAGATTGGGGGGGGTGAAGGAGGCTCTAATCTCCCCTTCCAGAGCATCTTGCTTTTAACTGTGATCCTCAGCACACCCCAGGGAGGTGATGGGGTACATGCCTATATATATTCTTTTTGAACATCAGCATTCAGTTTTACCTGCAGCTTTTTGTTGCCTTTCATCTGTTTTTGTGCCTGGGAGGGATCTGAAGCAGCCCGATAATTTTGACCTTCCCTGCTCTGGATAAACAAATGATTTGTCTCATAAATAGCAGGTTCCTCTTTAAAAGAGAGAGGAAAAGGTCTTGCGGGCAGTCGAGGCTGTGAACTTCGTGAGAGCAGAGCTCCACTCCCCACTGCACCACAGATCATTTCTTGGGCAAGCCTGGGCAAACTATTCAGTCCCTCGGTGCCTCAATTTCCCCTCTGCGGCAGAGGGATGCTCAGACTTCTGTCTTGACTCCCTTTGTCTGCCTTATCTTTGGGATCCGGAAGATGCTCAGGGCAAGCGGGTGGATTTCCTCATCCTTTCTCCCTTCACATTTCCTGATGCAGCTTCCCCGCCTCCGAGCACGCTACTGCTGGGCAGGGGAAAGGGTTAAACTCTTCTCCTTACCCTGCCAACTCAGACGGCTCCTAAAAGCAAGGGGAAACTTTAAACAGCAAATGTAGAGTTGGAACTAAGATCTACCCCTCTCCCTCCCCCCCTCCCTTTTGTCCCCTTGAACCAGGACTTAAAAGGAGCTCTGGGATGAAGGAGAGGGGTGAGGGTGTTGCAGACTGTGAGCTGCAGCCCAGGCTCCGTATCCAAACCAAGGCACCTGCCAGCTTTGAAACTGGAGCAGAAACTGGAGCAGAAACCTCTAGCTCGGCAGGCCTGTGGTTTGAAATGATTGATATTGCCTAAAATCCAGCTTTCTGCTCAACCTTGGAGAGTCCCATCCCAGCTTAAATCTCTGTGGGGCGAAGCTAGGGTGTTACAAACTCCTAGAACAGCCTGCGGCCGCCCCACAGATGCCCGCTCTAGCAGCACAACTGCTCCGGCAGCAGCAAGACCCGCTGGCTTGGCAGGGCAGAGCCACCTCCTGCTGAACTGCTGCCCAGTGGGGCCAGTCTCATCCCCTGCCACGTGTAAGCCCTGAGACTCCATGAAGGGACCGAGTTGCTGTTGTCACATCCCCTTGCACAGCTACAAAAGCAAATTAAAAATTGCCTTTGGGGGTTATACACTGAGGATGCCTTGCATCTTTTCCCCAAGTTTCTCAAAGCACATGGATGCATTCTTCAGCCAATATGTATTTTTAGTATCTATCTTGTATCACAGTTTTTTCCGCAGCTGAATTTCCAGGAAGGAGTTTCTCCTGTGGCAGGGTTCTGCGGGAGCAGGATTAGACCATCACTTGGCTCTTTTATTGCCGAACATGTGATGCCGCGGTCTAACAGCCTCCAGCACTGCAGGTTCAAGGCCAATTTTCTCAGGTGTATAAACACAGCCCCGTGCGGTTCCTTTGAACAAGACTCGTGGTCAGATGCCGCCATTCAGCTTCCTGGATGCAGCGTTTGCTTTGCTGACAAAATGTGCCCTCCTTAGCAGGGAAGAGCCAGGCTGGTTTTTGGCAGGAGGGTTGCCGGAGATCGCAGGCCCTTGGGTATGAATGGCTTCACAGTTAGAAAGCAACGTTATTTTGGGGCTAGCACTGAAAGGATTAATATAAAATTTCAGCTTGACACAGAAAGCTTGGAAGAAGATAAAAATAGGCTCTTGCCTCTGCTGAGTCATCTCCTGATTTAAAACATGGACTGGGGTGTGTTTAAAGGCTGCTCTGAGACCTGCTGCCTTCATCTAGGTCTGGCCAAGGGAAGAGAGCCAAGGTGGTGTTACCAAACCTTCTGAATGGACCATCGCTGGCTTTTATTTACTGATGTCAGTGCCCTCTTTCCTCACCAAGACACTGCGAGTCAGCCGGGCTGCATTAAGGAGCGGCTCTGACGAAGAATGTGAAATAACCTCAATGAAAACGAAACCAGCAGTCACCCATGGTTGCAAGCAGCCTTGCCTGAGTGCACCGCAGCCCCAACAGGCTCCGGCACAGCTCAGCAGCCTCGGGAAGCCCTCGTAATAAAAACACAGGGTAAAACAAGCTCCACGTCCTGTGTCTCTGAGGGCACAGCTTGGCTGATTTATCCCCGATTTCTGGAGAAACCGTGTGGGCACAGGGTGGCTCTTGTGTTCCAGCAGCTACAGGGTTAAGCCGATGACTGCACACCACTGGTCTGACTCAGAGCTCACCAGAGAAAAACCAACCAAAGCAATAAAGCAATCCTTCCCTCTCAGGAAAGCCAAACACATCTGAGAAACCTGGAAAGTCCAAAGTCCCAGCACATGTGCTGGAGGTGTTAATGGTTCTGTCTCCATCACGCAAGGGCCAATTAACCACGGATTGTGCCCACGAGGGACAGGGCACTCCAGTGCCGAGGTCCCAGACATAGCTCGATTCCCCCCTGCTCTGCAAGAAACAAGAAATATCACATACGGTGAATGCAGTGATACAGGAATACCCAGAACTTGGCAGCTCTGCTTAAGCGACAGCGTTTGGCTCCCCTTTTTTTAGTAGCATTGAGCTTTGCTCTGAAAACATCAGGCTTTGCACAAAGAAACTCCTATCTCTCGCTCCTCTCCTGCATCCTGACATTCACGTGATGCGAGGCTGTCGCCCTTGGGGAACTGGGGAGAATGGCAATCATGCTGCCACATGAAGGAAGAAAAGAAAAGCAGCTGTGAAAAGAGAGGAAAGCCAACATCTGTGGATCTTAGCTGAGACTCGAGGCCTCACGAAGCAGTGCTTGCCGCCAGGGCCCTCAGCTGCCCTGGCAAGGCCAGGTGTCGGCCCGCGCTGTTCTCAGGGTGCACTCGTGGGTCAGGGACGTCAGGCAGGCACTTTAGCTATGCGGTTTCTCCCTCTTCAGATCTCCTCCAGTGTTAACAAGCACCAGCTGCCTGCAGCAGTCAGAGGAGCCGGTGCTGGGACAATCCCGCTCGCCACTGCGGTGCGACCAGCTCAGCCCCGTGTGGTCTGCGGGGTTCGTGTGTGCGCAGCACGCCCTTTGCCATCAGCGATTGCACAACCCTGCCCGTGCAAACGGCTATGCACTGTTACTGGAGGGATTTTTGCTAGGAAGGTATGGTGCAGTGCTGCAAGTGCCTGGGAGGATGGGGGATCTCCAGTCTTGCATGTTTACAGCCATGGCTGACCCGGCTGAACGATCACTTCTGTGCATGCCCAGCAGTGCCTGCATGCTGCACGCCCACCAGCAGCCCGTGTGGGTCTCTGCACCACAGGAGCGACCCAAATAAAGTGGCAAAACGCAAATAAAATGACAACAGCTTAGTTTTAACTCGGTCCCTCTATATTTGAAGACCCCACAGGCAAAGCAGCCCCTTGCCACGTTAATCTTGTGTGGTTCAAAGCACGAAAAGTTGCTCCCCTTGGCGTTTTCACCAGGCGCCCGCTCGCTTTTGCTCCTGCTTGGGTTTGGAAGGCGCAGGGGGCAAGGCTGACAAGCCCCAGCGTGGGGCCCAAGGGGGAGGCCCCCCAGGGCAGGCCCCCAGGGGCCTCAACCTCCAGGCCTGACTCCAGCAAGGGGCAGGGGCCCCATTCTGCAGAATGACATCACCCCCGATGACATCACCACGTGATGTCACGCACGTGGGAGGCCGGGGGTGTCTGTTTTGGGGTGGGGGGAGGGTGAGGAGCAGGACGAGGCCTCGACCAGGCCCACTTAGCTGCCGCCATGCATGTCGGGAAGGCGGCGGCGCCCAGTGCGCAGGCGCAGGGCCGTACCACGGCGGGCGGGGGGGGGGCGGCGCGGGGCGGCCCACACAAAGGCGGCCCCGGGGGGGGGGGGTGGAGAGGGAAGTAGTGCGCATGCGCTGTGTGTGTCTCCCCGGCAGCCAGGCGGGTCCCGGCCGGGCGGAGGCCGCGGCGGAGCCGGGGGCTCGCGTAGATGTGCAGCCCGGGGGGGGAGCCGCCTGGGCCGGCCCCGGCGGGGGACCTGCCGCCCGAGTGGGAGACGGACGACGAGCGTATGGCTTTCCTTTTCTCGGCCTTCAAGCAGAGCCGTGAGGTGAACAGCACCGAGTGGGACAGCAAGATGGCCTTCTGGGTCGGGTTGGTGCTGGCCCGCGGCCGCCGCCGGGGAGCCGTGCGTACTTGCCTGCGAGACCTGCAGCACAGCTTCGAGCGGCGCGGCAGCCTCCCGCTCGGCCTCGGCACCGTCCTCCGGGAGCTCCTCAGGTACCGGTGGCGGTGGTGGTGGGGGGGGGCCTGGGCCTGGCAGCCCTCCCGCTGCGGGGGCTGGAGAGCAGGGACGGCCTCGGGGGGGTCTCTGGGGAGGGGGGACGACGCTGAGGAGGGGTGGTCGCAGAAGGAGGGGGCGTAAGGGAGCTTTGTATTTAATGGATGCGGGCAGGGAGAGCTCCATGTCGTGCCAGCCTGGAAGATGCTCGCTGTGTGCATGGCAGGGAGAGCGGTGCAGGGTGCTGGACAAATAGAGGGGTGCGAGGGGGAACACGAGGGAAGGCTTGGTGCTGTTCTTGGAAGGGGGGTTGTGCCTGCCTGCACGAAGTGCTGGGAGTGTGGGAGAGCGTGAGGGGGTTTTGTTGCCGTGCCAGGGCTCGCAAAGGAGAGGAGAGAGCACAGAGAGGTCCAAGGGAATACAGGGTTATGTTGTCCGGGGGAAATTTGGGAGCCCTGTGCAAGGTAAAGGGTGGACAGGGAGTCAGAGGAGCTCACCCTGGGGCTCGCAGGAGGCGTGGGAGGGCAGTGGGCCGTGGGGAGTGCAGGGGATCCCAAGGGAATACTGTGCTGGGAGAGCTCGCAGGTGCAGGGGGAGCTTTGTGTTAAATCGGGTTATGTTCCCTGAAACAGTTGTTTCGATGACCCAGCTGCGAATGGTATGTAGCGGTGTACGGGCATGTGAGGATGCGGTGTGCTGGTATTTGCAACCAAGTGTTTTGCGTTGCGAAACTAAAGCCTGGGACGGATACCCTGAAGAGACTCAAGAACAGCAGGAGCTAGCGGAGTCTGTGTCTGTGACATAACAAATAAAATCTCTGGATCTGAGAAAAGCTATGCTTGCAGTTTAACACGCAAATGAAGCATCCTGAAATGTGCAACTGTCCCCTCTAAAAAGTGACCCTCACCATGAATTTCCTTGTTTGATGCCTCATCAGTTTCAAGTCAGAAAACCTGGAGAAACTTGCCAAAGTGGAAGAATAGTAAACTAAAGACCCTTGTGTCCAGAGGAAGCTGGGGAGGAGTGGAGACCTCTGTGTACTTTCATACCCAGTAGTAACATGTCAAACTTTAGCTAGAAACTAGCTTTTAGTTAGAAAACACCACTAGGACTGTGGATGTACAAAGTGTAGAGCAATGTTTCATTTAAAAATTCTCCATGCTGGCACTCTTACTCGCTGCCAGTGAAAGGGTTTAGGACTGACCGTATTCAGTTCTGCATGCATGTCTTCTCTCTAGACGTGGCAAGCTGCAGAGGGAGTCAGACTTCATGGCCAGTGTAGACAGCAGCTGGATCTCCTGGGGTGTGGGAGTCTTCATTCTGAAGCCCCTGAAGTGGACTCTTTCCAGTGTGTTGGGTGACAGTAAAATACCTGAGGAGGAGGAAGTTCTGATTTATGTGGAGCTGCTTCAGGTGAGTGGTGTTGAGAGCTTTCATCTTGAGAATATGCATCTCCAGAAAAATCACGAGTCATTTTATGTGCTATCAAGGAAGGATCAGGGTTGAATAGACCTTCATTTGTACTCCTTAGGTGTTTAAAAGCCTGTAGAGAAATGGATGGAATAACTCAGGGATAAGAGATAATTTATATCTACAGATGTTCCTTGAAACTAACATAGTGACTTCTCGCTGACTTCCAAGAAATGGGAGGGGCAGGCTTGCTTGCTTGTCTAGGAAGGCAAGTAGTATGCTGTGAGACCGCTGTAAACCTCAGGTTTGAGTTTGTGCAAGTGTAGTATTGAGTATTGGCAGATTGAGTGCCATCCGTATAGGGAGAAACGGGTGACGTAGAAGTTGCTGGCTGTCAGTCCAATGGATCATTGAGCTGAACTCGCATGTGTGTTATTAAAGGCTGCTTTCACTTCAAAGCCTGTGCTTTCAGCTTGCCTTTTCAGACATGATTAGAACTGCTCTTGGATCCTGTCAAAGACCCTTTTCTTTGGCACATTGTTAGTGGTAGACCTGTGGGTTGCATTGTGAATTCATGTAACTCATTGTTGCTCAGTCTGACTTGGATGGTGCGGTGCTGACACTTGAGACCTTGGGTCCTTCTCTGTGTTGCTGTGTGACTGTTAAAATTAGCACCAAGACTTGCTGCTGTTGCATGCAAGTGGCATCTCAATGACTGGGACTAGTAGAAATGCAAGAACTCTTTAGATGTGTTCCTTTCTTTGTAGTTAGTCCGATAGCAGATGGTGTCTTCCCTCTGCAGTTGGTATTCCACAGCCTTTTCAGAGGGTGTGTGCCTGGGAGAGGAGAGAAACCTTTTAAAAAGGTGCCTGGAAAACCACAAGCCTTGATGTGGAGTCTGGGGGTGGATGGAAAGAGTTGTTTCTATAGTCTTAAGTGGACCTTAACTCTCACTTGAAATGGGGAAGACTTTTCTTTTTCCTCTGTCTACATACAAATGATGCAAAATGACTCAATGAGCACAATTACAGTGTGGATTAAAGAAAAGCTTTTATTGGGTTTAAACTTGGGGCGGGGGGGCAGGGGCATTTCAAGAAGGGCAGAGGAAGCCAGCTTGCTGCCTGTGTAGTTCTTATGTTGTTCCATAGCATTTGCACAGGGATTGTGAATAGTATAGTTTTGGTTCTTGTGGAAAACCGTACTGTTTTTCATTCCATTAATGGTGATATTTTTAAAGCACTGTAATTGCTTTTGAAAGTGCACATACAACTCATACTGAAAGTCTATCTGGCCCAAAATATGATGCATCTAACTTTTCACCTTCAGTGAGTGGGAGGAAGCAGGTGTGGACTTGGCAGCTGTTGTGAAAGAAGGAAGAGTGCTGTGTAAACTAATAGACAGCTCTGTTGCTTCCTTTCAGGAGAAAGCAGAGGAAGTTTATCGCCTGTATCAGAACTCTGCACTTTCTTCTCACCCTGTTGTTGCCCTGTCAGAGCTGCGTTCCCTCTGTGCCAGTGTTTGTCCAGATGAAAGGACGTTCTACTTATTGCTTCTCCAGCTGCAAAAGGAAAAGAGGGTCACGATCCTGGAACAGAATGGAGAGAAGGTACAGGGTAAAGGTGACTGCTTTTGGGTGGTATAATCCCTGTCTTGCATTTCACCTGGCTGGAAAGAATACTTTATTGGCTAAATATGGATGTTCTTTGTTTGGAAAAGGAAATTCTATATACTCCAACATTGTAACCTGGTTATAGATGAGATTAAATCCTCATTCTTGCATGACAGGTTCTTCAAATGTTTGTAATACACCTATGTAATTTAACAGCTAGAAAATCGGCAGATACTGTAGTTATCTACCTGCAGGTTGACCGTTCCCAGCTACCCAAATTAAAATCGTTCCACGCCACTGGAATCAGTGTTCCACTTTCTGTGAAAAGGTTTTCCTGTCTGTCAGTAACTACAGAGATGCAGGCACTCTCATCTCTTAAGATGGCATTTTTCCCTGTAGTGTTCTGTGCTGTACAGTTCCGTACTGAAGTACTCGAAGTATGACGTTGCCATACGCTGTACAGAGCACCAGGACAGCTTTAAATGTTTAAGGTGTTCCATTATGGCTTCTTGTTTTCACACTGATGTTACTTGATCCTGTCTAGTTTAATATTGGACTATATGGTGACTGGTAAGTCCTCATCGATCTATTACAAGGCTTAAACTGAGGGTATAAAAGCATCTTGCCCTTCCATCAGAGTGAAAGTATTTCTAGTGCAGGCACAGATTCTGGAGACAAGTGACTCGAGCATGTGGTTCTCTTTCTTTAGATAGTGAAGTTTGCCCGAGGCCTTCATGCCAAAGTCTCCCCAATGAATGATGTGGACATTGGAGTATATCAGTTGATGCAAAGCGAACAGCTGCTGTCACAGAAGGTGGAGTCCCTTTCCCAGGAAGCAGAGAAGTAATTTGGGGAAGGGTGGTGGGAAGAACGTCTGTGTGATGTAGAACTTTGTATTCCCGTGACATAGTTAGAACAAAGCTGCTGCTTTCTGAAAGTGCAGGTCACTCTTTCCTGTTCAGTAAATGTAGCAGCCACAGTCATGTGGTAGGGCAGGTTTTCAGTCTTTGTTTCCTATCTCCATGCAGTGAATGGATGTCAGAAGTTTTTGCAAAGATTTGGAATGCATTCAAGGACTACTTCTGAGAAGCAACAGTGGCTTAAGGGTAGTTCTATCCAAAATGCATTGTTACGCGGTCACCTCTGGATTAGAGCAGGGTAGTGAGGATGGTTGCTGATTTGTGAAATAACTACTGCTTGCAAAGGAATAAGCTGCTTTTCCTTCTTGCATCTGTACAGGTGTAAAGAGGATGCCCGGAGTGCTTGTAGAGCTGGGAAAAAGCAATTGGTAAGTACTGTTCTACTTGGGAGGAACTACAAGTTAGGTGTCTTGGAGCTGGTCCGTAACTGCAGATAATGAGCAGGGTTAGCCACTGTATACTTGAACTTGGATGTGTTGAAGTGTTGTTTCTGAGGCCAAAGGTCTCCTTAAGGTGAAGATAAGAATGTATTTGTCCAGAGTGATGTGGTGAAGAGAAGTGGAAATATCTAGCTCTTAAAACCAGCTGTTGTATGTGTGCCTTGCTGCACAGGGATTGCTATTTTTTTTACACTTCCTTTGGCTGCTGCCTGGTTTGTGATCCAAGTCTGCATATGTAATGTCTCCAGGCGCTGAGATGTTTGAAATCCAAACGAAGGACGGAAAGGCGCATTGAAGAGCTTCATTCCAAGCTGGATGCAGTGCAGGGGATCTTGGATCGTATATATGCCTCCCAGACTGACCAGATGGTAGCGTGTTAATTTTGTCTTGTACTTCTCGTGTTAGCCCTGCATTTGTGTTGCTTTACCTGCTTGTCAGAGCTCATGTCTGAGGGGTGTAAGCTGGCTGGCGAGACTTTAATCTCTGCTCTGATGTTGAGGTATTGTGCTGAATAAACCTGCTTGTGGCTTTATTTTCTTCTTGTGTGCTAGTGTTTCTCTGAGGGTCCTGCTTGGATAACAGATCTTGAGAGAAGCTTACGCTGTCTGTTGTTTGTTCTTAGTTAGCATTATGCATCTTTCTCTCGCTTTTTTTTTTTTAAGGTATTTAATGCCTATCAGGCTGGTGTGGGAGCTCTGAAACTGTCTATGAAGGATGTTACTGTGGAGAAGGCAGAGAACCTGGTGGATCAGATACAAGAGGTATTGAAATAAGAGCACATCTAAATAAACAAGCAAGTAGTGTGTAGCTGTACACATCAAGATTGCCCAGCTATTAATGCTGAGGCTTCTGGCGCTGTTTGGTTTCTATTCCGTGTGTCACCAGAGCAAACTGACTTAATCTTGATCTTTTTAGATCAGCAAGCAGGGGTCTTCAGATAACTGGCTGTGTTTGGTTTTATGTATTGTTGGTTAGTAATCACAATTTACGTTAAATTTGTGCGTTTCATGTGTTCTTTTGGTTAGCGATATTATGCAAGCACACAACTTCCTTAGAAAATGTTTAGCGAGATGTATTAAGAAATACAAGTCATAACTTTTGGAAGCTAGAATGCAACTACATGCATAAAAACAGGGTCTTAAAACTGCCTAACCCATAATCTTCTGCAATTCAGTAAGGGAAGGGAGACGAGTTTATTCTGAATGAATTGAAATTAAGAGAGTAATCTGTCTGCATAAGCTGGTGTGAAAAACAGAAAAGGATTACTTTTTTAGCAACTTCAGCTCCATGTACTTAAATGGTGGCTTCAACTACTGAGCTGAGGGGCTGTCTGTAAAATTTCATAGCTGAGAGGTATTGGTCTTTAGCTTCCTTTTTTTGTTAGCCTAAGCTGCAATATGGGCTTGTTACTTATGTGAAAAAAGCTTAAGTTAGGGAGATTTTTAAATTCTTTTTTTTGTCTGTGAAATTCTGTTTTAGGTTTGATTCTCAAACATGCTACTTGGTATTGTAGCACTTACTAAATAATATTTTGTGTTACCGCTTTTGCTACTGAAAAAGCAGTCATGTTGCAAGTCTCTCTTTTTGCACTAGTACCTGCTGCCTTTAAGTCAACTTCTGATTTTTTTTGTTATTTCTACTTTTGACATAGGTGGCTACAGTAAGACATAAGATTAGCTTATATTCTGTATCAAATGCTGTGTATTTTTCCTCAGCTTTGTGATACTCAAGATGAAGTAGCCCAGACTCTGGCTGGAGTGGGGATCAATGGTCTAGGTATGTTTTGGGGTTTTCATCCTTTGCTCATTTTCTCTTGCCACTGCCCTTTGTGCTTCCATCCCTTCCCTGCTCCCTCCCCACATATGTCTAGTCCGCCTTCCTGGGATGATAAGCACTTACGGAAATACCAAGGATGTTGCTACTGGTGCCTTGAGAAAGGAGTGATGACTGACAAGTTTTCTCTGACAGTGGGTTGCAGGGGAATTGGCATTTGTGCATCTGCAAATCCTTGCAGTCTCTAAGTGCTGGTGGATTTCAGTTCAGAGTTGTGTAACATTGATGTAAATCTATTTTTAGAGTGGCTGCTGCTTTGTTTCAGATCTTTTGCCTTTGGCCTGTGTGGTGCTGCAGCTTGTTTGTCTCTGCTGAAATGTTTTCTTGCCCTTAGATGCCTCAGCACAAAGGCTTGTAAAGGAATAGCTTCTTCCTGAGATCAGGACTGAATTTTCACCTTTTGAAGAAGCACAGCGAGTTCGTTGTTATTATGAGTAATGATGGATGGGAGTAATAATACCTCTATTAAAATTGGACTTTAGTCTGTACTGCGATTATGCTACTTAATTCTGCTTGGAACTGAATGTTTTCTTTAATCAGCAGAGATGGACACGGAGGAACTTGAGAAGGAGCTGGACAGTCTCCTCCAGGACTCAACTAAGGAGCCTGTAGATCTGTCTCCTGTTCCCCAGAAGGTGCTGAATCCACCCATTTCTGATGCTGAGCTGGAAGCTGAGTTGGAAAAGCTCTCTGTTTCTGATGGAGGTAAGGATGTTAGCAAGTCGTGTTAGCTAGCTGCTATTAGGATCTATGACAGCCTTGCAAAATGAAAGATGTCTAGCAGAACTAAAGTCTGAGCGAGAGTCTTTCCCACTTCCAGTTACAAGGTTGAAAGCAAGCCCTCCTGGTATCCCTGCCAGGTGCTCAATGGCATTGTCTTTCACTACCAGACTCAGTCTTGAGAGAACTGCCCTCTTTGCTAGAAATTCTGCCTGGTCTTTTTGCCATGGGGTATAGGAAAAGTTGAAGGCCCTATGAAGGAGCTAGTGCTTGGACTAATTTTTTTTTGTCATTGTTTAACAAAGCCAGGCAGTGTTTTTTGTACGTTATGTTAACAGTGATAAAGTAGACCAGCATTTTCATGCCTGTTGCTGCCAAGCACGCAGCATCTTCTCTGTCCTAGAATGCTTATTATGTCTTATGTGTTATAGGTATGATGTCTGCTTAAACTAGTACTAAACTAGTCTTTATTTAGTAACAATGAGTGACCAGAGCTTATGGGTGTGAACTGCATGCTGAGTTTTCCCTAGACCTGTCTTGGACAGGGTAAATAGACTTGAATTTTCCTTTCAGGAATCTGTAAATGAACAATTACACAGCACTGTCCATATAGGTTTCGTTTTTTTCTTATTTGGGCAGCTGATGTTGTAAAGTTTCAGAGCAGAAGAACACTCAGCATTCCATATGAAACAGGAAGCGTGGGTTTCCAAGAGAATGCAATTGAATATTGAAGCACTGAGGTGCTCTGAAATGATATTTGTTAGTTATGGATGTGGTTGATCTAGACCCTCTTACTGATGAAAACTGATCTCTTTCTGTTGCAATTTTCTTCATAGATATGGTACAAAAGACTCCCTCTGCTTCCTCTGAACCCAAAACAGCTCTGGGACTGAATCTCTAAAGACCCAACAGCATCCTGTTGCTGCAGTTTGAGAAGTTGTCTTAAGGTTCCTTAACTAATGACTAGAACTTCTGGGGAGAGGAGTAATGCTCCCCTGTTCTTCATGGATATCACTTTGCTCAGCAACAGGATCTCCTGCCATGACAATCCACTCTGGAACTGGCCCCAGCTGGTGTTTGTCATCTCTGTGCCAACATCTGCACTGGTCTCAATTTGACTTGTGATTCCCAAGTCACTCTGCGACATCCAGTCTTCCCTTCTGGGAACGCAATTCACTATTCTGCCCAGTGAAGATAAACTCTTCTATGTCCATAACAGTGCTTGTTTTTTGGTTTGTGGGTTTTTTTTTCCTTTTGCTGTGGCTGATGTTGAGAATCTGAGTTGCGGCGGTATTGCAGTTGCTCAACATTTGGCTGTTTGTGTGGTTGTTTAAAACACTTGGCACATAAGTACTGTCCTTGACATAAGTTATCTGCAACAAGCTTAAACACCTGTTGATAGTTCTATCCCTCCCTGTCTGTATTTTGCACGGTCGTGGACAACTAGACACTGTAACTGTTAAATTGTAGGAGATTTTGTTGCTGCTCTAGGGGGCAGCAACTGCAAGCACAAGACAAAAATAATTCCTCTTTCTGTAATGACACTAAGGCCTTAAAAGGGAGACCTGCAAAAGATTTAAAATTAAGGATTCTCTTACGCTGCCTGTTGTGACAAAGGCTTGCGGTCACTATAATGCAATTTTCTGCTTGCTGTTACTTGAAATTTGAGCTGCTTGCTATTTTTGTATCTTCCCTGTTTGCAAAACTTCTTGAGAGCTGCAGGGTGATCTGCTTTGAGCTCTCATACTGGGTGATTTGGGGTGGGAGGAGAAGGGATGCATCGTTTTCCCTTTGAGAGGATGGTTTCATACAACAGCCTTGACTTTGCCTTCAGTCTTGATGATGCGATTCCACAGGATTATGGGTTACCAGAAAACCCCAAACAAAACTGTAAATGTTTCTCATGCAAAAAACCCCAAGCACAGCAACTGAAGGTGTTTTTTTAGAGGCTGTCTTTACTCATCTTTTGCAGGTCACTTTTTTATTATGTGTATGCACATGGAAGAGCAGAAAGCCTGATACCTAACACGAATAAATGAATTCTTTCAGGAGGGGAATGTGCTATTAACTGGGCTTTCTGCACACAGAGCCTGTGTGTGGCAGCGGAGTGACTAGCTACACATTGATGCATTGCCAGTCCTCCTCTCTCTGCACCTATCCCTGACTCGGAATGTATTCCTGTCACCATTTCTATGCTGCCTCCTGTACGAAGCTCCACGGCTTGAGCTGTGTGGATAACAGCTTGGGTGAATGCTAAACTAGGGCTGGAGTTCCCATGTCCTGTTAATTATTGGTGAGCCAGCTTTAGCCCCAGAGGACAGGGGAAGAAATTACAGGTGTCACTAGGGTGCTGTGTTGACTCTGCCTTCATAGTCACTTTGTACAAGAGTGCAGACTCCTGCCAGAGAAGGTGTGCAGTAGCCAGCTAGCAGTTTACCCAGGCTGCACACGGAATTATGTGAAATGACTTGAAGCTCTGTATTCCTTTCCTTTGTAAGTAAACGGGAGAAAAACCACTGTGTTTTCTGCCTATGTGTAATAAAGGGGAGGAACCAGAGTCCCTTGTGGTGCCTCCTTTTCTCTGTGCCACAGATCACTGCCATATTAGTGCTGTTCCAGCTGTGCTTCTGCATCTATAAAACTTGTCTGCTGAAAGTAAATGGGCAGTTTCCTGGGCTGCTTTGTCAAAAAAAAATAATTGAATAACTGCTGTACCAGACTTTGAGTTCCCTGAGCCTTTTCTCTGTGTTTAAAAAAGCCCAACAGTTACTATCATTTAACAAGTTGTTTGTTTTTACCAAGTAGCCTGTACTGGCTTTTGGTTGTGGCGCCTTAATTTTATGAGTATCATTTTGGAAAGGCTTACTTCTTTGCTTCAGCTTGTCTTAGCTTTCCACTTTTTCATCATTGTGCATCTCTCAAACTAGTGCAATTTCAGGACCCATGCAGGATGTAGTCCTTTACCTAAGCCACCTTGCTGTGGCCATGGAGAAAACTGCTCTGCCAGGAAGTCAGTTCTCTTAACTGACCCTTTGGTTAAGCCTTATTCTGGGACAGTTTTTTCTGATTGTAATTCACTTCTTGTTCTGATTGTAATTAAGCAGTGCAGCTGAGGAGACTAGTATGGTTTTTTTCCTCTGCCTAAAGACAATGAATCTAAACGGAGTAACTTGGTATATAAACTGTTCAAAACACATTACTCCTACTTCCCTCTGATACTAAGATGCCTGAAGTAAGCTTTGAATTTGCAGGCAGTCAAGCCTGTTTCCTCTGGCAAGAGGTTTGATCTGAACTGGCATGCTGGTCCCTGGAGAGCTACTGTGGTGGTTTTTTGTTGTTTTTTTTTTTTTGCCGGGCTCGGGTCTTGCCTACAGCCAATATCACTGGATCTTTTTTTAAAGGATCTGACTACCCCTCATTTTTACCCTGCTATCAGAACTTGTACCTTCTGTGGAAGTAAAGTGTGAAGTAATTTCTGTAGGAATAAACACTCTCCTGTAATTCTGTAATGTATCTGAGAGCGCCATTCTGGAAGAGGCATATAAGAGTTAAACCCAAGCAGCTGCTGCTTTATTTGAAGTGGCTTGTAATTTTCTTCCTTTGATGCAAAGTGGGGAATGTAATCAAGATGGCTGAATAGAGAATTTTAAGTATATTTTGGTGAGACAGCAGGGAAGGGAAATAGAGGGCAGCTTCTTGCTGGGTGAGGAAATTAAATACAAAAACCTAGAGCTGAATTGCCACCAAACTGGAACCTTATCATATTTGAGTGCTGTTTAAAATAGTACTTAACTTGATTCTCAGAAAAAATAGCAGGTGCTTATGCGAGGAAATGGTGCAACTGTTTAGGAATATAATGCAGCACAACAGTTATCTCAGTAGAGAAGATTGCATCTAGCAGGCAGGAGTAGCTGCCTGTATTTTGTTTTGAGTAACTCTACTTTGCTTGCTTACAACAGCAGAGTTAATGGTCCATCCTTCATTGTGTGTCTTCTGAGATGCACAGAACTTGGCTAATGTATTGGATCCCTTCCCATCCCATCTTCCCCTCACCAACCCAGCTTTGAATGTCTGCTTTGGTGTAAGTTGTGTGCGAGGGTGAGATCCTTTCTTGGATGTTTTTAAGCTCCTAAGGAGGAGGAAGGCTTCTTTGTATCTTGAGGAATGATTTCCTGGAATGCCTCGTGGCTTAGCACGTGCAACCTAAGTGTGCCGTGAGCTCCCAGTCTAAGCCTCTGCCATGATTTAATACTGTATGACATGTCACCTGCCATTGCTGCTGTCTCAAAGAGCAGCGAAAGCATCCTGTTGTTTGTGTCTTGCAGCTTAGATCTCAAAAATACTTGCGCCCTGTAGAGGGAATATGAGAAAAATGCCCTTTGGGGCACAGGTGACACTGCATCTGCATGCACCCTTGCACGGGTTAGTGCACTGCCAGGGTCCTGTGGTGTCTGGGCAACTAGATGGTCCTCCTTTTCCTCTGATGAAATTCTGGTAAGGAGGAAGGGAGCTGGCCTGACACAAAAGACCCAGGTGGAAGCGCTGAGCCATGAGCCGGCTGTTGGTGCCATCTAGCTGCTCTTCCTGGCATAGGCACTTGGCAGGAGCAGGCTGCAGACGGTGGAACTAATGAGGCTTAATTAAACAAAGCCTTCAGAAGTAAATGCTGTGACATGCTAGCAACAAGTTTCTTTAACCTGTCACAAAGCAAGCGTGCTGTTTACTTTAGGAGTAAGCTGCTTGGTGCTGTATCTTCAAGAGAATAATTGTGGTCTTGTTTGAAAGTTGTTCTTGGGCAGTTCCTCCTCTAGCTGGGCTTATGCAAAGCCTGGGTCACAGAATCAAGTTAATTAAATCTCAGTGCAGCTGAGCTCACACTGTATAGATTGGCTGCTGCTTTCTTCAGAAGTGGTGTACATGACAGGCAAAGGCAGAGGTCATCATGATACACTACAGCAACTATCAAATGTAATGAGTGAATTAATGCTGAGCTGCCTGGTTGTTTTTTCCAGTTTGATTTGGAAAGCTTTTGCTGTTCTTTCCCACCTTGACCAGTTTACCAGCAAGGCTTTTCTTAAAAGCAGGTGCCCATTTAAGCAGCCCTTACAGAACTGGCTCTCGAGGAAACTTGCCTCCTGAAGGATTTTTCTGACATTTCTTGATCAAAGGAGCCCTTTTGCTTACAGAGTGGCTTTAGTTACAAAGTGATGGATTCCAGGCGCTTCCAAGGCTAACCCGTGCCTTAGTAGGTCAGACATGGTTCCTAATATTGTGGTGTTTTTCTCCTCAGCGTAAGAAGGGAGAGTCTTACAGAGCCGTTTGCTTGTCAGTCTGGAGTGAGAGCTTTATGGTGTAGGAAGAGGAGTAGTTTTAGGGGGGATAGCCCTGCTCATTCCTCCAGAGCTGCCCCCAGTTCTACAGTACCACAACGCTTGTGATTGCTGCCTTTCAGTCCCAGCAGGCTACCAGGCTGTGTCCCCACCTGTGGCACAACAGGCAAGGCAGCAGGCTGGGGCTGTCTGGCTCTACTCAGCCCTTGGGCGAGAAGGAAGAGCTGTTCCTGTGCTTTTGGAGGAATAGTTGGTAAGGATAGCAAGGAGACCTCTTGGGGGTGACCAATGTTTGCTGACAGGGCTGGGTACTGTGCTGGAAAGACATCCTGATTTTCTGGTTAATGTTTTCAGCTGTCAGTTGATTGCTAATGTGGAATTAGCTAGGAATTAATGTGGAATTAGCTAGGCATTAAAGAAAGAATGGTGAACTTGAAAGAGAAGCTACCTTGTATCACTTTACTGAAAGTACTCATGTTTATTAAGGATAAAAAAACTTATCAAAGCTGTGTCCAGCATCCTCTTTGGTTCTACACATAACCCCTACTGAAAGAAAGACTGTCTGAAAACTGTGTTGTTTGATACTTTCAGAAAGAAAAAACTTTCAGATTTGTACAAGCTTTTTTGTGTGTGTGGGTTTTTTTTCCTTTTTTTTTTCCTGTGGACTTGAAGGAACTTTGCAGTGGAAGGTAAATGCCAGTTTTGCATCACTTGCAGCTGGGCAGCTCAGGCCAGGGGGGAGTAACTGCCCTAGGGTCATATATCTGAGCCGTGGCTCAATGCTTGTGCAGTGAATTTAGGCATCTCTTATTCAGAGATGAAGCACACTGAATTTCTATCCTGATTTGCATTGAAGACCCTCAAATCCCACTTGAATGTTTGTTATTTTACCCCTTCAATCCTATCACCTAATTCCCAAGCAACTTACCCTGTCAGCTGCAGACTCCCAATGCCATGTTCTTCTTGGCTCACAGAGGACCAACCTGGTGAGTAGGGGACCTGGTGTGCGGGCAGAGAAGGATCTCACCTGTGTGAAATCCAGAGGCAATTAGCAACAGAGGGAAGAGCAGACAGCAGAGCAGCCTGGTTTATGAGCAGAGAAGGTCCGTCTGCAAGAGCAGAGGGAGCTCAGATTCCCTCTTGAGTCTGGCAGCAAGTCCCAGCCTGGCCAGTGCAGAAGGGATTGACTGGGATTCTGTAGCAGGCATCAGATCAACAACGGATGAAGAGCTGCTGAGAGAGGAGAGGGAGGAAGGCTTGCAGCAAAGCCTTCCCAGCTCGCTCAAGTGCCGGAGGTGAGTGCCAGCTCTTTGTGAGCGACAGGCTGCAAAGAAAGAAAAGTGGGGTGGGAGGCAAGAGGGAGAAAAACAAACGCCACGCTGTCAGCTGAAGACTTGGAAAGGAGTGAGAGCTTCAAGCACTTTTCCTTGTGCTGGGTCATCTGGCAGAGTGTGAGAGCTGGGAGGATTGCAGTTGGTGCTTCCGAGATGTCAGCAGAGCAGTAAAAAGGGGTTTTGGATGCTGATGGGGACTTGAACAGCTGTGAAACCTCTCTAGGGACTGGAACAAAGGGGAACCCATGGATGGTTTTTACTCCTCCGTGGAAGGAGATGGGCAGGATGTGATCAATGACACCAGTAGTAGGAAGAGCTGGGCAGAGGAAGGCAACTCCGAGTTGTCCTTCCGGGTGGTGACAGCAGCCTTACTCTTCCTTCTCATCCTCACCACGCTCCTGGGTAACACGCTGGTGTGTGTGGCAGTGGTCAAGTTCAGACACTTGCGCTCTAAGATCACCAATTTCTTCGTTATCTCCTTGGCAGTTTCTGATCTCTTTGTGGCTGTACTGGTGATGCCCTGGAAGGCTGCCACTGAGGTGGCTGGGTTCTGGCCCTTTGGGGCTTTCTGTGATGTTTGGGTGGCTTTTGATATCATGTGCTCCACAGCTTCTATCCTCAATTTGTGCATCATCAGCGTGGACCGTTACTGGGCCATTTCGAACCCCTTCCGCTATGAGAGGAAGATGACGCAGCACGTGGCTTTCATCATGATCGGAGTGGCTTGGCTACTGTCCCTCTTGATATCCTTCATCCCTGTGCAGCTGAAGTGGCACAAGGATCGTGAGCTCCTTAGCCAACAGGAGCCAGGTTTTAACGTCACCGCGGAGGAGGAGAACTGTGATGCCAGCCTCAACAGGACTTACGCCATCTCATCTTCTCTTGTTAGCTTCTACATCCCTGTTGCCATCATGATTGTAACGTACACCCGCATCTTCCGCATTGCCCAGCGGCAGATCCGCAGGATTTCCTCCCTGGAAAGGGCGGTGGAACATGCCCAAAACTGCCACAGCAGCGACTGCCCTCACGATGCTTCCCTGAAGAACTCCTTCAAGAAGGAGACTAAGGTCCTCAAGACCCTCTCTATCATCATGGGCGTCTTTGTCTTTTGCTGGCTGCCCTTCTTCGTGCTCAACTGCATGGTGCCCTTCTGTAATCTCGACCTTCGTGAGCCAGGAGAGCTACCTTGTGTCAGCAAGACTGTCTTCAACATCTTCGTCTGGTTCGGGTGGGCCAACTCTTCCCTCAATCCTATCATCTATGCCTTCAATGCAGACTTTCGGAGAGCTTTTGCAACCATCCTGGGCTGTGGCTGCCTTTGCCCCAGCAATGCAGTGGAGACGGTGAACTTCAGCAATGAGCTGGTCTCCTACCACCACGACACCACATATCAGAAGGAAGTGGTGACCCTCAGCTACCCCCAGCTTCTCCCTCATGCTCTTCTGCAGACGGAAAACAACGAGGTGTCCTTTGACAAGGTTTCTCAGGTCTCTGAGCCCTCTCACAACACCTGCCCTGTGGATGCCTTGCCTGCAGTCATGCACGTGGAATGTGAAATGGCTGTCTCGCTGGAGAAGATTACACCTTTCACCAGCAATGCATTCGATTGAGACAGGGTTGGGAAAAGGGTGGTGGGATGGTCTTGAGGAGAGATGGAAGCAGGGACACTATTGCAGTTGCCTATTTTCTGAGGAGTTTGAGGATAATGTGGATATCGTGCACTCTGCCTGGGCACGAGTTTGCATTAATAAGTGTGTGGAATAGCCAGAGTGATTTTCCAGATGGCTCGAGGGGTTTTGGATACGTGTTTTTGTAACTCTCAGTTTCAGACCCAGCCCAAGTGGGCAGTAGAGATCTCTCTTGCTGCTCTCTAGTTGACCCATGGAAAAATGCCTTCTGCAAAAGATGAAAATGCAAGGGCTCAAATTCCACTTTCCTTGTGACTTCAGCTGAGAAAGCAAAGACTTGTGTGGTCTGCTGAGCCTCTCCATAGTCAGTGAAGTAAAAACGCAGCTGTGCTTGTGGGGAGAGAGGCTGGTTTTGCCACTGCCTGTGTCCAAAAGGCCATCAGCCCAAGGCTGCTAAATGGACATGAGCCAAATGCAACTGCTTGCTTGGTGATAACTGCTGCTGGCAGAACTAGATAATCCTGCCTTGTGCTCAGTGGGACAATGCGTAGCAGCCTTTAGCTAGGGAAACCCACGTTCCTAGTGGGCTGTGCAGGAGGGAGGTGATGGCCTTGCTAGGGTAACTCTCTTTAGGCTCACCTCTGACTGTCTCTCTTGCTCAGGCAAATTATCCTGCAGGTCTGGACAGGTATGCAGCCACCTCTCCTGGAGCCCCAAGGCTGTGCTTGGTAGCAGCTTGTCTGGAGCGTGTTGTGGGGAAGGATTTGGCATGCTAAAGGTGTGCTCTGGCCCCTGGAGCAAGAGCCAGCCTCTCTAAGCTGGGATATGCACAGCTGAGGGCAGTCTAGGATGAACACAAACTGTGTTTTAGCCCCAGGATGTTGGACTGTTTGCTTGGAGCCTTTGGGAATGAGGGCGTCTGAGCCCTTCAGACTCTGAGGATAGAGGAGAAAATCAGATGTTAAAGCAAGAACATTGCTGTTTTGGTTTCTGCGCCTCCACCACATCATCCATCAGTCAGGTCCTCCTCCTTTGCCTAGACTGTTTCTTCTCCCTTTTACTTTGTTCTCCCTCTAATTCCCTTCCTCCCCCATTTCATTCAGGATCCTTCCCCACTGCCTCCCTTGCTGTCTCATTTCAATAATAATGGCTTTTTAAGAAGCACTCCTTGCTCACCTGTACTCTTTAATTAGCCTCTCCTGTGCGTATGGGAGCTTGTGTCTGGTTAGCTGGGGGTAGAAACAGCAAGTGAACAGCCCCCAGCATTTCACTGCCGGCTGTGACACAGTGACTTTAGAAAGGTGTTTTGATTGGTGCCTGGTTAAACACTGCAGCAGCAAGTGGCACATCCACGTTGTCTTGAATCTGAGACATCTTTACCTCTCTGGCACAGCAGAAGAGCCTCTCCCCCTCCCCGGCAAATGTTAACAAAAAGAAAAATCAAAAAGTGATAATTACAGAGTAACGGTAATTATTAAATAGAGCCCAATTATAGTCAAGTTACAGCATAATCAGCGTGGGAGGGGAGCAGAGCTTACCGTATCTCCAAGGTCGATGCTTGGATTTTTCTAGGGAAGCACTGGTAAGACTCAACTTCATGTATAACCGTCTCTCCCTGTAGCAGTGGTGGCTAGCTGTCAAAACTGAGACAGTCTTGGGGCTTTTCAGCTCTGGGAGGACAGTACAGCCTAACTTAGAGAAGGAGTTGTTGTTCTGAGATGGGCACAATCATCTGGTGTGTTTCTAGGAGGCCCAACGCAACTAATTTCATTTGAACGTTGCTGCAATACATATAATAATTTCCCACGCTAAAAGCAGGGTGTTGTAGCATGTGTAGTATGGTTGTGCTTTACTTCGGGACTCCTGGCTTGGTGGTGAGAGAGAGAGTCAGAATACCCAGCTTTTTTCAAAGCAGTACTGTCCTGGTCTCCCTGTTTTTGAAGAGTTTACTGATACTCAATCTTGTGGCAAAGTTCTGAGGCTTAATCCATGACTGTTTGTAAAGAGACTGGAGAAAAGCAAGCAGCTCAATGTATCACTGTTATCTGTGATAAGTTGCAGGGTGAACCTGCAAACAAAAGACAATGGAGAGGGTGATATGATCCTTTCTTTTTGTCTAGTTATTGTCTGCATTTAACTTGTGTTGGGGAACACTGCAACAGTCCCCAGCTCCAAAGCACTGGGGCTCTCCTCTACCAGCAGTGCAGTGCACCAGCTCCCTCCAGCTGGACCTCGTACCTGTGGCTTGTGGCCTGGCTGGTCACTGGACGGCTGATACCTTCCTGGCATCGGCATCAGAAGAGAGGAGGTGGTGACAATGAGCTAAACCAAAAAATTCCAGGGTATGGAACAGGCCTCTGCACATTACAGACATTTCTGTGGTCAGTCTGGGAAATGGACAAACAGCTCCAAAACAGTGTAACTCAGGCTTGCTTTGGCAAAACTACACCTTGTTTAGCTGGCTTCAGAATGGGTTTCATTTTTTCGTGCTATGGGTTTCCTGCACAGGTCTCCTCTGCAGTTCCACTGGGATGCATCCTCCTCCTCCCATCCTAAAGTCATACAGTGCCTGTATTTCAGAGGTGAGTGAAATTAATTCCTACCTCGGGCTGATCCTGGAGCAGGGACTATGAGTCAGGACTCATGCGTGCTGTTGCTAGCTCTGTTCCTGCCCTGTAATCCCAGGTAAGCCAGTTCACTTTCTGGAGCTCTGGTTTTGCTGTGGGTGAACTGGGGGCAGCAGTGTTGGCTCACCCTGCAGACAGGTTGTGAAGATGGGTGGGTTTTGGGGGCTGTCGGGGTGAGCGCAGCTGTCAGCACTGAGCAGTCTAGATAAGAATAAAATGAGTAAACAGGAGCTCAAATCCAATTTGGTGTGAGCTGGATTGCAGAGTAAAGTAACAAACTGGCATCTTTAATGCTCTGACTGTCCCTCTGCTGCTGTGGCAGCTGCTGTGGAGGTACCGGGGCCCCAACATTATCTCATTAGGTGCCTGGTTACATGAAAAGAGAGATCATTAACTAGGGAGAGGTATCTGGGACCCATCAGGCACAACTCAGGTGTCCAAGGCCGCTTGCTAACCCTGGATACACAGGGACTAAGGGAAAAGGAGCATTAAAATCTCAATTTAAATAGAAATTGGAGGCTGCTCCTGAGAGAGACGGAGCAGCAGCTGCCAGCCCATCCTGAGAGCTCAGACAAGGGGCAGGGCTGATGGGACTGGTGCTGCAACTTGGAGGTGAGCTGTTGGGGCTGGCCAGGACTCGGCTCCCAACCTGAGGAAGCGTGTGTTTGGGGAAGGAGGACCTGAACAGCACCCGGCTGGGGACAGAGGTGGCTGCCCTGGCACAGGAGCTCTGAGCTGCCCCTGGCCCATGCTACGGACAGGTCTAAGTGCCTCACCAGGTACTGCTGTGCTTTGCCCACTCTTGTAGCTCCCCCTCCATTCCCCAGCCCTGCGCAGACAAAAATCCCGTTGGTCTGAAGCCGCAGCAAGCATGGTCCCATCTTCCCAGGGGACTGTTGGTCTAAAGCTCTGGCCATGGGCTCTAGGCTCCTTCGAGCTCTGCAGGGTTTTTCCTCTTTTCTTTTTTCCCCTGTTTAGTTCCTGCTGCGATGATTGAACAGCAAGCACCCCAGCGATATTTAGTGCTGTTACAGTGAGACACAGCAGACTGCCCAAAAGCGCTGCTGGAAAGTCTGCCGTGGAGAGAAAGGTCTGTGGTTCCTCTCTAAACGCCAGCAGCAGCCTAAGGGGGGGCTTCGCTGCCAGCCCTGCTGTGGTCTGCAGACACAGGACAGTGGCACCACGTGCCCTGACTCTGGTTTGCAGTGGAGGTAGCTCCTGTTCTGGAAGGCTGTGCTGCTAGTCCTGCATTCAGGGCTAGTCATCTCGGCCTGGCTCTAAGGGAAAAATGAGAGCAGAGCTTTCGTGTCTCAAACCTAGGCTGGAAATTGTGCCTCCCTGCTTGTATCCGTGTAGGTTGGAAAGGACGCTGCAAGGCTGGGAAAAAGGCACTGTCTTAGTCTGTGCGATCATGAAATCGATGCACATTTTATTATGTCGGCCTGGGGCAGACAGGAAGACTCTGGGAATTAACTGCGTGCGGGTGGTTGGTGCGGTTGCCGCAGCAGACGGATGCGGGGTCGTGCCCACCGCTCCTTTCCCGGCTGGGTTGCAGGAGCGTATCTGGATGGACGGCGTGGGGCAGGGAACGGCTGTTGCCCTTGAAGAGATTTTTTTTTTTTTTCAGGTTTAGGAGGAATGGATTTAGCAGAGAAAGGGGGAAATAGTGCAGGGGAGGGGAATGGGATGGCTGGTGTAGGTTGCTGTCTTGCCTGACTTTGCTTCCAAATTGGAAACATCAGCTGCTCTTCTCATCAGGCAGAGGCCAGGGTTGGTCTCCAAGGAAAGCAGCTCCAGACTGGGGTCAAGACTGAATGAGGGTCTCCAGGTGCTTGGAGGAGTCTGGCAGAAGCTTTTGTGAAATCACAGGCCTGGCTTTCTCAATCTATATGGTAATTTTGAGCAATCAGTCAGCTAAGGGGGGAGAGGCAGGAGAGATTAACCCTGCCGAGGAGGATTTTGTAAGAACAAGGCCAGAATCTCTCCCGGTGCCAGCGTGGGGATGGCTCTGATGTACCAGCCATGCTGCCTTGGACTTGTCTGTGTGTCTCTCACAGTGCATGGAGCATGTAAAGGAGCCCAGACACAGTTCTTTTCTGCTCCTACAAGAGAAATAAGGAGGGTAATGAGTTACCTTTGAGCATATCGCTAACGAACAGTGTGGTTCCTTTTCGTTGACCTCGCTCCCACGCTGAATGGCAGCGACTTCTCAGCTGGGAGCAGCTCAGGGCCACGTAGTGACCAAACGGGGATGCTTTCGCTGAGCTCTGGGACGGATTACACCCTGGGAAAGCAGTCAGTCGGTGTGATGCTGTCCTTGTTTCTGTTCTGTGCGATGTTTCCAATTCTTGAGACCCTTACTCTTCCAGAAACTCTCACCTGGGGTAAATTGCTCCCCCCCCCCAGGATTTATGCATTAACTTATCAAGGAGGGAATGGGAAACTAGGAGAATACTTAGAAATGTTGAGCACCTGTAAGTCTCATTGGCTTCACCTGGCACTCCTGAAACAGGCCCAAATCTCCCATTGGTCATCCGGAAACTCAGGCTCTCAGCATCAGAGGCTACTTCTGACTGCTTTAACTGCTTTGTGCCATGGTCTCCCTAAGGAGGAAGACAAGACAGTGAAAAACTCTGGCTGGAGTGGAGGAACCTGTGCGATTATGGAAAAGCGTTAGTATTTCTTTCTGGGGAAATTGCGCTAAGGATAATGAGGGAGTAAAGGATGTTCCAGCTTCAAAGCTCTTCTAGTGGTACCTGCTGCTGTGAGCTGCCACCTCTGTGGACTGGGGTGAGTCTGGCATAGACAAAAAGGGGTTTGTTTTTTGGGGTTTGTTTTTTTTTGTTTGGTTGGGGTTTTTTTGTTTTGTTTTGGGGTTTTTTTCAGGATTTCGACCGGGGTGAGTCTGGCATCAACAAAAAGGGGTTTGTTTTTTTTGGTTTTGGGGTTTTTTTTGGTTGTGTGGGGGTTTTTTTGGTTTTTTGGGTTTTTTTTCCAGGATTTGGACCGGGGTGAATCTAGCATCAACAAAAAGGGGGGTGTGTGTTTGTTCTTTGGGTTTTTTTTTTTGTTTGTTCTTTGGGGTTTGGGGGGGGGTTTTTTGGTTTGTTCTTTGGGGTTTGGGGGGGGGTTGGTTTGTTCTTTGGGGTTTGGGGGGGGGTTTGGTTTGTTCTTTGGGGTTTGGGGGGGGGTTTGGTTTGTTCTTTGGGGTTTGGGGGGGGGTTTGGTTTGTTCTTTGGGGTTTGGGGGGGGGTTTGGTTTGTTCTTTGGGGTTTGGGGGGGGGTTTGGTTTGTTGTTTGGAGGGGTTTTTTTTTGTTTTGGTTTGTTGTTTGGAGGTTTTTTTTTTTTGTTTTGGTTTGTTGTTTGGAGGTGGTTTTTTTTTTTTCAGGATTTGGACCAGGGTGAGTCTGGCATCAACAAAAAAGAGGTTTGGTTTAATTTTTTTTTTTTTTTTTTTTTCAGGATTTGGTGTTTCAGGGCCACGCCACGGGTGGACGTACCCTGCCCCCCACAAACCAGACCCTCACCCCCTCCCGCCACCCTTGCCCGGCCTCTGGCAGGGTCCCGGTGAGGGGGGGGGGATGGTGGTGGTGCGAGCTGCCCCTATTCCCAGCGCATCCCTGAACACGCGTGGGCCAGAGCTCCTCGCGTGGGAAAAACACTTTTCCCCGTGTACGAGCGGCAGCGCGGCCCCGGGGCGGGGCGGGGCTCCAGGGGCAGGGGCGGGGCTTTCCAGCGGGGAGGGGGCGTGGCTTCCCAGTGGGAGGAGCCGGCGCCGGGCGCAGGCGCCGCGCCGGGAACTGCCGCTCGCCCGGGCCTGACGGTGAGGGGCGGGGGGGAACACACGGAACACGGACACGGGGGGGACACGGACACGGAGCCGGGGTCGGGGGGGTGCACAGAGCCTCCCGGGGGAATGGGGGGGGGTGCGGGTGGGGGTGGGGAACGGAGCGCGCAGGGGGATGGGGGGGAACGGGGATTTGGGGGGGTGGGGGGGTGCAAAGGGCAGCACGTGGTGCTGGGGGTGCGACGGGGAAGGGGGGGAACGGTGTAAAGAGCAGCAGAAGCGGCTGCACAGGGGTGTCGAGGGGGGCAGGGAGCCGTAAAGGGTGCTGGGGGTGCACAGGGAAAGGGGCGGGGTGCGGCAGGGTGCACAGAGCAGCGCTGGGGGGGGGGGGGGAGCACAAGGAAGGGGGTAACACGGTGCAAAAAGCAGCACGGTGCTGGGGGTGCGTGGGGAAGGGGGATCATAGGGGTGTCGAGGGGGGCAGGGAGCCGTGCAGGGTGCTGGGGGTGCACAGGGAAAGGGATGGGGTGCGGTGGGGTGCACAGAGCAGCGCTGGGTGCTGGGGAGGGGCGGGGGGGGGCACAGGGAAGGGGGTAACATGGCGCAAAAAGCAGCACGGTGCTGGGGAAGGGAGATCACAAGGGTGTCGAGGGGGGCAGAGAGCCCTACAGGGTGCTAGGGGTGCACAGGGGCAGGGGTCAGGGCTGCAGCGGGGCGGGTTGGGTTTGCAGGGGGTTCTGGGCGCCCACGGGGGGCACGGGAGCTTGCAGCCAGCTCTCCGTGTGTCCCTGTCCCTTCGCAGGCCTCCCGTCCGCTGCCACCCTGGCGCTGCGCTGCATGGATGGCGTTTTCCTCTCGCCCAACGAGGATGAGTTCGTGGGCAGGATCGCCGAAGAGCTGGAGCACTTCATGCTGCAAGGGCAGCACCACAGGTAAGTGCCCAGCCACGGCGGCGAGCGGCCGGGTGGTCTTTGCACGGGGTGACCCGCTCCCCGCTGCTGCATGCGGTCCCTGGGCGATGGCACGTTGTGACTCTTGTCTCGTGTTTTGCATCAGTTCGGCGGAGTGAAAACGCCGGCTGGGTTTGCGCAGCAGCATTTGGAGCCTGGCTGCAAGGTCTGGCTGGCTGCGGAGCTCCAGGCTGGCTCAGAGCATCCCTGCAGGCCAAGGATCGGCTTGGGGTTTCTGCCGTGCGCCCTTCTCTATTCATGCTCCTTCAAGTGGTTTTTTTTTTTTGATGCTGGTGGCTTTTGCACCAGCCACAGTCTGGCCTCGCTCACTAGTCAGCCTGACAAGTTATAATGAATAGTTTTGTAATCAAACTTTCATTTCCCCTCTCTGCTGAGGGCTTCCTGTATGCCGGATCCTCCTCCATGGCAGCAAACTGTCATCTTGGATTGCTGCATTGTTTTTCTTTGGCCAGGCTGGATCTAACTGGACCTAGTCCCTGATCCGGTGACCTTTGAAAACCTCAAGATGGCCAGAAAGAGGGTGTCAGACAGGAGCAGGGGTGGGATGGCTTAGTTCAACTTCCTGCCAGCTTGTAACGACCTTAAATATTTGTTTCATTGCTTTTTAAAAAATGTTTGGCAGAGAAAGTACCCGTGCAATTGTAAAATGCTCACAAGTGAAACTGGAATTGTAAAAATGTGTCTAAAAGCAATGGAATTGAATGTGGTGGTTATTCATCCGTTCATATTCTTTGAGTTGCTGGTTTCTGGAGCGCACTCAGACTGGGAGGAAGGGGACAAGTAACAGCCTTGTGCTGGTACTTTCCAGCCATTCCCAGAACGGATACAGGCAGGAATGAGAGTCCCAGCCAAAGGCCCCGGGACCAGGCAGCCCCAGCTGCCCCGCACTCCCAGTGCTACATGCAAAGAGAGCACGTCTGTCTAGACATCTAGGATGGAAAAGGGATTTTGGGTCTTTAATACCAGAAAGTCCTGCTTGGCTTTTGGGCTTGGATTAAACCCTACAATGGGAATGACTTGGGGTAGAGAGGTTGTTAAATTCTTGCTACGTCCCCGTCTTTTTCCTTCCTGCAAATTGATGCCCTCAACCCATCTCTTTTCAGAGTGCTCCTGTTCCCCCCCCTGTCCAGTCGCCTCAGGTACCTGATCCATCGGACCGTGGACAACGTGGATTTGTTGAGCAGCTTTTCTGTGGGAGAAGGATGGAGGAGGAGGACGGTCATCTGTCACTCGGCTGTAAGGTACAGTGCAGTGGATGTAATAGTGCTTCTCTTTCTATGGCCATGGGGTTTTTGTTCAAGCTTACAAGTACAAAGTTTGTGTGCTGCTTCTCTGCAAAGAGGAGGGTGTCTGTTATTGATAGCACCTTCCAGTCGTTAAGGAAGCAGAGGCTCTCCCCGCCCCCCGATCTGCTGATTTCTATGTGGATTTGGTGCTTTTCCTCCTCTATCTTTTGCAAATATCATGTTACTTGGGTTCCTCTGCTCCCCGCTCACATCCTGCCGTTCTTTTGGTCCCAGGCTGCCCAGCGAGACTGGCGACCAAAAACCCAGCAGCAACCCCCCGAGACCGCACCGACCTCCGCAGCCGTGGGGCCGGGGGGGCCGAGGCGGCAGGCTGCGGCATGGCGGGGAGATGCACGGAGACAACTCTCGAGCTTGCGTGGGGTCTGGCAGGATAAAAAGGCCACCCAGGAAGAAGCCAGATAAAGCGCTGTACATCCCCAAGGCGATGCGCAAGAAGGCAGAATGGGGGGAGCAGGAGAGCCCGGTGGCAGCTGGCACCGAGTCGGGTGGGAATATGGCACGGGAAGAAGAGATCTGCCCTAAAGCTTCAGTCGGGGATGCCCAGGAGGAGCTGGGCAAGTCTGAAGGCAGCCCAGGTGGTGTCTCCTTGGCCCTTGGCAAGCAACAGGAGCCTGGCGAAGAGTGTGTTTCAGGAAAAAATAACGATGACGCAAACAGCGAATGTCCTCCGTGTTGTATGGATGTCCCGTCGTTAGAGAATAGTAACGATTTCTCTGGGCAGGAAAGTCAGGATAAAGACTGTTCAGATTCCCTTACTTCTGTACACAGTAAAAGCCCAACTGAAGCAGAAGAGCAAGATTTGAGCTGCGACAACACTATTATACCAGAAGACAGCAAAATCCTGTGCCAACTGCAAGCTGAAGACCAAAACAGCCGGGATGCCGGTGTATTGGAGTGCGGCAAAAACTCCTCCCTATCAGAAAGTTGCGGCAATAAGTGCTGTACGGACCCGGCTGTAGCAGAGTCAAGTGCAGCGTCGCTGGTGCTGGAAAACCAAGGAAAGAGCTGCACTGCTGCCAAGAGCCTGGAGAGTGGTGGAAACGTGTCACCGCCTGAAGAACAGGGCAAGGACTTTGTGAATGCCGGCGTGGTGGAGGGAGGCGAGAGTTTCTCCGAACTGGAAAGCCAAGATCAAGAGTGCCCCAATGCTGCCCAGGTGGAGCATACCCAATGCCAGAACCCTCTAGAAGCCCAAAATGAGCCTCTGGCCGCAACTGAGCCGGTCTGTGGTGCTGACCCGTCGGCTCCTGAGAACCAGAATGAGCGCTGGGAGGATGTTCCCGTGCAGAACCGCAGCGGGAAGGTGCCCGTGGCAGAAGAGGAGGACAAGGAGTGTTCGGGCTTGGCCGATGCGCTGTGTCGTGAGCTGCATTTGTCCACAGGCGATAAAGAGGAGAGCGCGGCCATCTGCGGACAGGGGAGCCTCGAGGACGACTGTACCGCAGAGCTCTTTGCAGAGGTAGTGTATTGCCACGGGTATTGTTGTGGGGAGCAACTTTGGGGAAAAGAGGTTGGCTCAGGAGTCAGCCCGAGGGGAAGGCATTAGTCCATGGGAGGAGAGTCCCTGTGCTGGGGCTGCCCCAGGTGGCTGCTGAACCTGTTGGCAGGCGTGTGACCGCAGAAGTGGTTTGCAGGGACCAAGGTGGGGCCCTGGAGGATTGCTCTTCGAAGTAACACCTTGTCTGATTATTTTTAATTATTATGGTTTTTTAAAATATTCTCAGATTGTGGGTTATTTAACCGTGAAGGACATAAGCATTGAGAAGATCAGCTTTGATTATTCCAACTACGGAGATGCACAGCTCAGCGAGGGGGATTTTGGCCACGTAACTGAAATCTATGACTTCTCCCCATCGCTGAAAACGGAGCACCTGTTAGAAGTGTTCTCGGATTTCCAGTGAGTACCTCTCCGAGAGCCTGAGCACATTGCGGGCCTGAAGGGAGTAGTATTCAGACTTGAATGCACAACAGAACCTGATTAAATTTAAATTTTAGTTTCACCTTTATGCCCTTATGTCTTACAGGCTTTCTGTGCCTGAAAGGACGTTTTCCTGCTGTTTGTGCATGATTTAAAACACAACCGGTTCTTCAGGGCTCTGTCATACACACAGTTATCTACGTGTGGGCTTATTTCTACTGCTCTGGCCTCAGTGAGAGTCTTTAGGTACTTTCTAGGAGCTTCGTTGTTATTGCATTCCAGTGCCTGAGTGAAATTACATGCTTACATAAGTCTTTGCAAGAAAAAGGGCTCAATCCTGCTGTTGGAGATAAGATTTATTATGTAAATAATGGGGAACAGAGGCCTGTGCTGAAGGGAATGACATTGGATTAGTAGCAGGACCAGAGCAAAGTTCAGCCCTTCATTAGTGATAAACGGTGTTGGTGCAGCTCTGAATCAGTCTCACTTCTGCCAGAGTGTGCAGATACAGTGTCTGTAGGCACCTCTCCTTGTTTTCCTCCCACCATCCTCCTCCTCCTCTTCTGACATACGTGGTGGATTAGATGTGAACACTTCACCTCTTCGGATCCCTTAAATTAAAAAACATGATTTACATTTTAAATAAGCTGTCTTATTGTCTGTTGTGTGAGTTTCCTCTAATGTATTTTTTTTCCACTTGCTGTGACAGTGAAACTGAGCTGAAAATTGACAGATCTAATCTGAGCAGTGGATTGTATTTTCTGTGCTGCAGGAAAATCTTGGAACTCCCTGCTCCCAAACTCACATTTTCCACTGACACTTTATTAGATTTTTTCACATTGGTTTCTTCACTCTAAGCTTTGTAAACCACTTTTATAAATGACTTGCTTTTTATTGTAGATGTCTGAGCAATTGGGTTGTGTTTATAGAGCACTACATAAATGACAAACAATATTTCGGTGTTACAAGACAGCCCCTGAAATTGGTTTATTTTGGCCAAGGGTTCCTTTAGAGAAGAAGGAGAGTTCTTGGGGACAGCTGCTGGGGGAATTGCACATTGTGGCCTTGAAAGGGGCGCATCTACTGTTCTTCTGTGCCTTCCTTTCCTTCTCTTTCCCCTCATGTAAAAAGGGTATAATGCTTTGAAAAGCACCAGCTGTCTACATAAAAATATTAACTACTCTTGATAACTCGAGGTGGCTGATGGGTTTTATTGTGTGTGGGTTTTTTTCTTTCTTATTGATGAATATTATTCTATTGTCTTTTCATTTCAGTGAGAGTGGCTTCAAAATCCAGTGGGTGGATGATACGCATGCCTTGGGAATCTTCTCCAGCCTGTCTACAGGTAGCGTGACTCGATCTGTGGCTGTGATTCAGGGACCCACAGAGCTGCTGGGGTTTCTCTGCTCTTGCACGGTGACCCTGTACTGACGCGGTGGTTTGCAGCGTGTGTCTGTTGAGTCTTGCGCTCGGGCTAAGCTGTTGCCAAAGGTAGTCATGGTTCATCACATCTTTCTTCCTGCGTGCTTCAAACTTGAAAGGCTTTTAAGGCTTGAGAAGCTGGAATTACTGTGGTGGTGTGTGGAAACTCTGCTTTGCAAGAATAGCAGGTTTTTAATTGGCTTGGATAATAACCAGGGCACCTTTTGTATACGGAGCGACTCACGCTGCATTTCCAGAAATTAATCTGTTTTGCCAGTTCAGGTTTTTTTCTTTTGGAACCAGGCAAAAATTCCTGCAATCGTACAATAACGAGTGCTCGTGACCTCCTGGGGACCTTACACGTGCAGTTGCACACAGGTCCAGACACCAAGCCTCCTGGCAAACTGATCTGCTCAGGGCAGACACCTCAAGCTCAGGTCAGAGCCATCCCAAGAAAAGTTTCCATCCAGCAGCGTATGTCGTCCAAAAGCTTAGGCTCTTTTCTTGGGATTTAGTGTAATAATGACAGAGCTGTCTTTTTAAAATGTGTTTATATTTTCTTGGGAGTCTTCCTATGCAAGGAATGTGTGATATAAGTAAGCCTGAGGTGACCAGAATGAGCTTAGCTGTTTTGGTATGAGTCCCGAGATGATAACGCATCAGCTGCTGAAGCTCAAATTATTTGGTGGTGTTACACCATGTACTGATTTTTATGATTAAAGCCACCAATATTCAGTCTGCTAATTTCAGCAATCTTTGTTCTTTTGAAGCATCTCAAGCCCTGGGGCGACGTTATCCTTCTTTAAAGATCCGACCATTGATCCATGCAACAAAGCAGTCTAAAATCAAGGCACTTCAGCGACCAAGTAAGACAATCTTTTTTTAAATTATTAGTAGTATTATTTCTTGGTTTACCAGACTTCTGTATCCTGAGTGGTCATGATGACAGGTTAAATGGGGAAATATATATTAAGGACCAGTATTTATTTTTTTTGTTTGTTTTTATAGCTTTATTGACATTGCAGGACAGTGAGCTGTTGTGTAGAGTCTTTAGTAAAAGCCTGCAGATGCATTTTTTTACAGTATTTTCAGCCAACCTGTATCATAGTTATGTTAAAACTTACTGTGTCAGTAATGCTGGTTTCTGCCCGTTAGCAGCAGGCAGGAGTGGTTGGCATAGGTGAATGTGATGACAAAAACAAATTTGCAGAACAAGACTATGTTAGATTTTACTTACAGGAGAGATAACTACAGCTGTTACCTATGCTTAATTTTCAGTCACTCTCTCCTGCTATACAAGGGCTGGATCAAAAAAGCATCAAATCCTGTTGCTTTTGTTTTCTCTTCAGCTAAGTGGTTTGCTGAAATTCAGGCTTAGTCTTTCTTGTGTTACTTGCTTGTCTTGTGTGAAGTTTTAAGTGAAGAGTTGTATTGTTCAGCAGACGGGTGTAGCTGTAGCAGTGATTGCAGTAAGACAAAGCGTGGCAAATGCCAGTAAGTTTCTCTGCCCTATTACTCTGCGTGGTTAAAGATAACAGATGAGACGAAACCCATAGCAGTTACATTTTGTGGTTGGCATAATTTTATTCAGTATCAGGCGAAGGAAAAAATTGTTAAGCTTAGCCATTAACATTGTTCTATTTCTTTTATTGCCTTTTAAAATCATACTGTAATCAGTTATACTTGCCACAGTAAAGAAATGCCATGAATCTTGTAGCAGTAGAGACTTTGCTGAATGTACAACTATACTGTTATTTCTACCGTACATTGCAGTTGAAACAAATATCAGTATTACTGCTTTAAAGGGACACTGTCACAGTTAGAAGTTCCTGAGTTTTTAAGACTGCTAGATTTAAATGAAATGTCAAAGAATTGGATTTAGTTTTGCACTCCCCCCTTCATGTATTTTCATTCATGCTTCCTGATTCTTGTTGCTCTAGCCTATTGGCACACTTCTGAATCAGGTTATAAACTCCTTCTGGGGAACATTATATATAAACTCTGTATTCAGTTTAAGTAGCAATTTTTTTTTCCAAATACAAATTTGGATCTTAATTAGCTGACAGTGTCTCTTTTTTTTTTTCCTTTTTTTTTTTTTTCTCTGAGCTTTGTCAAGAAAGAGTGGCAGTTTTATTTCCCAAGCTGCGGATGCTTTGAGTCTGCCCCTTTTTCTTTAAGCTGCTGATGGGCTGCCTTTATTAATAAAACTTCTGAAAAAGCAAGCAAAGCCCCCATTGCTAACTGGATAATAAATTTGCAAACGGTTGCTGATAAATGATTAGGTAATTGCCAAATCCAGACTTCTGTGGACTTGGTAGAGTTTTGGTGTATTCAGTTCTTGTAAGGTGAAACTGTAGCAAGCCACGTGTCTACCAGAAAATGGAGTTTACTGGCCAAAGGGCTTTTCCAAAGTGTCTGATAGATTTAGCTTTTTAAAAAACATGCAGATCTTGTTTTTCCTTGCTGCTTTCTAAAGATTTAGACTGCTGGTTTTGATTAGTCTAAATTGAGATCAAACTTGACTGTGCATGAATAAATTGGTTGGACTGTGCGCTTTCATTTTGTTCTCAGAGATGTGACTTGGTGAATTTTGCCAGAACAGTTAAGAAGCTGTTCCTGAAAGCAACTGGGGAACAATTCTCTCTTCCACTGCAGAAGAGGCCTGGAGCTTAATCATAGCCAAATAGCTTTTGAACTGTCATTGAAAAATCTTAAGTACAACTCTGGAGGCACATCTTTCTAAAAGAAAAGGCAATTTACTGGATAGAGGTAGAAGGACTTGCTCATGCTCCTGGGCTAATTCTGTAAAGGAATTAAGAAAATACAAATCAGCCCTTCTGTCTGCCAGTCCTTGGGTTTAGCCAAAAGACTGCTCCTGAACAAGCACTAACTTAACTTAATGATTTTTCACTCATTTTTACCTAGAGCTCCTTCACCTTGCAAAAGAAAGACCCCAGACTGACACTGCGGTGGCAAAGAGGCTGGTGACCCGGGCTTTGGGTTTGAAGCACAAGCAGCAGGGCGTCTTGGGCACCGAAATGCTCCTACCGGAAAGCTTGGACCAGGAGGAATAAACCATCTCGGCTAACAAAATTTGTATAGATGAGCATGGCTGTGATATTAAACTGCATGCAGAACAGTGAGTTGCCACAGGGATGTTCTCTTATGGATTAGCACCGTCTTTTCTTTCTAAAATTGGGAAGGGAAAAAGTTTACTATTAATGAGATCTTGAGCTCAAGAGCCAAGCCCTGTGAGGGTTGCTGTTAGCTCTTCATTATGGAGAGCATCTTGCCCTACTCCATTTCAAAGTGTCTGTTATTCACTGGGACACTTGCAGAAAGTAAGGCTGCTTACAGAAAAGCCTGTTCTATAATTTTTACAAAGATGCCTTAGAGTAAGGGAATTGTATCTTCTTGGCCAAAATTCAGCTGTAAGCAAGAGCAGAGCACCTGCAGGAGTCCAAAAAACAAAAACAAAAGCTGTTTAATGTTTACTTTGCTGTAATGTTATTGTTAAAATATCCCACAAAGGTGGCAAGCATTGAATGCAAGTGAGTTTCAGGGTTTTTCCTTATTTACATAGTGTTTAAAGAGCCTGACTTGCTTTGTTGCACTGTTAGCAAGGAAAGTTGTCATACACTGATTAGGAAAAGAAAACCAGAACTTGCTGGTTGTGATTTGCCCAGAGCCTGGTGTTAAGAGATGCTGCAAGACACTTTGTTGTGGCAGCAGCAACAGAGCATCCAACACATCTCAGACTCTGCTTTTGCTGCACAGTCTGGCATCTTGAGAACAAAATGGAGTTTTCCAGCTCACAGTAGGCTAAAAACCTTTGCTAGGTGCTGCCCTCTGGGCCACTGGATAAGTGACAGAAATACTCTGACCAGGCATTAGCAAAAGACTTACTTCTGCATTATTTAAGCCTCACAACATCCCTGTGAGGTAGGTTATGGAGAGCACAAGTTAGATGCAGCCAGTCTAAATTCCCCCTGTGGATTGAAATGGTCAGCTGTAAGTATTCAGTTAACTTTAGCTGCTTGTAGAAGTCTTCTGTACAAACACAGAGGGAGAAGAAACTTCAGTACCAGGAATTGTGAACAAGGCCCTAAACTTTCATGGAGTAGAAATACACAAATGGCATATAAAACATTTTTTCTGGGTAAAACACTTTTATTCAAGTAGCTGTGTCTGAAAATGTGTAGCAATGTGTGTCCTCAAACAAACAGAGGAACACACGTAGCACCATTATGAATTTACCAAGTGTAAAAATCCTTTTAAAGAACAACTTACACAGGTGGATCTGATAGCACAGGTCCAGATCCCTGATGATGAAAGCCATGAAGTTACCTCTGTAAGGTACAGTGATGATACAATGCCTTAACTAAATTTATCCTTTAAAGAAAAGACAGAGTGAATATCCAGAATTAGCAGGTAATATTTAGATGTACGTAGAATCTATTGGGTGCATAGCTTACTGTGTAATGGAAATTCACAGTCCAGTGGACTCATCATCAGGAGATCTGCAAAGTCTTCTAGCTGTTACAAGGGAGGTGTAGCTTCATGGAGCCCTGATGCACTTGTAGAAAACAGTTCTGCATTAGCTGCTCCGCTTAAGAGATTGTGTTGGGAGTTGATTGTTGAATACAAGAGTTTCACTTCAGTATTAAATTACGCTTTATACTGTTCTGCCCAGAAAAAGCTGCTCCAATTATTTTTTCCCTTTCCTGTGTTTCTTTGCTAAAATGCAGTAATGATGTGGCAGTACTGAGGATTAGCTGTGTTCAAAAAGCAGCGTCACAAATGGAGGCGTTTGCTTCAATGGTGCGTTCAAGCTTGAGTCAAAGAGCTTAAAGATACCAAGATTAATGCCTTGAAGAAAGTGAATGGTAAAGGCATATTTAGGTTGCTGGTACCCAAACAAAGGCAAATTGTGCTTGCTGTAGCCTGGACCTACATCTGTGAATAAAGATGGCGCTGCAAAGTGGAGGGAGAAATCTTTGTGAAGAAGGTTGGAATGGTGAAGATATGGAGCCAAGTAGAGTTTAAAAGCCTGCTCCTAACTACCTCAGTAGTAGGGACTGGAGTTAAGACACACGGTGGTCTGAGCACCTAAACTGGGAAGGAAGGCATCTTTAGAAAATAATTTACCTTGCTAAATTTAGAGTTTGATTGTTTGCTTGATTTTCTTTTTTGTGCAGTGGTTAGGGAAATCACCGAAGCAGGAAACCTCGGTTCTTTAAATAGTGGGGTGGGAGGCGATGCCGTTCTATCGGGTGGACACCTTGTTATTTGTGAGTCCACTGAAGTGATCGAACTTCTGTTCCGTTTCCTCACTGAAAGAGCCACCTGGGGAGTTTACAGAAAGAGCACAGGGTTGAGCAGGAGGCAGCAAAGGCAGCTTGCAACACAAAGCAAAGAACACACTGGGGTTTTGTGTAATCTGCAAAAGATGCTGTGAAAATGAAGGGCTCAAAGCAAGTACTAGAAGAGCAAAGATTTTTCTAGGCTAATTAATTTAAGCATTAATTAAATCTTACCATAACTGGAACAGCCACGAGTCTGCAGGAGTACTACATCTAGTCTTTTATGTATTTGGAAGGCTAGACTACAACCTACCCTCAATTTCACTGCTAATCTTTGTTGCTTAAAAAAATTGGGCAATGACTGGCAGGACCTGTGAAATGCTCTCCTTGAGGCTGATGATAAGTGGGGTTTGTTCACTCTTCTTAAGTAGGACCATGCCTTTGCTTTTTGCTAGTTGAGAGACAATGAAAGCTAAACACATTTATTTCTAAATAGAAATATTTTCAAGCTCAGCTGGAGAGCCCATCCAACACTTCAGTGCCCATTCATCCAAATGAAGTGGGTTTGGCTTTTCTGAACTAGGTCACAATCTGAAGCATGACATATGAGACAAGTATTTTCTTAAAAAAAAAAAAAACAACAAAAACTTAATGAGAAAAATCAGTGGTTACATGGATTTTTTTCAGGAAAAACACTCTTCGAAGAACTTTAGCCAGCTCTGGAAATTGCCTTCACCACTGGTTTTATTTGGAGGTTGGCAGGCAGTTGCTGTTAAACTGTTTTTAACACAGAAAATATATTATCTTACAAAGCCCCCAACTTAATTCCATTTTAAAATGGTCTTGACAATTGATTAATGCAAATTTAAACAAGTTTGGCTCTGATATTTCCAAGACCCCCCAGAATTCCAAATGATAATGTTTTACACGTATTCAAGAAAATACCCAGTTTTCCATGACTTTCAAGGGACAGCAGAGCACTTTCATTTCTGGCTCAAGCAGAGGGCCCTTTTCCACTGCTCTACTTCACACACCCTTGTCCTTGTTTGCTCTTCAACAAAAGAGAAGCTTTGGGGTCTGAAGAGGTCAGTCCCAGGCTGGTAATAATTTGAGTCTGGGAAGAAGGTGTAGTTGTTTGCCTGGACCTACTCAGGCACTCTAAACAAGTTCTCAGATTGCATGAGAGCCTTCTTTATGTCTGACAGCCTTGGGAGGGAAAAATGCTTTGTAGAAGAGATACAGCTGGAACATCTGTTATCCCCATTCTACCAAGCCTGAGGCATTTCTTTCGGACCTTGCACAGAGAGCTGTTTTACCGGTGTTGTGCTTGCTGCTCCCGTAACCTGTACAACGCAGCACTAAGTAACGAGCTGCCCCATCCCATCCAGCCATCCTACTCTTTGCAACCTGTAGCAGCTTGACCCTGTAACGGAGACATGGCAGCATCTGCCTTTGAACAGTCTACAGCAAATAGCACCAGTGTAGTTTGGGTTCAGTATCTCATCCTTCCAAGCGCATACAAACAGCACATAAGCACGTTGCAGTGGAAGCACAGAGAATTCCTAGCAAGGAGCCAGCAATGCAGTCTGATCTATGCACAACAGTCATTAAACTCCCCCCCTGCAGAAGTCACTCTCACCTATGTGGCAGTTGTACATCCAGATACGCTGCCCATCGTACCGGCTCCTGCATTTCATCACGTTATTTGAATAATCGGATTCAGCAACTTCATAGTTTGGGTTGATGACAACCTAGGGAGTGATGGAGAAACACAGCATAAAGTTATTTAAAGGTGGACTGGATATAACACTTACTAGTCAGACTGAAACAGAATCAGCTTTTTCATTACACCATAATACTTTTTTTTTTTTTAACAGGAAAAACCTAACTCATTTTGCAAGGAGACAGAAACTACTTGATTAAAGCCAGATCAAGATCACACCTTCCCACCAAGATACACCCTCAAACACCTTCTCTACATTTCACACGATAGCAATGCAGACAAAAATAATTCCTCTTCCCTTCACTCCTCTCCAGTTTAAGTGGCTGGTTTTAGAACCAAAGAATTTCCCCCACTCCACCCACTTGCACAAAACAGACTGTAGGCATAATCTTAACTCCTCATGCAAACACCACAAGAATAGCGCTATTTAATCCGCAAGTGCAGCGAGTGTTGCTTACAAACAGCTCAAAAGCTTAGATCAAGACAACAGTGGGATGCTGTGCATATATATAATGTGACATGTAACACAGTGTGTTAACAACAGTAGCTGCACGTGGATTGTGTAGGACCATCAAGTATTAGCTGCACGTGGATTTCTTAGGACTATCATCCCTAAACTGTGGTTATTGGCCCTGATTTTTCACTCAGGGAAATATGTGATCTGGTAACACTTCGTTGTCCTGTTTGGTAATTCTTTATCTTTTAGGTATCCTGGGAATATAATCTCTTTGTAATTGGAAGTTTATAGCACTGTAGGAGGTGTACAAATAAACCAGTCAGTTACATCTTTGACATCCCTAATGGATAAGATAAAAGCAACAGCAAATTTCTCAAAAATGTCTCAAATCCCTTTTTTCTCCCATACCTGGAAGAGGTAATCGCCTGGTGGGACATCAGTAATATCGATCCACTGGCAGTCGATGTCATGACGGTACACGTCCCAGCATCCAACTGTGATTCCTTGTTCACCAAAATTGGCGCATTCGTACTGTTTTTGCACATCTAAACGATAACAGTTAAAGGCACAAAGTGTTACACTCCCACCCTCAGGCACATCAGAGCAAGGGGTAGTTGTTCTCCAACGCCCATAGATTATGATAAGCTACAGGCACAGTATTTTGGATGAGATTTAATACAACAGTGCCTTGCTCAACGTCTTGTATTGAAATACACATACGGGAGGAGCTGCCTCCTTCCACACCTCATCACCCCGAGGCATGTTTTGGAATTTCTCACTTTACAGGCACCAGAAACCGCACACTTGGGTTTTCAGAGCAGCTCAGAATAAGGATGTAAGGAGACCTCAGCATATAGGGCCTTCGGGGCTTCTTTTATACCTGTAGAGACCACTCCATAACCTCGGGACTGGTTTTCTGGCTCCTGTCAGGCCACATTCCAGCCCTGCTCAGGACTTTGACAGCATCTTTGAAGCCAGTCACCTGTATGGGGACAGCGATAAATTCCCAGCACAAAGGGCTCTGGCAAATATACCTGCTTCGCATTCGGTGTCTTCCAGGCAGAAACTGGCTTTGTGTCCTTCAGCCACCTTGGTTCCGTTGAGGTTCAACAGATCATAGTGGGTAAAAACCTCCATGCTGTGGTAATGCCTGCAAGGCACAGACGGGGAGAATTCTCTTTAGGGAAAACAGACACCTCTTTAAGTACCGGCTCTGAAGGGCTGCACGGTCTGGTCCAGCAGCTCGGGCACAACAACTTGGACGCGAGTAGCCCAGACTCGATTCTCTGTGCTGTTGCATCCCTCAGGCCAGGCATTCCACCTCCCAGCCCCGTGGCCGCGGGGGTAAATACACGACAACACGTGAAGTGCCGCGGACCAAGCGGCACTACAGGATGTAGAGTCAGAAACCGCAGCTGGGAAATATTCCCCTGGGCATAATCCTACATGGCACCGTCGCCCATGCTGCCTTCGTGCTGGCTCCTGGCCCGGGTATTTGTTTACACATCAAGCGCTAAAGCTCTTCCAGGGGAAAGCGTTGCCCCAGCCTTCATCGGAGCACGCTGTGTTTTATAACGGCAAAGGAGGGAAAAATCAAAGCCATCATCAGTCGGGTCATCATTTCTAGTGGCCCTGCTGCTTACCAGAACAAGAAATATTTCACCTGCTCCTTAACAACAGGCTGCAAAGAGAGCTGGGTGTACCCAGAGCAGCAACCCGGCTATTTTTATTTATTTATTTTTAAGAAGCAAAATGTAAATTTATTGGCAGAAAACTAACAACAGATGGAACCAGCTTCTCTCAGCACTCCCTCCGCTCAAATCTAAACAACCTGACAGCTGGGTTCACACATGATACATTTCATAATTTTAAACGGGGAAGTGTTAGTGTCAACTCAGCCTGGGCTGCTATCGGGAATGCTCCAGCACTGTTGGGCGCAGCAACAGTTCAGAGCGAGCATGCGGTCTGTGCTGCAGACCCCTAACTAGCAGAGTTAGACCACAGCAGGGTTTGGGTGATGTTGAACTCGGGAACATTGCCTTTTTCTAAGCCACACTGCTGCTTCAGCAAAAAATTAAGCCTGTGCTTCGGTCCCGTTGAAGTCTGTGGGACGAGCAGAACAGGAAGCAGATGGAAATACCTGATAAAACAGTCGTGTGCTCCGTGTGGTCGGGGCTGGGCACATAAATGCGGTCATGCTGATGCAACACATTGAATTTGATCTCAGCTTTGGAATCGGGAGTAAACCCACAGCACGAGCACGTGGCGGGCAACAGGAGAGCAACCGTGGGTGCCGAGAAATCGCTGTATGTGTACCCCAACTTTGGGAACACTGCGCTGAGACACAGCAGAGGTCATCTGCATAGCTCGACTCCGAGGAGTGAGGCAACTGTGCAGACAGGCCCTAATTCAAAAGCCATTGCTCTGGAGTTGAAAAAAAAAGAAAAGGAAAAAAGTGCAGAAATCCTCTCCTTTCCAGCTGTAAAAATAATCATGTCTTAAAAACTTCCAACCACCATTATTGCAGCATCACTGTGCACACTCCTTTATCTGTAAAGGAGTGAAGAGGGAAGGGGAGGAAATTTTTCCTCTGGAGAGTGGGTTTCTTCTTACCTCCTCCTGCCTTTCCCTTAAAAAACAAAATTTAAAAATTGCCACCTGCCAGAAGTTAATCACTTCTCACTCCCTGCTACAGGTTTTTCCCATTTTTGTTCTGCTTCCACATCAAAAGCCAACTAAACAAGCTCCTAGTGATGGAGTGAGGCAGCTAGGAAAGAAGAGGCATTCTGCAGTGGCTGAGCTGTTGACTTTAAGGCTGTCTCATTTGGCTGCCTCTGATAAAAGTTTGAGGTTCTCAAGTCTGACTCAGTTTCTGAAATATGTCTGAATCATTCAAAGAGGTGTTTACATTCTGGTGTTTACAGACTGGAAAGATTGAAAAGGAATTGAGTTCATCCTCCTCCGTATAAACAGAATCCAGTTTAAAGCACGCAGATGGTTCTTGGCCTCTTCCTGATCCTTTCCCAGTCTCACCTCACTTACGCAGCCTCTCCCAAATTGCTCCAAGTGCCCTCCTTTTTAACCAGCCTGCGACGTGCTCAAAGCCTTGCGGTACCCACGTATTCCCCCAGCCCCTTCCCAACCGGGCCAGAAAGGCAGGTACTCACACCGCACCGGTCCGGGTTTCCTCCTCCCTAAACATACCATTGCCTATTTACCTTGGGTTCTGTGCTGCCAAGGTTTCGGCTCTGCTTGCGCCTCCGACTGCAAACATTACAAACCAACCTGTCTGCAGGGTAAGCGGCCAACATTTGCCCCACACCGCGATCTGAAGCTTCGGACCAGTAGCACCGCAGCATCGCGACGCTGACGCAGTGCTACCTACACGTCTCGTCTCGCTCACACCATTTATGAAGACTGCAGGGCTGTTAGATTTGAGAATTTACTGCTCTAATGTTTTCACAAGGGAAAAGTCTCACAACAGTGGCAGGACGAGAGCTGTGCACTGAGTTACTTAGCTCCCTTTTACCCCAAATTAGAGAAAATCAACCTTGTAACAGGCCATCATTTCAGAAGCAAAGCATCTGGATGGCTTGGTTCCAGTTCTCTTTCCTCTCCCTGGTTTACTTTGGCTGAAACTGTCAGCTTCCCCCTGAAAAACGATGCATTTATGGGGGCGAGTTTACTGTTTGTCAAAAATAAGCACAAACCAATCTCCCAGCTGTACACAGTTTAAGTGGAGTCGAGAGGCATTTAAAAAAAAATGCAGAATTACACCATGTTCTTGAGTCCTTTCCCAGGTGAGGAAAGCAGCAGAGATGGCTGCATCTTTCTGCACCCAGCGGGGACATAGGCACACACTTCATTCTGTCCGTATATACGCATACTCCCATGTATATACTGCCCTCGCATATACATCTTTCCCAATGAGAGCTCCACATCTGTCTTATTCAGTACCAGTTCTTAACTATAATTCCTACTGTAATAAGCTGGTTTCTCTGCTGTCGGATGATCACAGCTGCCCTAACACACGTCCACAGCTGTGGTTTCAGCCCTGTACTCCCACGGTAAAACAGTCCCCCCCGGGGCAGCAGAAAGGGATGGAAGGAAACACCGACCGCGCAAAACCATCTTGGCGGCACTCACCGGTGACAGTCGTGCCAGACCCAGGCGTGGCGGCCGTTCTTGGGGCGAAAGTCGGACTGGCCGTTGTTGTGGATCTGGGAGGAGAAGCGCAGCAGGCGGCGGTACCCAGAGGTGACGGAGGTGTTGACGGCCGAGCTGGCCAGGCAGTTCTCCTCGAGCGCACACTGCAGCATGAACATAGGGCGGTCTTCCAGGTAGGCTGTCTGCTCCACCAGCTCGGCGTTGAGCACCAGGTCAGGGGCAGCTGGCGGGAGGGAAGGAAGGTTTAAAATTAACTGATGGGCTGCTAAAAAAAAACAAAACCCACCCCCCACAAGTGTCTGTCAGAGGTGGAGGCCAGTCCCTTCCTTGCACTGAATTTCTCAGCCCCATCAACAGCAGTTTGCCACTGTTCTGATGTATCCAAGGCATAGCACGGACCGCTCCATTTCTCCTGCATATCTCAGGGCGAACACTTATGCCAAAATGAAACAAAACCCGAGTTACTCACTCTCCGAGCAGGACACACCAGCACCAAAACGACCACCTCCTCTGGGACAGGAGACATCGGCTCCGTCGTGACGACAGTGGGCCAGGGACATCTCTGTCCCCGAACACTTGACACCACTCATGACCACGCTGTCAGCAGTGATGTCTCCGTGCCAGTACCAGGTTTCCTGGGCAGAAAAGCAGAAAAAGGCCCTTCACATACTGTTCACTGTTTAGTGGACTGCTGGGTGCCCTGTAACTTGCATTCTCCCTTCAGGGAAGATCAATGCAAGAGCCCACACTATCAAGGAGGCAGATCTTGCCAAAGGATGCTAAAGCAGAGTAGCTCAGAGAATGAGCCCAAGTCTAAGTAGAAGGCTAGGACTGGAATTAAAATCCATATTGACCATGTTCCCTGCCCCGAACATCTGACCAGTGTTAAGCAAATCTCTCTCCTTGTTTCTGAGCTTGTTAAAATCTATGCTTGTTTTTAATCCAGCTGTAAACTCACTTTTCCACCCTGCTCTGCCCATCCAGCTGATGAATTCATCCTCGGGATGTTTTAAGTCATCTAGGCTGTGCCTTTGGGAGAGATGCCTGGCAATTAAACCACATCTGTCTTGTGACATCTGTGCACTTGGGAGGACCACAAGTAATGCCAGAGTGCCTGCTTGCACAAGGAGGGGAGGCAGAATTAACAGCCATGCTGGGAATGGCAGTGGAAACAAGGCATTTGAGGAGTACCAGGACCAACGGGGTCTGCTAACCCAGGGTCTGCATCTCTTGGTTCTGAGGGGGCATTCACAGATGTTCAAACCCTCCTCACTACTCATCTTCATCACCCACTTTTACAAAACTTGTGGGAATGACAGAAAATTAACTCACAATGTAAGACCACTCACAGAACTAAGCGCACTAAACCCTGATGAAGCTGCAACTGCAAAGCTTGGGAGAAAGAGAGGGAAGAAAGAAGAAGAAGAAGAAAAAAATCAGATCTGTTAGTGTCAAAACTGGGAGCATGTTTCCAGGAAAAGAAAACCCATCTGTACCATTGCTTCCATTGCAACAGGCTGTTTGTTAACCCTGTTAGCAACACTCTTTGCACACCCGCACACAGGGCTGCCCTGTTCTACACAGTGTAGCTTTATGCTCATGTAGCTGGTGCAGCCGGGATGTGCATAAGGGCCTTTTCTGTTCTAAATACCAGCAGTCTCAGCTAAAGGAAAAAATGTCTTGTTTCTTGCCGGACTCTCAGGGCTATGTCAATAGAGCCAGGCAGTTGGAAAGGCCAGTGTTCAAGGGACGTGGCTATCCTCAGCTCTTGTGCTCTGCTTGGCAGCTACGGAAGCAAATCAGCTGGTGGAACCAGCTTGCACAGGGGGATTGCTACAACAGCAGCGCGGGCAGCTCCAGTCTTCTCCCTCCTGGGTATCTGACCCCAGCATCCCCCTCAGGGACATGTAGATCCCCTCTCTGGCCACGGATAACAGTTAAGTTGGTTGGGATCCGCCTGCCCAGAAGCCTGGCGTGTCCTCCTGGATCCTGGCTTGGTCACTCCTTAAAGACAAACTCGTGGCAGGACTGCACTCTCCAGGCAGAGTTTTAACTCTCCATTTTTGCCTACGGTCTCTCCTGCTTTCTCAGTAAGCAACCACCAGCCCCGAGGATGCTGAGGCTATTAGTCATTTCAAGACCTTATTGTTCCTCCCTGCACAAAACCAGCAGGCAGTCAGCAGATACGCTAATTCTCACTGGGTTTATCGCTGCAGCCCAGCAGAGCCGGTTGCATCTGAATGCCGAGCGGGCCAGACACGGCAGGAAAATACAGCAGAGATGACCGGACCCCAGGGCTGGAGAATGGGGACAGCCTCTGCTCTCTCCAACCACGTTTTACTTGTTTGCCCAAGTTTTCAATTTCCGGAAATTGTTTGGGGAAAATAGTTTTCTTTCCAGAACTGATCTAAGGCTGTTTTCTGAGTGCGGGTTTCCATCTATATAAACACACATGAAGTTTATTTATTCAGTGGCCATTTGAGCCTAAGTTTCCCCAAAGCTGCTGGAGATTGTTGAGTCTCAGCTGAAATGCCTCAAAGGGGCTGCATTTCCAGAGCACAGCAAGACAGCAAGCTCTGGCAGGGGATTACTTTGTCTTAGGGAGAAACCAGATTATTTTAGGAGCCCAAATCCCCATTTTCCCAGTGTCTGTGAACTGCAATAAAGGCCCAGAGGTTATATATTCCCTTTCAAAATCTACCATTACACCTAAGCCTGCCTGCCCCTCTTCCACCTTGTGATCCTCGAGGGATGCATCAGTACAGAAGAGTATCTTGCACCAGGACTATTGGCCAACGCCAACTACTTACACCTGATGCCTTTTATCCATCTGGGAACTGGGTGGGAAGCTGTTGCCCTCCCTTCTTCCAGCTCTTACGGTTGCTGCTTGCTTTCCTCCAGCCAGCACAGCAGGCTGCCATTCACTGCGCCAAAGAGCTTCGCTGGGAAAGAACACTTTATTCCTTTGTGGTTATCCCAAGCTTGTTAGTTGGTAGTTTTTATCCCTTTATTAAGTGCCAGTCTTAGTCGTGTGCAAGCAGGAAGGGCTTAGGGCATTTGTCATTAGAGGAGCAAGAAAAACAAACAATTTGGGGAGCTAGGATACAGCTCCACTGCACAATAATGTACACGCTGCACTGAAAAGTAACTACAGGAGCAAAATCAAATTGTTTTCAAGTGATTTGACACCAGGTTAAACTTGGCTTCCACACTTCAGTCAGCTTGTGGAGTTCAGCTCCCCCCCTGACTCAGGGAGGGACAAGAAACTGCACGTAACCACCAGCCCAAGCAGGGCTAAGGGAGTCAGGCTTCCCAGGACATCTGAGCCCTGAGCAGTATGAAAACAGCAGCTTTGCCCAGAGCTGCAACAGCTCCTTCTGCTCTGAATTTCCCCCAAAGGCTGTTGTACAATGAGGTTTAGCCTTCAGGGTCTCTCCAGCGAATGCTTTGAAGCCGAACACTGTGGTTTGTGGTTTGGGTTTTTTTTTTTTTTTTTTAAATAAGCCTTCCTCCTCCAGTAGCCCCGACCCAACCACACGAGTTGTCACGACCGAAACACACGCACGGGAACTCACCTGGAAGGCATGGCTGGCGAACCCCAAGCCCAGCTGCCGACACACCACCATGGCTTCCACAGTGCTCCAGTTCTCGCTGCAGACGGTGCCCCACTTCAGAGTCCCGTTGCGCTCTGCCAGGACCTCCACCCGGCCCTCGTAAGGGTTGCGGCCGCCGCTCAGACGCAGCTGCAGGGCATAAAAACTCGTACATCAATAAACCTCATAGCAAACTTCAGAGGGAAGACGCAACAGCTGGGCAAGCAACGCTCAGGGTCTCCTCAAGGCTTGCGGTTAAAGTCACCGAGCCCAGAAACCTCGGGTCAGCTGCTAGTGGGGCAGTTGATGCAGTTTGGTTCTTTATCTCCCACCGTGGACAGAAATCAGTCTAGCCAAGCCCAGCATCTGAAAGTGGCCTGTACCAGCTGCAAGAGAGTAACACACTCCCTACAAAAGTTTCCCCCTCCGCTCCCTTTGGACCTTTGGCAGGAGGAGCATTTACTCAGAAAACCCTGCGTCCGCTTCATGCTGTTAGTTTTTTAAGCCCCACGTGGCAAAGATGACAGCAGGACCCATGCTAGCAGCCGCCCGGGTACCACTGCCACGAGACCCAATCAAGATCCCATCACAACAGGGACATGGACCAGCTTTACAGGGCCACTGGACTGCACAGGTTGCAGCTGAAGTGGCACTTCACCCATTTAAGGCCCCCGTCATGCTTAGGGATGCTCAAAGCTCAGTACAAAAAAGGGAGCATCACCCTTATTTCCCCTCCTAATACAACGCAGGTGTTAAAAGCTAAATCGAATAGGCACAGCTTAGGTGAAATGATTCCTACCCAGATGCCCTGCACTGCATAGCAAGGGAGGGCAGATGATGCTCCAGGATGAAAACACGTCGCCACGCTCACTCAGCTTCTCACCTGATTCTGGAAACCCATCGCTGGAACGTTGCACCTCACAGCAGCATCTTCTTCATGGTTACAGCCCTGCGACTCCATGTTGAACTTGCAGTCTGTGACTGATTTTTCAAAGCCCGTACAGTCAATTTCGTTTAGATGAATTGGACCCATGCCTTGGGGAAGAAAAGAAGAAAAGAAGAGTCCTTACTTCTGCCCATGCTACTGTGTGGTGAAGAAATATCCAATAACAGTTTATTAATACGTTGCAGACATCGCACTGGCCTCTAGCATTCAAAACACGGTAACCCTGAAAAAATTCCAGTGATTTCTTGTAAAAATAAAACAAAAAGCTGCAAGATTATTATTAATAATTTTACCATTAAATTCTTTCCAGTAGTCTCTGGGACTCAAGCACACAAGAATCACAGAAAAAGCCAAGTTTCCATTGTTACATAATCTACAAACTTCAGCTGTAGGAATTCACAAATTATGACCTTTTGGCTGGGTTCTGTGTGCTGGAATCTGCTCCAAATCAAGCCCTGACATTTAAATGAGACATAGACACGTTTGGTGGGACAACAAAATGTAACACCACAGGGATACGCGAGAAGTCAGTAAAACAACTCTGGGGCAGGTGTGTGTTGCAGACTCCAACACCACTGATGGAAAAGAGAGTGAACATCATTTCATGCTGCAGAGAATGGTCTCAAGGTGTTGGGAGCCAAATTGAATCATTTGGTTCCTCCCTGGACAAGTGGCAGCAGACAACTGTCATTTCTACCAAAGAGACACACACATATGAGAAGGCAATAATCCTGCCTGCAAAGCTCTCGGGTCCTGTTTCCAAACTGAGCCCGAAGCTGGTTAGAAAGAAATTTGGTGGGGATGAAATCAGAGGTTCCATCAGATGATCTTCATCACAGGAGAACAACTAGTCTTTCTTGGAGCCCATATAATCCATGAGTAACTGCTGATGGAAACACACTGAGCAGTTTTGACAGGACATCCCTTGCAAGTAGCAGATGTAGAATCTGTGGTCTCCCGCAGTTTCTAGGAAGCTTTGAGATGGGAGGCTGAGAATAAAAACACTCCTGAACTTTGTTATCAATATGCTGTCTGGACTTGGCGTAACCAAAACGCTGGCAGACCCTGGGCTCCGACCTGCAGGTGCTTTGCTTCACTGCAGCCCTCGGCCAGGCGCTTCTGTCGGAGCCGCAGGTGTGCCCATTTCTGGTCAGCAGCCAGGAGCGGCGTGACAATGGCAGCGAGGCAAGGCAAAAGCCAAAGAAGTTTCCAGGAAAGCAGCATCCACCCACCAGCACCCTCCAGCAGCCCTTTCCATCAGCTGGAAGAGGTTGACCAACACCAGATACAGGAGTTCAGTTTGGAGCTCGCCTTGTTGGTATGCATAGTACACAACGGTAGGCTGCCGGAGGCCAGGCTGACCGATCTGGGTAATGGAGGTAGAAAAGCAACTATTTTCTTACCATTTCTGACAGCGACTATTGCTTCTTCATTCCTGCAACACTATTCTCATCATAGCGCGAGCGAGGAGGGCTCCGCAGAACCAGAGAGCTGTACCTGTCTCAAAGCATTCAAATCAGCAGAGAACAGACTCCATGGATGTGACAACCTGCCTGCTGGCTCCGTTTCTTCGTCTGTACCCAGAGATGACACAAATTGCCCAGTTAGTGGCAGAACTGCCACCTGGGCTCTGATCAGCAACCTCCCGGGCATGCACTGCCTCACCACGGACCCTTTTTTGCTCACTCCTCTAGAAAGGAAAATTTTACGCAACTTCAAGCCTGCTCCTTTTAGTTCAAAGCAAAGGGCTGACTCTGGAAGGCAGGAAAAGGTAATTGGTTTATTAACGGTAGGTGGGATCCTTTTGCTTAAAAACCTCTTCCCACTGCCATCTGGAGCCTTTCTAACTCTATGTGGCAGCCAGCACATCTGTGACTCAGAGACCTAACCGTGGGTGACAGTTTAATGATCTGTCTGCTGAACCCCTCACCTTCTCAGACTTCTGCTGAGGCACAGGGAAAACAGAAAAAAAAAGAAAAAAAGAAAAAAATGTTCTCTAGCATACTTCCACAATTGTGTGGTGGAATGAGTCAGGATGTACCCTGGAGCCTTCTTCTGACAACAGCAGCAAGAACAACAAAGGCAGAGATGTAAATGTATTGGGTTCAATCTCATCCACAGAATTAATTTGGCTCTGGCCACCTTTTGCACCTTAGCACTTCGGCCAGCCCTGTATCCACCCATCACACAATATCTATACAATGTGGGAGTAGACTCCTAGGCTGAGGTGGCTGGGGAAATGTGTATCTAGCCTTTTTTGCTTCTCTCTTATTAAATTCCTGTTTGTGGTCTACATCTGGAAATGGTGACACTGACCTAATCATTCTGCAAGCCACCGAACATTTTGAGTAGGAGGAATGCCTTGACGCTGACCAGAATTGGAGGGTGATGCACCAAGAATGCAGGATGGATCCCATCTGACGTTCTCCACTGAAATAGCCCGACAAAGCCATACCAATGAAATGACAAAGCAAGAGGGCAGGGCCACGGCGCTGATCCACGTAACCCTGGCACATTTGCTCTTCTTGGGGAAATTTTTTACAGCACATGGAGGCAGTAAGTGCTGCTGTCCCGGGCGCTGAAACGCAGCCAAACTGCATTGCTGTATGTGCTGAAATATGGTGATAAAAATTATATTTCTTTCTATGCCCTTCCCTTTAGCAGACGAACAGGATTACGACTGTATATCCAACATACACGTTCACCTACTGCTTGAAGCATTTTTCTATATTCTCCCTCCAGGGATGTTGCAGTGGACAACACGTTCAGGACATCTGGGCTCAGTATCTTCCTTTCAACAGACTCTTGTGTGAATAAGGGTAAATTGTTTTGTCTGGGTCTCAGTTGCCAATTTATAAAAGGGGGAATAAATCATCCTCTCCGTACCCTGAACTCCTTGTGGTAGGCACTCATCTCCCACAGGCCACTTTTTCTTAACTGGGACTTCTAGACACTGCACGCTGATTTAACATGTAGCCCGTCTTTATGCGTTTTACCCTGTGAAATTAAATCTCCAACACAGCAATGATGAGACCCAAATTAGTCTTTGAACGCACAAATTCACCGAGCTGCAGCCCTAACAAAGCGAAGCGTGAGCACGCACACGGACACAGAGTTTAACAGCTGTGAGACTCCCCTGTGCAACGGGAGCGGGGAGGTGAGTTTGGGTCAAAAGAGCTCCTTTTCCTACCACAACGTGATGATCCGGCTGCCGAAGGGAGTTACCAAGCGCTTGTCGTCCCAGAAGACGGTTTCGACAGGGAGCACTGATTGATTGCCAGTGTTTAACATTAAAAGAAAGGAAAGCGTGTGGGAATCGGCAGCCGCTGTTAAGAGTTTCCAGACTGCGGCTGCGGGAGATGGCCGGGAACGACATGTTCTCCCCCCTCACGTGGCAGCTACTTCCCTCCCCATGATGATTACGCTGTTTCCTAGATGCAGCTAAACACATCAGCAGCTCCCTGCATCCCACCGCAAGATTTTTTGGGCAAAGCCAACGGACAGGTCACATTTTAAAACTTTCCACATTCTGGATACCACCGCTGTGCTTTACACGTGTTCCTTTCCCTCCCCTTCTCCAAGCCACGCTGGGCTGAAGAAATTTCACCCGTTCATTTAGTCGCACAATAAAGGATTTGGTTTGGTGTCGTTTTCTTTAGGGTTTACACTATGGGAGCAAGGTGTGTGAATCAGAAGGTGGTTTGAGAGGGCGTACGTTAGGCTTTGAGTTACCATTTACCACAGTTTGGGATTTAAACCAACTCCCAAATACAGGAAATCCAAACCCAAACCTGGCTCTGAACTGTTCAAATGCCCTTCTATTTATAAATGGGCTAAATTAATGTTCTGGTCTTAAATTGGAGCGTGTTTGAAGTCTAGATCTGGGACGCATTTTTGCCAGGAACCTTCTAGTAATCCATTACACCATGATGTGGATCTAGAGAACTCCTAAAGAGAATTTGAGAGCAACAGATGTGTTGATAAAGAAATAATTACTGGAACAGTCTGAGGGAAAGGTTAAACTCATCATCACTAGACTTCTTTCAAGGAATCCCGAACATCTTTTTAAGTCACATATTCCAGTTCAGCCTCAAGCTCCTGGACTCAAGAGACTTATTAAGGGCAGAGAATAAATTCCTGGTCCCCAAAACAAACATCCCAGTAAAAACATGCTCTGCCCTGAATCGTGAAAGGGTTCTTGGAGGTGGACAAGGCACGAACGGTCCCCGGAGCTCTCATGGCTCTTACCTTGCCCGAGTCTCGCGCCCGTTATTGCTTCCTTGGCACTCCCGAAGCCCAGCTCTCGGCACACCACGCTGGCCGACACCAGGTTCCAGTTATCGTCGCAAACCGTTCCCCACTCCCCGTTTTTCAGCACTTCAACTCGTCCTTCGCCAGTGTTGGCTCCCCCTTTCAGCCTCACCAGTGGTTGCTGGAAGACACAGACAGAAGCGGAGTTACCCCTGCCTGGGAATGAAGCATCCTTTCTTTACGGCTCTTATTTATGGCATGTGGCTGCAGGTAAGTTGTAGCCCAGAAAGTATCACCCTGAGGCACCTTAAAACAACCGCCACATAATACAAAAGGCTAAGAGTGCTGGATGAAAGGAGATCTTTATCTGCTAAGACTTATGGTATGCATAGACATACGTTTCTCACATCCCTATACATGGGCAGAGAACAAAGAGAGACATCTTAGTTCTCTGCAGTTTTCCTGCTTGGATTTAGGAGCCTTTTTCGCACAAGCAGTTCTGCAGCAGAAGAGTGCTGGACATGAGCGCAGAGGAGTGGCCGGACATGCAATAACCCAGTTCTCGTACCATATCTCTTGGGAGCCTTATAGGAGGCTTGGGAATCGCACCGAGCCAGCCAGCGCACAGCTCTCATCCGCTTGCTGCCTGTGGTTCAGCTGCTGGATGGATTCATCTGCTGTACGGATCTCCAGACAGGGGTCCTGGGTTAACCGAGGAGACCAACCTGGAACTCAAGCCACGTAAAACCTATCTGTCCGCCGCAGTTACAACTAGCGTAATAAGTGATCTGGCAGCTCACAGTCAGAAATACACAGCTGAGTGGCAGGTCCAGTTCCGTTAATTTCTATTCTTATATTTCTATTAGTCACCGACTATAGATCGCGTACAGCTTTCCCCAGTTCCAAGCAGAGGGACCTGCCAACTGCTGCTGCACCCGAGAGATGGGTCGTTGTGATGGGAGCTGAGTCTCAGGCACGGGAACACCACGCGATTTGTGCAGAGTCCGAGACAAAAAAAAACCAAAAAAAACCCAAAAAACCAGCTTAACTTTTAAAACTGGAAGCATATACAGTTCTCCAGGCTGGGGTCACACGAAGGACATCCAAAGCCTACACAAAGGCTTAAGGAATTACTTGGCAGTGCGCATGGCTCAGCAGATTAGTAATGATTTACAAGACCTTTCACCTTTGAGGCCTAGATCCTGCAAGCTCTTGTGCAGAAAAGTGCCCGGACTCCAGGCAAGCAAGCCACAGACAATACTGCACTATTGCCACTACAGCAGTGATGGGAGGTGTTGTTTGGGGTCTTCTCAGGTGCCAAAAGAAAGCCCACTGCTAAAATCACAGAGGTATAGGGATGGGCGATGCAGGCTACAGGCAAGATCCACAGCACCTCATGTACCCTGCAAAAAAACCCCTCTCACCCAGCATTAAGGGCCTCCAGACCCTGAGACCACCCCTGTATCCTCAGGCTGCACATGCCTTACAGCTAGAAAATTTCCCTTAGCATCAACCTAAAACACGTTTGCTGCAAATTAAGCTCTTCTTTCACATTCGGTCGCCCCACTGACACCGAGAACAACCGACTCCAGGGTCATTTTATAACAGCCTTTTGCATATCTTAGAATTTTTACACTACACTCAGCCCTCTCCTTGCTAGACGAAACACAGCTTTTTCAACCTTTCCTGTAGGCCATGTTTTCCCAGTCTCTCGGGGCATTTCTTTGCAGAAGATACAGGGGGTTAGTTAGTGGAAACACCAGCATATTTCCCTTGTACCTCTAAGGGAGAAACAACCCAGCGGTATTTAAGTGACTGCGAAACAGCAAAGCCCAGCAGCAACTGGGCACGCATTCAATTGGCTTGAACGGAACAGCTCAAACAGAAACGTGACAAATGTATTTTCTTACTACTTGCTCACAGCCTTGCCAGCGGCAGCAGCGAGCCAGTCTCCCACCCTCCTGAGCCTGTAGGCAGAGGCAAGGTACCAGTATTTGCAAGAACAGAAACTCAGCTGGGCTTGTAGTGAGAAAGGAATACAAAGAAGGGACATTTGCACAACAGGCTGGTTTGTGGCTATTGGGCATACACGTGCTCAGACCCTGCAGCTGATGGTGAATAGTTACACCCCCAGGCTTTTCCTACTTGGCAGGTTGCGTTCGCTCCCCGCTCACCTCCTGCCTGAAGGCTTTTCGGAAGCCACTGTGGCTGCTGGGGGCAAAGGCGCGTCCAGGGACACAGCTGACTACCGCCGGCATCCCGTTGTCACACGTCGCGTTCTTCTCCGCATCCACGTTGAGGTGATTGCGCAGTTTGCAGCTGGAGATGTGAGCTTCGTTCCCGCTGCAGTCCATCGAGTAAGCCCAGTAATGCTGCTTCCTTCTGCTGGCAAACATCCTTAAAGGAATAAAAGGGAACAGGAAAAGAAAAGTTAGGAATCCATAAAAACTGCACTGATGTAGCTACGTTTAGGGAAAAAAAAAAAAACCACCTTGGAATAAAATGAGGATTGAACAGCATTCTTTGAAGGCTGATCCATTCCTACACACAGTGACCCTCTGTTAAGGTGTCACTTGGGAGTAAATAGGTCATCTCCTTAAGCTAAAGATCAGAGTATGAATCAACAGTGCAGCTAGAGCAACAATTATGCACTCGAAGGAGACACACATAATAGAGATCCCTACGTTATGCAGGGGGCAGAGGTCAGCTAATTCAAAAAGCAGCGTACAAACAGGGCCTGTGCAAACAACGCTGGTGAGCTCGGGCTGCCGAAGCCCCCAAAGACCTCTCCTGTAAATGAGCTGTCCTCTTTGCCGGCCATCACCCATCAGCCATGAGAAGATGGCAGACTGGGAAAAAGTCACAGTTCTCCGGCTTCTCTCAAAGCTGCAGTGTTAACAACCGTGAGCCTGAAAGCAATTGCCGAGAGCAATTCCCTTGATGACATGTTCAGAGGAGATTGGCAGCAGTTTCTGCTTCTTGCTCCCAAACTGTAGTACTTGCCTGGAGGTGCTCCAGGGACTCCTAAGGGGGAAGGGGCATGTGTGATAAACGAGAAAAGGAAGTAATCCAGCTTCATCCTAACTGCACTGCAAGGCTATCAGATGACTATCGGAGCTAAAGTAGTCAATAAAAGAAAAATATAGGTCACATCATTATCAAAAGGGAGATGTCAGAAGTTAAATTAAAAAGAAGTCAAGGCGCAGAGGAGCCAACGCCCTGCTGTGATCTTGACGTGGCTTTGTGAGATCCCTGTGCTGCTCCTTATTCCAGGACTAGCTGCCACGCAGCCCTGGCGATCCAAGGATTAGGTGTGATAAATGGCATAGCAAGGTGGGTGGAACTTGCTGGGAGAAAGAGCACCAATTCTGACTCACTATAGCGCGTCCCTGCAGGACAGTTAGCCCGAAGAGGATCTGGTAAAGGGACAAAGAGCCTTTCATAGGTTGTTGGTTTGAAACTAAACTGGACAGGTCAAGGTTTTCCAAACTGATGCCTTTTGGTGGTCCCGTGTGGGCTAATTTGCACTATTTCAGATGCTCGAGAGAACTATCTTCACCCCTCCTGCTTGCTAAGCTTTGCTGACAAGCTCAGCAGTTGTCTAGCTCATATGGCTCGCTGCCACTGACTAATCCTTTCTGGAACCAAATTCCTCTAGGTTGAGGTTAGGGCCAAATACAGCCGGGCTAGAGATAAAGATGCAATTGCATCAGGTGATGGGGAATAAATGCTGCGCTGGAAAGGCTGGAGGATGGGGCAGGGCTGAGATCTCTCCCACGGAGCAGTGACAGGCAACCTGCCTGTCTCGTAGGTGAAACGCTGGCTGGCAAACCAGAGCTGTCAGGGACCCTGAACCAAGAGAAAATGAATGGGAAATAGGAAGGGGGAATAAAAATTTTAAAAATAAAAAAGGAAAACGAGGGAGAATGCAGGCAGAAAGAAAGTGCCAGCCACTTCCCGGCTAGAACAGCTGGTTCAATTTGGACCAAACCTTGAGGATTTTTCTTCCTTTTAATTAAACCACTCGGGATACTACTACATGTCTACCAAAAAGCCATGAAAGCCTCTGCCCTTTGGACTGCTGGAGCTCAGCACCAAGGTCCCACTTAACACGAACTCTCAGACTGCGGAGCGACAGGGCAGATTCGGGCACACGTTACACACTGGAAAGCATCTGGAGGTCCCTGCGTTCAGTGACACCACTCCATACCCTCCTAGCACGAGCCAGCTCTGCCCCACCACCCTTTCAGTCTGTGTGCTCAGTATGGAAGTGAGAACCTGCAGGAGTATTTTCACTGAGGGCCTTCCGCAGACATGTGCGGAGAGCTCCATCAACTCCAAAGCAGACAAGAAACACAGCCTTAGAGAAGTAATTATGGGGATGCCTTATAATAGCAAACAATGACCTCATCCTGGAAATTTCATGAGGCATTAACATCTGGTTGGTATTAACGGTCCTTAGTAGGCTGGGGAGAAACAGCCAGAGAAAGCCCCACCTCATTTCCCCAGACCGACTATATTAAAAAAAAAAAAAAAAGTGGAAAACAGACGATCTTTACAGAGGGAAACTCAGGGCATTCTTGTTATTTACTTTTTCACACAGAAAGGGTGCAACCCACCTCTCACTGGTCTTGGCATAAGCCAAGAGCAATGCTGCTTAGGTCAGGGTTGTGAGCAAAGAGTCATGCTGGGAGAGTTTAGCCAATTCTAGGTCAAGTTGGAGTCCAAACCATTTGTGCTAGTGAGGAGAGGACCTTCATCACCATAAGCTTTAAACAAAGACAGAGGTTAAGCCCAAAGGCTGTGGGAAGTGGCCGAGGGTTCAGCTAAGGGAACCTTGCTATGTAAGAAAGCATCTGAGAGGGCTCGGAGAGCAGAAAACAAATCATTACACACATACATGCCAGGAAAAATCACCCCAAACCCACTGAACGGAAGCTGGTGAACTCCTCTTCAGAGGTACAAGCATAAAGTTTCTACCCTTGAGAAATTCTTCCAGCATTTACTGAAGTTAACGAGTTTGCTGTCTTCAGCCTCAGGGAGGCAGAAGAGAAGCCAGACCTGCCACCTTCTGCCAAAGCTCTTAAGATCCCGGCTTTGCTAGGGAGAACCCAAACCACGAGGATTTCTGCTACAAGCATAGAAGTGATTAACTGCCCTACACATCTGACCAGATTTATAATGCTATGAGCAGACTGGTTAAACTGGGAGATGCTGTTTGGACTGACGTTGAACAAAGTATCCTGGAACTGCTGAGCTCCTCCATCTGTTTCATTGACAAAGCACAAAGCTGTAAGGTCTCCAGAAGGCATCAGGTCCATCTCTCTGCCTGAGGCATCTCCGGTCACAAACTTCTCCTCTGCCCATCAGCAAAATGCATTTAATTCTACTCTGCTTTCTCAACCGGAGCAGGAATTGGGAGGAGGACTTAACAAGCGGTGCCCATATAAAATCACTTTGAAGAATGAACAAGAACATGGAAACAATATTGAGATTTGTTTCATTTCCTAACATAAATCGTGCTGTCAACTGCAGAGTCTAAGTTACATTCAGGAATAAAACCCTGGCACCAGGACAACAATGAACTAAGTTGTTTTCTTTCAAGCAAGATCCATCTGCAAATCATTTCACCTCCCACCATTGTGTAGAAGCAGAGTATCAGCTAGGTCAGCATGCAAAGCTGTAGTTTGTGGGGAGAGGGACGGGTGGGTACGTGGGAAGGGGGTACTTGCAGCCCTGGCCAGCAGAAACCCAATTCCAGCCCATCTCCCAGCTGCGGAGCAGGAGCGGGAAAGGATCTGCTCTTGGGAGAATGGTATTTACAAATCAGGGAAAGCAAAGCCTGAGAAATGAGAAGAACGTTTCTGAGGCTTCACACTGACATAGAGAGAGGGTTTAGTTCAGGTGACCAGCCAGAGATGAACTCTTCCCTCTCCAAGACAGAACGCGACCAGAAAGCATGTGGGACAAAGCAGAGAGCAGTGCTCTCGTGGCCCAGGCGAGCAGATTACAGTGGTCATCATTCCAGTGCCTTGATCGTGAAGCAAAGATCACACTTGTGAAGTTCTCAGCCCAGAACCGGGAGGTTTCCTTCACCAGCAAGGTTACCAGCAGTGCTGGTTGTACCTAGCGCATCTACCAGTAACACAAAGCACCAACGCAAATGCCCCAAGAAAGAACACAGCTTTTTAAGCTACGCTAACCAAACAAAACTGTCTAGCTGACAAAGTTTTACAAGTCTCTTCCCTCCAATAAAATGACATCCAATCCTCTTCCAACCAGGGATAATATTCAGCATATTTTCCAAAATATCCTTCTGTGGGTGCAGGAGCCCAGCAAGCCCTTACTGCTTGCCAAAAACAAGCAAAGGTGAGCAAGGAATTAGGGCACTGAGGCTACTTAAGCAATCTGTCTGGCTCAGTAGCAGAGATCTCCAAGCCTGGTATTTGCAAGCACTGCATATTCATAACTCCAGCACCGGTGAATGGGATTTTCAACATCACTGAATATTATGCTGAACAACTAACTGTGCCTCAGTTTTTCCATCTCTACGTGTACTATTGCAAGAGACAGAGCAATTACCAAGCACCCTTTCATTTAAGGCAGATGGCTCCAGTTGCTAAAGTTAATGCTTTTCTTGGAAACACCACAACTGAGAAGCAGGAAAAACCTACTTTGTCTTACTAGAGATAATTTATTCTGCCCTCCTGCTCTGATGCAGGGGACGGGAATCTCAGAGCTGAGTTTGAGGGAGACATGCTGCACTGATGGGAGCAAACGCTCCTCTAACTGGTGTCCGGGGCAAAACATGACACTGTCTGGTAGCAATTATTAATTCACTAATCTCCCTGGGAAGCCTGAAAACAGAATACCACTTGGGTTATTTATTTTATATTCTTTGTGCTGCTATGTGGCTTTACGCTATTCCAACCCAAGGACCTCTTCAATTGATCACCATCTTGCTAATGAAAGAAATGAAACGTGGCCAGCCAGTTCCAGAGGGAGCTTTCAGAAATAGCAATTGCACAGGCCAAAAGGAGCAGGCAGGAAAACCACAACTCCTGCTTGGAGAATTCAGTTCTCCCCCTAACCAGTTGACACTTTCCCACTCCATAGGTCGCAGTGTATAAAAGAAACGAGACAGAATTTCATTTCAACTATTTTGCATCTGCTTTAGGGTGTTATTTCTAGGGAACAGTGTAGGAAGAATGATGCCTGTGATGAAGGCTGGTGAAAAATGCAAGCTGAAGCAATGACAACAAAAAAGACCAGAGCTCCTGCCTTTCAAGAGACAAGAAACACAGCCTGAACCGATCACCCTGCAGCTCTGAAAGTCCCAACATTCTCCCTATGGGTCACTATTTTCTTCCCTCATTTTAAAGCAGTCTACAATTACAGGAAGAAAAAGTAGCACCAAAATCACAATTCCACAAGCACCATCTCAGATGCAGAGGCAGAAGCGACATTGGGAGGAGCAGCATGGAGACACCACTGACATTTCTAGCTCAGCGCTCAACTCGGCTCGGAGCAGGCTTTAACGGACAGAGCAAGTCCTACAGCTGGAGACGGCTGGCAGCTCTTCCAGCCTGGGACCCTAAGGAATTGCCAGTGCCAGAGGAGCTGAATTGGGGTTAACAACAGCGGGAGATTTACTGGGAAATATTCCCCTGGGCAGACTGCTCCTCTGTGGGCGATTTGGCAGCTGGACCCCCACGAACCGTGGACAGTGAGCCTCCGTGAGAGGCAAAGCAGCTGGTAAATGTGGGTAAACATGTCACGAGAGGTGTGAGACGAGGAATTGCATGCAGTAGCGGGAAGGAGGAACCTGGGCAACGAAGCACAAAAAAAGGCCTGTTTTATTCCAAGATTACTCGGCTGGAGCTTTCAGCACATACCAGATCTGATCCTACAGCTGGCTTTCTGCAGAGGGATGGGGCAAGCAGTTAGATTTTCTTGCAGCTGATAGGTTTACTGGGAGAGTGTGATCAGTTTGCTCACATCTATCCATCCCCTGCACACGAAACAGAACCTATCACTGGTGGAGGAAATTACTATCCTATAGCTGGAATTAAAAAAAAAAAAAAAAAGATTTCTTGGGCCAACTGTCCACATCTATTATAGGACCTATCAAATACTACAATTGATACCACATTAGGTCTTCAGCCAGAACGGTGAGGATCAAACAGCTTTCCTGTCTGCACAAGGAAATGCTTGACATTTCAAATATTTACACAGAAGGAAAATCTGATCTGAAGGAATGAAGCAGTTGGAGGTTTTTCTACCTCAAGGTCTCCAGTGTCATTTGACAATTTGCATTTTTGAACAAGGCCCCAAGTGTTCAAAGAAACACGCTTGTGTCTCATACAAAGCTCTGCTCTTACTTGTAGACATTGGTGTTGTATTTCCTCTCGCTCGGAAATCCAAACATGCCACAGACAACTCGGGAATTTTTCATGGTCCAGTGCTTGTCGCAGATCTGCTTCCAGGTCCCTTCGTCTTTCACCTCCACATAACCCTCTGTGACAGGCACCCGCTTGCGGTAGGTGGCGAGGATGGCACGGATCCTTATGTCCTCCACCTGGATGTTCATGTTCTGTAAGCATAAAAAACACAAAGGATGCTGGCTTGCGAGGAAACTGGTAGTGTAGGCTTCGAGGTGGGGAACAAAAACCAGTTCTGTTCAGGGTTATGGCTGAACAGAGGGAGGCAGAAAGGAAGAGCTGCTTAGGAAAAGACACGACAGGGAAGCAAAAAACCCTTTCCACCTTTGTGCAAATCCATCCTCCGTCCTGTGAAAGAGGGTGCTTTTTCTCGTTAGAAAAAACCAAACCAAAACAAAAAAACAGCATTATTTTACAAATGGCTATATAACAAATCTCCTTTGTTACTTAAACTCCTTGAAGTGCTTGTTTCAGAAGGACAGTGACCTTCATTTAGGCTCAGCTACTACGGAAGCGAACCGAGCTCAGCTTTGCTAGGGCCACCTCAATGCTGGCAGGGTGCAGGGAATGGGAGCCCAGCAGGGAAGGAGGTTGGGGGTCCCATCAAGCCACTGGGCATCCCTTCCCCACCTGGGTAGGGCAGGCGCTGTGAAAGCTGGGATCCCAATGTGCTGACACCGGCATTTCACCGCTTCCCCGAGCTGGGTTCCTCCTCCGGCTGAAGCGTTACTTGGGACAGCAAACGAGTCATGAAGGTTGAATGGATTTCACATTTGGAGCCTACGTGAGGGCACTGCACAAACCAACCTTGCAGGGACCCAAGCCCAAAAGCAAAAGCCGACTGGAAAACATCCGCTGTGGCAAGCAATTACAAAAGAGCTACTGAAAATTTTATAACTTGCTTCCAGGAGACCTTTTCTTGTCAAAAATGTATCAAACCACGTGGTTCTGCTAACAATTACATCAGAACCGAGGAATCCTCCCCTCGCTCAAGTTCAATCACTTGGAAAAGAAAAATGCCCAGAGGTTTAAAGAGACACGGCACGCAGAGGTATTGAAGTCAGGCAGATCACAGCAGGACGTGCACAGTCCTGTAAATTACACGTGGCGCATCCATTCTCCAGATGCTTCACCGACACTGATGCAACTAACAGACCCCGGGCAAGTGGAAACCAACTGCGGAGACAGAGCCTGCTGGGGCAGGGAAAGGGACAGGCATCTCCTCCTCATCCACGGCTCTGCTACTGCTCTGCCTGCATCACCTTGGGCAAGTCACTTAAGGCTTCCCCCCCATTTTCTTTTCTTCTCCCCCCCCCGCCCCCCTTTTTTCTTTATTTGTCCACATTTACCACCCAGTTTTACAGCAAACCAGATCACCGATTCCTCCTTCAGGAATTCAGTCCTCCAGCAGCTCGGCTGGAGCATCCATGAGACACCCCCAGTGACCCTGGAAAATAGGACCTCGTGATTTACTCAGTAGGATAGTGCTACTCATACAAGGTTCACAGTTTGGGCTTAGGTTTTAAAAGCTCTTGTAGCCCTCGAGAAGAAAAAATAACCGCAACGATATCCAAGTTTGTTACACCTGAGACGCTTTAAGGTGCTCAAAGGGTCCGATGCAAGAGCAAACTTGTACACCTCCTCTGTAGTCTGGGAAGTCCATTTGCAATACAAAGAGTTTCTTCTGAATTTGGCACATTCTCTTGAAATATTGCATAGCTTTTGCCTACGTGCTGTCAGGAAAGTATCAGAGCCTCTGTGCATTGAAGGCCTCCCCAGGCTCGTTTCCAAAGCCTGCAACTCACTTTTCCTCCGGTGCAGTTTATGAAATGTTTCCAGCTCTTCACTTGATGGAGAAAGCATGTTTACCTGGAGCTACAGACCAGTGCTGCCTGAGAGAGCACCTTGTTTCTCTGCTTCCTCTACCTTGCCTGAGTTTCTTCACCAGGAAACAAGAAGTAATCAAAGCCTTAAATCCGTTCAGAAATAGCTTTGACTGCTGAAGATCTAAAAGTGTTTTTAATAAAAGCCTATTAGAAGGATTAACCCAAAGGACAAAGCGCAAAGCTTAAAATTGCACTGGAAAAGCACATGAAAAGATAGTAACTAAGGAGGAAATTTGCATTGACAGCTGAGAAAGTGGGTGAGACGGCCTAAGTGAGTTTTTTCCGTCTATGACTGCAGGCTATATCCACCCTATATAAAGCCCTAAGTATGTTTGCTACACGTAGTTACGTCAGCATCAGCCCTACTGCATGTTAAAGTAACTGAAATGGAACATTTTCCCCGACTAGACCTGACATCACCAACATGCTAAAATCCACCCGTGGTTTTCACTTGACAGCCACTTCCATTTTGCTTGAATTTAGCCAGGCCGGGGGCTGCAGCTGGTCCTCGGCACAACGGAGAGGAGGAGCTTTTGGAACAAAGTATGATTTCACATTCAGGAATGATGTTCAAGATGCCTGTGTTTTGTGAGGAAGCTGCACAACAGCAGTTGCTAGCCCCATTTGAATCATGCAGAGTGCCATTCCAGATGTTAAACATCTGCCTGATGCTTCCACCACAAAGCAGCAGAATCATTATTCCCACGTTGCACCTATTAGTCATCGTTAATACAGCACTATTCTCACTACTGCACCACGAGAGGTCTTCGCAGAGGTGGAAGGCGGTGACAAACCTGAAAAGCCTCCAAGGAAAAGAGACGACTCAAAGGACGGGAGAAAGCAACGATTCTCAGCCACCTTTTGCAGATTGAGAAATAAGGTGCGGAGAGAGCAAACTGCTTCTCCAAGGACCACAGGGGCAGGAAATCTCCTCCAGTATCCCGAGGCCTCAACTCTCGCCTCCCCACAAAGATCCCTCCCGCAGCGGGGAACATCGACTAAACCTCCAGCTCTAAAGCACTCACATTCTGATCAAGCACATTTGGGTTTTCTTCTCCTTCCCACTCCACCAACCTAGCAGGAGCTGTGTTGCATAAAAACAAAGACATCCAGCCCATCGCCAACACCTGCCAAGAACAGATGCTGAAGAAAGAGCATCTGAACAGGGCAACATGCAGCAATTCTTCCCTGCTGTATTCCTGCAGCTTCCAAGCATCTGTATTCTCAGACTTTCCAAGCCAGAGGGTATATTTTAATGTTCAAAACCACTGGATGGATTTGCGAATCCGTTGCTGGGATTTATGATATCAGAGCAACAGGCAAAGAAAGCAACCAGCCCATTGAGTCAGAAAAGGAGAGAGAGAAGTCACGAAGTTGCAAAAAATAAAAAAAGGAAAACAAGGAAAGCTTGGGAATGCTGTTAGGTACCCTATGATTTGCATGTTATTTTTGCAATCAGTTCAGCAGCTTAGCAATAAAAACAGGTTTCTACACGTCCTTCCAGAAGAGCTCTGACCACTGCAGGAGTGGTGATGCTGGAATCCCAGTAAAGGATCCGGGGGTGCCCTGATCTAGTGCGGTAGCGGGGATCCAGTCTAGGACTTGAGATGCCTGCATTTCCCACTTCCAGGCTGTGTGTTTGGACTTTTCCACTAACTGATTGGGCTGGGTTGTCCTTGCTGGTCATTTCAGAGAAGTGAAAAACAAGGTGCAAATTGAATGGCTTGCTCTTGGACTTGAAAAAACATTGTCAGAGCCAGCATGACACCTCAGGCACTGCAGGCTCTGGAACAAAGGTTCCACAACACATCTCTCTTCCCTCAGAGATGCTGACATAGACACAAAGAGAAATCCTGCTCTGACTTGGGACTCTGTTTAGTGAATCCAACTCTTTTGTCATGTTTTTTTGCCTACATTTGCAAAGGAAGGAAAAAAAAAAAAAAAAAAAAAGGTGAGCAAACTAGCAATAAGCCATCATTTCATTCCCTTGAGGGTATTTCACTCTTCAGATAGCTATAGCAGACCAGCACGCAATGACATTTTCATGATCTGTCTGAGAGCAAAACCAATCCACATCCATTCCCCTTTCCGCTCAGAGAGAGTAGGTTTAGCGCAGAGAATTATTGATATAGCAACTCAAGGGTTTGCACTGAGTCTGAACAAACAGCAAAACGTCTGAGAAGAATTCAACATGCTGTAGACCTCAGCTATATACTGAAAGATTAAAGAACAACAGATCAAAATAAGTATACTGTAGGTGTCTCAAGGAAAAAGGACCACTAAGAGCTTTCTCCCGATAAGTCTTTGCAGATTTGAATGGTTTCCTTTCACCGCAGTTTTTGTTACAATGGAGCATTTAATAACGCAAATACAAGCAGACATATTTTATCTTCCAATATCAGTGTGTAGAGCAGCTGGGCTAATGGTGAAAACAGACTCCACATAAAAATTAGAACCAAACAATACTTAATAGCTAGAGCAGACTTTTTTAAATCACCCTCTCCATCCTTTATGTACACGTGGAGACAAACGCCTACAACAAGCTGTCGTATCAACAAGGAAACCTTATCTCTGAAAGCTTTACTTATGTCCCCATTGTAGCCATACACTGAAGCTATAACAGACTGGTAAATCCTCTGAAGGATACCTGAGCATCACAAAGCAGGTATGTGCAACAAACTCGGAAGCTGAATTTGCCAAGCTCCCACCTCAGGTATCGACCATGAAGTAGAGCCTTCAACAGTATTTCAGGAGCCAAACAGTCATTCACCAAAGAACAATACTACCTCTAGGAAATAAAACTGGGTTGATTGAACCGCAAATTACAGGTAGGGAAATAGAAGTCCAAGCCCCAAAGCCAATAGGACATGGTTTGCTCAGTCTGAGGTTAAGGAACACAAAGCAGGCAGGGAGGCAGAAAACCATGCACAAACCCACAGCTCGGCTCCCTTGATGCAAGGGGAAAATGCTGCTGGGGATTTCTAGCCACAAAGCAAGAGAAAAGGCCAAACCCAGAAAGAGTTAACTCTCATGGCTCATGCATAATAGTCCTCCCCTTCTCAGCTAGCATTTCGAAATTTCCACCTATTTAGGCCAACAGCTGTGGAGATGTATGTGCCAGCCCTTTTCCTCCCCTCCCCAACCTCCAAGTCTTAGAATTCAGCTACTAGCATAATCAGACCTGGATCTCCAACCTCTCCTTTGCTTATGAAACAATCCCACCCACATACTTGAGGTTGAATCAGCTCTTGCCTTTGCTTTCTGCTCTCCAGAACGTTGCTGGTTCAGAGGACGGCATGTCTTGCATTGCTGACCCCCTGCGTGGATTTCGCAGGGCTGCTCCACTGATACTGGCCTCATTCGTCAAGCTGCAGCTTTGCTTTCAAAGACATCCATTCTGGCACAGACAAACTCCATTAAGGGAGTAAGCACACCAGCAATAAGACATCCTAAGGCATTTTTCTCCTGCTTGAGCTAAGCCTCCTTAGCCTTGAAAGGTGTGAAGAAATAGAAAGCAAGAGAAAGTGGGGTATGGAGGGCAGGGGGAAGAAGTGTAGTACGTCTATTCCTAGATTCAATACGCTGGCTTCCACATCAACTCGCTTTTCACTGGAGCCACTTGACTGCGTATAGTGATATAAAAACCAGACCGAAGCTAAAATAACTCTGTGGTCTGAGGCCGAAGAGATCCTGCTCAGTTCTGCTACGGATCTCCCGTGTGATTTCAGCCACGCAAACTCACTTCTCCACCTCCTCGCTGTTACCTCTGGCCTCTCGCTTCCTCACCCCTTCTGCAAAGGGAAGGTGATGTAAAGCCCATCTCACCTGCTCTGAACCGCAAAGCCTCTGCAGCAAGGGCTTGGCATCTGTATTTGCCCAAAGCAAAGATGTGATTTTGGTTGGGACTTCCAACATTAATACAATACAAATTAGTATTAAAAAAAAGGGGGGGGGGGAAGTGTCAGACTGTTCTGGGTTGGGCCATATTCCCTTCCACCCCGCTCCTTTCTTTGCCAAGAGCCGCATCCAAGACCCACGTTGCTGCTCCTCTTCAGTCCCGGACACAAAAGCCCACCGCAAGCCAACATGCTGCGCTCTGTTACGAAACCAATGAATCTCAGCTTCAGAAAGCCAGGGCCTGCCCAGAGACAGCGAAAAGAAAGGGGTTTGTTTTTGAGCTTTCACAAAAGGATTCCTGGCTCGGAAAGTTTTCACATGAGCCTCAGCTGCTTTTGTTTCCACTCTCTGAACCAAATGCTTCCCCATGGCTTCGGATCTGATTGCAAAAACTGACACAACTTTCATAACATTTTCTTTCACCTTTTGCCATCTGTTTTGTGTTGGCAGAACAGCTATGCCCAGGACAGCATGCTTGTGTCCTCCTCCAGTGCCCAAACTCAGCGATACCCTTTCTTCTTGCAGCAGCCCTGAGGATGCACAGTAATCAATACAGGGAGGAGATCCCATTCCTAGAAACCCAACTGCTGCTTCACGGACTGCAGACGCTACCCTGGTTCTGAATCACTGGCTCCTGGCTGAAAGCAAGGCACAGCAGCTGGGATTTCAGAGGGGCTCTTTAGAAGAGCATCTCAACACTCACTTTAAACACACGCCCACACGCTCAGTGATGACATTAAGAAACCAGTTAGAGAACTGCATGGGGCAGGCGGGTCTGAACAGCTATGGCTCTGTGTGTGTCTTCCCTGCGGCCAGAGAAACTACTCAAATGCAGGCAGAAAGGTAACTGGAATGAAATTTTGCTTCTGTGTATTTTACTTTTTTCTTTTTTTTTTTTAAAAAAAACATCATCATGAGCGATGCTAAGGATTGCAGAGCAAGATAGTGGAGGCATTCAGTACTGGCTCTGGCAGCTATCTGGTTGCCAGGTGATTGTACAAACAGACAGCTTAGGCAAAGGTGCACTTCTTACCACGAATCATTGATTTAACAAATGCAAGGAGCCTGTGTGCTGTCTCTGTCTCACCTATATTCATTGCTCTCCTGCTTTGAGATTCCCCGTGATGCACTCGAACTGCTCTTTCCTTCCTTACGCCTGACCTATCCCGCTGCCCCTTAGATGCAGAAACCTGTTCATATCATCATTTCTCATTTACAACGGAGCTCTAGGATTTCTTGGCTTCCCAAACACCAAGACATTGAGGCTGCAACTTGGACAAGAAATGAACCGATTTTTTTTTTATTAAGAACATAACATGAAATCTTTCCACATAGACTTTGTTCATCCCAGAAGCATCTTCTCTCCTGTATTTAAACCCTTCACTTACTCCCACTGAAGCCTTTGCTTCCCGTGAAGTTGACTTTTTAGAAAGCCACCTCTTCACATACATTGGAATGGGTGGAATCTGTTTTGATTTAAACATCAAGAGCTGTGCCTCTAAGTCACTAACAAGGTCCCAGCTGTTAAATAAACATGGTGAAATAGATGCTGCAAGACAAAGACGGTTGCCTGTGGGGGACAGCAGTCCCCTGGGAACATTACGCTGTATTGGACTGCAAGCACTTTTTGTTCTGGGTTTGTGCAGTACAAAAGGGTAAGGGATGAGAGTGCAATTCAGGATTAGGCTCCAGGAGCAAATACAGTGCAGATTATAAATGACAAAAGCCGAGGCCTTTGCTAAGCTGTGAAATGCTTCAGGGGCAGCCTCATGATTGCCAATGCAAAGCGGGCTAATGAAAAGCACTAGAGAAAAGAAACACTGGTGAGAGAAGCGAGTGAGAGAAGGCAGGAGCACTGAACCCTGGAGATACTTTGGCATGGCTGGGAGGCTTAAGCTTTGGACGGGATGCTGCTCTGTTCTGCGCGCATCATGGCCCGAGGGTTTTGCGATGAGCAAAGCTTTTACATTCTCCATTTCCTTTCTACCGAGCTATTTTAAAGACAATCTGGATCAGACACAGCAAGTTAGCCAAATTTATTACCTGACCTCCACGCTGCAAAACAGCACAAGATTATTCTCTGTTCTCAGGCTTAGTTAAATACTGCCTTGTGTAAGAGAGAAACGCTATCGCATCCAGCACAACAGCCGACAGCTACTCGGGCCCTGGATACAGTCGGAGCGAGGAGACAAACAGGTTAACTGTCCCCCGAGGAACGGCAGCAAACCAGCACCAGCCTCGGTGCTTTCTCAGCCCTACCAGTTCCATAGCTCATACCTCCTGCTAGATGACAAGTGCCAGCTCTCTGCCCGGCAAACCCAGCACCCTGACATGCCACAAGCCATCACAAAGAAACCATTGAGGCAAGCAGTTAGAAACTATCGCACACACTTTAAAATTATAGCACTAAAGAAACACAGTGGCTTACCCCAACGGCAGCTTGGTTAATACTTGTCTGGAGTTAGCTCCAGAAAAGATGCTGAAGACCCATTCTAGACACACAAAGCATCAGCATTTGTGTTACACATGGGCTTATGTTTAGAGAAGTAAACAGTTACACCAAGGGGAAAGAAATTAAAACACTGTTGTCATAGCAAACAGGCAAATAGACCTTTTATTGTCAAACATTCTTGAGAACTGGACAGTCGAGACATAGAGCTCAAGCCTGAGATGGTGGTGACCTAAGTTGCAGCTCCCCACAGCACAGAGTCTCTGCTGATTTGCGTGGCAAAAAGCTAGACAAGAGGAAGATTTATCGGTGTGCCAAGTTACAATGACCCTGTCCTCTGCCCCTCCTTACACCTTCCCGTCAGAAACAGCTCAGCATACAGGAGCATTTTATATGGCCTCATGCACAGAGCCCCATTTAACTGAAGGCTCCTGAGCAGGACTTTGCAGCACCCTTTCCCACTGGTTAAGAAACTTGGACAATATAGTTCAATCCACTTTTAACCTGGCATAAGCAGAGCCTTTGAGCCACTGGGCTTTGAAGTGAGAGGGGTTTTTTTATGTTTCACATACACCCAGAAGGGAAAAGAAGGACAAAAATAGCAGCACACCCTGGTATGTTTAGCTAGACCTTGTCTGCCCACCGTCTGGCCAAAGCTACGGTCTAGTGTCAGGTACCAAATCTATTTGTGAACTTGTAATGGCTGCAGCAATTTGATATATTTAGAGTAGGTCCTATTTGAAGCCTGTGTGTATGCACACAGAGGAAGAGGGTGGACAACAAATATTTTGTTAAGGATGTTTTGGGGAATAGGTTAAAAAAATACATATTGTGCATTTATTTAAGAAATATATTAAGGGTAGGAGTTAGTTACTGTGGTCTAAAAATTGCTGGTCGACCCAGTAAGGCAGTTGCAGGTGGGCCTGTGCTGCGTTTGGACAACACAAAGTGGCTACATGTCCTGTTTGAAAAAGCAGGGACGGCATTCCCTGCTCATGGTTTTGTGAACACACATCAAATAATTTTGATTTCAGAGCTTCTGGCATCCTGCAAAGACTTAGGAAAACATTTGAGACTTTGCACACATTTAAATTGCAGGCTTTGGCACTGTATGAAGGAACCTTAAGGCAGGTCCATGCTACCTCCCCCAACCACTTTCAGCCACTTGTGCCCTGCAAGACAAGAAATGACCAACAGTCGTACCGTACCTTCTGCATCGATTTTATCCTGCTCTTTATACCTTTTGCCATAGCATGTCAGTGGAAGGAGGAAGGCCATTCAGGCCAGTCTAGATGCACAGGTTCTGCTCCCAGCTCTGTTCTCGCACTTTGCTGTGCTTTCAGGAGAGTCAGCTCCTAGAACCTGGCCCTTCCCCTTGCTGGTTCCCCCTGCCCCACCTGCAGAACACAGTGCTTGCTTGGGGCAAACAGACAGCACAAGGCCCCATGTGCTCAGAGACCTTTGGCTAAAGCAGCAGATTCCACTTGGTTTATTTCACAGAGCTTGAATTGTTGCAGTTCGGTGTATATATTTATAGCACTTAACTGTCTGTCCCTCCCAAACTCCCATCAGAGAGTCAGCAAGCAGTTTCTGTGTTCTCAGCTATGCTTTGAGCGCTTAAAACCAAACTAAACTTTTCTTTTCCTCTGAGCTCCCAAAACACCACTCACAATGTGCCTGCCACATTGTAATGCCTACAAGAGTTACCATTATGAATAAAGTGGGTAACGTGCTCTGCCATCATGGTTAGACCCAAGTTGTACATCAAGCCACTAACGTGAATTAGAGTACGCAAAACAGAGCTTTTACTCCAGGCTGTGGCTAAAAAAGGAGGAACACAAGCAAAATCAAACTCGAGTTAAACAACGGTGTTATTTTAACAACAGCTTTGGCCCCGTCGTACTGGATGCGCAGATGCCTCCATGGAGGATCGAAGCAAGCAGGTTGAGCACCAACTTCAAGTTCCCAGCCAGCCACACGGCTGTGGGCAGCCTTTATGTTCACATACAATTACTGGGTTAAGCCATGCTCAGCCACACACTTGCAGCACTTCCAAGCACAGCTACTGCTTTTTTTTAAACCCTTTCAGGGTGTGCAGCTTACTCTCACAGAGCTGGGGTCTGTGGGAAGAGAGAGAGGACGCGATACCAGCAGGATACGTACCTGCTTTTCCCCTCCTAAAGCTCCCAGAGGCAAACAGGCAATAACAAAGTCAAACCACAAGCCTTGCTCTCTCCATTAACGAGACACTGTCTGCGTATTTAGTCTACATACTTTAAAGAGGAGGGGGAAAAGCCTCTCTGTAAAATGCACTCAATGTGATTACACTCGCGTCAGCGTCGAACAAACACTGCTCTCCTAGCTTTGAAAAGGTGAGCAACCTTCAGTGTTTATGCAGCCACTGAGCTAAAGGGGTATCAGGCTAATTCTGACCAGCCAGCAGCCCATGAAAGGGCTGTCCTGCTATGCACATTCATCACCTTCCAAGAAATAATCCTTTGAACAAGTCCCAAGGCTAAAAGTTGCAGTGGCTGTGGAAAATAGCAAGCAAAAATGATGGGAGTTTCTCTGCCCTTTAGCAAGAGACTGATGGATTTCAGACCTGCCCCAACCTTGGTCCTGTTAGAAGAGTTAACCTCTTCCTGCCTGTCTCCCATCTTCTTATCACAGATCTTCCATCACTCACCCTAGACTGAAACGTTTCACTTTGTCCTGTGACCAGCAACTTGTCTGTCTTACAGAAGCAAGGGTCGGGCGCTGCCCCTTCCCAACAGGGCAGGGAATGGAAAGTCTCAGGGACAGGAAAAGATATGATGTAACCCTCAAAATATGAGCCGTGATAGGAAAAGATCTGTCTGAGCAGACGCATGTATAAGCAAAACAGTTTATGGTGATGGAAAGTTTCATCCTATACTACTTATCTGCAGCATTACCAAACTGGGATATGGAGGTATGTACATTGTCCAATAAAAATAAACTCTGCTCGAGCTATCACGTTGCTTTTGAAAGAGTGCAAACTCTTTGCCTGTCAGATTTTAGGAAGTAAGGCCAGATTTGAGTAAATGTCAATTTGCACAGCCCCTCTGAGCTGGAGCCCCATCAAAATGAAGTCAGATGTTGTCTTATACCTACTGGCTTTCCACCTTAAACCTTAGCAGTACTTGGCAGCCCCAGAGAACTTAGCACTAAAGGGTCTTTAAGAGACTTTCTAAATGATGAATTTAAGGTGGTCCATCTGTCCCTGGCAGTGGGAACACACAGAGCTCCCTGTTACAGGCAAGAGAAATCTAACTGCGAGGGCCATACGTTTGGCGATGGGTTAACCAGGCTGCAAAAAGCATGTATTTCCCCTGAACGCCTGCAGCGGGAAAGCAGAACAAAACTGCTGCTCCTACCCCACTGCAGCTTACAGCCTGATACGTGAATGTACACTGAAGTCAGCGCTCGCTCCTGTTAATCTGCTGGCTGTAAAAACATCAGTTTGCAAACAGTCAGATCCTTTTGGGAATCATTACAGTTGTTACTAACTAGTGTGGGAAAACAATGCTGGAAGGTGCAATTGAACAGATAAGCTCTGGGCATCCTCTTAAACCAGGCCTATTTTGAGTAAAGCCTGGTTTTAAAAGCAGCTTAAGGGCAAACTGAATTATCTTCCATTGGAAATGTCAGTGGGAAATTTGTACTGGTTTAGCTCCATCAGTGCAATAGCTGAAGCCAGTGGGACTGGTGGACAGACCTGACCACAGCATTGCTGCTCAGTAGAAAATTCCAGGCCCCTCAACCCCTGATCTCATTCCAAAGAGAAAACATCACTTGGGCAAGCTTTGGGCTACAGACTAAAGAACCCTGCAGCTTACAAAACGATGATGTTTCCTCTGATGAATGTGAGGTATGATATGCAGAATTCCCAGGCATGTTAGAGAGGGCAAAGACTTTCAACTTGCATTCACACAAGCCTTTTGACCTCCCTGTTTTGGAGTTTATGACCCTATGAGTAACCCTGCTCATCATCGTTGACTCAAACTATGTCATGCCAGCTGCTAATGAGATAAAGCAAAGATTAAGAAGAGGAGGAAAGCTGAGAGAAGGGGAAAGAGTTTAAACTTTTGACAGCTAGCTGTGACTGAAAAGTACTTCCACAATGGCATCTTAAAAATTTATAGCACATCACCTTTAGCCTTAATCCTGCTGCAATGAAACCAGCAGAAAAAGAACCCTTCAGCTGCCAGTGATCTTACAGGGATATAAGAAAAATCAGCTCGGTTTTGCAGAGTAGAAGCAACACTATGGTACTAAGTTGTTCATAAAATTCAGGCAGCAATAGGGAGGAGAGAAGCACGTACACACAGACAAGTAGAGCTGGGGGTTACAGCAGCCACTGCCCAGAAAATGCAACACTATTTTCTACCACCAGGACAAAGTCACAGGGACAGCCAGGCTGACAGCTCTCAGCTTAGTGTAGGTAATTAAAAATAAAACTGTTCTCTATTTACTATCTTCCCCCCACCAGTTCAGTGTCTTTATTCACCAGTGCCCCTCAGCAATTGCTGTGAATGCTGTTCCTTTTCACTTCAGTAGATGCCTTCATCCATACATAGCTCCCTAGAGCTGCCAGGACGTGGGGAATATGCCTTCTCTTACACCTATTTCTCCTGAGTGATCCTGTTGGTGAGTCAGGCTTTTGCTACATGAACTGCTGCAATCTCATGGTTCATTTTACTGATCATATATGAAGCTTAAGCACCACACAGCATCAGTGCAAGCTAGCCCTCAATTACCCAATGTGTTCAACTCATTAGTCAAACTCCAGTGCTTAGCTAATGGAAAAGCAGAGCCCTCCAAAGCTTTTATGATTAATATCTGAAGCATCTCAGAGTGAAGTGACCTTCGTCTAGACTAAAGCATCTTTTCTTCCAGGCCTCCGTTTTGAGGATTCACTGTGGCTTTGGGGAAGCATGCATCTGCCAAAGCCATCACTGATGTTCCATGATCTCGCTTCATTCCCCAAGCAACAACAGTGCCATTGACAGAGGCAGCTTGGGATCCCTCCGGAAAGCCTCCTTTCCCTCCTTAGCCAAGTGAAGCAAGGTCAAGGCAACGAAGAGAATTTCAGCTCTCATATCCTCTATCTGCACCCTTGCACAGGAGCCTTCCACGGAAATGCTGAATGCTGCCTACTCACCCATGCTTCTTCCTAAAGCCTCAGCAGGGCAATGGAAGGTTTCACTGAGCATATTATCTTCCCTTGTCAAGTATGCTGCACTGCATTAACCTCCAGTGGAAAAATCTGGTAGAAGAAAATGCTGGGAGGCCCTTTCTAAATCAGTGGCTATGAAGTAACTGCTAGAATAATTTTGGTTTAAAGGGATAAAGAAGGCTGTATCCATTGTTTCAGATCACGAACAAAGTCAAGATTCAGCCATGGAAACCACACTGTGATAGGCGATACATCCTGGATTCCCTGTCTGCTTAAAATAAGATTTGACTGTGGTTACTGGGTAGGCTCTTTCGATAAATTTTGACCAAAGGCAACCACTGAATTCACATACTGAAACACCATAGCATCCGAAACAAGGAAAATGTTAGCTGAGTCACCACAAATACTTTCCAACCTGAAAAGCTGAAGGAAAAAACCCACTACTTATTTTCTTGGAAGAGCTCAGCCCAGCTTCTTTCCAGCGCAGCATTCTCCCAGCCCTTGATTCTGCAGGAATCTAACAAGTCCACTGGAAGGTGATTCAAGCATTTTGCTTTTGTCGTTTCCCCAAGAGTCTCAGCCTCAGCCTAGCAGTCTAACCCAGTCACGATCTAGAACCCTTCCCCCAGGGACCAGCCCACGTTTTCCTCTCTTCAGTTCCTTTCATCACTTCCAGTACTAATCCCCCATTCCCACAAATATTTCCATACAGTTATCATGGTTACTTCATCATTGCTTAGCCAAACTGTGCAAAAATATCTTTATCTCTTTCCTTATAAATCCACTCACTTCAAGCCATGGCTGTAAGCCCTATTAACCTCCAAATCCAACCCTACCTGCTGACCCTCCTGTTATACCAGAGACCTCCAAATTGGTCCCAGTACCAAAAGGGAGGCATTAGGGCAAAGAAAACTCAGTAATTTAGTACTATAAACCAACAAAGTCACTCACGTGTAAAGTCTGTGAGTACAGCACACATCCTGTCTCTCTAAATTAATTCTTAGAAACATAATAAACCAGTTTTCAGTTTTGAAAATTGGTTGCAGAACAGGAGTAATATGTTTTCTCCTTACTCTTATGCTATAAAAAACCCTTTCAAATTCTTATTATACATATAATGCTCTGAACAGCTGAAATTGAAATCTGAAAGTTGCACCTTTAGCCAGCATCCAGAAGCACTGTCAAGAGTTTGCTTTAACCAGAGCGTGCAGCTGGGATAACCTATCATGTGTAGTAGCAGACATCCCTGTCCGCAGAAGGCTCTTGATCAGCAGCTTGCAGTTTTAAGTACGTTTACCTCTATTTGGTTAAGCAATGAGTTGTCAAACTTGAAGCCGGGGATTCTCTTTTCACTGCAGACCACTCCCACGTCTTCGGTGTGTTTGCAGTCAGTTACTCCCCAGCCATTTGACGTGCATGCTGCCAGGGTGGTCTCCTTGCCATTACAGTGGACATTGTCCATCCAAATTTTCCCTGAAGGGGAAAGAAAATAGAACTCAGACTCACAAAGAGGGTAAATCTAGACTGTACTGAAAGCAAGTAAGGCTGCTGTGCTCTTACTATGTCAGGGGAAGAGATTACTGCTAAAATAAGCTTGAATAAAACAGCTAAGGAACATCAATGATCCACCTCAAGTACCTACTAACTGGAAACAGCTCTGCCCCACAGCTTTCCCTTTCCCTTCTCTGCATGGTAATAAAAAAATACCACCAGCCTGAAGCAGATCTCCGCTGCAGTCCCGCTCCCAGTGATAGCTGACCTCCTCTGACGACAGCCACTTCAGAGCACGCAGCATCACCGGGTCCCCTCGATTTGGCTGATTAGACCCTGCCCTCTAATTATACTCACCAAATCATCCCTTCTGTATTTAAGGCTTCTCTTTACATCATTTCTCGTTTATCAAGTCCTCATTAAATCTCTTGTAGGAGACAGCTCAAAGTTTTGATTAAATGCCCTAACTTTTTAAAAGCTGATTTTTGCAAAAGCTTTAACAAACCACTATTGATTGGAACTTCCTGTTATTTGGGTGCTCTTTGAAAACAAATTGCCAGATCCAGTTTCCAGACTGTAATTACCATTTTCCCTCCAGCAAAAAGTGTGTGCATGTGCACATGAGCATACGCGTGTACATGCCTATAAATATTCTATTTTGAAAAAAATCAGGTCCCTCAGAACTCACTTCTAAGATGAGCAGACAAAAATCAATAGGTGTCACCTTCAAAATTTAGGTCATGCTTTCCCAAGAGCAGCTGAGAGCTAAAGACCCAACAGCATCTCTGAGATTCATCTTTTCAAAGTGCTCATTTTCCCTTTGGAAATGTGCTGGGCACATGCTGCTCTCCCGCAATTTGCCCCCGAAATTGCAAGGACCGAGGGCCAACAAGCAATTCCCATATTTTAAGGTACTAAATACTTTGCTCGTATGAAGAGTAACACGTCCTTTGGACAGAAAGGACTGCCTGACCTTCGGAGCGACTAGGAGATTCTGTAGCTGTCCCAGCTTTGTTCCAGCAGCCCCAAGAGGTTCAGTTGGTTAATCACCAGACGATGGATCTGCCAGCCCTCGCCATGCTCGCCAAAGAGGAGAGCAGAACGAGCTCCTGCAAAGCCTGGCTCTACCTCGAGGAAGGCACAATCCCCCGTGCACGGGCTCTCTGCATCGGGATTTACCCAGCGCTATTCTGGCGCGCAGAGAACACTCCCTCCCGTTAAATCACGTGGCAATCGGTTTCTGGTTTGTTTTCAAAGGTCGTGGCCTCTTTCTCACTTGGAAATCTCCCGCTCTACCCCAAGAGCCAAAATCCACAGCTTGGGACAACATTCAAGGTTTCGCATTTCAGTCAAGTCACTGTTAAGGCCTGCTTGCTCTTTTACGGGCAAGTTTATAGGCGTGAGCACTAACGAGCAGTGCTAAGTAACAGACATGCAGCACGTTCATCCCTGCTGCAGTGGAAATAATCTGTGGGCTACATCAACAGCGTGCCAGGCTTCAATGTTTGCAGAGAAAATTCTCCATAGGTCAACATTTAACTAACAGCATATCAAAAGATGACAATTTTATCTGTTGAGTTATATACTATTAGGGAGCTATTCTCTCTCAAGCATTGTGATTTTAAGAATTCGTTGCTGTAACACACATTCACCTTCCCAAGTCTTTGTTCAGCACACATTTGGGAATGAGGTGCAATAAGGTGCAATCCGCAATCATCCACACATCCATCACGTACAATTTCAAAGAGCAAGAAAGGACGTACAATTTGGGGTGAGGGTGAATAGCTTTTCCCCACCAGGAACAGCCTGAGAGTGTCCAAGAGGATTATTATAAATATAGTCCTATATAGGTCATGAAGTGTGCACACTCCTTTGGGGTTTTATAGGCTAGTCTGCATTGCAGAATACGATGCCTGTGTTTCTAGAGAGCTAACAGGGCAAAAGAAAGATTTGTGTAGCATCGCATAGGCAGTCTGTTTAGAGCCTAAAGAGTTCAGAGGAAAAAAAAAAAAAGAGTAGGGGGATGGAGCGTTCAGAGGCCCTGTCTGACTCACTGCAAGGCAATGGAAGTGTGAATAGGGAAGTGGACCATCTATACATTACACTTGTGGGTGCAGGTTCCCTTTTGACGAGCCGTATTGGCTACTGAAGAGCCTCCTACCCCAATCCTCTGCCGGCTGCTCCCCAGCATCCCCTGCCAGAGTTCACATGCCATGATCTGGTCCTTCGGCTCTTCAACATTCCTTAACTTGTTTCGGTCAAAACAAGCAAACACCTATTATTTAAGCTGTTTAATCTATCGGGACCCTGATTTACAGAAGCACTGCTTCATCGGGAAGCTATTTCAGTTACATTCGCAGGAAATATCACTACATCTTAAATTTGATTGACAGGTCAAGAATTACTGGGGGTTGGAGACACAGCTAGTACAATACCACCACTCTGGTATTACCTTCTCCTTTTCCATACTTCGAGCTCGGTAGCCAAGACACTGCTTCCACATAGCCCAGCTCCCTGCAGACCACGTGCGCAGCGTGGATGGAGAAGTCGTCGTCGCACACCGTGCCCCACTCGCCGCTGTAAAACACCTCCACTCTGCCTTCGTTGTGTTTTCTCTTCTGCCCTGCGAGCCGCAGCTGGATCTTGGGAACATTTGCTGGTCTCTGGGGGGGCTGGTACACTTGTGGGGGTGGCTCAGGGTAACCGGGGAGGTAGGGCCAGTGTTCATACTGGGCAAAGCCCAGCGGGCTCAGGGAGATGAAGAACAGCATGATCAAACAGTGGTTATGGGTAGAACCCAGGAATCTTTCCATTTTCAGTGCTCACAGTTCTCAGAGCCAAATCCTCTGCTAGCAGCTGCCAATCAGTGCAGGTAGGTACTGTGTGGCTGTCCTGAAACGAAAGAAAAGTTTGAGTAAGGCTGGGAAACGACACGGACTTTATAGCTCTTGCTTCAGTGGGGAATAAAGCGATGGAAGATGCCCAATATGTCCAATGCCACCTGTAAAAACCAAAGTCAAGTTAATTGTTTCTTGTGGGCTGGATGAACAAACTGAAAAAAAAAACCCCAACAAAACCACCCATTAAAACCATTTGTAAGTTTAGGTCAACTTGCCAATAGTTTCAGCTGGAAAATACTTCTTTCCAGGGCAAAATTCTACAGGTCGCACATGCTAGCAATTGATTTTCCTATTTCTCTGCAAATCCAGTAGTTCAGTGGCTCCAGCAAGCTACGGCAAACCTTGGTTCAAATCCTACCAGGGCAGAACTGAGCCATTTTTCTCCCATACCTCCTTCAATAAAGCAGCCAAAACCATCACTTAAACAGCAGAAAACCAGAAGGGTAACAAAATGTATTATAATATGGTCAGAAGTGAGGTATTTATATTGAAGTCTGTTTTCCCAATACAATGGTAGAAGACTTATATCCATCACCACACGTCCGATTTCATCGGTAGAGAATCGACACGTGTTACTGTACGCAGACACTTTGCAGAAGTAGTCTTGGCTAACCTTGTTTGTCTGATGGAGTAGTGGCTAACGGTCTCCAGTTTTTGGTTGCTACTTGTCATACAAGTGCTACCTCCTTAAATAAGCTAGTCATTTAAGGTATGAACCAGCAACTTTTTGACTCATTAGAGGAATTTTCAGCCAGATGTTTAAATCCCGGTCCTTTTCTGCCCGCTTCCCGCTCATGTACTCCCCAGCCTTCACTCCAGCACCCAGCACGTGGAGCGGTCAGGCAGCACACGTGGGGGTTGAGGATGCAATAGTTTCCAAATGAAGCAATGCCAAAGCGCAGTGGGAAAAAGCTCCCCAGCCCTTTAAAGCTCCATTATTTCCTGGCAACCACCAAAGGGGAGGGAGAAGGGGAAAGATTTGGCTCCAAAACCAGATGTCTAGAAGCTAAAATACTCCAGTATTTTTGTGAGGTCTTCGCTATCCCTAAAAAATGACCAGCAGAGCACATACTCATACGAAGACAGAGCGGAACACATTAACCAGCCTTTCAAGCTGCTTAATGAGGAGATGTATCAGAAATCCCAGGCAACTAGCCTGAAATTCAAGAGGCATCAGTTCAAACCTCAGGTCTGACGCTGACCTGCTGCGTGACCTCAGGCAGGTCACTTCCAGGGCTGTGCCTCAATTTCCCCTTGTATTAAACAGGGCCGGTGATCGTGAGCTTCCTACTGAAGTGCTTTGAGACCTGGGGATGAAAGGCATTTGCCTAAGGAATAGACAAATGAAATAGAAAGCACGTGAGTTTAAGAAGTCTAGCATCGGACATCAGGGAAGGAAACAGGAAAAGCAAGGGGAGACTTTACAACAGGTCTAACTAAATTGGGGCAGGGGGAAATATACAGCAAAAAAATTCTTGGAAAATAAACATTTGGTTTCAAGGAGCCACGTACTTTAACATGGGTTTCACGAGGTTGAGATTTGTAAATTTTCATTAGACATTCAGAGAAACACAGCTATGGAAAAAAGGTATTTTTCAATTTTTTGCAGGTCAGGAGGTAAGGCTGAGAAAAAGGAATAAAATAAACTCCTGCCCCACGTCAGAAAGATGGATGGGAAAAGAGGAAGGACAACTGCTTTCGCAAAGCTGCTTCCCTCCAGCAGCAAACAAAGGGGATTTCCCAAAGCAAATGCAGTCCACAGGGCAGGATACGTGTGTTCTGTAAAAATAAAAGACTTCTGAGTCAAGGTACATTAGTACTAGTCAGACATTCCCGACTTCAGTACCTACCAGCACTGATTTCAAAAGAAACCTCTTACAATGTTTTTCATGGATACAAGATGGTTTTTAGCACAGAGGATAAACACGTGGGCACAGCAATTGTCATGAACAGTATAAAAAAAATTCGAGTAACCCCCTTAGATTATAACAGAGAAGAATAACATATGTTAGTTATAAGTAAAAATACTGAAGGGGGGATGTCCAACTGCAACCCTAGCAGAACTGCAAGCCTAGTGGTCTTCAGAAAAATCTGGGTTTCAGTTTTAATCTTCTTTAAACATCTGGTTTGACCTACTTCATTTTAGGTGGCTATTGTTTCTTGCTACTGTATAAACTGGATTTTAAAAGCCTCAGCAAATATTAATCAAAAAACTAAGTTGGACTGAAACAACCTCTCTCCAAAAACTAAGATGAGGGGTAGCAGGGCCCTGACTTCGCTCAAAGCTACACAGTCAGGTTTCTAAAGAAGTCGTTACAGCTTTCCCATGGCTGTCCCACACGCACAAGAACGCAGCGCTCTGTTTATATATTGCTGGGACCTTCTGTAGCATCTGCATGGTCTTGCTGTGTAGCAGGCAGCCACACGAAGGATATTTGAGAAGGCAAAGGCAGATAACGTGTGGTAAGTAGCCTTACGGTCAAGTCCTGAAGGACCTCTAGCTCTCAAGAGATTAGAAGGCACGCCAGCATAATTAACGGAATATGCCAAATTCCCCTCTAGGTTACGGTTTTGGTTTATGATACTCCAGAAAGCTCAATATTGAACTAAATAAGAATATTTTACAGGAGAATAGGATCGACAAACAGCACGTAACAGCAGGTTTCGCTCGTCCCTCTTGCGCCAAGGCAAACATTGACGAGCGGTCAGCTCTGCGCTCAGGTTAATAGGGGTCTTTCGTGATCACAGGCCAAGGAATAGCTAAAAGCTGTGCAACACCAGTTTCCAGGACTGCTTTCTATTCAAACAAAAGCTCTTGAGTCATTTTACTGAAGGACTTCAGCCAAAAGACACAATAATTTGGGGAAACCATTCAGAGGCAGGATGTAATAGTTACCAGCTGAGAGCGGTACTCCCTGAAGTGTTAATTAATAAAGCAGACAGACCACTGCAAGATGCCAGAACCTTTCAAAAAGTCACAGCGCTGGGAGACCTCGTGGTCCATGAGCAGCTGGGGGTGGGCTGTCACAACAGGCTTCCAGGTTACTTTAATTGATACCAAGATTAGTCAGGGAGATACTAATTTAGATTATAGTAAATATAGTAGGTGTAATTTTCACTCTTGGCAAAGTCCTGCTGAGTCAGACAGCCCAGGAGCCCCAAGACTCCAAACGGCAACTGCAAGCGGGTTTGCTTTTGTTCCCCAAAAGCTTAGAGACTTCACAGTCAGGCGAGACTAAGAAAAACCACTATTTACCATAGAACTGAAGAAAACCTGGTGAGGGAGGATAAGGTTTCCTGAGAGCCCCTGTTCCACAGAGGGAAGCGTGACTAGCAAAAAGGAATTTTAACAAGCACGTATGAACACAGTCCCAAACCTTCTCTAAGGAAAATGACTCGGGGAACTCGTCTTGTGCTCGGGTCGTATAGCATCATACCTCTTCTTTGTCAGGATCCTGCAAGGATCAGGAGGGGCTCCTCGAGGACCCGGGGTAGGTGCTGGAAAAACATTCAGAAATCTCTCTTTTAGTCCTATTCCACCTGCGGATGCAAATCCCAGAGGAATTCTCCCTAAGATCAGAACAGCAGCAATCCTACATGCTCCAGGAGACAACACTGCAGTGTGTACTAGCAACCACAGTCCACTTTTCCTTCAGGTCATATTACCATCCGCTTCAAAATAGTTACACATTCAAACATTAAGAGACAAAGCTTTCACAGTGTTTGCATCGCCCCAGAAATAAAACCTTCCATACCCAGAGGTCTTGTTTATTGAGGTGCTTAAGAGAAACTATTCAGACTAAGTCACGATGTCAGGAAAAGCAGAATCCAGTGGAATTTGAACAGAGACATATTTTAGTATTTCCACAAGAAACAGCAGCCTAGGTACAATGGGGAAATTTCAGGAGCCCAGTGTGCCCAGCAGCATCCAAGGAAGCCACCTAACACTGCAGTACTGGAAAGGGCTCTCCGCTTTCTGTCTCCTATCAGGATCGGTCCCGAGGGACAAGAGGGAGTTACGGCACCGGAAGGGATCGGGCATCTCCTGGCAGAGGCATCCATCCACACCATCCGGGTCAGTTTTCACTGGGAGGCAAGACAAGCAGTAACACAGGACTGGTCTAGAGGATTGATAAAGCAGCACAGAAAATTTTACACCACTTCTTTCACTCCACAGCGCAACAGCCACACAAGTCCTGGTTTTATTCTTTCCTGGATCCTCCTGAAATCTCTCTCCTTCGCTACAAGACGTTAGTTTTACTGCACTAGCACCAAAGAAAACTATCACTGCTCTTCAATGAAAACAGTGACGATTCGGCAACAGACTCACTCAGATAGAAGCCAACTGCACACACACATTTATGGCAGCATCATTATAAGCCACAATAACAAAATTTGATAAGGAAAATATTTAAGTAAACCCACTCTTCTGCTGCTGTGACCAAGATTTGGACTCATTTTCTCCCCATGTCTCAAAGAAAGCTGCACATACTGACCTTCCTAAGAACAAATCCAGGCTTAGATGTGCAGGACGTTTGGTTTGTGCTGGCTATTCCCTTTATTGTAGGGCTCATTCCTCCCCTCACACCCTCTCTTTAATAGCCTCCAGATTTATTAATGATGTAATCCTAAAGTATATATTTTGGTCTCCCCATTCAAAAGAATCCAAGACAGAACATTAAAAACCTATTGAATAAAGTCAGTGGAGAAGCCAGGAAAATACTCCAGGTCTCCTGGCTCCCCATCCTGTACTTCAGGCCGTAAGATGATTCTCCATCACCACATTAACATGTAATTTAAGGCTTTAAGGCATGCTCCTGCTAGCTGCTGACTCAGCCCTTTTCAGGACTCCCGTCTTAAGCCTCGAAGGGAACAGATGGACACAGGCTTACAGGAGAACGTGCAATAGTTTCATTTCAAAATAATATTGGCTTTTACTTCTTCAGAGAATTCACCAGGTGAAACTAATAGGCTATTCATCTCCCCAAATCAAAAGCTTGTTCCTACCAGCAAGAATCCCTTTTTTAATTTCACCAAATCATCCAAACAATAGATCAGCTCAGACAAAACCAGCTTGTCTGCTCCCATCCTTGTCCAGACAACAAAAGGAAATTCTGGAGTGCTTGATACGAGTCCTTTGTGACTGCAGATCCAGCAATGCTCCATTTGGCTTGGCATCCATCAGGAAGAAGAAACAATTAGCACTCTGACCACTGCTGGCACGCCTGGGTCTCAGCCAGAAGCACCAAACAGTTGGTATTCAGCCACTTGAAACGGTACCGCCCGAATCATAGACCCTGCATTTCCAATTCCATGCCCCGTCGCCCAAAGTGCATTCCTCAGGCGTGCTCACACACCCCGCAGCAGGCACGGCCGTGGGACAAGAACAGGATTTCCCACTACCATGGAATAAGTTCTCCAGCCAACGCAAGGGCAATTCACACTGACCCCCTCTCCAGTACTATTAAAGTGAATAGAAACACTACCACTCGCTCGGGTAAGAGTTCAGATACGTTCTCCCATTGTTCCAAGAGGCTCAGCCCTGCCACATAGGGCTAATGCTTTTCTAGATTAAATCCCCATTGATTATAACACCGGTGTAAGCCATGAATGAGAGCCCTCTTGTTCACACTCTTAAAACACTAAGCCATAAAGGTCACTGGCAGGACCAGATATACCAAGCAATGGCAATAAATCCAAATCTACAGCAGAGACTCATTAGCTAGAGGAACCATGTAAGACCAGTACTTACCTCAGTGGATAAGGAGCTCTGGAGAAGACCGCATGCTCCCCATGAAACCCCCCACCCACTGCACAACGGGAAAACATCACAATAGATCAACTGGGGTGACCAGAAAAATCACTGTCACTCTTAACCCTCCTCCTAGAAATCCCTAGACATCCTTCGGACTGACTTCAGTGTAACTGAACCTGCCTTGGAGAAGAGCAGAACAACACGGGTTTGATAACAAAACTCGTGTACAGTGTTCTGTGACTGGGGTGACCTCCTCAGGGACAAGACGCCATCCTGCTACACCTGGTGGGGCAGGCGAGCCCCTTCTAGTGTCAGTACACAGCCGCTTTTAGGGGAGGCAGCAAAGGCTAAGGCAATCCAAAAAGTGTGCTGAAGGTGGAAGCTGGATGACTGAAGGAAGCTGAAATGCTGCTGGGGACATCTAAACCATAAACTCAGGGGTTTTTTTTTCAGTAAAGAGCTGTATAGGATTCAAGGCAGAGAGAAGCAGGACAGCAGAAACCATGTCAGGATAACGTTTTGGTATGTTACAAATCCAGAGACTCCGCAAGCTGGAAGGATGGCAATATAATCTGCTAGCAATCGCTCTGAGGAACACATTTCCTCTGAATTTCTCTCCACAGTTGAGGAGAAAAGAACCAATGCCTATTAGCCAGTACCACTGAGCTGTTGCCACTTGCTCATCCCTTTCACTCAGACTCCCTGGAGCTCTCTGATGAGCGTAGGGCTTTCAGAAGTCACTTCAGAGAGCTGTCGCTGCTCGGGGACTGAAACCTGCTACCAGGGAGCTGAGAGCTACCTTAAGAAAGCAAATTACACGTTACTGCAAACTGGCCAAGGGCAATCAGTAGCAAATTCAACGGTTGTTTACATCAGGGAAGCTACCAAATGCTGTTTGCTTCTTCTGGTCTGTTGAGATGCTGCAGGGAAAGGGAGAGCAAAGTCCCAGTATGCCCTCTCGCGCAGAGGTAAAGCTTAAGCAGTCCAAAGCTACAGACTTGCCACAACTTTACCAGCCACAAGATCTCACTCGAGAGAAACATTATTACTTAATAATTACTAAAGAACCTTCTGGCCTCTGCTTCATATTCAAACGTACCTACATAGATGCCCACTTTTTTATTTCCTCCCAAAAGCCCACTGAAGTACATACTACCTGAAAGAGAAGACAGTCTGGAGTGTTTGCCAACTGATGAGGATAAACTACAAGACAGCACTTTGAACAGACAGCAAAAAAAGATGTATATAGCCCAGGAATGCAGGTTGCCTGCCATCACTTGCTATTGAAGCTAGACGAGAGAAGAGAAGCTCTGATGGACAAACGGACTAGTTAGGAGAGTGGGAAAGAAAAGGCATTGTACTTGCATTTTCTTTTAAAAGACAGCTACAAGTCTAACAACGGAAAAATCCGTGTTTGTGGAAGTTGCCTAACCAAAGCCATTTGCATCATTGTTTGATTAGATCTATGAGATCCAAATGTTCAGAAACATGCTGCTCTCCAGAGTTGCAAGGACACAGCAATTTTTGCAGGGCAAACCACTCAGATCCATGGTCAGCATGTTTCATGAAAGGGCTCAGCTGAAGCTGAAGCTTCTTCCACATCCAAATACAGGCTGTGGCCTCTTCTCGGATCTACTTCAACTGAAGCAACTGGCATTTGCCTTCAGTTTTAACCCCTTGATGCATTCATTTATCTTAGAAGGCAAAAAACTTGCCTGGGGATCAGATGGACATATGCAGCATCTTCTCTCCATGTCACAGTTGCAATTCAAATATGCTTCATTTTGGGAAGTTCTTTATTTTCCTTATCTCTTCCCTTTGCCTGGTGTCAGAGAATGAAAACGAATAGAGATGTACATCATGACAACTCTCAGGCTCCTGGCCAGCACCAGCTGGCTGTTCCACAGACCTTGTGCTGTATTCTTAATAGGAAACAGAACTTCTTCCCAAATACTTCCAAGACAATTAAAAAGTGATTTTGGAACCTAGTAGTATAAATTCTTTAATCTGCAGCTAGTGGATGTGATTATGATGACCAAGCAATCTATTTGTACTTAGCAAAAGCAGCAGTGGCAACTAGAGCTATATGATTCAACTCCTCTTTTCATGAAACATACACAATTAGTTCACGACATACACAATTAGTTCATGAATCAAGACCCTACAAAAAGTTACTACATTAAAATCCACAGCTGACACACACACTCACAGAGCCAGATCTGTGCATGACCTAAGTTTGAAGAACATGAGCAAATAGTAGATATCCTCCAAGGAGGAGATCCCCCTCATACCCCTGCATAATGCTGTCTTAATTAATACAGCCTAAGTCATCAGCAGTGCAGACGCAGGACAGGTTGACTTCAGAACAGCATGCTTCTCTGAAATACCAAACTTCCATCAGCATTACTACAGATTAGGAGTGGGACTTTTCCTCCTCAATGTGTACATTTGCAGACATTCATAGTAAATATGTATCTGCACACACACCTGCTCCCAGAGGATTTCACAGAAAGCGCTTTGCAAACTGACTGGCTGATCGGCTAAATCATTCCATCCACTGGAGTTACAATCTCCAAGAAAGGACACCACTGTGTTTTAAAACAGCACCAAGAATGTTATGAAACAGTTCAGGAGGAGAAAGACTAAAAGGTTAAAATAAACATAAAAGCAAGAAATAGAAAAAACAGAAGGGAAGTTAGCAGTACAGTAAGGTAAAGACAATGAACTTGGAGTCAAACTGTTGGAAAAAATCCAGAGAGCATTACTACACGTGCATTTGGGAGTCTCTGCTTAACTTGCTAAAGGATAGCACTTTCAGCAAAACGCATGGCTTCTCTATTAAATCACTCTGCTGAAGACAAAGGCATTGTTCTCTACTACATCATCAACACCCCCTTCAATCTTGGCAGCTTTTCCAAGCTGCTAAAACTTTCTTGAAGGTTTTTCTAAAGACCTCTTCTCTGCAGTCCTGCCCCAGCACTCACAGAACAGCACATTGGATTCGACTGGAGAGCAGACAATCTTAGAGATTTCTTGAGCCTCCTCACCACCGGACTGAAGTATTAAACTATAGATTAGGAACCCATTTTTGGGAGGTGCTTTCCAACATCATCCTGCACTTAGAACTCAGATCGCATGAAATTCATTCCTGCAGTAACAAGCATCCAGCACCCTATGTTGAAGATGTGGTTTCTCCCTCTATGCATTGCTATTACAGTATTTCATGCTAATATTTCATTTTATGTTTTTGAACTGCTTCTCTAGCTTCCAACTAAGGAAATTCCACCACTGTGGGTGGTTCAATGCAGATGAAATTAAACTGGCAAGTAGGAATTATTTTCAGCCCCTATTCAGTACAAATTTGAAAGCACTGCAATGTCATCATTATGAGCTGATTAGAGAGATGCTAAATAGTTTTCCTACTACACTCCCAGATAGCTAAACTAGGATCTTTCTCTATAGTCTTCTAAACGATCTCGGTCTTAGATCTTTTTTTACCCCCCCACAGTAACATCTGTTTAAACTAAACAGCAAAAATTAATCTAAAAGAAGGCAGAGTCATTTGTGCACATGCTAAAGAATCAGAACTCAACCTGGGCTAGGTTCATAGCAGAGAGAAACATCCCACGTTTCTGTGCTGCAACTTTTCAGGTGGATACCACTGCCTATGCTGGAGTCATCCTGAAAACTACTGTGATTGCTGCATGATAAAACAGCCTAAAGAAAGTTGCTGGTAGGCTGACGGCTGCTTTGCAAGGGGCTGTGAATCCCAAGCAATGACAGCAGAGAAGTTTCTTAACTAGGGACATAACTGCTTTGCACCTTCTGCCAATGGGAAACATCTGCACTGAAGCCTTTTCCTCTGAAAGCAGTTATTCAGACAGGAGAATTTAAACTGCTTCTGAAGTGTAGCTGGTAACATTTACACAATGTTGATGGCATGTACTGTAGCTTTCTGGTCTAAATCAAGCGTATTTTAATAATACTACATAAAATGCATTGCCTGAACTCGTAGACAGTTTGCAACATGTCTTTTTTATTTCATCTGTGCATGCCTGTGAGCAAGTAACTTGGTCACAACATCTTTGCAGAGTGACACTGAGTATCTGTGTCCTCCCACCCCTGCCAAATCAAGTCTCCGGGGACAGGAATTAGAAGAAACATCTACCTTCTTCCCAGCCTGTTATGTCTAAACATCATACTTTATAACAAACTGATGGGAAAGAAAGAAAACGCATTCAAAGAGAAAAGGGAAGAAGCGAAATAAAACTTTCAGCCCCGAAGCAAGAGAGGGTTCGAAATGTTTAAACTAATTCATCAGCCCCTTCATCTCCAGCAGTAATGCCACCGTTCTCGGCAGGACTGCCTTTACCTTGGAGTTAGTGGTGGTAGGCTGTGCTGGGGGTGACCTCTGTCTCGTCGTGCTTCGTGAAGTTCTTTCTTCTGGGCTGAGCGCGCCGACTGAGTGGTCCCCTCTGCACTGGAAAATATCCTGCAGCCAGAGAAATATGCTGCAAGAAGCTGCTGCTTCCTGGCAAATTTCACTAGAGTTAGCGAGCAAACCCCTCCCAAGACCCAGCCCCTTCAGCCTCAGCTCATAGCGGGTGATATCATGGGCTTGTCTTGTAATCTGAGCAGAAGGACTGCAAACAGAAAAGAAATGGGGGGAGAAAACCCAGCCGGAGTTGCAAAGAAGGAGGTGGATTAGGAGCATGAATGCTTTCTCAGGACGTTCCTAGAGAACAAGCATTGCGAATCCTATCGATACCAGTGTTAAATAATACAGTGTGATCCCAGCAGTTTTTAAGCACCCCAGTTTGATTCGGAGCCTCACAGTGCAAAGCACTCTACAAATACTTACAGTACAGCATCTTCAGACTTACACCCCTTTCTATAGTTTGGAGAGTTTGCAGCATGCCATCTCCCCAGCTATTCACGTATCACCCACCTTAACCCTTCAGCATCCAGCAACTGCTTTTCCAGCACCTTGATATTCTTAAAGCTCCTGACTACAGCAGCTCAAACCAAGGCACATACTTAAAAACCATCTAGATCTGCAGCAAGAGTTACTCCATAGTCCTTGATGTCCCCAGGACTAACCAGAGACTAAAAACAATTCTTCATTAAAGAAACAACAGACCAATTAAAAATCCCAACCTCTGCTGTGTCAGAAAACTCAGAGCATCCCTCGTGCAAACAGCTACCAGTGAAATAGTAACACTGGTCTGAGCTAGTTGAAGCAGTTCTTCTATCAACAAAAGTAGCTAAATCTACAACCTTTTCAACTAGAGAGGGTGTGTGTGTTTTTAAAACTGTCCTTTTTTTTCATTTAGGCATTTAATGCATCATAAAAATTCTATTCGCTTTTATTTTCTGTAGCTGTGAAAATAACAAAACAGTGGCTTTCAAATCTCTGCTACAGAGAAGACCTTGAAATTTTGTCTTCTGACCCAATTTTGGACAGCAACACATTTTGAAGCGTCAGCATTTCCCAAAGAATGGAAATCTATTTTCTCACCAGCTTTGACCTTGGGTATTTAAATCCACGTTCACTGGGTTTTTTCAAACAAGTCAGCAGAAAGTGGATAGGCACAGAAAGAACAGCAGGTATTCCTGAAGGCTAACCTTTGAAGGAATACCCCATTTATTTCAGTATATTCATATTTGTAAAGGACTTTCTAGCAAGCCCTTCCCTAGTACAGGACTGCTGCCTGTAAGAATACTCTTCCAGGTTAGTCCTGCCTGGTCTCACATCAATTCTCAATTTAATTCTTTTAATTATTTTGAAAAGTTCAAGTGCTTAATCCACATCTCTGGATACATTTCCAGCAATGTAACACCAAACCCTACAAGAACATGTCACCTGACTTCTCCCTTTTCCCAGGGTTTTCATCACTTCCTAAACACAATTTACCCACACCAAGTAATGCCTGCCTCCTGCTCAGAGCACAACTCCATTTTCTCAACCCCAACCACAGGAAAAGCAGCATTTGTTCTTAGTCCCAGCTGCTCTGGCACTGATGTACAGAGCTTCCCCACTCTCTGATGCCACCTTTTACTGGAAAGGGATATTGCACTGAACTGGGCATCAACATTAGAAGATTCTGCAACATGCTGGCAACAGAAGGGAAGCTAGTTTGGAAATGTAGTGCAGCCCTGCGTAATTTAAGCAAGATCATAGCTCTTTGGTATTGTCAGTTCATTCAGTGAAGCTCAACCTTGCTTACAAAAGACTGTAAGGTGTTCAGCACAAAGTCTCCCTCGCTCCCTGTTTCACAGGCTCTATACACAGAGTAGTCTGGTCCAGAACTGAGGGTTCAGCCCAACACAAGAACGGCCCTGTTACTTGCTGGAATAGCAGGGTTCTGAGATGATACCTACCCAGAGGAGACTGGGACACAACAATCGCATTCCCACGAGTTGGCAAAGCCTCCTGCAGGCAGTCCCCTAGGGTCAATCGTGGTGTTAAAGGAGAAAAAAAAAAAATTAGAAAGAGGACAGTTGTTTCTTGGTGTGATATACAGAATATCAAGATGTCAGGAGTTAAGCCCAGGATGTCACTGAAACGGAGCTTGGCTCTTCTTCCCAGGGAAGCCAGCGCTAGTGGTAAGCAGCCAGAGGTTTTGCATAGTAGTCCACAGTGCCCTAATTCTCCGACAATGGTCATGAAAGAGGTGAAATACTGCAAATTGCAATTAGCATCATGGCTATCAGCAGAGCACCACCTAATGGGCCAAGCCTGGCTGGACTCACCTCGCTCAGTCTCAGGGACAACAGGAGAAAAACGTGTCACAGCAGAAGCTCCACAGAGCAGAGCTATTTCAGACTGGCTGGAAGCAGTTTGGCCAGAGGAAGGAATGTGTGAGCGTCTGCTGAGCAGGGCATGGAGAAACATGACAGCTTGCTGGAGGAATGTTTGCCGAATGCCCGGGTCGGGTAAGGATACAAGCAGCGAATGCCATGCAGGCTTCCAGCTGATGGAAGAGCTCAGTGGTTGCATAAAATGAAACATTCAGCAGGAATTCAGCAAAGCTCTTCAAGGTAACATGCCGGATTCAGGGAATTTGCTGCCCCCTTCATATTGCAGCTGGTTAAGACCAAAAGAAAAGCACCTAGCAAAAAAAAAAAACCCCAAACATTAGAAAAGCTCTCAAAATCATATAGCCTACAGAACAAAACGCTGGACAAACTGGATTTGCATCATCTGATCATGTAAACAGGAGACCAGGGAAACCACTTGCCAGACCCACCAGCCATCCTCTCACCTCCCAACCAGTTTAACTGTCACCTCATTGCTCTTCAGGCTCTGTGGAGTTTGCTGCCCTTCACCAGGAGGGAAGCACAGATCTACTACCACATATCTTACATATTTTACCCTCTTCCCAACAGTAATCTTTCAGCTTCTTCCAACAAAGGGGCAAAGATGCATCCTTGTGGGCAGCAATACCACAGCCAACAGCAGGCATTGGTTTTCTGCATTCAGTGACTCCACACATACTGGGTATTTTCATGCAAAATACTTGTACAAGTACCAGCTACAGCTGAATCTCTCTCATCCATGCACACAGCCACCATTTCAGGTCCACATCCCTAGCCTACATGTTTTCTTCTGCATCTGCCTGAAGGACACATCCTGCCACATGGGCAAGTCAAGACTGGTTTTGACCAAATAGTCACAGTCATGGTCCATGCTCCCCAAAATTAGGTACGCACTATTAGGTTCTATAATCTCTCTTCTCCAATTTTCAGTTCTTTTAAAAAGGGAAGGCTCATTGCCTCCCCAAACCTTGTGTTTTCACCCTGTAGACTCTCTGGAGCCACAGGTCGACCTGACCTTTCAAAATCACAGAGCAGATACGCTAAGCTCCGTAAAGGTCGCTCCGCACAGAGATGATCTAGGCGATACCTAAACAACTGAAGGACCCAACTGCTCTGTAAGAGTGTTAACGACACGTGGCAATTTTCACACCAATTGGCCCTAGTGGAAAGTTCCCACAATGTGCAATTGGAGAGCTGTATCCCTGATTTTGAGCTCATAGGATGGCTAACAAACACCAGCAATTCTGGAGAAGTAGGTCTAAGCATCCCGCAAAAAAGGCATATATATGTTTAATCCCTACTGGAATTTCTATGATTTCCACATCAGGAGTTTGTTAGCGACTGAACTGACCTCCCAGACTCCCATCCCCTGCTATTTGGTTACTGTTAGTTGTTGTTGAAAGGACTGTAAACGTGCATTGCTTCTATTCAGGGAGGGACCCTTGCATGACACAGATCTTTTCCAGCCAGCAAAACTGGAAAAATGAGATTCATTTTCTATAAGAAATAACATCAATCCTTTGAGATCTCTTTCTCTTTCCTCCTCTGCATGTGTTCTAGTCCAACAGTCAATGCAATGCAGACAATGACCACATCATGCTTACTTTCCACCACCCACTTATTTTCCACACTTCAGAGTCATCCCGTCAAATCTGCAGGCCTCACAACTTCTCAGTCTTGCAACTAATGTTAGCTCACTAAGGCACAGCTGACCTTAACGCTCTACAAAAACATTCCAAAACAAGATCTCTGCTGAAGTCCAGACTCTTAACAAATGGCCCATCCGAATAGAAGTGCAGATCAGCCTCAATGAGATCTGTGATAGACCTGTGTCTTCCAGCTCTCAATTTGATCCATCACCTAGAGAGTAACATACCTTCAACATCCATTAACTACACCTACTTCTGAGCAAACAAAAGGCTTATACACCAAGGTGGGTGAAAACCTGAGGCCCCGAGAAATACTCACAGCAGATAGATTTCTGTAACAGGCACAGGAGCTCAGAGATGATGTCTGCTCTTGTACGTGACGGCAGCTGTTCCTTCTCAGTCCCAGGCAGTTTGAACAATAAAGCAGCACATACCCAGAGAAAGCACATACATCTTCCCTGTATTTCTCTCCTTACCCTTTCAAAAAAGGGGTTGGGGGAGGCCAGTTAGTACTCAAATCTCCTGACTGGCACGTGAGCTTTTGGTTTTCCTAGACCAAGGAAGATCTGACTGCAAGGCACTTTGCAAGTACTTTTCTTTCTCTATCTGTAAAAGCAATTACTCAGAGATCCTAGCTGTCTTTGAGCACTGATTCAAGGAGTCAGCTGTTGAAAGGCAACTTCCCCCAAGCAATCCCCTGACAAAATGCAGGTGGCATGCAGTATCTGACCAGCACACACCTACATCCTTCCCTATACATACAGGTTCCTGACAGATTCCCTCTGTGCAGCTCAGCCATCCAGGAGATGAGTACAGAAGTCTGTCATGGTTTAACCCCAGCCAGCAACTCAGCACCACGCAGCTGCTTGCTCACTTCCACCCCACCCAGTGGAATGGGGGAGAGAATCGGGGAAAAAAAAGTAAAACTTGTGGGTTGAGATAAGAACAGTTTAATAGAAGAGAAAGGAAGAAAATAATAACAATAATAAAATGACAACAACAACAATAATAATAATAATAAAAGAATTGGAATATACAAAACAAGCGATGCACAATGCAATTGCTCACCACTTGCTGACCGATGCCCAGTTAGTTCCCAAGCAGCGATCCCCCCCAGGCCATCTCCCCCCAGTTTATATACTGGGCATGATGTCACACAGTATGGCATACCCCTTTGGCCAGCTGGGGTCAGCTGTCCTGGCTGTGCCCCCTCCCGACTTCTTGGGCCCCTCCAGCCTTCTTGCAGGCTGGGCATGAGAAGCTGAGAAATCTTTGACTTAGTATAAACACTACTTAGCAACAACTGAAAACATCAGTGTGTGATCAACATTCTTCTCCTGCTAAATCCAAAACATAACACTATACCAGCTACTAGGAAGAAAATTAACTCTATCCCAGCTGAAACCAGTACAAAGGGTGTAAACAAAGTTTTGCCCCTAAAAAATGAAGAGAGCGAGATTTCTAGAAAGGAAAAAAGAGTTTGAGAAATCCAGCTTCACCAATTAGAGGCAGGGACAAGGCTGTGGGAAAGCAGTGTAAGCTAATCCTCCATGTGCAGTGAAATGACTCACGCAAAAGAAGTCTCCGGGAAAGAGGGCTGCATTTTGTCCTTTTACCCTGAGGGATGACAGAGGTCCTGGAGGTTTACCATCCCCTCCCACTAGATGGCAAGAGTCCCCCTCCCGGAAAGGGAGAAGAGAGGAAGAATTGAACAGATTAAGGCCATTTGGTTATAAAAGGGAGAAGATGCTCAAGAACACAATGTACTGGTCTCCATAACTCCCAGGCAAGTGCAGCAAATCCCTCCTCATCCTTAAAAGGCGTTATGGAAACATCTGTTTTAATGTCTTTTTTGCTGATTCACTGTGACAGGCCAAAGAACACGTCCTAACAAGGACAGTCACTGCTAGCGGTTCTGTTCTTATGCAGAAACTTGAACAATTACTTCAAGGACAGAGGCTCCACTTGCTGAATTTGCAAAAGAGCTCACCACAAGGCCAGGACGTGGGATGCAGAAGGGAACAGCGATGTAGGAGATGCATTACACACCCTTGCATCTGATCCCACCATTTCGTTAACAACCTTCATGTGTATGTGATCAGCAAGCAGCTGAGGACCCTCAGCTTTCATGGCAGGTGATGCCCTAAATGTTAACCCAAGATTACTGCCTTCCACTATTACTGCCTGTGAAAATTTGGCCATGGCAACCTAGAGAGGCCACCTAATGGGGAAAAAAAGTGGCACTGTTGGAATCTTGTTTGCAAGTCAGCACTGCAGTTATCAGCAGAAAAGAAATGCTGGTAAAGTGCCATACTTTAGAGACATGAGACCTAGGAATAGAAAACTTATGCAATCTATAGGTTCAAATCCTGCCCTGCTCTGCACATTATTTGTAGCAGGGAACATAGAGCTTGTAATTTCCAGGACCCTGGAAAGCATTTGGAGTTCAGGAAGACCTGGATATCACATTTGTGTCTTCAGTGCATTTGTATGTGGCCTGGTACAAGGGTGCTGAGCACTTCCTTTTGAAGATCAGGGCTCTAAAAAGTATCTCCAGCAACACATATCGCTCATCATCTAGGAAGACACCGCTAACCCAGTCCCAAGCAATTTCCCAGCACCACTTCCTACCAATCCAAAGACCTTGAAGCATAAGCAGGCAAGAAAGTCGCTGTCCTCCTCCCATGCTTTAAACAAAGTGTGGGAGACCTGAAAAAAAACTGTCAGGACCAGGTCCCCTGAACACTACACACACAGAGGCTGGTGGCCAGGGAGAGGGACACAGCAAGTCCTCATGAGGCTTATTTCGGCTTTCAATGAGCTTCATGCGTTATTTAGTAGCAACAATGGCAGAAACAATGGGACAAGTAAGAACAAGGTGCCCCCGATCAGGCATGCCATCAAGTCACTACTATTGACTGTCCCCTTCGCTAAGTGCTGCAGAGACAGAAAACCCTTTTGTTTCCACAAGGTCCAGGGCTACCTCCTCAAGGCTGGTGTTCCTGGAGGAGCCATGTGCTTCCTTCCCTTCCCCACCCTCTCCATCATACCCTACCTTTCTCATGGGTATATTTTGTCTCCCAACCACTTCTTCCATTAGGGACCACATTTGGCCTTGTTTCCTTTGGACATTTTCCACACACAAAAACACAACAACAAAAAGAAGAGTGATATGTTTAAGGGGCCATGAAGCCAAAAGCTTCAGTATCATTCACCTGTCCTTTCCAGGTCACTGGGATAGGTCAGAGAGCAGTGCCCTTGCCTCCCCTCTGTGCTTTTCTGCATGCCTTACCTGTCTTTAATGGACCTGGAGAAAGGACAAGGTGAATAGGAGAAGCAGAAGAAAGAAAATAAAGCATGTTAATGCAGAAACAGACACAAACAGATAAACATTACCATTGTGGCTTGGGAATCTGAGCCCAGGAACAGGCACTGAGTGAAAACAGGTATTGCTAAGTCTCTTAAGGGAATCATGTTTCCCCTGGTGTTGTTGCTTAGCGTAGTCTCTTTGGAGCAGGCTTGTCCATGGGTGGGATGGAAAAGCTTCTCCCCGCCCCCCCCGCCGCTTTCATTTGGAGCTGCAAAAGAGCTGTAAGAATAACATGGGTTTAGTCTCCTCCTCAGGAGATATCACAAACTTCTTCCTGCTATTCCAGAGTCCCTGCTCCATCCTGCAAACACCTGGCGGGGGGGGGAATGAAACAAAACAAAAACCGACCACACACATGGTAATTCTAATTATTGGGACACTATACAGCCAGATTTTCAAAGAAGAGCAGAATTTGTAAACACTTCCCACAGGTTCAAGCACCAAAAAGCATTGCAGTCTTGTAAATCCAGGCATTTAGGTTTAGCACTTAGCTGATTGCTTTTGAAAATCTGTGCCTCCTCCCCATGCCTTGTGGGCTTTAAGCTCTTAAAGCAATTAAAGGCACCCGCGCATCTGTCAGCCTCAATATAGCAAATACTAACATGCAATGAACTCGCATAAAGCCCTTGCAGGAAGGGCCTCACACAGTCCGTGTGCTGAGATCTCATGCTGTGTTACACAGAAGGATGGTGTGCAGCTATTTTGTTGCCCTACACTGCCCTAATGGTTAGGCTAGTACTCAAAGCTGGTTTTTAATGTCCTTTCTTCTAAAACACACTTTCCCAGGACAAAATCCCTATTCTCTTCCATACCCAAACCCCAAGCACATCCCAGTTACAGCATCAAAACCACCTCCTGAAAGAAGCAAAAGCCAGAGGTTCCAAGTCATTGGTGCTCTACTTTTTCCAGAGGTACAGACCAAGGACCATCAACCTTTTTAGACCCACAGCCTAAGAATCTACTGAAATTCCTCTCAACACACTCGTTTCTCTCCAAGCAACAGCAATCTACCCCAGGACTGCTGCTAAATCAATCCAAAGCCACCAGTCAGTTTTAGGCTTGGTTTTCCACTTCAGTTCCTCACTGCAAACCACGCTGCACACTTTGCTCCCCTTCATAGCATCCTACCACACTTCTACTGCACCTTCCCGATGGTTCCACAGCAATGAAAACACAACCCCACCTTCTCCAACAGGGCTAAAAACCTTCACTTCAAAGCTAGAATACCTCAGATAAGCAGTAACCTCGCCAAAGATCACCACACCAGAGCACAGCACCATCTGTTCTTCCTTAGCCTTGTGCTCTCCCAACCGTTATAGGCTCTTGCTTCTAATGAGTATGATGGCTCTCTCCTGTGCACCTTTAGGAAACTTAATTAACTCAGCTGCCTCTGCTGTGCCCCCTATACCTGTGTGAGATCAAGGGGCTTAACTCCCAGCTTGCTGGAAGTAAGCAGGCTCCCAGTGCTGCTTTCCCAGTATACTCAACCCCTTGAAGCTCACTGTACTCTTACCAGGGTGTGAGACTGTGTGGCCATGGATGGAAAAGCTGAGAGTCGGGGTTTAAAGAAACTCAGCCCATTCCCCTCAAATCTCTCAGTTAGCATCACAACCATAGAGACATAATGCAGCAGAAAACCTGCACAAAGAAATACAAATCCAAGAAGCAACTGGGAGAAACAGTTTATTGGAAGAAAAAAAAAAACCAGCAAGCTGTGAAAGTGAGGCTCAGTGACTAGCATTACCATGACAAATTGACCCTTCTCATGCGCAGGGAGGGGCACCTAAGCATCTAATGAGATTCCTTAAAAGACCTTAAAGAATTTAGGAAAGCAAGTCCCCAAGCAGATAAGAGCCAGCTGGTTTTAGTTTTGAAGATACTAAAAGTTCACCCCCCACCTCACTCTGAAGCACCCTGACACCTGCTCTCCTTACCAAGCACTTTACCACCTGATACCTGAATGAGAGGAAAAAACAGATATAAAACAGGCCTCAGTCCACTACTTTGCATGAATGAAGAAAGGTTGTTTAAGTTTCTAGACCTTAGACTTGTTTGAATCTGGTTTTTCATGCACTGCTTAGATTTTTAATGAACAGTAGCTGCTCCCACAACCAACCTCTGCTGGCAGTATCTTTTTACCATTACAGGAGGAAATTGTGTATTGGGTCATCTTTATTCTGCCCTTCCTGAACCAAATCACTAGAAAAAGCAGGACAATACTGCTAGGATCCTGGAGCAGAAAAAAAGTCAAAGAAAAAAAAAAGACACCGCACACTGCAGAGCAGTCACTGGTCCGTGGAAAGCTTCCTGCCCATTCATGCCCCATTTTCCTGATCACTTTCTCACCACCATTCATCATCTTATCTTTCTTCACATTCCAAACACTCCTGCTTCATATCTTCATTCCCCAGCGTGGTGCTTTCAAAAACAAGTGTGGAAACCCTAAAGCAGGCACACGATGCTTTATGTAAGCACAAGACCAATCTGTCTCCATTATCCCAATGCTGTACCTGTCCCTACTGTATTCACCAAGCTTGCTAGCTGCAGCTTGTTCTACTAAAATCTTAAGCTCTGGGGGCCATAAAACACATACTTCATTGTGTGCACAGCCATAGTTTGTCCATCCTACAAAATAAGAAAGCAAAGTCAAAATCCTGCATTTGGTTCAACCAGGACATACATTACTTTAGACAATTGTTTTTCATTTCAAAAATGTTTATACCACCTTAGTTAAGGCCAGAAGTTTTTTTTCCATGACTGTCCATTATTTAATAAGAATGAGCTTCTGATTCTATTAAAGAATCAATTTTAAAGTTATGCCTTAAGATGATTTTCTTTTTTTTTGCATTCTCTTACATGTTAAAAACTTTGCTAAAAAGAAAATGCTGCAGCATCTAAAAGGAAATTCTATTTTAGGTCCAAAACATTCTTCCTTCAACTTTGTAATGTTTTTATGATTTTCACACATTTTTATTGGCATTTTTTGAGGGTTTTTTGGTTGTGTTTTTTTTGCTTGCTGCATTTGAGACACTATCTCTTCTGCTAAGAGATGCTTGGCATCTGCCTGGATTTTGCCAAATCACACACTTATACTTCCTCTCCACTTTACCACTAACGTCAGCCTTTGTCCAAAGGGGGCTGCTTTATCTAAGCATGCAATTAAAGGCTCTGTACTCTAGTTTTAGGCATCTCAAAAACAGGAAGTACAGGCTCTGTAACAACTGGCAATGTCAGTTTTCTGATAATTCTTATCAGCCTATGAGTGCAACAAGTTTGTACCACAGTTCCAGATATCAGAAGCAAGAGGTGTATTATCTAAGTAGTCACTCAGATGGTGCCCAAAACCCAGCAAAATGCAAAACAGACTCTCAGCTGGTGAAGTGCTTAGATTTGTCAGGTACAAAAAGTCCTTTATAAAAGGAAGACACTTTTTGTTATTTCTGAACATTCAGTTAAAGATTCTGTTGCCATTTCAAAATTCCACCACGTATCCAGTTAATTCTTATGACTGCAACACAGCCATCTACCAGACACTGGATGGAAGGAGCAGGAAGTTTAGCACCTAAATTTAGCTGCAGTTCAGCAGATCAAGCCTAGATTTCCTATACAGTCAAAAGGCAAAAGCAAGTACAGTGAAAGGAGACAATAAAACAATTCAAAGTATCAAGATTTTTAGATCAATAAACTGCACCTTAAGTATGGCAAAACTGGTATCAATGTGTCTAGTTCTCCAATACCGAAAACAGCATCTAGTTTTCCAGCACATTCACACCTAATAGAAGAGAAGAAAGTTTTGCCAGTTGGACACAAACCGTGAGAACAGAAGTGATACTGTGCAATAAATATCCATACACCAAAAGTTCATATAAATCCCACTTTTAATCATGGACAAATTTACTTTCAAGTAAAATTAACAGTTTTAAATAAAATATAAATTAACAAATCAGTACTCAAAAAAAATAAAAGACACTGTGCATGTCTACTCTAGCAGAAACAAAAGCCTAGGCATATTCCAGTTCTCTTCACCTTACTGGAGTTTCAGGGAGATCTCTGAATGATTATGAAACAGAAATAAAGGACTAAAAGGTAGTGACTTTTGCCACTATGAGGATATAGCTTCCAAGACAAAAGGGGAAACTGTCACAAGTAAACAAAACTGATTTAAGCAGTTTTGTGGAAGCACAGCATTGGGTGCAATAGATTTATCTTCTCCATCACAGTACTTATTCCAGAATATAAAATCAGATAAGCTGTCCTAAAAGGTTTTATTCTTACTGCTTTGGAAAACCCTGCACTTCTTTTTCTTTGACTGAGGAGACTCAGAATTAAGAAGTCAAGTGATATCAGTCCTGGAATCTGGAAAAGAACATAAAAACAGTCCTCATTCATCCTAGCTAGCCGTATTTCACAATCTCACCCAAAGGATGAGAATTCACACTCATTCTCTTACTGTACATAGCTTAAGCTGCTGCTACTCATTTACTGACAGCGAGCCTTTGCTCGTCCCATTACACACAAAAGTGCAATATTAAAAAAAAAAAGTAATTTTTGGCAGATATTGTCTAATGAGACTAAGCCAAGTTGACCCCATTTTCCCACATTTCCAAAGCCTAGCTGTATTACACACTCTGGGAAATCTGCTTCTTCAATGGTTTAAAGGGACAAAAAGGAGGAACCCTGAGGCAAAAATGGCTTTTTGTGTAGCAAGTCCAATAAAAGCTCTCCATCACAGCATCTCATAAGGGTCCTGCGATCTTCTGTGGTGGGAGGCCTTCCTCAATCCATAGGGAAGTAGACGAGCTGTTACGCAACATTCGCCTGTGGATCCGTCTGAGCCTTAGCAGGTAAAGCAGGATGGAGAGCAGCACAATCAGAAAACAGACAAAAAACAAATAGTGATTGTAAACAAATGAGAAGCTCCTCCAGTGGGAGTGACTTGCTCGGAAGTTTTCTTGCTGGATGTCTCTGAAAAGAATCAAAGGGATAACAGACATAAGTTGCAAATCTAACTCTGCCTCCAAACTATCTTACCACAGGAAACAGAACCCATTTTAGTAGAAGTCTTTATAAAGCATTACTTGAGCTACCTGAAATACGTACTGAGGTTATATATAATGCGCTAGAAACAACATCTTGTCTCCCCCTATCTGTCAGCTATTTTGCTATCACCATACTTCTTCCCTCACAAAACTTCCATACCTTCCACCTAAATGCTCTTTCCAGACATTTGAGAAAAAAACTGGTACCTTAAAGGTAAAAACCGTGTTCGGTAAAGAATGGCTCCCAAGGTCCATTGCACCTCTTTATCATAAACCTGCAGAGCTGTTTTCAAATTGCTGTAACTCACAGGGAAAGAGAAGCCACTGTGAAATACTTCAAACATCCAGGCAGACTTAAAACACTGGTACCTACAGAAAGAGTGGCATAAGGTCAGGCCAGCAGTTACAGAGTCCCAGAGGACAAGGGAGCACAATTAGACACATAACTATCAGTACTTTTTTATGGCTGATGCAATATTTAAGGTTATATTCACACTTTCAATGATTTCATTAAACAGATCATTTGGACATGACCTCTCCCTGGCAACTCTGTATGAACGAATTTGCTGTACAAACACAAATACTTACTTCAATCTGTGGAGATCAGCATGTGATGCATAAAGACCACGGTCAAAACGTTCCCGTAGGACAGACCACTTCGTGGCACAATAATCCTTGGGAAAAAAAGAAAAGAAAAAAAAAAAAAGAAAGACTTTGTCCTGGTTTCGGCTGGGATAGAGTTAATTTTCTTCCTAGTAGCTGGTATAGTGTTATGTTTTGGATTTAGCAGGAGAAGAATGTTGATCACACACTGATGTTTTCAGTTGTTGCTAAGTAGTGTTTATACTAAGTCAAGGATTTCTCAGCTTCTCATGCCCAGCCTGCAAGAAGGCTGGAGGGGCCCAAGAAGTCGGGAGGGGGCACAGCCAGGACAGCTGACCCCAACTGGCCAAAGGGGTATGCCATACTGTGTGACATCATGCCCAGTATATAAACTGGGGGGAGTTGGCCCAGGAGGGCAGATTGCTGCTTGGGAACTAACTGGGTATCAGTCGGCGAGTGACGAGCATTGTGCATCACTTGTTTTGTATATTCCAATTCTTTTATTATTATTATTGTTGTTGTTGTCATTTTATTATTGTTATTATTTTCTTCCTTTCTCTTCTATTAAACTGTTCTTATCTCAACACACAAGTTTTACTTTTTTTTCCCCGATTCTCTCCCCCATCCCACCGGGGGGGGGGGAAGTGAGCAAGCAGCTGCGTGGTGCTGAGTTGCTGGCTGGGGTTAAACCATGACAGACTTCAGCTTTGCTTCTGCCTTGAGAAGAAAAAAATACCACGAGATAAGATGCTCTGTAAATACGGAAAGCTAGAAAACTCAAAAATAATGGCTTCCCTTGCACTGTTAATAAGTCAGATCACAAATTTCATTTAGTGTAACATTTTGATCCATACATGGCATTTGTGGTTAAGTTAATATTCAGCAGCACTTAAACTCTTCAGTTACGTACTTGGAGACGAAAAATAGACAACCTATTTTTAGGGCATTGACAAAGCAAGTCCTATTCCTCTAATTTATGTTGTAGCCTTACTTTGAACTGCCCCCAACAGATTGATCCTTGTTAGGAGTAACACGTGGGAAACTGGTATAAAATGCATAAAGCAAGACGAAAAGGAATTCTTTTTCTAACAACAACTAAGACATTCCTAAAAAGCAGCAAGGGGTGGAAGCAGCATGGATTTCCCCGTTATCAATAGTTCTGCCAGAACTTGACTACTGTGAGTCCCGTTCCCTCTACAGTCAATTTTACTACTGTGCCTTAAAACAAGTATTCTAAAAGAAAAACCCAGTGAGGAAAAGAGATGCCCTGTGATAGTTCATTGCAGGGTAGAAGGATTTTGGATCTTTAAAGGAAGAGTTTTGTTGCAACACCTTCAGAACAAAATGCTTCTAGAGAGTAGTTGTTTTGAATTAGAAAAAGTTTATATCAAGAACACTTTACCTTTGCAGCTTTAGTAAATTTAGCAGCATTGTAATCTCCTCCCATGCGTAACACATCCTCGGTGCAGTAGTAGAACTCTGAGAAACCATAGAATTCACTGTTCTGAAAGTGCACAGCAGGCTGATAGACACCATTAAGTGATGTCTGCGTTTCATTAGTCTTATTCATGAATGGTTGAATAATTTCACGACACAGATTAAAATCTCCTGTTCCCCGCAAATACATTATCTGTCCGTTCTGCTGGATCTCATCCTGAGCATCCAGGGGCAGGCAAGGATCTAGGTAGGGTGAATCAGAAGTCATACCAGTCTGTTTGCTCAGCAGTCTGTATAAAAGAGCAAGCACAGTAACAACTGCATATCAGAAACATCAAGCTCCGAGATACAACAGCATCAAAACAGAGCATCCTCATTTAAAGAAACTTCAGCATTGCATGCAGCACGCTGTAGAAATTAAGTTTTTTGCCAGGACATTTTACTAAATATTTTCAAGTTAGGGGGTTACTGAGCCTAGTGAGGCACAGAACCCATATCCCCAAGTGACTGCAGGCAGCTACCTGTTTTTAAGCACTGTACTGGTAAATAGACTGTCTTCATATCTCTGGCGTGCTGCATTTCCTCCAAAGCCAAGGAATGTTGCAACGTAGACCCTATACACATGCTCAGTTTGATGAGCATCACAACCCAAGTTGAATTCTGCAAGTAAGTTCTTGGCTACTTCCTCCTGCAGGAACACAAGCACCAAGATTAGGTATAAACAATATGAACCAGAACCTAAAGACATGTTCTTTGGACAACTGGATGCCCTTGACACCTTTAAAACTTCACTCCTTGCTCATCTATTTTGCTTTTCACAGGTCCGCATTACCTTCTACTTCATAGGGAGAGCAAAGCATATTGCTTGCAGAGAACTGCATTATTGCTACTGACACCCAATGAACTGTAAAGGCCAGGAACTGCCACTAAGGACACTAAAGTATCTTTTCCTATGAAAAAGTATGCACTGCAGCTACTAACCCTAATGCTACCATTTCTGACCGAGTCCCCATACTACTGATTACTAGGTTAAGTAGATTTATGGTCTGCCCAGCAGAGCTGTTCTTCATTTTCCAATCTGGAGTTCTCAAGTTTTTCAGCAGACCTGTCAGTCACTCAGCTCTCCTCCCATACCATACATCAGTCACTTGCAGTAGCTTTTCAGATATTTAAGAGATGAGCAACAGACACACTTCGTGTACAACGCGCTCAGAAACGTAGCATAACTTTGCACGGCTTCCAACTGACATTGTAAATGAAAAACAGCACTAGCACTGTAAGTGTCACAGTCAGTTGTTTGACTCTCTTGTCATTCTCTGTCTGGGAACCTGGACAGGTTCCATGACCAGAATACCTATTTTATATTGGCTTGTGTTCAGACAGAGCCATACAACAGTCATCATCAATTGTCTGCAGCTCTTCCTATTTCCAGTTCATACTTCACTGGGACAATCTGCTCTGAATCTAAATGCCCATATTTTTGTTTAACAGCCCAAACTATTTGTTATGCCATCTGTCTGAAAGGCAGTGTAGCTATTAAAACGTGCAATAATGAAAATGCATCATTTCACAGGAAGATTAAAAAAAAATAAATATGTACATCATTATAACAGTGCATTGAGAGTCAAAACATAGGGCTTTTATGGTATTCTTACTTTAGATAACCTCCAATTAATTTAGAGAAATTATCCAACTTCAAAAATTCAGGAATTACTCCAGAACTCAGTAGATTGAAGTTAGAGCAATTTAAGTTCCATTTAAGACTTGTAACAAAGAAATTTGCTTCCTACAACAGACAAACTGTGCTGAGGACTTGGGTGATACTTAAACAAACTGTACTGTTACCCCGTGTCCTATTAATTCAGTTTCTACCAACCCAACTTGAAGGAAAAGTCCCATCTTATATAAGTTCTTATATAAAAGAAGAGCCACACAACTTTTGGTTTCTAAACTCCAGAATACAGTCTCTTAAGTGTAACACAAATTTAAAAATTGTACATACATACATGCACGCACACAAAGAATGCACGTCCACTTAAAAATTAGAGGCAAATTATACTAACTGAAATAAGCTTTCTGAAAGAACAAAATACAAATGAATTGCTTAGCTGATGAAGAACTGGTATTTGCCATCTTCTCTTGCCTTGGTTTTGGAATGTGATGTAATGAAGAATAGGACTCAAAACAAAGAAAACAAAACAACGAATATGCATTAAAATAAATCAAAAGGAAAAGAAGAAAGTTGCACAGATAATAACCTGCTGTGAAGAGGCAAAGCTTACAGTTTTAGGGACTTCGTATGCTATCTGAGTCGACACTCCGCCCATGTCAAGAATACCCACTGTCCTCTTACGAAAGATGGCCTCTTTGTTTTCACTGCCTGGGACATGCACCTCCACAATCGCTTCATCCTCTGGATAAAACAATGAGTAGGCATTAAGAAATACAACTAGGGTGGGTCTAAAGCAGCAGTACACTACTTGTAGTTAACTTCTTTTCTGTAGCAATGCAGATCATTGAAATTTCACATACGAATTAAGCCAACATCAGCATCTGCACACACACTATTCACTAACATCTCTGTCTAAAAACATACCATCAACAGTGAAAGCACAGGTACATACTCGAAGGAATGTACTTCCTAAAATCCAATTCACAATTAAGATACCTACCATCATCTGTGTGTTCAAATCTTCCAAGAACAAAGTTGATGCCAATCCATGCATATACTCCTACATGCATAAGAAAACATATTTGGACATTTCAGGAATATCTGGTACATATCATCTTAAAAACAAAGAGGGATTTTTTGCATATGAGTTAAGATATATCACTGCTCATATTTTAATATATAAAGTACTTTGAAGTTAAATATTCCTGACAAGTTATTCTAGTCCTTCTCTCCCAAGTCAAGGCTAAAAATCCTAGTTCAAAGTGTTAAAGACTGTCCAATGTGTAAGTTTCAGAAAAAGTAAGCACGTTAGCTTTTAAAGTGATTTTAAGTCTCTAGTGAACTGATCACATCAAAACATCACTCCTTTAGAAACCATTTTTCCCTGCAAAGTTTCTTCCATCAATAAAGTTGTACCTTATCCTTAACCCTCCCTCCCCAAAGCCAGAGAAAATGGACTAAAATTCCTGCTGAACACAGATAAGTTATTTCGCTGCCAATTAGAAAACATTTAGACAAGTTAGAAGATCACAGCAGATGATCATCTCCACATCCCATATGTCGCTGAGGAATAAGGTCTCTCAACCAAACCAGAATTTTAAAAAGCAACAACAACAAAAAAATTATCCAAGTTGTACTGTGAAAGTAATAAAGACTTCAAAGATAATTTTTCCAAAGTTAACCTACCTTCCTGTTTCCCCGAAATAACCTCTGCATGTGAGTCCGAAAACAGAAAATCAAAATGCACAGGAATATCAGTGAGCAGATCTTCAAGTATTGCCTTCTGCTGGCTGCAAAATTACATTTTGAACAGTTAAAAATAGTCACACCAGGACTGCTATTCTAAATGCTAAAAATAAGACAGCCAATAACCTTTCTGGCAGAATCCTCATTCCTGCAGTACACAGAATATAGAGAGGAGTCTCTTTGTGTTTTGCACGTGGCACATGTTCAGCCGCAAAGCTCAGAAGTGGAGAGATATAATCACTGACCTTTTCAGGAGAGCTGGCAAACTCTGAAATGCCTAGTGAAATAGATAAATATGAGAGTGAAGCAACTCAAGCTTTAGGCATTTTCTGGGAAATCTTGACAACCAACACACAGAGAAGAAACCAACAACCCAAAGCCAAACCCAGGAAATCAGCTACAGAAATAAGAAAATAAGAATGAAGCTAACACTTAATCATCCTCTAAACAATAAACAAAAACCTGTATTAGATATATTACCTTTCTATAATTGGTTCAAATAGCTTTACAGAAAGCCAATTATTTATTCATTGAATAAACAGAACCAAGTTAACTGACGACTGAACCAGCAACTGTCTTAGTTCACGGAGAAACCTCTCCCTCCTGCCCATCAGTGTCACGTTTCAAGCTTTAAAGCTGAACAAAGCTCTCTGCAAAGCAAACCCAAAGAAATCCGGAGGAGTGCCATGCTGACAACTTGCAAGTGTCCTTCACCCAGACATTTTAAATATAGGGTTTGAAGAAGCAAAGTTAGGATAGGCAGCTATCTAGAAAATTGCATCTAAAATTAATTTCTTTCCAGTACCTGGCTTAATTTTCATAACCACTGGTTTTCTGTTTTTGTCCCTCATCTGTTTGATGTCCAACAGATCATGTGGATTACCGTTGTGCCTTGGCCAACAATACACAAAAATCCTAGAGCCACTGCTGCCACAGTCCACAACGATTCCATAGTTCAGATTGGGGTTGTTTGTATCTGTAGCTTCAGTGTCAGTTACTCGGGCAAGATATCTAGATGAAAAATAGGCATTACTACATGGCAATTAAGTTCTATATGGAAGTCTTTCTCAATGTCAGACTCAAAACGGGACAACAGTTTCCATCACAGGAATCACATAGTTTTCACTACTGTACTGTTGCTGAAGAAAAAAGTGCCATGCCACCTATAAGAATCGAATTCCCAGAATAAATACCAAAAGTAATTTCCAGAATAATTTATTACACAACATTCTTGTGCCTGTAGTTTTACTGCGCTGCTACAGACACATTAAATATGACATTAGAAAGATTAATTATATAAGCAACCAAGATAAGGAAAGCTTCATTAAAAAAAAAAAAAGGCAGGAAGTTTTACTCGTACTTCTCCCCCCTCCCAATTAATTTATTTTATAGATGCTTCCTGTCAGTGCTTTCCCTTTCACACCAAAACTACATTTCATTCCTCTCCACAAGAATCTTTTCAACTCTCACCTGTGGAATCTTTTGTCCCTGTATGCACGTCCATACTTATTGCGGATGACTACCAGAGAGTAGTAAAGCAAAGAGACAGCAGCAGCAAGTATTCCTATCACAACAATCTGTCGCAAAGTGGTGTTGAGAATACGCGGACATCCCACCGGAGAGATACTGAAGTGCCAAGAAGCAGGAAGCAAACATGAGATGCTGATCCTAAAATTCAAAGAGGATAATCCGCTTTAAAAATGGACTTTACTACCAAAAAGAAGCACAATGCATTCTGAAAGCAGCTAAGGACAAAATGCTTACTTTGCTCTGCTCTAGCTTTGCTTTGGTCATGCTCTGGCTTGAGTGTAGTCAAGACACTATTCCCACCTTTGAATTCATCATTAGCCATGAATTCATTATTAGGTTCCCTGTCCTTCACTCAAAAGACATCACAATTTAATTTGACAGTTCCTTTGGGATTCTTACCTCCCCATTTTGGGAGATGGCCAGCAGAGAGAAAGACCAGCTGGTGTTCAAACATCAGCCAGTCACCTCAGACTGACAAGGCACATCAACCATTCTCAAAGCCATTGCTCTTCTGTTCCTGAATTAAAAAGAAAACAAAAATGATCTTCTAGACAGCATTATGAAGAGCACTGCCAGCAGGTCAAGGGAGGTGATCCTTCCCTTCTACTCAGCACTGGTGAGGCCACATTTGGACTGCTAGGTCCAGTTTGGGGCTCCCCAGAACAAGAAATACATACAGCAAGTTCACTGTAGGGCCACAAAGATGTTGAAGATACTGAAGCATCTCTCCCATGATGAGAGGCCAAGAAAGCTGGGCCTGTTTTACGTGGAGAGGAGACAGCTCTCATGAATGCATATAAATATCTGACTGGAGAATGTAAAGAAGAAGGAAGCAGACTCTTTTCTCAGTGGTGCCCAGTGACAGGACAAGAGGCAAAAGGCACAAACCGAAATACAGGAAATTCTGTCTGAATATAAAAAAGCCCCCAAACTGTGAGGGTGGTGGGACACTGGAGCAGGTTGCTCAGAGAGGCTGTGCAGTCTCCCTCCTCAGAGACATTCAAAGCCTGACTAGACACAGCCCTGGGCAACCCGCTCTAGCTGACCCTACTTGGAGCACAGCTATTCACTGCTCCACTCAGGGAGAGGAGAGGAATTTAGGCACACACAGCAGCACACCTGCTACACAAGGTCTTTATAAACAGCGTATCTTCAGGTCTGCTACCACCTGCAAGGCCAGTCCCCAAAACGTAAAGACTCCAGACATAACATCAGCAACATTAAAAAAAAAAAACACCACCAAAACCCAGCCACCACGCAGATGCCAACACTTCAGCACAGGTCAGGACCGTCACTCTTTTCCCACCACCACCAGCTGGTCTCACAACCCTTCCACACACGCCCCGCCCTTACAAAAGCACCTGCCCGAGGTGCCACGAAGTCCCTGCGCGGGTGCCAAGCCGCAGCCGCCCACTCCCGCCCCGTGGGGCACCCACAAACCCACACCGGGCGGCGGCAGGGAGGGGAACGGGCAGGGGGACAGGGCCCCGGCAGCTCGCAGGTCAGCACGGCGGGCTGTGGAGGACGCCTGCCCCTTCCTCACGGCGACAGCGGTGGGCAGGCCGCAAGGCCCGGCCCGGTCTCACCCCCCCACACCCCGCTCCCCAGAAGCGCGGCGGCACCACCGGCGGCCGGAGCCTGTCCCGAGGGCCGAGAGGCGCTCCCCCCGACCCAAACCCGCCCCGAAGGGACCCTCCCCGCCGCCCGTTCCCCCTCCCCAGCCGGAGAGCCAAGGCCGCGCTCACCTCCCGGCCCGCCGCCGGCCCGCCGCATAGCAACCGGCCACCTCGCCACTTCCGGGTCTCGCCGCCGGACGTGACGCACGCACGCACGCACAGACGTGGCGCTGGGGCTTGCGGGGGTGGGCTGGGAAGGGATTCCCCCGGAGGCGTGACCGCGCATGAGGGGGGAGGCGTGGCCACGAGGGGAGAGGAGGCGTGGTTGCAGATGAGGGGCGTGGCTAAGCGTGAGGAGGGCGTGGTCTCGGCGGCGTGGGCGTGGCCAGGGAGGGGGCGGTGGGTTTGTGTTATTTTATAGCGCGGCAATAATTGGGGGAACCGCTGCAGGGCTGTGCAAGGTATACATTACATTGCTGGTATAAAGTGGCAAATATAAATATATAAACATATAAATAGAAATTTATAACTATAAATGCAAAAAAATTTAAATATTTGTTTCTATATTATAAATACACCATGGTATTGTAGCGCCTGCAATAAACACATAAATATTTATGCTATAAGTAATAAATGAACCTGGTTAAAAAAACAAGCACGAAGCCTCTCCTTGCCTGGAAGGGGCTGAAAATCTGCCGGCAAGGCAAGGAACGCTCCTGCGCGTTGCCACTGAGTGGCAGCACAGCTTGTGCCCACGCAGCTCCAACACCCCTCCTGAGAACTGGAAAGAAAAAGTTTATCCTGGCAACTATAATGTATTAATAACAGGTATAACCTCGCGGAAAGGCTGGGGAGCTTTGCTAGGGCCTCACCTCTCCCCGCGGGAAGCGGTTCCCGGGGTGAGCTTCGGCCTCGTCCCGGCTGCGGAGGTGAAATCGAGTGTGGCCGCGTGAGCAAAACCACACGCTTGGCGATTAATGCGTGTCCAGGCACAGGTTTGGAGGGTGTCACATAAAAAGCTGCTTTTCCAGGGGTAAGCGATACGCTGGGTGATTTTGGAAGGTCAAAAATTGCTCCCCTGCCGTCCCTACTCACTTGCAGGAGGGAAGGAGCTGGACCCACCGGGCTGCTCGGGCTTCTCCACTTCTTCTCGTTCCTTCTGCCATCACAAATTGTTGCGTTACGGACTGCACCTTCATCCCTGGGAGCCCAGCGGGAGGGAATTGGGACAAAACCAAACACCCAGCCTCATGGCTGCTGTCATGTCCTTAATGCACGCCGGGCCAGGTCCCTGCTGTTTGTCCCTCTGTCTGTCCATCACACGCCTCTGTAGTCGCTCCGATGCAATGCTGTATTTTGGATGTCCCAGCTTGAAACACCCCGTGAAGGCTTTGCCTTTGGACGGTGCGAAGCCCTGAAGCGAAGGAGCATCGAGCCTCTGCCAAGCATCTCACAGGGAGCATCCAGAGCTACTCCTGGCTTTTGAAAGCCACGCTCACATTGGGAACAGAGAAACCAGATCTGGCCCCGGGGTGAAGCAGCAGAGCCAGGATTGTCTGTCTGGTCCCCTTATGAAAAGCAGATGCGACCAAGGAGCCACGCTGCTCTGAGCAGGATCCTCTGCAGGACTCCTCCGGCTGGAGGGGAACGTGGAAGGCTGTGGGTTTTCACACCAGTTCATTTTCTGCCATGTTTTCTCTTCCTCTTCTCACGTGCGGAACTTTAATCTTTGCCTCTGGAGCTGCTGTCGGTGCTTCACAAAAACATTTTGGCTTTCACTTCCCACTTGGTGCAGAGCCACCAGTGCACCCAGCTGTCCCCAGGGACACCGGCCGAGCCCACACGCTGGGTTTCGCATCTGGGTTTTACGTGCCGGATTTTGCACAGTGGCTTTTGCACACCAGGTTTTACACACCAGACCTTGTATGCCAGGTTTTGCACGCTGAGTTTTGCAGACTGGGTTTTGCACGCCGGGATTTGCACACTGGATTTTGCGTGCTGGGTTTTGCACGCTGGGTTTTGCACACCAGGTTTTGCACACCGGGTTTTGCATGTTGGGTTTTGCACACCAGGTTTTACCACTGGATAACCAGGGCGGGGTCAGGGCTACGCTTCCCGCCAGGGTTTACCAGCTACTTTGCCATGTGCCGAGAACAAAGTTGCTCATCTCCAGTGTGTTTTTTCACAATAGTTAAAGTGCTTTAATGAACTTCTCATAGAAGCAATGCAGAAATACAATGACTAAGCCAAAGCAATGCACGGTGCCCCGCGGAGCGAGGGCAGGTTGCCCAGGCAAGGCAGGGAAGGGGGCTTTGCTGGGGGCTGGAGGGAGGACTGCAGCTTTGCTCCAGGTGTACAGCACTCTGACATGGCCAAGATATTGGGCTTCTTTAGGATTTAAGCATTGCAAATCTTGTCCGTGCGTATATATCCCTCGTTAGTTTGGACCAAAGCAGAGCAGACAGTATTGAACTTGCAGGGAGAGTTGTGCTGGGGGTGCAACCCATCCCCAACACGGCTGGATGCGGCCCTGGGGCAAGAAAGCAGGTGCTTTGGGATGGCAAATTATGCTGAGCTAACGACAGGACCTCCGGGGAGAAGGAGCTCTTAGACATACTCTTGCTTTGCAAGAGAAACGTGGAGCCTTGGGGCAGCTGCTGGGGCTGGTGTCAGCACAAGGGCTTGGAGGAGGGAGCAAACCTCTGCCAGGGAATTCGGCTCAGCGAAGGTGCTCAGCGGGTTGTTCCGTGGGGTGAAGAGCCCGTGGCCCTTCAGGGCTTCTCTGTCCTTGCTCAGCACGGTGGACATTCAGCCGACGGGCTGGTGGGACCCATCCTGGCATTGCACGGGCTCCCACCGGTCACGTAGCTAAAAACCCAGCAGCTGTGGGCAGCCTCTCGGTCCCTTTCCAAGCTTAATTCGACCCAAAAAGGAGTTGCTGCAACTCGTGATTCTGGGGGGAATGGCTGCAGGGCAGCCGGTTCCCAATGCTGCCGTCATCCACAGAGACGAAGGCACAAGTAGGAGCATGTCAGTGGCGGCGAAGGCTTTGTGGAGAAAAAAAAAAAAAAAGAAAAAGAAAAAAAAGCCAGTGCTGCCATCAACCCATGCAAACAAAAAGGCTGCGCTGGGGGGCGGTTTGCTGGGGGCTGAGCTGCGTCACCAGCAAGCTTTGGCCAAGGGTTGGCCTGGGCCGGGCTGGGTGTTAGAAATATTGAAAAATACGCAGAAATTGAGAGCTGCCGATAAAACCGTCGTTGCCAGAGTCTGCAGGCGGCACAAAATGGAGGCCTAGGAGGAATGCGCAAGTTGGTTTTGTGCATGCTAATTATTTCCAGATGCATGCTCTTTGCAGCGACGGAGAAAATATTAGTTGTTTGTGAATATATTTAATTCCACCATTAACAGTATCACCAGTGGGTGTAAAACCTTCCCCACCGGCCGTTGCTCGTGCTGGTGAAGCGAGCCCGGATTCTGGCTTGCATGCTCTGCCGAGGGGAGCTCCCAGCGTTTTGCACGGGTGGAACGTTTCCTCCAAGCACCAAATCCTGCTTTGTTCCCCCTGTGCAATTCAGAGGAAATCTGGGATATAGCCACGCTGCTAAAATCACCGGCCACGCTCTGATTTGGTGCCTGGAGAAAGCAGCTCGATGGAGACCCAGCGCAGCATTGCAGAGCTCGCCGTGAGGGGGACATTTGGGCATCACCCATCTCCAAATTTCCAAAGGAGAAATCGCGTCTAGGGCACACGCAGGTCGACCCTGACAGCCTGAACGAGGTGTGTGTGGGGTGCCCGGCCCCTATCTTGGGGGACCACATCGCCCACCCTGCCGCACCCTCCCAAATATCAGCCCGTGGCATGCAGCGGGACGAGCAGATACAGGAGCAGCTGGAGCTGTTGTTGCTGATGGAGGTGGAGCGCTCCGGTTTTTTTGGCCAGTGGAGGTGCAAAGGGGGATGCGGAGGAGGAGGCAGGGCTGAGCCGTGGCTCCCAGCTGGCCTTTTCTGCTTGCATTTTTGTGTTTATTGGTTAAAATGCCCCTCTTCCCATTTCAAAGCCGGAGAGGCGTCCCCGCAGCCCGACCTCCCCAGACGTGCTGGCTGGGCTCGCTCTGGGGCGAATAAAACTGATTTTTTATTTGCTTGCACTGCGGCAGCAGGCTAGGACTGCCCGCCAGCCACGGCCCCATTTGCAGAGCCCTCATCTCACCCTTTTTTGCTCACCATCTTTTAATCACACAAAACCTTGCCCAGAAGAAGTGGTGAAGCCATCAGAATTAAATAATTTGACCAAGGCCATGTGAGGAGTCAGTGGTAGAGCAGGATCACCCCACCCCCCCAGCTTTAAACCCATCCCCTGAACGACAAGCCAGGGTTTTCTCTCTCCTTTCTGGATCTAATTTTGCTGACTGCTAGAAAGCAAGCCAAAAAAAAAAAAAAGAGAGCCATACCCAAACCCAGCAAGCCCCGTGGGATCCTTTCAGCCTCCTCTGCCCAGTGCCACCAGTCAATCCCGAGAGCACCACCAGCATGTGCTGCGCCTTTCCCATTGTTTCCCCAGGGCTTCAAACCAGAAAGGCAAGTCGATGAAAAAATTCGGTCCAGGAAGTAATACAAAAGGCAGGCTTAATTATACACATTGGGTATTGCCTCTCCCTGCTCCATTAATCCATTGAGCTAAGTAATGGTAAATTAGGTCAGATTATGTGAGCGCTGAAATAAAACCCAGAGGCCAAATTCCTTGCATCCACACCTCCTTTACCTCTGAGGTTGCATAAATGTTAATGGGTGCTGGATCTGTCTGCATTGCTTTGGTGGAGCTGCAGTGCTGAGTTTTCAGATTTTGGCTGTTTTGGCATAGCAATAACCCCGCAGCATCATTAGGGCTCAATTCTCTCTAATTTTCTTTGTATTCATGTTCACGGCCCTCACTGGCATCAGCCTAATACACTGCTGTTGATCTGTTACGTACAAACCTGTTATCCACATGCTGGCTATGAAATTAATACCTCGGTAATCTGGAGTGCTGCTCTGGCGAATCAAGGCAAAAAGAGATGCTCCGAGTTTGTACCAGAGCAGGGATTAATGCTCTCGATTTCCCAGTACTAATCTCCCTACTGGCATCTCAGTGCGCTCAGCAAGGGCTTAAGACCCAGGGATGCCTTACGCTGATGTTCAAGAAAGTGGGTCAGCCCATCCCAAAGATGAAACAATACCGTTTGCTTATTTTTATGGCATTTGCTAATACAGAGTTAAAAAATAACTGGAACGCATCAGGTTTCCCAGCGGCTTAATATTTGCCTGCGGCCACCTCTTCCCCGAAGCATCAGCAAAATGCACCCGGATGAGCAGAAAAACCCAGGCTGGTGTCAGAGAGACCCTTTTCCAGGGCATATTCTGAGGCCATTGACCTAAGGACGGTTCTGGGGAATGAGGGCCAGACCCGCTGTTAAAAATTTCTTTTAAGGCTTTGAACATTTCTAAGGAGGGACGGGGCTGGCGGTGGCCAAGTGCCAGCGTGCCAGGAAGGGGCTGCATCCACGCCACGCGGGACAGGGAATCTGCCGCTCACTGAGCACTGGCAATTCCCGCATGAAAACCGTCCTTCCTCCAGCTTCTGGCACGCAAGCTAGCAACAAAAAAAGGCTGTGGGGACATAAAGTTCAGGCTGGTTATACTGCAAATAAGATTGCAAACATATGCCCTTAACAACATACGTCTGCTCTGATCCCTCTTCTAAAGCGAACGCTTTACACCATGCCATAAACGGGTGCCTTTTCCCTTCCACGATTAAAAATACAATTACCTGCTGCTGAACATCTAAATAAAAAGAAAAAAAAAAAGTCCTGTAATTTGCTGCTACGTGGCATCGTGCTGCTGGAGGCGAAGTAGCGTTCCCCCTCCTCACCCCCAGTTCAGCACCCACGGCTTCGCACCGCTGCCGGCAGCCCCGTGATGGTGGCAGCAGGTTGCGAAAAGGATAAAACCCACCCTAAAACAAGGTGTTGCTCAGCTGTTAGAGAACTTGTAGATTTGGAAAGCGAAAAAATACGTATATCCCACTGGATCTTATAGATAAGCCACAATTTCGGTGGTACCCAGAAGGTGTCCGCCTCCCAGCAGGACACTCCTGCCTTATCGGCGTGGGTGCAGCTGGGGTGTCCTGCCCGGTGAAGGGCCACGATAAGCAAAACCGGGTCCATCTAATCGGCTCAGAGTGCCAGGCAGATGGTCTGGGCGCTGCAGGCACCTTCTTTGGGCAGGGACTTATGAAAGCCAGCAGCATTTCACTTCATTTTGCAGGTTTTTTTCTCATTTCTCATTGTTTCTGGTGGTGTATTACATTTGTGCTGTTTAAAAGCTGTCCTACGGTACAGAGGCCCCATAAAGAAGGTTACGTACCAGTGAGGACTTGGATCTGCGGGTCTGATTCATCATTTTATGTAGCTGCTCGCAGTGATGCAACGTGCGTGCAGATTGCGGCGGCGTATTTTGCATCGACTTGTCGGCGTATAAATGACTGTGCTCTGCGCGGGCTGCAGCCAAACTGTGCTTTTAACACCGCAGATAGCTTTGTCCTTTGCTGTTTCTCTGCCGTGATGGAGTTTGGGGCTCGTGGAGCGCCCGAGGGACCTGCTAACCCCAGGGGAGCTCCGGCACTGGGACGGGATGCACCGACCAGCGGTCGTGCCCTGGGAGGCAGCAGGGGAATCGTTGCACAAGACCAACTTGTTTCAAAGGAAGGTTTTGTAAATCGAGTTGAGTTCACTCTGTTGATGACCCGCAAGGGATGATTCTTACTTGCCAGGCAGGGATGGCAGGAACCCATCCAAGAGACACAGGCTCTTTCCTTTTCCTGCCGGTGGGACGTGTGACACGACAAAACCACAAACCAGACCAGACTCCCCGATGAATAATTTTGTCCCTCCTTCATGAATACGGGGAAAATCCTCAGTCCGTGCATCTCTGCTTTGGCATCTCTGGCCACAGCAGCTCCCCGCACCCCGGGGGTGGCCAAGACATGGGGGACAGAGAGGGAACAGAAAGGATTCCTCATGTCATGGCTCCTCAGAGTTAAAATATAGCCTGCTCCTACCTGGAAAGAGCACGGTATTTCAGACTGATTCATACTATTTCTTACAAGGGAGCAAGTGTAGGGGAAAGGGCTCATTAAGGTAAGCGACACTGTAATTTCCCCACCCTCGTCTGCCCTGCCAAAAGCATTGGAAGGAGATTAGCTGCTGTTGACTGTTGTTTGTGGAGTAGAAACCCTAGATAAACTATGTGGAGCAATACTGGAAAGTGTTCCCCTCCGAGTTTGAATTCAGGCATTTCCTTGAATAAGGCTGCCTTACAGAAAGGAAGTTCTCGTGCCCGTGTTTGATTTACGTCTTGCAGACATGGGTGATCATCAGGGAGCGCTGTCTGCTGGAATTACATGCATGCACATGGCTCACTAGCTCCGAAATGTCATTTAAGCTGGAGAACACAGTGTCAAACCATCTGTCAGCAATATATATTTGGTTTAGTCTCTTCTGGAGGAAGCAAAGCCGTGATAATCCAGTGGCTTCTGCCAGGGGACAAGATGGGGGGGGGGGGAGGAAGGAGAGATTTAGCAATCGCTGTATTAAATTGTGTGTCATTGAAGGACTTTTTACAGTCTCTCTACAGGTTTCAGGACAGTTGATGATGCCTGGTCTCATGGGACAGCTTGGACACGCCAGGACGGTGGCTCTGGCTCTCCTCCCCCCCCTGCCCCCATACAAGTGCTGCTCCAGGTGCAGAAAACGCTGCCAGGTACCCAAAATCAATCAGGAGTGAGTCACGCGCATGACGCTCTTATTATTGTTATTTTTTCCAGCAGCGCCGTGTTCCCACGGAGAACGGAGGCTTCCCAGCACAAACACAGGGCGGGAGGGAGGAGGACAGCACGTGCCGGCGCCAGCCCCTCTCCAGGTACCTGGACGGGAGGCGAGGATGAGAACAGAGCAGGTTTTTCTCGCCTTGTGTGTATTCATTTCGTGGTGAATGGGAAAACTAAACACTTAATTTTTCTGCTTTTTTGGACCCTCGGAGGATGGTTTTCTTACTTGCTTCCCAAAGCTCAAGCAGCACCAAATTGCTTCGCATTATCGTGGTGCTTCACGCAAATGGTTAACCTTGATTTCAGTACATGCTACACAATACCAACCTTCCCAGCAAGGTCGAATTCCAAATAATCCTTCAAGGAGGAATGAAATAAAGTCGGTGAGGTTCCGGGAGCCCTGGGCCACAAAGACTTTGCCTCCATCTCTTTTGAAAGTGTCAGATTTAATTGGTTTGGGCTGATTTCCTGGTGGAACAAAGAGATCACGTAGAATGCAGGGGAAGAGGAGCGTTGGGGGGTGCAGGGGCATGGGGTGAGCTCGTTCCTCCTGCGGACAGGCCAGGATTAACGGCTCTGTGGAAGAGTGGGAGCTGCGGCCAGGGACGGCGGATGCCGCGGATCCCATCTTCCCAAAAAGCCTTTGCAGGGAAGGGCAGAAAGCTCTCCCAGGCCTTTCCACGAGCTTTTTTCTTCCCCACGCCGAAGCTCAAGCCCGTGCAGGGGACCTGATGTGGCACTTCAAAGGGCGCTGGGCTCTGCGCGAGCCGAGGCACCCAGAAAACCCCAAAAGCGCGACCAAGCCCAACTCCTAGGGGAAACAAAACTCCGACGGAAAGCGGCGGCAGCAGCGCAAGACCCGAGCCGGCCACCCCCCCCGTGGCCTCGGCTTGTGGTTTGGGGAGCATTCGGGGCTTTTTGGGGATGCGGAACGCCCACGTGCCAAGGGTTGCTTTACTCCCGGCGATGCCGTTAGTCCTCCAGGAAAAAAAATAAAATATCGCCTTCGCTCATCTCACGCTGTACCATTTCCACCTCACCCTACGGCACGCCGGCAGTGCAAGGCTGGCTGCAACCGGGGGTGTGGGGGGGTGTGCGTGTGTGCGCGCCCACCTCGGAAGCCCCCCCCAGGGCCACACGCGTGAACCTGCTGCACACCGGCCGTTGCACGAGTGGTGCGAGGCCGTGGCGCGAGGCGTTTGCACGCCGACACGCTGGAGAAGGCTGGGCGAGCTGCTGCAGGGTGCTACAGGCCGGGGGGGGGGGGGGGGGGGGAAGCACGACGTCTCCCACCCGCGCTTGTACTTGCACAAGCGCTTTGCACAAGCGCTCACGATACGGCCGCGCGTGCAAGGGGGCGGAGTCACCGGCAGGGGGGTGTTTGCACGAGGGGCGCGTGCTTGCACGGGGGTGGGCGGGCGCGCGGGGGTCACGTGCTCGCACCCCCCCCCCTTGCACGCCCTGCACGAGGACCGCGCGCCGGCCCGTTTGCACGCCCGTCGCTCGCGCCGCCGAGCCCCACACCCCGTGCGCCTCCCTCCTCCCTACCGCTCCCCCCCCACTAAGACCCGCCCCTCCCCGGCCGGCAAAACCAATCACTCTCCTTCACCCCTCCTCCTGCTCCCCTCCAATTCGCCCTCATCCCTGCCAATCCCCTCCCTCCCACCTCCCCCTGCCTCCGCTCTCCGGAACGTCACACCGCTTGACTCCACCCCCTCCCCTCCACGAACGGGGCGGCGGCCGCGGCTCGCTGATTGGCTGGCGCGGGGCGGGGCGGGGCGCGGGGCGCGGCTTTAAAGCGGGGGCCGGGGCGGCGCGCGAGCCCCGTGTGGACCCCCCCGCCCCCCCCGGCCCCCCCTTTCCCCCTTTCCCCCCCTTTTCCCTTCCCTCCACCCGCCGCCGGTACCGGGCGGATGGAGCTGAGCTGTGGAGTGGGGGGGAACGCGGCGGTGCCCCCGGGGCCCGGCCCCCCCGCTGCCACCCCCGCCGCCGCCCCCCCCGCACCGCTTATGGAGGGCGAGGAGTACGAGGGTCTGCCCAGCGGCGCCTCGCTCGGCACCCACATGATGGCCGGAGCGGTGGCGGGCATCATGGAGCACACGGTCATGTACCCGGTGGACTCGGTCAAGGTGCGGAACCTCCGGGATCTGCTCTGATGGCTGCCGGTCTCGGGGGAGGCGGGGATTTTGGGGGGGGGGGGTGCGGGAGCGCACCGGGAGTGTTTGTGCTGGTGCGAGTGGGAGAGCACGGGTTGGGGTGCGGGGGGGGTGCAAGGAGGGGGGGGAAGCGTGCAAGGGGCGTTGGGGTGTAAGCGGGGGGAAGTGTGCGAGGGGTGTCGGGGTGCAAGGAGGGGGGAGAAGTGTGCGAGGGGTGTCGGGGTGCAAGTAGCAGGGGAAGTGTGCAGGGGGTGTTGGGGTGTAAGTGGGGGGAAGTGTGCAAGGGGTGTCGGTGTGTAAGTAGTAGGGAAAGTGTGCAAGGGGTGCTGGGGTGTAAGTGGGGGGAAGTGTGCAAGGGGTGTTGGTGTGCAAGTAGTAGGGAAAGTGTGCAAGGGGTGTCGGGGTGCAAGTGGGGGGAAGTGTGCAAGGGGCATCAGGGCACAAGTAGCGGGGAAAGGGTGCCAGGGTGCAAGGAGGGGGAGAAGTGTGCAGGGGGTGTAGGCGTGCAAGTAGGGCAAAGTGTGCGGTGGGTGTTGGGGTGCATGTAGGGGGAAAAGTGTGCAAGGGGTGTCAGGCTGCAAGTGGCGGGAAGTGTGCAATGAATTTTGGGGTGCATGGGGCTCCCGGGGTGGGCAATGTTGCTTGGGGGGAGCAGAGTTGTACCAGGCTGGGGGGGTGTGTGTGCAAGAGTTGCTGGGGGCGAGCGAGGCGTAGGATGGTGCGGCGGGCTGGAGGTGTGCAAGGTCCCGGAGGTGTCACCCCCGAGGTCTCCGATGGAAGCCGGAGCTGCGCACCCACACCCCGGAGCCGTCCCCGCAGCCCCTTTGGGTGCCAGCCCTGGCGTCCTCGGCCCCGGCGAGCTTTTACGCAACCTACGGTGCAAAGGTGCGTGCCGAGCCTCGCCGCCCCAGGCTGCCACAAGCAAAGTCCTTGTGCTGCTCCGCGGCGTGGGAGATGCCACCAGTGCCCTCCTGGCATGGGGCTGGAGCAGGAGCCACCCCCCACCCCAATCCCGGGCGGCTTTTCCCAACCCTTGTGTTGGAATCCCAACCCGGGAGGGAAAAGCCGGTGGGACGGTGCGGTCCGTGGTGGCTTTTCCAGGGTCGGGGCTTTACAAAGGGTCTGGCGCGGCTGCAGGTATGCCGGTGGTGGTTGGGTTTTAATGAGGATGAGCCTCTCGAGGCTAACGAGCGTGCTGGCGGTGCCGTCGAGTACGCGCCAGGGTAGACTTCGTGGCGTCATCGGTGTGGTAGGAAGCGTCGTGAAGGGTATTTCCTCCCTCTGGCCTGCCAGCGTGCTGCTCTGGCAGCTTAAAAAAAGAGAAAATAAAGTTGGGAAAAGCCAAACGCCCTCAATACTGTATTGCCGGTGCTGACGGATCCTTCGTGGTCCGGTCGGGAAAGGCTGCAAGCAGATGCTCTAATTTCTCCTTTTTTCAATGCAGGGCTCCCCGAAAGAGTAGAAGGAGGAGAGGAGAGGAAATGCCTTCGCTTTGAGGCAGTGGAGGTCTTGCCAGTGGGCTGCGATAAGCACTCAAAGGAAATATTCTCTCCTTTTTTTCTCCCTCGCGTTTTCCCTCTGGGTCTGTGCCTGGTGGACCTGCCTTGTAGGTTTGGGCTGCTCTGCATCGTGGGGCCCCCCCGCGAGGCACGGGGTCCGTGCCCACCCCGAGTGCCTCCGCACCGGCTCCTTTCACAAATAAGGCTGATATTTTCTGCCAAGTCACGGTCGGAGCAGCATGTCATCACTCCGGACTTTATGGCGTTAAGAGGGTATTTCCTCTGCGGGGAAAAGGGAGAGGGAGAAAACGAAAGTTGTGCTTGGTTTCCCGGAGCGGGAGGTGCTTTGTAGGAAGGTAAAAGTGCTGATTTCACCGGGCAGTGAATTCCCTGGTTGCTTCAGGGCTGACAGTGCCTGTGCTAGGATTGTGCCGGGGCAATGCCTTATGCTGGGAATAATCCCACTCGGCAAACTGCCTTGAAGTTCTCGGAAGCAGATAAAATATTCCGGCTGTTGGCTGGCTGCAGGAAAACTCCAGCGGAGCGTGACCAAGGTCACCCCATGTGTCGGGACCAGGGCAGAATCCCGAGCTGCAGGCTTTGGGTCCTGCGCCTTCAATGGGCACTTGCTGCTGGTCTGTGCCTCTTCTGTCTGTCTGTTACGGGAAGAGGTGACAACTGACCCCAAAAGGGCTTTTTTTTCCTGTAACGGGAGTAACCGAACACTAACTAAGCTTGTAAGAGCAGCTGTCTTTCGCTTTACCATGGGAAACGTGCCACTCTCCTCCTACAGAAAAGCAGCGAAGCTCCTTCCTTAGGCTGACTTTCTGGATAATAATCACCGGCATCAGTCACGGCTGAGCAGAGCCCGTGGAGGAGGTAGGAAAGAGGTGTTTCAGGGACCTGGCTAAATCCGTGCTGTAGAAGAAATGTTTTGGGTCCAGCGAGTCATTTCCTCTGAAAGAGAAAGTGAAAACGTTTTAATTTGGGGAATTGTTCGCTTCAGACACTTGCACAATTCCTGAGCTTGACGAGGTCGGGGTAGGGCAGGCTGCGGTGGTGGTGCCCTGTTGAGGTGAGTCAAGGCAAGCCGTTAAAACAGTGCCCTATGGACCTCTGCGAAGTTCGTAGATACGCCTGTGTGACAGCACCGAAAACACCCAGAGGTGCTGTTGGTGCGCGCGGCGCGACACTTGCTGGGATGTGACGAGGGAGGGTGTAAATCCGTGATGCCTGTGCCCATGTGCAGCCTACTACAGCACCTGGCTGCGATAACCGTGCTGTTACTTAAAGCACTCGTTGCTGGCCGTATGTGCATTTTGTTCGGAGGGGAAATGTGTTACGGGTTGTACTTGCCAACTAAAGCTTCAGCTGGAGGCTTGTGGCGATTGAGACTTGCTTCGTGTCTCTTCCTTCCCATCCTTTTCCTTCGAATGGGAAAGACCACCTTGCAGCTTCAGCCTTAACTGCACGTTGGCCTCTGTCTTACCCACTTAACGCTGTCGTCATAGTAAACCCCTGGCTTGAACTGCAGGTTTTTAGATGTATGCCGATGGTGTTTCTCATAGTGCTTAGGCTTGTTTTGTTTTGTAGCTGCTGAAAACACAGCTGTCCTGGCAAGCCTGATCAGCCTCCAAATTAATTGTAGAGATCAACATGGCAAGGACTTCTGATGGTGGCAAAAGGGAGTTTCTGGAGGAATCCCCTGGAGCCTCCTCCCTCCTCTTGCTCAAGCCATTTGGTGGCTTTTCTGCAAGGCTGCTGGAGCTGGTTTCCCAAGGCAGGTAAAGTTGCTGCCTTGAGGATGTGAAGAACTGTTGTCCTCACCTGGGAACTAATTGCTGGTGTGAGACAGCTCAGTGAGAAACCGGAGACGTGCTGGGCTTGAACCTCCCTTCCTTGCTGTGGGTGGCAGTTGCACTAATGACAAAAAGTCCTTGCTCTGCCCTAACTACGTTGCGGTCGTTCTCCGTGAAAACCTGAATTGCTCCTAACCAAGCTGGTGCAACAAGACATCTGTAAATTGATTTTGCTGTGGCTGTGCGTGGTTCCTAATGGGTACGGGAGGTCCCGTGCTGTGCTGGGAACTCCTGGGGTTGAAGGGTAGGAGAAACATCTAGCCTACATCTGCAGTGCCAGAGGAGGGAGTGGAAAGGAAAGCAGAAGTACAATGGGGCTTGGTGGGAGGGATGGAGCAAGTGTTTTGGTGGTTCCAGCTAGGACAGTCAACTGTGGGTGACCTGCCTGGTGCAAGGAGGCTTTGGAGCTTCCCTGCTTGTAACTGAGGTCTTGAAAGCACACAAGGATGAGGGTGGCAGGGCAGATGAGCTCCTGTGAGCTGTTTTACTGTGGTTTATTTGGACTTTGGGGTTAGGGATGCTTGCCTTGGCTTGGGTTTGGTGGTGGGACGTTCTGCACCCACCCATCTCCACACGGGTCTGGGAGGAGCAGTTACTCTTGTTTCAGCTGATAGCGTTGGGGTGCTGGAAAGTCACGGCTAACCTGTTCGACTGACCCTGTGCTCCCCTCCCGTGGGCCTTGGCAGACAGGGCTGGGTGCCACACCAAGTGTGGTGCTTGGCTGGGGAGCTGCTCTAGCTGAAAAACAGCCTGGCAACAAAGAAAAGGGAGTTCAGAGCTTGAGCATGGCACGGGTCGTGCAATAGCGAAGCCTCCTCCGGCGTGCAGGATCCGACTGGGTTGCTGCAGAAATGCTGCTTATTTCCTGGTAAAAGCATATTTTGTTCACCGTGTCTTTTGTGAGCTGTAGGGAGACCAGGCTGGTTGTCTGCCACATGAATGTGCAGACTGAACTTGGAGAAAGCATGCCATGTTCAGGGGGGGAAAAAAAAAGGTGAATTAGATCTGAGCTTGTTTGTACAGTGGCATGTCAAATCAGTGACCCTTTGCGAGAATATGCAAAACTAGTGACCTGAGTCTTGTTAGTAAAATGATTCCAGATAGAAAACTACCCTGGACTATTCCTGTGCTCCTGGCAGCTGGAAGGCTGGGTGCCCCCAACCCCCAGACAGCATCCCTAAAGACGGCGCTGGTCCACAAACAGCAGGTAACCTGATGAACCTGAAGCTGTGACTTTTGATGTTGCTTCTTATGCCCAAGCTGAAACCAGGACTACTGGGACGCTTGCGGTTGTCGGTCCACTGTTGCCTTATGCAATGAGGATTAACCTGAGTAGGTGGAGAAGTGTTTCTTGGCTGGTTTAGCAGGGGGTGAGGCTCCTGGAGGAGCCTGCTGGTTTCAGATAAGTGGCAGGAGCTGGCAGGGGTGAGGACTGCATAGCTCATAGCAAATCATCATCATTCACACCATGATAAACTTATCCTGGACAAAACAGAGCTGAACCTGTTTTCAGCTCTGTGCCTCTTGCGTTGCAGCAGGCACACGAGAGATCCTGGTTTTGGTTACTCCTTGGGCTGTTTGTCCTCTTTGTGTCCACAGCTTTAATGAAAATTGCAAGCCTGTGGACCCGGCTGTGCTGGTGGTGACGCAAAGCGCAGCGTGCGTGGGTTAGGTGGGTAAAACATGCACTTACCGCCCGCTCTGGGTACGGGGTGAGCTTTTGAACCCCTCTAGAGTGGCTCAGGTGATCAACAGAAAAAAGAAAAATTGAAATTTTTATCCATTCTCTTCTGAAAGCAACTGGATCTTCAGTAAGGGTGGAGATACTCAGGGTTAGTTCCCAACAACACAGCACCACGTGCTTTGGTCCCGCACATGCCAGGCTGATAGTTTATTGCTTTGCAGGAGCACTTATCCCTGATTACCTTGCTGACGAGATGATGCTGCTGCATGTTTAAATTATATCGGCTGCTTCCAAGGCATCCCAGCCATAGACCGGGGTGAGATCGAGATCTCCTGGGGTCAGTCTGAAGCAATGCCTTCAAGTTAAAACTAGCAGAGAAAAAAAAAAAAAAAAATCCAAAACCCCAGCTGGATGCGACCAGCTCAGCAGCAGTGGGTCATGCTGAGTCACACTGACAGTGGAACGGCTGCCGCGAGTTTCTCCAGGGCATCGTGAAATCCAGCCCCTTCTGAGGAGCATCCGTGGGACGGGAAGGTGTGGAGACCTGCGTAGAGGGGTTGCAAGAACCTTACGCCAGCTCAGCGAGGGCTGAGAGCCGGATTTAAAACCTGTTTTTAAATTCCAAGATAATTCAGGCCTGTTGCTGCCTTTACAGGAGGATTTTTCTGAGCTTTTGGGTTTATTTCCAGCACTGTTCATAGGTTACAGTGCATTTAGTGCTCTGAAACAGGAAGTTTTGCTTGAGGCCACCAAATTCCCTCTTGTAGGGTGATGCCTTGTCATGACTGCTGGCTGATGCTTAAAAGTCTGAAATCCAGCTATCTGCTGAACTTTGTAATTCCTGTGCAATTTTTTTCCAAGATTCACTACAAATGCAATAATTTGTTGGCTTAGCCTCACATATTGGTTAGCTGCTTCCATAGCTTGGTTTTATTATACTGGATTGAAGTCCTGAATTCAGCTCTGATCTCTTCCTTGGTCTCAGAAAGTGTGCGTGAAAGTGCTTTTCAGTCTCTGGTAACTAGAGTGGTTTGAGGAATCAGAGGTCCAAACCTGAAACACTTTTATTGGCTTAATCTTGCCTGAAAGCTTCACTGTAGTATTGCCTCCTGGCTAATTACTGATGTGAATTGATAAGCTTGAAGGGATGTGTGCTGATGAGGCAGTGCGGAGGTGGCACAGGCAGTCCTTGTTTTTTCAAGGGCTGTTGAATCTCTGCCGAGGACCGAGCCGCTCGTGTTGCTTTGCCTGCGAGGGCGGCACTGGTGTCTGCACGCTGCCAAATCGTTTGGGGGAAACTTTATTCTGGAGATGGGGCGTCCCAGCTGACGGGGTGGAAGGCGTCCTTCCTGGCAAACCCGAATGACCTCTGAATTGCCGCTCTCAAGCTTCTCCTTGAAAGAGCGTTAATTTGGTGGTGTTTGTGTTTCAAGGTGTGAGGCTGCACCAAAGGCTCTATCCCTTCCGACTGGTTTCAGTAAGATGGGGTGTATCAGCGGTGTTGCAGACCAGCAAGACTTGCGGGCTGCTCAGCAGGAGTAGCAGAGCCCTTTGCGTCTTGACGCTCTAGATTTGCTTGGTCTTGCTGGGACGCTCGCAGAGTTTTAAGCCCTGCCAGCATCTCTCCCGTCGCTGGTGGGAGGTGGCTGGGGTCTGTGCCCTGCAAACACCCATCGCAGGCTGGCGTCATCGTTGCAAGGGCTTTGAGTGTTGCTGGCGTGCGATGGCATCGGTCTGCAGAAGCCTGAAACAAACTAAAAGAAGTAATTTTTTTCCCACGGTGCATAATTAAGTGATGGCGGTGAGTTTAATAGGATGCTTCGGATGCCAGAAGCTTAGCTGCCTTTAAAAATCTGTGGAAGAAAAGCCCGTCGAGGACTATTGAACAAAGATGTGGATGAAACCTCCTGGCTCGGGCAGTTGGTGGCTGCAGGGCACGAGGAGCTGGGAGGGAAGATGGGGTGAAGGGCGGCTCTGGGGGACGCAGTCATCAGCTGGGTCTTCATTGGGTCACTGCAGGAGAAATGGGGTGGCCTTTGCCTGTCTCGCCCTCTACGGGGGGTACCCCATTTTCTCAGCTTGCCCTTCGAGGAAACCTGTTTCCCAATCGAGCGGACTAAACTCTGCACACCGAGTGTCTCAAGCGGCTGAGCAACTGCAGGAGAAACAAGCCGGGGCAGGGAGCTGGGAGTGTTGTAAGCAAGAGGCAATTAAAGACCTAACTGTATTTCTTCACTCAGTCTTTTGAACAACTGCGCTAGCTTAATTCCCTGTACTTTCCATGCATAAACAAGAGCAGAGGTTACACTTCCCTCCGCTGAGCGCTTGTCTGAGCAGCCTCGTAATGTTTTGGTGTTGCAATGGGAGCGTGGAATTAATCTCGCTGGTCTGGCAGGCAAAGCGGGGATAAATAGCGCCGTGGCCCCGGCGCGGGTGCGACTGGGGAATAAATTATTGACCCCTCTAATGATCTTGGAAGTTTTGTAGCTCTTTAGCTCTATGGCTTGTGCTTGTTGCGTTAAAGACGGGTAACTGAGGCCTCTCCCTTCGTGTGCTTTGTTGCAGACAAGGATGCAGAGCTTGCAGCCAGACCCCAAAGCCCAGTACAGGAGCGTGTACGAAGCTCTGAAGAAGATTGTCCTTACAGAGGGTTTCTGGAGGCCTTTACGTGGGATTAATGTCACCATGCTGGGGGCCGGCCCTGCCCACGCAATGTACTTTGCCTGCTATGAAAAAATGAAAAAGTCTCTAAGTGATACTATCCAGCATGGAGGAAACAGCCACTTGGCCAATGGTATTTTTGTTTTTTTGAACAAAAAAAACCCGATTGCAGTTAATAGCCTGTCCCTTGCTCGCTTCGTATGCTTAGCCTGGCATCCTTCGCTGTGCTCCGCTCCTGGAAGATCTGCTGTAGGCAGCCTGCATTCAGACTGCCGCCCTAAATATCCATAGGGGAGGATGCAAGACGCAAACGTAACCCCAGGCTTGCAGTTCTTGGCGTTTGCTTTGGGAGCCCTGGAGAGGCAGGGGGAAGTCAGGCGGGCAGGTGTGGCACCTGCCCTCTGGTTGAGTGCTTCATGCGGGTCACCATGCTCCTCTGAAACCCGTGCCCTGTCTTCAGACTACTGACTGCTTGGTAGATCTCTCTTCCAGAGGGTAGAGATGGCTGGGCTGGCTCTCAGCAGCAGAGTAGAGAAGCCCTTCCTGGCCTCAAACCCCTGATGGCAACTGTTGTGCACCCTCCAAAGCCTTAGTCTAATCTAGATTTGTGCACTACTCCTTCATCTCAAATTATTCTAGCACAAGTAATCAGTACATTGGACGAGGGTTCAGATGCAGTCGCAGGCTGTTTCTGGCTTTGTTGAAGGCATCATCTAAACCTCTTGAGGTCTGAAGTGCAGGTTGTTCCCAGATGTCTCCTGTGGAGCTCCAGCACGGTAAAGTGCACTGCGTCCTCTGTGTGCTCACATGCTTTGTTAAAGACTTTGCTTCTACCAGAAAGGCTTTTGCTTTTAGGTCCAGCAATACTGCTGTAACAGCAGAAACCCTCTAACTGAGCAGCCGGGGTGTTACAAAAGGGTTTGTGGAGAAGACACTTCTGCCTGGTCCTTGACATGACGTGACAGTAGGAATCTGCCATGGCAGTCACTTGACTCAACCAACTCACTTAAGAGTATATAATATCCTTCTGGCTTGCTGCTTTTTGCTAGTAACATGCTTCCCGTGTTTGCCTTTCAAGTAGCTACAGGCTTTCAGTACCAGTGGGAAAACTGAAGCGCTGTGTTAATGAGAAATGACCGAAAGTCATTTGGGCAAGAGAGAATTTGAGATTGAAACCTACATCAAAGGTGAAGGTGTGGCTCGAGAGGCCCGTCCTAGAGCCAACTGCAGAATCATTAATGGCTGGCTGGATGTTTGCAGAATCTGTGCAATTAGCGTTTAAAACTAGACTGAGTAAATGGATGAAAATGCCTAATTATGGATGTGCTGAGCCAGTTCTAAACATTGCTCACTTCGCAGTCCAGCGCGGGCTGAGTGAAGCCAGTGGTGTCTTGCATAGACAAAACTTTGCGAGTTGTAGGGCATAGCAGAGGTGGCGGCTGCGATCCTGTGAGCAGATCCTGGTTCCCGTCAAGCTGCTCTGGATGGGTTTTTCTGCACTGGGAAGGAGTCGTGTTGCTGGCTGCTTCGTTGGGCTTGCCGCAGAGCTGGGCTGCAGCTCCCCAGGCAGCAGTACCCGGGTGCTCGGGGCTGCCTGCACCATCGGCTGCTGCCTCCACGCGTGGCAGTGCCTGAGCAAGCCCTGGCTTCTGAATTTTTTTTTTTTTTTGAAGAATGCTCTTGTGTCTTGCAGGTATAGCTGGGAGCGTGGCCACGCTACTCCACGATGCAGTGATGAATCCCGCTGAAGGTAATGCCCTGTGCTGTCAGGGGAAGTGCTGCACCCCGTTAGCAGCCCTGGGAAGGCACCGAGGACACCCTGCACCATCTCAGCAGCTTGAGCCCTTTGCTTTAGTGACTCTGCCCAGCTTCGAATGAGCTCAGACAGGCCAGTGTAAAGGGATAAATTCTGCCTGGCTGTTTCCCTTTGCTTGCCGAGGGGTTGCAGAGCATCTGCGTGGCGTATCGTGGCTTTCCAGGAAAACCGATGTCACCTTTACTGACACGATGCTGTTACTGCTCTGCAAGCGCATCTTCATTGAAGTGGTTGTGGTTTTTCTGAAGCTTTGGGCTACCCAGACAAAACTGAGCTCGGTCATGTTGTTAGACAAGCGCAGCAGCTGTTGGGACTGTTGTGTAGCCTTCCCACCTAGGTAGAGTCTGGCATTAAGAGGGCTAACGGCGAAATGCAGCTAAAATGAAGACAATTAGCTGGACTGCCAGCTATTCAGTGTTAATGTATTGCACTTCTGCGTTGGCCCAAAGCCAGGTTTTCCCGAAGGGGGAAAAAAAAGTCTCTAGTGTTTAAAATAATTTTAATTGTATTCTGATTAAATTAATTAATTGGCCTTTTGCTGAAGTCAATGGAAGCTGTTCCATTTCAGGACTTGGGACTGTAGGTGGGGTCTGTTACACTTCCCAGGTGATGCACAGTTATTTAATCACCCTTCTGCCCTTGTCCTCTTGGTATGTCAGTGTTTCAGCACAACAGCTCTGCATCCTCACAGATGCATCTGAGGGTCCTTATCGGTCTGTCTTAATGCCTTTCTAGTGAGCAGTAAAAGTTCCTTAATTAAGCTTGAGGAGAGGAGTGGATTAGCCCGTGGACGTGGAGAGCTGTTGAACCAGAGCCGAGCTCTGACCTGCTTCCCTCACTTGTTGCATTGAGGTTTTTTGGGGGGCACTGGGCGGGCTGGGGGAAGCAGAGGATGCGCGCAGCCTTTTGGTAAAAGCCTGTCGATAAGGAGCTCCTCGCTGCAGAAGTGCCTGGTGTATGTCCTAGCAGTTTGGACTTGGGAGGGGAGGTTGGGTCTGGGAGCAGGGTTCGGTCTGGGCGTCGCGATGACGAGGAAAGATGTGCCGTAGCTAATAAGTCTTTATCTCCCTGTGCCTGTCCTGCCTGGTGCTGCCTGCCCTGCCTTCATCCCCTGGACCAGTGGTGAAGCAGAGGATGCAGATGTTCAACTCCCCCTACAAGTCCGTCCTGGCGTGCATAAGGACAGTGCAGAAGACGGAGGGGTTCAGTGCCTTCTACCGCAGCTACACCACCCAGCTCACCATGAACGTCCCCTTCCAGGCCATTCACTTCATCACCTATGAATTCATGCAGGAGCAGATCAACCCACACCGGGAGTATAACCCTCGGTCCCACATAGTCTCCGGTGCCGTCGCGGGGGCTGTGGCCGCCGCCGCCACCACTCCTCTGGATGTCTGCAAGACCCTGCTCAACACCCAAGAGAACATGGCCTTGAGCTCTGTGAACATCAGCGGACATCTCTCGGGCATGGTGAACGCCTTCAAGACTGTCTATCAGCTGGGGGGCATTTCGGGGTATTTCAGAGGGGTGCAGGCACGCGTCATCTACCAGATGCCTTCAACGGCCATCGCCTGGTCGGTGTATGAATTCTTCAAGTACTTTCTCACAAAGCACAAGCTGGAAAAAAGAACATCCTTGTGAAGGACTTCCCGCGAGTGAATGCGAGCCTCCGTGTCCCCTCCGTGTGTGTCTGTGTGTGCCTGCAAGCCACCCAGCCCTGGGTCTCTGCTAAGGAACATGCCAGGTTTCTGGTGGAGTCACAGCTGACGTCCGCTTCTCCCTCCCCAAGGAAGGAGGGGTTAAAGTGGTCCTCAGTCACGTGTTCCCCTCCTTGCTTAAACAATTAAATAGTTTATAAAGACTTATAATAATATATATATTTAATAACTTTATTTTGGAGAAGTGAAATTGCTAACTGATATTTTTCTCTGAATAAGTTTGAAGATGTAGTTTACTCCTCACCAGAAGGCTTAGGTTATACAGCCTAGGCTGGGGTTTTTTTACAGAAAAGAAGCAAAATATCTTGTCACAGAACTTACTTTTTATATAAATATAAAATAGATGGATAATGTTTATCCTTTATTTTTCTATCTAGGCATTTGGGTTGTTTTTTAAATACTATCACAGCTAGATGCTGAGCTGTTTAAAAAGGGCTAAATTCTTCCATCCTGTGTAAGGAAGACACAAAAGCATTTATTTTTATAGCCAGATTGGCTTTAATTGTACAGCATTTAGCCCCCAGACGGTGGCCTGGATTCTCGTGTGGGTGTCAAGGTACTTGGTAGCCCCTTGAGACTTGCTGGGGTGGGGGAGAAGGAATGGGGGCACCACTTTGGGAAACTGTAGGATGCCAAGGAGGGGCACCCCAAAATACCTGATCACTCTGGGGGGGAGAGGGGGAAACTATCAACTCCTTTTTTTTTTTTTTTTTTTTTACAAGGAGAGTCTTAAAAAAAAATATGTAGATTTTTAAAGAATAGTATTTTTTTGCAAACACTTTTTTTTTAAAGGTACATTTTTATGGTGTGTGATAGCTAAACAGCCTTCATCCTCCCTTAATTTATTCATACTTCTTTTTCACTAGGGCCCTGACCCCGCTTACAGGAGCGACCGTGCACATCTTGATAGCTGGCAGGGTCGAAGCAGGGTGCGTGGAGCTGCTCTGCTCCCCGGGGGAGGACCAGAGCTTCTGTTTACAGTTCAGCTACTGAGTCACAAGGGTCGCATCCTGGCAGCACCAAACCAGCAGCAGGCAGTGAAAGCCTTGGGAAAGCCTTTCCTGCAGAACCGAAGCTACCTCCCAGCCCATGTTTGACAATAAGCTGCTGCTCATCTCTTTTGGGGAAGCGGGGGATGTGGGAAAGCAACCTAGAGAGGTTCTTGGTGCTGTGGGTTTGGTTTTGCTGCTGTGGGATGCTGAGCTTCGCAGTGGCCAGCGAAGCTGTGCCCACTTGGCGAGGGTGGCAACCTTGCTGTGTGCCCTGCTCCTCCTGGGAACGGCTCTTCCAAACCAAAATACAGCCTTTAGCCAGTTACTTGGATGACCAGTAGCTAACGAGGGATTTTAGGGGCCTGGATGTGTAAATGTAAGTTACAGAACACCAACTGGCAAATCTCCGTCCGCCCTGGAACTTGCCCTGCCAGCAGCAGCTGATGTCTGGAGCGGGCACCATCTCCTTACTGCTGGGCACGGTGCAGCTTTTGGAGATGTGGCTTCAGCTTGCTGTGGGCACTGGAGGGGGTCTGCGGGCGAGCTGCGATGCGAGGGGCAGCTTTTGGGCTGGCAGGTGTCGCTGGCTGTGTCCTGTCAGCCAGGCGTATTGCATAGGATGACACTAAGCAGAGCAAATCCTTTTGCTCTGTGATTTGGAGAAAGTAAATCAAAGCGTGCCTCTGGGTGGTGTTGCATGTGCCTTGTGTAAATTAACCTTGTACCACTGATGATGGTGAAATGAGCTTCTTGATGCCTTTTTGTCACTTAAACTGAATGAATCACTGTGTCAAATGCACCCTGTGTCTTAAAAGTGTAAAAATTGTAAGCCGCCGGTCGTGGTGGTGCAGCTGGAGACAGCCGTCAGCTCTCTCTGCGCACAGAGGTCCTGAGGCTGGAGGTCTTTGAGCTGTCCGTTAGCCTTGGATGTCTTTCTGTTGACTTGAGAAACTGGAGAGTCACTAACCGGAACCAGAACTGCACAAAATATTTCCATCGGAGATGGGCATAAACACTTCGATGAAAATTTTGGGTCACTTTAATATTAAAAGAGGCAAACCGTAGCATAGTGACTGCTTTCGGTGCGACTTCAGTAGCTAGGAGTCGTACTCGGTGAGCGGTCCCCAGTGCATCATCCTCTTCCTCTGGCTGCTGAGCTTTAATATTTCTGACTTTACCTTGGCTATTCTGGGAGAACTTCATCTCCTGTTTGGAGTAACCTGCGAGTAGCTGGGACGTGAAGGCTGGACTTGCCCAGGGACAGAGTGTGTGGCTGTGGAGCGATTGGGAGGGCAGTCGTGGTTTTGGCCAGCGGAGCGTCGCCCTTGGAGGGGGCAGGCAGCATCCCATTCTGGTTGCTAGCCAGAGCATGTCTGGGAACCTTCTGAGTGTTGAGCACAAATAATTTCAGCCAGGTTTTCCTGGGAACTTGCTCTGCCTCGAGCTGGGAGCAGGTGAGGAGCACTTGTATGTTTATAGAGCTCTTTACAGATTACCCCGGGTGTCTGATAAAACCAGACTTCCCATTCTGCAGTTGGGAATGCGCCCAGTTGGTCTAATAATTGCAGAGGTCTCTTATATGTTTAAAATGTTTCCTGCTGTGCATAATGCTGGATCCCCAGGTGAAAGCCCCTTCAGCGAAGCCCCTCCCTCATCTCTTCTAGGTTTGCATTTGGAAGTTTTGCTGCGGTCTGAAGTTTTATTTTAACCTGGTATGTGAAACATGTACTGCTGCTTTGTCTGCAACAAACGCACATATTATTTAAAGGGGAGGATGAGTAACTTTGTCCGCAGTTCTTAATTTTTTTTTTTGCCTGCCTTGGAATTTAATGTGTTTCCTTAAATGTTTATTTAACAATGCAGGAATTCGTTTGTGAAATGCTGCTACAGTTGTATCACTGGAGCTCAAGGAAATAAAATATTCTGATTTTTGTCTTTTTAGGCTCATGCTTGTGGCTTTCCTTAGCTGTGTAGTTGGGCATGGAGCTCCAACTGAGCAGGAGGAGGGTGTCCATGGCTCTGGGTGGTGGAGCCGGGCAGGCTGATCTCTGGAGGAATGGTGCCTTCTAGTGTTGCCTGAACGCTTGGCAGGCTCAGCACCTCACCCTCTGAGTCAGATAAAGCTCTTCGTCACCGCATGGGAGGAAGAAAATACTTCTGGGAGGGGTTTTGCAGCCTGGCAGGAGCTGACATTTCTATCATGGACTTGCACTCCTCTAGGAGCCGCTGAAGAGTTTGGAAACCTAGTCCTCCTGGCAATGAATTGGCTTCTGAGATGTGCAAAGCAAACCCACAGACTATGGCTTGTTCAGCAGCAAAGCAAATTCCCAAATTGGAATTTCTCCCCCCCCCCCCCCCCGGAAGAAAGTGCACGGGGTGAAGGCCCTGGGGGGAGCTGCTTCTTTGCTGAGGTTTCAATAGTATTTGATGCATATTTTTGAAGGGAAAAACCCAGAAGATACTAAGCTGCTTTAGATCATACCTTGCCCTTCAACAAAAAGGAAAAGACACATTAATTGGTATGGTTTCTGTACAGCACTGGGGCTGGGGGAGGAATGCTTCCCTTAAAGCTGGGCTCAGCAGCGTCAGCTTAATCAGAGCCACTGAGCTGCCCCAGAGCCTGCGACTAAGCTGTCCCCAGGACAAATGAGACCCCCAGGGTCCGGCCAAGGTGGGCTCTAAAGGAAAAAAGTGAGTCTTAACCAAAACGTTTCAATTATGAGAAATCTCCAGTGTGGAGCTTCAGCTCTGCGTGGAAAATGTTTCTGGTCCCGAGGTGGCTCCGCATGGGGATTTTGGTTTCCACCTTCGTGTCTGTCGCAGGTAGCTTTGCTCTGGTCTGGTCCTGGTGATAAATCAATGTATTATTTGCTGTCTCAGCTGCTGCTGCGGGAGTTTGGGGGTTCCGCAAGCAGAGCGGCATCGCTGCAGGGCGAGGGGTGCCCGAGCAGCCTGGTTTGTACCGTGGACTTTGTTAAAGCTTCCATGTGCATAAGGAGAAGGAATTCCTCACGTCTTCTGGTGGTGGTGGGTGTTTGGGGGCCAAAGTCTGGTCTATCCAAAGTCTACCATACCTTATTTCTAAATTTGACTCTTTCCAATGTTGTCAGGAGGATCTGGGGTTCTTGCAGGTCCTTTTGCTCCTTTTCACCTCTTTTAAACCTGGCAGAACCGCGTGGTCCTTGTTCCAAATCTAGCATGAAAACCAAGTTGTCTTAAAATAATATTTCAGCTCACCAAGCACAGTGTGTTTCTGATTTAAAAAGAAGAGTCAGAAACTCCTTGGAGTAAATCTCCAGCCTTAAAATCTGGAGCTGGGTCTGAAGGATCATTTTGGGAACAGCCTCGTGTAGTTTTGTCAATGGGATGGAGCATAACTTGTTTCCTATTGGTTTTGTTTAGAAAACGACAGGTTTGGAATAGATGCTGATCCCCAGGGCATGCACCTTCCAGCGATGTAGGAGGCATTGATTTCAGTGTGTTCCTGGTGCAGCAATTAAGAGATGCACCTAAAATCCTGAAGATTAAATTCCGTTGGGATGCAGCCAGCCAGCAGTTCTGCCTCAGCCCCTGCCAAGCTGGCAAAGGGCAGCTCGGCTGGGAATAAGAATGATAATTACAGGGTTTAGCAGCAAACACCTACCTGGAGGGTCAGGGCTGGCTGCAAAGGGAAGAAAAAGCAAGATACTACTGTCCTTGGTCCACCTCAAAGGAAAAAAGACTTTCATTTTCTTGGTTACTCTACCCTTTCTCTTTTCCTTCGTGTTTTTTTTGTTTTGGGTTTTTTTGTTTGTTTTTTTTTTTTACTGTCAGTGAAAAATCAAGAAGGTGCAACGGACCGTCAATGTCCTGGGGTGGAGAGCAGGCTGCCTTGCCTGGCTGATGAGCTTAAGAGACAAGATCAAAAGATAAAGTGCTATTTATGCTCAGCAAAATGTTTTCAACAGGTTTATATTTCTGTTTGCATTGTAGAGTAAATATTTAGCTCCCCTTCCCCCTGTGTAGTAAATGTGTGTAGTCCTAAAAGATGAGGTATGTAACACACTGCATGCATACCTCTTAAACCCTAAATACTGGTTTTATATGAAGGCTGGTGAGGACCTCTACATTTCTCTTTATCATAGTCACCATTCAGCTCCATCCTATTCCCAGTATTCCCCAAGAAGTGAGAATTGCCCCTAATAGGTATCTGCATAGGAGGGCATTTTTGTGCTCGGGTGATATGTGATTATAGGCTCATGAATTATGCAATTAAACTTGCAGCTCAGTGGCTGATAACACCTATTCCTGTCCATCCATGTCTTCTCCATTAGACCCAGAGGGACTAAGGGATTTTTACCCCTGAATTACTCAAGGCTGTCAAAGCTCTGAATTAAGTCTGCTGAAATAAAGGGAAAACACCCCAAAACCTGTGGGAAGAGACTCCATACCCTTGCAAGATGCCCCAGGAAAAGCTTTCCTTGCCTGCCCAAGAGGGAGACGTGGCTGCAGCCCTTTGGCTTCGACATCCCTGAGGACTTCAGGATGCTCTCCCTCCGTTTACCTGGTGAGTAATTTAAATTTTTCTTATGTTTTCTCTGGTTTTGGTTTGCCTAAAGTTGTCTCACTCCATTAAATGCTTGTTTTGTGCTGCATCCTACTGGTGCCGCAACTAATAATGGAAAACGTGGCTGGAAATAAAGACATATTGTTTGTTAGGAAAGCATGAAGTGGCTGTAGAACCGGGAACGCCTGGGCTGAGTCCCAGTTTTCCCAGCAGGAAAAGGCTGCGGTCAGAAGGGGATGATTTTTCTCTGGATGGAGAGGCTGGCTGAGATTACTAGAAAGGCTGAAGGACCTCTGCAAAACATCACATCGATGGTTATCTCTTCTCCCTCCTTTCTGCTTTAAACCTTTGGCATCCGCCTGGCTTGTTGATGGCCCTTAAGTGGAAATGGGGAATTCCTGCAGCCCAGCAGGATGGGACACATCCGTGGGGCACGCGGGTACCGAGAGCCGCAGTGGGAAGCGGCAGAGCAAGCAAAGCCCGAGGGCATCGCCCTGGCTCCTCCATCACCTCCAAACTTTCGGGACGGCTCCCCAGAAGGAGGAATGAGCTGCTGGAGGTGCCACCCGTGGGCATGTGGCACTTGCCAAGAACTGTGACAGTGATGTCCCCCTCTCCCTCCGGGCTGGGTGGCATTTTGCCCTGGGAACGCATCCGATTTTCTAATTGACACTAATGGTTTCTTTGGAACCAGTACAGGTTATTGTGTAAATATCTTTTGAGGGTATTTTTTAATGCGTCTTATATATCTGGTAAACCGTAGCAACACCTTAAAGTTGCAGGATTTTCTGAAGCGAAACTCTATAGGACGGCAGGTGTTCGCTTTGCTGTGGTCAGCACTTGTTCGTCTATTGAAGTCTTGGGTTGGTACCATCAAATAAATTCCCTTCTACTGTGCAGTCCGTGTTTTATAAACTTCCCAGCTGGTATTTTTCCTAGGGGTCTATAAGCATAAAAGACAAGCAGAAGAGGGGAAAAAAAAAATCAAATAACAACCGTAATATCTCAAAGCTTGTGTGGGTGAAAGGAAGAAATAGCAACCAAGGGCTTTGCCAGAGGGTGGAAGGTGCACCCTGAGCATCAGTCGTGAGTACAGCAGGATGCCGGGGGACAAATGTTCCCTGGGATACGTGGACAGTGGCGATGGCCACATCCCCGGGACAGTGTCTGGGGATGCGATCCGGGGGGACTTTCTGGCAGAGATGTTAGGGACAGCGGTGGGTGCAAGGGCTACGTGCTCTGTGGGATGCAGGTGCTCTCCCCTGTGCCGCCAAATCCTCAGCGTTTGGATTTTTATTTAAGTCATTTGATTAATCCAGGATCTAGGCTGTGTTTGTTCACCGCATATGATTATTATCTCTGTTTCTCTTCAAATATTGTTTCTGCTTTAAAGGGTAATGAACATAAAGGCAAATATCTCACCTTTTCCCTCTTGAAATTTCATTAAGCTGCGTGTTTACCTTGGATGACAAGATGAAGCCCATGGAGTGAAAGGTTTTCCGGCCACACCTTAACCCGCTATCTTATTCTGCCACAATTGTCCACAAAGGGAATAAAAGCATTTGTGTTTATCCACAAGATTTAATTCCTTTTAAAAGACAAGGGTTCCATTTGTAGAACAGGTAAGTGTTTTCCGCTGGGCTCTGCAGGTGTAAATCTGTCGTGGAGTATTGCAGCATGGCCAAGCCCCGGCTGCAGATGGCTATGGAGGAGGCGAATGTAATTCCAGCCCCAAATATTGCCAATTTTGGGCCCTAAGTCTTTTTGTCCTGGAATTAAGCAGGTCGCCTACCCCCAATATGCAATATACATCCCCAGTGCAGCATCTTTGCCTTTGCTTCACTTACTGCCTGTTTTACTGCCAGCACAGAGGCCCCAATATTAGTAGTTCTGGTGGGAGGAGAAAAGCCAGGCTTTCCCACCGTTTTCTTTTTCACCTGCTATGATTTGCACAGCAAAAGTCTATTTGTCATTGCCTGGAGGAAACGGAACCCTCCACAAACTGCGCAGAGATGCAGGTCTGCAACAGCCAGCACAGCCTGGACATACCACTGATCAACTGAATCCTCCAGGTACATTAATCACCCTCATATAAAATTTTCTCTTATTTTATTTGCTTTAAAGCTTTGCCCCCTGTGATGTTTTTAGCAAGTGATATGAGAAGCGTGCAGTGATCGGTGCCCCCAGGGCTGCTTTGCAAGGGAGAAGAACAGTCTCCTGGTGAAAGAGAGTGTGGTAAATAAATACTGCACTAATTCCTCCTTTCACCAGCACAAATAGAGGATGAGGAGGGTTGATGTGCCATCAACACCCAGCAAAAAGCTGTTCGGCAGGCAGGGGTGAAATATTGGTCATTTGTTAAATAACGCCCAGAAGTTGTTGGGGCTGGGAACAGGGAGATTTGGGGAAAGCTGTGGAGGGCAAGGAGTGCCTCTGTCTCTTGCTGATTGCAAAATCTGGGTGAAAATTGAGCAGGTCTTGGTGTCACAATTAAAATTAGTCCCTTTGTCCCTCTTCTGAAGCCTAAGAACTCCAGACCCTGGATTAGATGATGCCCTGGTGCTTTGCTTGGCGTCTGGTGCCCAGGCATGGGGCTGCCTTGCGTTGAGTTGGATCTTGCAAAGACATCTTGAAGGTTCCCCAGGTCCTGCTCCAGGATTTTTGCCCTAAAATTCTCCATTTGCCTATTAGTTGGCATGAAAAACCCCCGATGTTTCCACACGGCCTGTGCTGACAGGGACAAGGCTGTGGCTTTGGGGTGTAGTCCTGGGTCTGGGAAGTTTTGCTGCTGGCTTTAGTGGTGACCATTGCCAGCTCCTCGTTTCATTAGGCTGAGCGGCTGGCTCTTCAACTGAGGTGAGAAATGACCTGAATTCTTCTTCATTTGGTACCGCTTCATGCTCATGTCATCAAATACATCCCGTTTCTGGGGAGCAGGGAACTGAGCACCCGAGGTGGCTTTATATGGGTACTTGGGGCTTTCTGGGGACCTGCCACAGGAGCAGTGCAGGATTGGTGCCGACTTGTAGGTTTGTCTCCATTCCTCCTTTTTTAAAGGGCAAAAAGATAAAGCCTGTAATGTGGAAGTACCGTTCTGGCAGGCACAGTTGATGCAGGTAGTTACTCGCTGGGGAATAGCATGGATATCCAGACTAAAACACTGGTATTTGGGGAAAAACTCGGTTTCATCACGGAAACTTGCCTGGGAGCTGAGTGATCTGCATCCCCCTGCCTTGTACGTGACGATACCTAGCAGCAAACAGATCCAACAGATGCTGGCAGAGCTCCCGGCTGCCACAGTGCTCAGAGTCTAGAAAAAGGATTAATATTATCTAGCTGGTACACCCGGAGCCCACGTTCTACTTGCTTCAGACCCGGCTGGGAGGGGAAAACATCTGCACACATTTGGGAGGAACATCTGGCGTTTGCCACAGCCTCTGGGCTGCTCCATCCTCCGACATCCCCAGCCCTGCGCCCAGGCTGGGGAGGGAGCTTTGCCCTGGCCCCGACCAAGCAGCACAGCCGTTGGGACGATGTTTGTAAAGCATTTTGGACGTCCTTCTGCAGAGGAAGTTATTCTGGGTGTACCCCAGAGTTACTCTGTCCTGTGTAAATCCTGCAAATCTCCACCCCAGAAGCCCAGGCGCTGCCATCCCCCATGAGAAAGCGGCTCCAAATGAATAATTGCTTCACGAGAGCTCGGCCGGTGCGTTTTCCCAGTTAACCCAGCCATTTATTCTCAGGGGAGTGGCGAGGAGCCCTGGGTGCCCCCACCCAAGCTCTGTTTGCAGAGAGACTTGTGCTAATCCCTTCACTTTCCGGCGCGGTGCAAGCAGGACCCCGTTGTGCCGCCTGGGCTGGGCGATTCACCGGCTGGTGGAAAAGTACCGCGGGAAGCTTTGCCGAACAGCCGATATCCCTGCTTTGCCCTCCTCTCAATAACGTGGGCTTTTCAGGATAAGGTCCCTTTCTCCTGCTTTGCACTGTCGCTGCTGAGAGCCCTGATCCGGCCTCGCCAGGCTCGGGCGATGCAAACTGTTAAGACGCAGAGGATGTAAAATCAAACTGTGTTGGAAACGCAGTCTTAAAAACTGGGAAAATCTCTCTGGCAGGCTCAGGCTAGGCAGCCGGGGCTCGACGGGGATGTGCACAGCCAAGGGGAGACTGGTGGTTATACCACCTCAAGTCTGAAAAAAACCTGCTTTTCTGGAAATCTGGTTGCCCCAAAAGGCTCTGGATAAAAAGAAGAGCTGAGGAGAAGGTGCATGGCTGATATCTCTTGGAACCCCCAACCCTGGTGCTGGAAAAAAGCCCTAAGCGGGAATAAAATTGGGCAAAATCAACGGCTACAGCGCTGCGAGCATCCTCCCCCGCTGCCACTGCGGAGCTGCTCCCGTGCTCCGGCACCGTCCAGTGGGAATGTCCCGCCGGAGCCTCCCTTACGTCCTTGTTCTCCCTGCCAGCTTTTGGAGCAGAGGGAAAGGCCAACTCCCCCGTGCAGCGTGGCTGGAGGCAGAGCTCCGATGCTGCAGCTCCATTCCATGAGTTCCCCCCCCCCGCCCCCAGGAAGGGTATTGCCGGTGAGTCCACGGCGAGGCTGGGGCAAGGTGACCGATTTTGGGCTGGGGGATAAAGCTATGAGCCTGAGTCCATCTGCTCGGACACCCGGTACCTGACTCCAAAAGCCTTTTTCTTTGCCCTGTTTCCTTTTTCTTCCAAGACCAGAGCAGTTCAACACAAAATCCATCCATATATGCTTCGCTCCTAACGGTTTTTCCTGTAAAAATACTTGTCTTATCTCTTGACTTTCCCTTCTGCGAGTGGGCTGCCATAAATTACCACAGGCAGACGGCTTTGGAAGCACTTCCAGGGCTATTCGCTGCGGATTTCTCTCTGTCTTCGGCTGTTCTTAATAAATGGTGCCCAGACCATAACAGAAGAAAGAGGAGGAATGCGCCTTGAATTTTTGTGAGAGGCAGCAAAGGAGTTTCCCATGGGAACGCCAATCTGCAAAGCTGCATTTTGCCACATCTCCAAAGTTTTTGGTTTGGTTTTTTTTTTTCTCTTTTTTTCCCCCTTTTCTTTCCCTGTTAGCTGTCCATCGTGGTGAAAATCTACCTCGATGACTGTGCCACTCGGCTTCTCCTATGCTTCCCTGTGTCCCCTTTGGCACTGCTGCTGCCAGGATGGCTCAAGGCTGGAGGAAGCACCGGGTGGTCCAGCACCTCAAAATGGGCTGTGCGACTCCTTGTCACCGAGGCTCTAGCTGGGTTAGAAAGAGATGAAGCATTTCTATGGATGACAAGAGCATCTACAATAAGAATAGTAAATATTGAAAATCCTCAAGGGTTTTTAAGAGCTCTAAATCCTTGTGCTTTATGGCTTAGCTTGCCTCTTTCCTTGGGAAGTGTCCGCACATCCCAAAAGACTCATCCTAGTGCTTGATGCTGAAAGGTTTTCTGCACTCCCCTCTAAAGCATCTTTGTACTAACCAGCTACCAAAACCGGGGGTGAAACACTGGTCTGATACAGCCTGGCACTTTGGGTGTCCTTGCATTTTCCATCCCCTATTTAGCTCCGTGTAGCGAACTTGTTCCCACTGCTCTGGTTTGCAAATGTTGTGTAGGTCAAGTTGAAGATTTTTCTTGGCTCCACTCCTGCGAGCCCTTGCCAAGTATGTGGTTTATTGCATGCAAATGTTAGTCAACAGTTACATTATCCGAAGGCAGCCTTTTTTCTTTTTTTTTTTTTTAAGCTTTAAATAAATGATTTGGCACAAACAAGTGTAAATGTTATGTCAGCATTAGACACTTTAATCTTGACGGATATGTTAGCGGCGGAGCGTGACGCTAATTGACAGACATTAATGATGCTTTCTGTTTCTAGTTGCGTACAAACAGGAGTTCTGCTTCGTTTAAGGCTTATTAAAACTCCACATCTCCATAGTTAGGGCGGGATTTTTCTCTTCTGTATTAATCAAGGGGATATTTATCACCAGGACAGCCTGCCATGTCACTCCTCTTGTTGTGATTAATGCCTTAACACTCTCGGATGATCTGGTTATCCAAAGGGTACAGCCCCTTTTTTTTGTCCTCGTGCTTTGTGCTTGGAAAAAAAAAAAAGGAAAAAACCAACTGGAAGTCTATCTTCTGTCCATAAAGAAACCACTTGGGGCTCGCAGAGAAAAAGGTTGGGAAGGAGAGGAGGGAGGGCAGCGCTCGCCACAGGGCTGAGTCAGCCAAGATGTTTCTCCACGGCAGAGGCTGCGAAGGAGCCGGCGCTGCTGCCTGCATCCCTGCCTCCCACCCGCACCGCTGGCAGACCCAGAACCCGCTTTGGCAGATGCCCGCCCCGCAAAAAAAACCGCACTTTGCTGTGCCTGTGTCGCGGCAAACTTCGGGGCGCGATGGCCTTTTTGGTCTGGGTTAGGAAGAAGGCAGATCCCGTAAGCAGGATGGCGCTGCTGGCAGGATTAGTGCAGGGGGAGGAGAGCTGAGTTCCAGCCCTGGCTGCAGGGACCCGCTGCTTGTCACTGCCTGTGACAAACGGTCACCCACGTACGGGAGCTGTTGTTCCCTTCCCCGACATTGCCGGGTGAAGACAGCGGAGCCTGGCCGGCTGTGCCAGCCTGAGGATTTGGCTGGTGAGGATCCAGCACCGGTTTCCTAAGGCAATAGGAACTCCTTGAGATCTCTTTTTTACCATCTTGATGCCTGCTTTGGCTTTTTTTTTTTTAATTTTATTTTAAAGCTCATTAAATACAAAATTAAGCTGGGAGTCATGGTGTTTCAGCTCACTTTCCTTTTGGGAAAAGTTGCTGCTGCCGACAGCAGAGGCGAGGGAGTGTGTGCCCGGGCAGGCTGGGACCCAAGGTCGGTCCCTCTCCGTCTCTGTACGAGGGGGATGCGTTCGTGCCGACAGCTCCCACGATGAATTAATTCTCCTGATGGTCCTATGGAGTTGCCCCTGTCTCCCCTGACGTGGTTGCGGGACTGGAAGGCAAGGGCAGAAATAAAAACTGCGACCAGTGCTTGTAGTGCAAAGCTCTAGAGGCCACTGGGATTGTGCTTAAATTGTGGGATTACGGGTAATTTGGGGGTGATGAAGTACTTCACTACGTAAGCTCTTACTTTTGGGAAACAGTCACCTGTTTCACGCTCATCGGGCAGTAAATGGGATTAGAGGATGCTCAGAGGTACTCTATACCTGGCTGGATGAGTGATGGAGCAGCACTTGGTGCTGAGCACGTAGAAAGAGGGCTGAATGATGATTTACCACCTGCAAAACCTCGTGAGCTGGCACTTGTGACAATTCGTTGCACAAAACTCACTTGAGTGCAGTGTCTGCAACGGTTGTTCACATGAGAAGCTGGTGCTGGTGGGACAGCCATGGTCATTCCTTGGCAGAAACAGGGATTAAAAGAAAATCCCAACCCAGGGCAAAAAAACCACAGAGGCAGCTTGTTTTTAATAAAGACTCTGCACTCTTTATTCCAAAGGACAATGCACATCAGATAAAATAGTATAAAAAAATACATATAAAAATAGCCACTATTTGCACTTGACTTGCTTTATACCAGCAAAGTTAAGTATGAGCAGTTGGGCGTTGAAGCAACAAGAAGGATATTTTACTGGTTGTCAACCAATAGTGGGCAAAAAAAAGTAGCTATGACAGAAACATTTTCCCAAAGAAGCGTCCAAGAAGTTCAGTTTATATCTAATTTTCAGTTTATATCTAATTTTCCCAGCCCAATTCAGTCCTTCCCAGCATAATGTGCCCATCCCTGCTGCTCTTCCGCTGTCTGTGCAAAGGACACTCCGTGTTCCCTATTCAGGGGCAGCTCCGGGATGGTCAGAGCTGCTAATCCAGTGTATTTAGTGCAAATATAGTGTCTCTGCATTGATTTAAGTAGCATCCCAAGGGTCTGGGTGTGGGTGAGCCCATGGGATTTCAGCAGGACTTTTTCCCCCTGGAGATGCCGTCAGGAGGGATGCGTGCCCTGCGGGGGCTTGGCTTCGAGGCCATAAGGGCTTGCCTTTTTTTTTTTTTTTTTTTTTGTTCCAAGCAGCGGATAAGCAAAGTGCAAAGTGGATAAGCAGCAGGGCTGGGTTTGAAACATATTGCAACAGGGCAGGGGAGATGGCCTTCTGGCCTGAATACCGGCTGTGAGAGAACGGGCTGGGGGATACGCAGCATCTGAGAGCAGGAGCTGGAAGAAAAATGTTATCTCGAGATATTAGGGGTTACTTTCAGACAATTGGAAAGCAACTGCTTGTCCTCCAAATTGAGCAGGCAGCTTTGATAGCAAGAGCGAATGAATATCTGCCACAAAGGGTTTCAGTTTGCATGTTCTCCTCTCCCTGTCCTCCCCTCCCCTGAGTTTTTCCTCATCCACGCAGCCCCAGCAGCTTCGTCTTTGCTAGGTCTGCGAGCTTGCACGTGGATTGGCAAGGCAAAAGATCAGTTTCCAAATAATCTCGTTAAAAGGGACAGATCTAAGCAGTTTCTTAACATTATTTAATTGACTGTATTTCCCTGCTGCAGGAGGGAATTGGACCACTGTGATTTTTAATTCTCTTTCGGAAAGAACAGGCACCACAGGAACATTTATGGAGGTTCACAGGGAAGAAACCTCCATGTATTTTTGTTTCAGAAGATTAAATTTGTTCCAGCAGAGCTATGCTGATTTACACTAGCTGAGAAAAAGCAGTTGATGTGTTGCCTTTCTTGGAAATCTCATTTATTTCTACACTTTCTCCCACGGACTTAGTGGCATCTAAAGTTTTAAGTATGATTAGTTACCAAAAAAAAAAAAAAAAATCTTTGCTACTCTGCTAGTGCAAATAGTTGTCATCTCAGTAAAAAAGCATTTGTAAAGATATCATCCTCTTGCTGCCCTGATGCCTTGGCACTGGGAATCGGGCTGATTTTACTTGCGAACGGGGAGTTTGCTGCTTTGAAAGCTGACGGGAACGTTGAACTCTTCGAGCTGTTGCTATTTTAGATAGCTTATATGGGAATGTTCAAACAGCGTCAACACCCGGATATGCAAAACTCATCTGTCATTGCGCTATTGTCCGTGTTCCCGAGGCTTTCTGGTTTGGCTTCTCAAGGTTGTTAAGGCAGTGGCTGTCGAAGAGCAGAGAGACGGGTTTGGGTGGGGGTAAGCTGGCAGGGCTCCATCCCGGCCGGGGCGGTCACCTTCGCTCACGTCCCAGCAAACCTGGTCCCCGGCTGCAGCTCCGTGGCCGTCAGGCACTTCAGGTTGTTGTCGCTCATGGCAGAAAGGGGTTTAATTCTCCCCAAAAGCCACATGCCCCGGGTGGAGGCTGCGGTGCTGCCCGACAGCACGCAGAAAAACTTGGGGGGGTTCTAAGTCCCCTCTGGGACCATTAGCAATTACGATATCGATGGCAGAAATGCAAATTTTTTTGCCTTTTTTTTTTTTTGATTTTTAGATCATACAACAGCTGGTGGCCCAAGTGGCTGAGTGGGGGCCACATCAGTGCCAGCCCAGGATCAGCAGTTTGCTTTTTGCCTGCTTGATCTCAGCAAGGACCAAAGGCTTCAGGGGGGCACAAGTGATTTAGGAGGGGCAGAGAGGGGAGATCGCTGTCTCTGGGGCTGGACCATCCCTTTCTGCCCCCGAAAGAGCCTGCAATATTTTACGGCTGCAGATTGACCCCAGAGCAGTGCTATTAAGCATGCTGAATTACACGCTTTTAATATCTTGGGCTTTTTTGGCTTTTTCGTTTGTTTGTTTTTTTACTGTTAGCGACAAGAGAGCTCGTGCGGCAACTAGAAGATGCTGATTGTTACTACAAATGGGGTCTCCTTCCCCTAATTAGCACTAGAAAGAGCGACGCAGTATTAAAAAAAAAAAAAAAATTAAGAGAAAAGGATGCTTTCCGCTTAAAAAAGTGGTTACCACCAGGAGGGACTCCAGCCGTTCAAGTAATAGAGGCAAGGCAGGTACTGCCAGCCGCCCCGCAGCGCGAGCAGCGATGCTCCGGGCATCTCGGCCGCTTTCTGCCCGGCCAGACGCGTGTCCAGTCTGCTGATTTCGGAGGCGACCTGTTTCCTCTTGGTTTTATACCTCCTGTTCTGGAACCAGATTTTCACCTGCGTCTCGGTGAGCTGCAGGTTTTTGGCCAGGTGGGCTCGCTCGGGGGCCGACAGGTATTTTTGGTGGCTGAATTTCCGCTCCAGTTCGATGACTTGGGTGTGGGAGAATGCCGCCCGCGAGCGCTTCGCCTGCTTGGGGGGGTGCTGGGCGATGGGCAGGGGTCGCAGCGGGGGGTCACAGTCTGACAGGTAGGTCTCTGCCGTGGTATCTGTGGGAGGAATGAGCTGAGAATTACCCGCTTGAAAATTTCCCCAATCACTTGCTTTTTCCCTTCCAGAGAGCAAAATATTCCTATTATCCTGGAAATATTTTTATTTAATGGAGTCAACACCACCTTGAAGTCATATAAGGGAGTTTTTTTCTTCCTAAATCACACTTTCTTAATTCATATAAGCATGCATTCAATATGAATGTACATTCAAGGGACTCAAATAATACAGAAAGGGCTATTTTGCGGTGCTGGTGAAGGTCTGCCTAAAACCTGAAGGTACTGCTGTTATGTACATTATGGCATCAACAGCTCTTGAGATTTTTATCACAGAATTCGTTCTATTAGGCACTTCTTTGAAACATCCTCTCTGCTGTGCCTATGGGAAAATCCTGATCCTCAGATTAAACAAGTTTCTATCCTCAAGCTACAGAGGATAGCTCAGAAATGGGAAATTGGTGCAGCCTGAAGCAGACTGCAGTTAGAAAAGTGTTGAAAAGAAATTCCTCCCTTTTCTCTTTGATGACTCCAAGGCAATGCCAAGAAATTTTGAGGCAGATTTTTAAACCTCCAGGCCTGGCTTTACATATATAACTGCAGACCTGGCCTTGGATCACAGCTCCAAAGCGGCATCTCAGTGTTTGCCTCCAACTTATTTCTTGTGGCACTGTTCGATCATCCAAGCCGTGACCCAGAAAGGTGCTGAGCTCCCTGGGAACGGTCACCTATAACCCTTAAAACTTCTTAAGTCATTTTATTTATGCAGTTAGTTCCTTTTTGTGTATTACCCAGCTTGGGATGGAAATAGGCCAATTTTTTTTTCCTTTAGTCATTTCTTAGTATATTTTCTTAAGATGTGAACGTAATGCTCGAGATAGATAGAAACAACAAGCTTAATTCCCAGCTTGTGCAAATCATGGTTGTCCCACTGAAATCCCTGGAGCTGCGCTGATTTACACTAGCCACTTTCTGGGAGATTTGCTATGGCTTTTAATGATTTTCGTAATGATCAGCCTGGTGGCTGTTTCTGAACTTGCTTTTATGTAGAAGCTTCTTTTAATAGAATTGAAACGTAAAGCCAAAATTCCCCTGGCAAGGGCTCTCTTAGCAAGCAAGAGCCGGTCGCTAGAGAGTTCAAAATCGCTTTTTTGGCTGTTGCAGCTCGGCCCAGGACTGCTTGGGCAAGGAAAGGCTGAGCTCCCTCCCACAGCCCCGGCCGTGCTCGTGCTGCTGCAATGCTAGAGGCACCGGTCAAAAAAATTTGCTTCTGAGTGTGATTTTTGGTATGTTGCTTCTGCAGTGAAACATTATTGTCTGCAATGAATTTAGCAATTGCATGCTAGAAAGGGATGCTGTGGCAAGAGGAGCAGGCTCATTATTAATAAAGCACGCGATGTGCAGTGGTACACACTGTGAAATCAGGGCTGAGCACGCGGGAAAGCTGAGCCCTGCTGCAAACAGCACAAATTCAACACGGGGACTTCCAAAAGATCCCCGGACCGGAGGCACTGATGAGCTCGGCTGCGGCGGCATCGCCGCGCTGATGGCTGCGTGAAGGATGGGCACAAACTGCCTCTCCGAGACACCCCACGGTGCCTTTGCTGGGGACCTTCTGCATGTAAAGGGAACTTTATTTCCCAAGATATCGCAGAAATGCATCGACTGTTTGGGTTTTTTTTAAAGGCATTTTAGCCCGCCTGGCGAAAGATTTGCATGCAGTTGCTATTTCTCTTACTTTCCCACTGCTAAAGCACAGACACTCTCTGGTATTTAAAACACGAGTTATTTGGCTCTGGGGTGCTCGAGGCAGCCGGGTCAGGATCCTGCCCCCCGGTTAACCCAAGCGTAGACATTGCTGATCCATTCCCCAGCCAGTGGGCTCAGCCAGGAGTTTTCCACCCCCTTACCTGCGTCCGCCTCGTGGGGTGTCCCTCGGGTTTGGGCTGGGGATGCTCCTGGGGGATGAGGACCCCCGGGGGGGTGCCCTGGGGCAGCCCCCAGGGCTGAGCTGCCCTCGTCGCCCTTCGCCACGGCCGCCCCCGGCTCCCCGTCCTCCGGGCTGCCAAACTCTCCGTTCTCGCCCCGCTCCGGCCACGCTCCCCTCTCTGCCCCATCCCAGAGGATGTCTTGGATGAGGAAGGATGTCCGGGGCCTGGAGGAGATGGGCATGGTCTGCTGGGCTACCGTCGGGGTCCAGCTCATCCCTGCGGGGGTGCTGCTGGGTGCTCTCTGCCTCCTTGCAGGGAGCACCCCGGCACTCATCCTCCTCTTCCTCTCCCTGCCCAGAGGCACGCTGGTTTCCCACCCTCCCGGCTTTGCATTTATACGGCAGGCAGCCAAGCCTCCCGGGGCCTGATTGGAGATCCCTGGCAGGAGTTTACGCCCTTCGGTCGTTTCTTGGCTCCCCTGGGTTTTCTGGCTGCTGGCTTCTCCCTCTTGCTCCGGTCACCCTTCCCCACAGATCCATGGGGTCACAGCCAAAAACCTCAGCCTCCTCCTTTGCCCCTCCCGATGCTCCCTTGCTGGCAAATCACCCCCGAGCTTTTACGATGAAGAGAAAGATGCCTTAGTGAATTCATCCTTTTGGGGATCAAAATGCTCCCAGGGTGGGGGTTTTGGTGAGAGGAGGGGGGAGCAGTGTCGCTGCCTTCGAAGGATGCTCTGCAAGGGGACGGCTTCTGCATCCCCTGACCCAGCCCCAGCGAGCCGGTGCTCTGCTTGCTCCTAGTTATGAAAATGATTTATGTCCCAGGGCAATCCCTAGAGCTCTTTGGGGAAATGATGTTTTCAGGGGAAAAAAGTGAAGAAAATAAAAGGATTGGGGGGGGGGGGGGTGTTTAGTGTTTTGAGGGCTGTGAGGGTTTTCTTCAAAACCTTCCGCTTTGATGCGCTTTCAGTTTGTTGAAAAACAGGGTGAAAATGTCAGAGACATTTTCATCAGCTTTGCAAAGCTGCCCTAACAAGAGCTTTAAAATGAAAGTTAAGATATAACAGACAGGGAGAGTGGCTCCAGAAGCAAATGCTTGCACAGAAAGGGGCAAAGGGTTCACATGAAAATTTAAGCCTAAACCTCAGACTAATTCCTCGACCAGCTGTGGAATGGGACAGCATTTATTTAAGAAGCCTTAATACCTTTATACACCATGCTGCAAGGCCTCGTGTTCAAAGGCACCCGAAAGGAGCAAAACTTTCCCAATTCCAAGAAAAACTGTGAGTCGAGCTCTCTGTTATAACAGATTTTTTTCTGAGTATCTGCTTTATTTGTAGTTGTTCTTCTAGAGTTTCTGTTTGGAAAACAACTCCCCGCTCACCACACAAACAGCCGCAAACCTCCCCCCGAGATGTGGGCAGCACATGATTAAAAAATCACCTTGCCCCATCATAAGGCAAAGCAATCTGGTGGGCAAGCCCCTGTGGGAGCAGGATTCAGCTCCATGGATGCAGCTGAGCAGCATCCCTGGGAAGTGCAGGCACCCTCTGTGTGTGTATATATATATATACACACACACACAAATGTATGTATATGTGTATGTATACACACACGTATGTATATATATATACACACACACACAGTGACCCCCTATAGCCCTGTTGTCTGCAAACTCCTTTTGCTGTTGGAATAATGTAGCACTGATCACCTCTTCTATTCCTAAAGCCTTCACTCAAAGCCAGTCCCTCAGCTGAAAAGCCCAGGCATGTTTTGTTTTTTTTTTAACCTTAAAAAGGGAAACAATGGATTTCCTTGAAATCCCCGGAGGACTTTGTTGATTTTATAGGAGGGTGTTTGGTTACGGCAGCCCCAAGCCCGGAGCAGGTTGTGCAGCCGTGCCCCAAACCCTGCTTTTACCCTACCCTTTTCTCTCATTCTTTAACCTGCTGATGCTCCTGGCTTAGAAAATGCCCCCCTATATTCACCGTATGCTTGGAAAATTCAGTAGCTTCAATAATTCAGCCTCATTATCCTCCTATAGTCCAAGAAAGGGAATTCAGAAAGTGCTGGAAGGTGGGTGGAAGGTGCTGCTGTGGTGGGTGGGTGGGCTGCCCCACGGCTCCCTGCCCGGTCCTTCCAGCATTTAATCTGAATCCCACTGTGCTGCTCAGGGGGGGTTGGGGTGGAGGGGGAGCCCCGAGGGTCACCGGTGGGTGCCCTGGCAGGACCAGGGCTTGGCACGCACCCAGCTGGGCTTGCCCGACGGCACGTCGGCGTGACCGTGGGTGCCGTGCCGTGCCGTGGGAGGATGCTCGCTCGGGTCGGGAAGCCGTGCTGCTCCCCGGGGACACTCTGTGCTGAATTTGGGAGCCAATTTTCCCCACTGCAGAGACCCTACCCCTGCTGATTTTAGGCTGCCCTTGCTGCTGTCGGAGATCAGCACGTGCCTGCACACCCAGGGACTCAGCCTGTTGTGCACCCGTAACTATTTGGGGCTCTAGCACAAATACGTGAACATAAGACCCAGCAGAAGGGCTTCTCTCCCCAGAACCTGGGCAGTTCCCTTCCTTCCAGGGGCATCATTTCATTTCAATTAAGCGTTTTCCTGCAAATAGAGCTGGGCTGTTAACACCTCTGCTTTGCAGCCAGAGCTTTACCATAACCATTAGTAAAATCTCCCGGTGCCGTCCGTCTGCTCGACCCCTCTGTCTGTAGGTCTGTCCTGGGCAGCCTCGTTGCACGGCTCTTTTGTGGTCGAGTCTCTTGTCCCTTCATTGCCGGTGCCCGCATCCGTAGCTCAGTTGGTGAAAATAACCCACAGCTGATGAGCAGTGAGTGATTTGGCCCAGGACAGGAATTTTGGTCCGGGAGAAGGTTTTGGGGGAAAGTGGACTGGTTTGCGTACAGCGGGGTGTTTGAGAAAGCTCGTTTTTACAGTGGTTGGTGTAGCGGGTCATTTCTGATTTGGGCTGGAAACAGGGGAGGTTTAAAGCAACAGCCCTGGCATGTGCTGCAGAGAGGAAGGTGACAGAGGGGATCCAGCAAACACCAGGGTTTTAAGGGTATCCCAACCCTATGGGAACTGGGCTTTTGGGAAAACCCTCCAAAATGTATGGTGGGGCATAAATGATTCCCGTTTTCAGGCTTTTTTCTGATCTGGGGAGGGTAGCGATTTCCTTCTTTGATTTCTGTGTTTATTTGGGGGGAGCTTCATGTGATTTGCCTCATTTTGTTGCTGAACCTCAAAGGAAAAACTCTCAGTGTTGTTAAGACTTGCAGGGGAACCCGTGCATTGGGGATGCTGCTGTTTGCAGGGGCTTTCCCTGACACCCACAGCATTTCCCGGTGCAAGGACCCTGTCGAGTCCCCTGGCTGCTCCAAAGCCAGGAGAGAGACCCAAGACTCAGCTGATTTTGGGAGATATTCCTGAATAAATGTGGATGGATGAAGGGGAGGAGAAGGAGCAGCACCCATCACGGCTGACGCCTTACCCAGTCTTTTCCAGGGTCTCGGTGGGGCTGCAAAGCCTCGGAGCGGCAGGACGGCGAGCAAGCTATCTCACCGAGAGGGTTTTTCTGGTTTGATTGGGATGTCAGGGATGTCCCATTTGGGAAGCGAGCGAACGCCGGAGTGCTGGGGCTGAGTGGGGATTAGAGATAAAAGCTTAATTGCCTCCTGCAAGTCTCTTTTCGTCAAACACTGGGAGGATAAGAAGCTGTCGGGAAAGGAGTGGGGAGGAGAGGGCAGCAGCCTGGAGCGGGGATGGAGGTTGCGAGGGGGAAATGTTGCCCGTCCCGTGCGGTGGGAGTTGTGCGCAGGTTGTTGTCTGGCTCCTTCACTGGGATATCTTGGAAAAATCTCTGTTAAACTAACATTTTGCATCAGATGATGACTTTTGTGTGGGTTTTTTCCCCCCCTCCCCGCTATAAGTAAAGCCTGTACTGGGGGGCCATGGGCAGCCCGATGAGTGGGTCAGTCTAACGGGGGCTTACTGGGTTTATTCTGTAAACGTGAGGCCGTAGATTCATGCCGCCTGTTCAGGATGGGGCTGTGCTCCCCTTTGATCCTCCCCGGCACACTGCAATGGCATCCAGCTCTCCTGCATTTCATAAATAGATATGGAAAGGTGTATATAGAAATATACATACAGTCCTCTGATCCAGCAAGGCACTTGATGCCAATGGATCCTGATCTGGGGATCCTGCACCTCTCGGCTCAGCACCGGTGACGCTGGTGTAATTCGGACGACACCAACCCACCGTGAGATGCTGTGAGCTGCCCCTCGCAGCTGCCCCACCACGTACCTGCAAACCCATTTTACCAGTAAGGGAATAGCAACAGAAAGCTGAAAACATTTGCCAAGAGTTAGGGAGGGCAAGCTTGGACTACAAGGCAATTAATTTTCTGGGTTAATTGTTAGTATTAAGATTGATTTGGGTTTTTTTTCTTTGGATCAGATTTTGATGCTCAAATGCAAGTTGTGGATAGAAAAAGTAAAAATATTAAGTGAGGAATGGCGAGAGAGTGAAACAACACAATTTCACCAGTTTGGTTTTTATTTGCAAATAATAATAATAATAAAGACAGAAATGAACACCTGTGCTGGAAGTTATTAAGAAATATATATCAGAAATGTATCTCAAAAGATTAGAGGAACTCAAAGCATTAAATATGGTTTATAAAAAAGTGAATGCACAGTGGCATGCACAGACCCTGTTTTCCAGCTGTCCTTAGGAAGAAAACCAGTGTTCATACCTTCTCGATGGCCGTGCACTGGCATCCTGGAGGACCAAATCCTCTGTAGGAGCGGGAAAGGCCAGACTCCGAAACATTTGTGTTCAAATAAATAAATGCCCTCGGTCGTTGGGTCCCCAAAGTCGCAATGCTGGAGCGGCATGAGCTACCTGGAGGGGACGGATGATCCGGAGACGTCCCACTGTCCGGGGTGGCAGAAACCCTCCGGATTTGTCTCCAGTCCCGACGAAAGCTGGAGTCTGGAGCGGAGGGGGGGGCTTTCCTCGGCAACTTCTCGGGCGGTCCTGTCCTCCGTGGCCGTCTACCAAGCCCTGATCCCTGCTTGCACGGCGGCTTGCAAGCACGCGGGCTGGTGCTGAGCACCGCTGGCCATACCCAAGCTCACGTTCACGGCATTGGGGGTCACCCCGGTGTACCCCCCACCGTAGCTGGCACCGAACGGGCCGCCGCTATAGGCACTGTAGTAGGAGCTATAGGAGTAAGGGCTGGCGGTGAGGCTGTACGGGGCTGGGTAAGGCTGGGACCCCCCGAGACAGGGTTTGCCGTCCCTGACGAGCACGGGCACTGCCACCCTCCGCGGGGGCAGCGGGTGGGCAGCCAGCTCCAGGGATTTATCCTGCCTCTGCCTCTTGCACTTGTACCTTCGGTTTTGGAACCAGATTTTCACCTGCGTGGAGGTAAGCTTGAGCACGCTGGCGAGGTGCTCCCTTTCCGGAGCGGAGAGGTATTTCTGTTGCTTAAATCGCCGCTCCAGTTCAAACACCTGAGTTTGGGAGAATAAAACGCGGGGTTTTCTCCGCTGTCGCTGCTTGGGATGGTGGCAGGCGTCGGCTTTCTTCTCGTCTGCCTCGAAAGGGTGGGCAAGCAAACATTTTCCTGCAGCGAGAAATATCCAAAGCAAAGTGAGACCCAAGACCGGTTCTGTTCCCAGTGAGAGTGTGTTTCCGAAGGAGGGAACAAATTGGGAATGGGGACCCTCGGCAATAAGAGGAAGCAGGGTTGATAGTTGCTAAATTTAATATGAACATTTCTGTGATGTTTAATGGGAATTCAAGAAAATTCCTTTTTTGGGGGATGGAATTAGAAGCCTGACTGTTACGTGAATTTTGGACAATGCCTCCTTTCGGTCCCTCCTAACGATGCGCGTGGCAGCCCCAGCCCGGAGAGGCACAGGGGGAAGCAGGATACGGTGCAGGTTTGAATATCCCAAAACACAAATCCCCTTCCCCACCGTCCTGCTCCGGAGGGATGGAAGCGATGGCAGTCAGACCGCTGGCAGGATTTACCTCCGGCGGCTGAGAACAGGGAATCCCGCAGCTCTCTGAATCGAAGCAAAGCCAGAAAAATGAAGGGACTGGGAATGGAGGAGGGAAAATTGTTAGATCTGTGAGAAGATGGAAAGCAGTTTGGTTTTTTATCATCCGCTGGGTTTTTGTGTTGCGGGCGAGCTAGCCGGGGGTCTTACACGGTGGTCGCTCCCCGGCTGGTGGGATGTGCTGGGGTAGCCTGCCAGCCACAGCAGGGGCTCAGGGAATTTTTCGGGGGGCTGCAGGGAAATGGGGTGCTGGAGGGCTCCATCTGCAGGTATGAAGCCGGCAGGGAGCTCTCCCCGGGCTCCCCTCGCCCTCTCTGGCTCCGTATCCCAGTGCTACCCAGTGCTCAGGCTCTGGTCTTACTGGTTTCCCCGTTTCTCCGCTCTTCAGCTACCGGGCATTAGGGAAACACGAGCAAAAGGATATTTGGTGGGATTTTAGCGGTGGGGAGAAAGGGGTCCCGTCTGATCCCCCCCTCGGCGGCCGCTCCGGAGCAGCATCCCCGCTGGACAAATATATGGAGCATCGAAACAGGGATTTGTATCAAATCGGTGGCGATTTGTGCCTTGCAGAAAGAAAACCCCAAACAACAAAAAAACCACCCTAAAACGAGCCGGTTATACCCCTACCCTGGGCTGTTTCTTTTCCCTGAGGGCAGCCAGGACGCACAGGAGGGATGCAGGGCTTGGGGGGCTGCTCGGAAAAAGCCCCGAATAACCCCCCAAAAACCAAAGAAAAAAAAAAAGGTGGGGGGTGGAAAACCATCCACGGGTACACGGGTCTCGGGTGGAATCGGAGCTGGAGGATGCAACGGGCTGCTCTGCACCCCTCGGGTTTCCAACCCCGGGGGAACGAAAGCGGTTCCATGGGATTGTCGTGTGTCCCCCCCCGACCCCACGGGTCACTTACTGGGTGGCGGTGGCTCGTCCCCCCCCCCGGGGCTGTGGGCAGCCCGGGGAACGGGGACGGCGTGGGGTCCCCCGGTGGGTCCTGACCGTTCCAGGTTGAGGATGTCTTTTACCGAGAAGGGGGTGGGCAGCATCTTCTAGCCAGGGCCGGGGCGGGGAGGTTGAAGGGGGGGTTAAATGGGGGGGGGGGGGTGGTATGTGAGCTCTGGGACCCTCTCCCCGCCTCTGACCCTCCTGCTGGACCAGGCACCACCCCCAGACCCTGCCCCGGGGGGGGTCCCAGGGGTTGGGGGGAGCAGGGAAAGGAGGGTTGGTCACCCGTGGGGGGGGGTCTTTGGGTCGCCCAGGGTGCTCTGGGCCGGACACGGTTCCCCATGGGCTGTCTGTGTCCCCCCCCCGCTTCAGATCCGTTCAGACCCCTTCCCCTCTCTATTTCCAAAACAAAAAGGGAAGTGAGAAGGGGGGGTGGGGGTGGAATTTGGGGCTAAGCCAAAATAAAACAAAGAAAATAAATAAAAGAATAAAATAAAAAAAAAACCCAATAAAACAAATCGAGTTGATTTTAGCTCCATTAAGGTCACATTAGCGAGCGGCTTTGGGAGATAAGGGCTGATAAGGGGCGCAGACCACCTAGCTCCTGCGGGCCGGGGAAGGAGCGGGGGGGGGGATGATGCTGCGAGACCCCCCGCCAATGTGGGCTGCCCACCGGCAGCCGCTCTGGGCCCCAGTTCCCTCCCAGTCTGGTCCCAGTGCTGCCTTGGCGGGTGGGCACTGAGCTGGCAGATCCCCACTGGGGTATGGGGTCCCTCGCATGAGTTTGGGGTGCAGGGCTGGGTGCTGGTAGCCCCGTGGGGAGCCCCACTGGCCGTGGGGTGATGCTGGGCCTTATCTGGGCCCAGTGACCGGCTATTTCAATTAAAATTCCTAGCTGGCCTCAGGGGCTGGTGTTTGCTGATAGCCCTGACAGAGCAGAGCTAGTTTTTGTCTGGGTTGGGTCGGTATCTCTCGCACCACCGAAATAGCCAAACCGGACTGTTAGGGGAGGCTGAATAAATAAACTACCCAAATGCAGGCAAGGAAGTGAGGGGCTGGAACAGGAGGGAAAATAAATACAGTGGCTTGGGGAGAAAAGTGCTCACAGCCCCACAGCCCGGTCCTCATTTCTGCATAATGCCCGGGTTCATTCCTGGCCCCCGTCGTCCATGTTTTTAGCTCTGTCTCCATTCACGCCCGTGGGAAACCCCTGCACACGGTGCCTTATTTTCCAGGGTAAAGTCAGAATTAGGACCAAACACATTGTGAGAAACACCGAGCTCACCTTCCCCGGGAGGGTTTCGCGGTGTGTGGCGATGCTTTTCCCTCCTCTGAGATGGCTTCAAGTTGTGCTGTCCCTTCCTGCGGGCCTGATCCTGCTCTCTTTACGCTTGGTAGGAGTGTGAATTTTGCAGTGTGACTTTTGCATGCTGAAAGGATACCTGGAGGGGTTTTTTTGTTTTGGTTTGGTTTTTTTCCCCTTTTTTGGGGGCTGTTGCTCTTGCTGCCCAGACCCCAAAATTCCTAATCCCATACAGGAATGACACTGCAGCTCACTTAAACCAGCCCAGGCTCCTTGGGCTGGAGTCTCCTGCCCGTGCCAGCCACGGCAGCGGCCGTGTGCTCCCTGCAGCCCTTCGCCGTGGTCCCCACGGACAAGATCAGCTCCCGCAAACCCATTCTCCGAGTCCAGAGCTGTGCCCTATTCGCAAAGCCCCTTCCCAGCCCCCGGCTGGATTCATTGCCACGTCTAAATGGCTTGTTTGGGACTCAAAACACCAAAAGGCGAGAGCAAACAGACAGTAACATTACACCTTGGCTTGTTGATGGTGGGAGGCAGCCGGCGCCAAGGTAAAATGCTTGGCTGGGATTGAGACGAGCAGGAAGGAATTGGGGTGAGTAGCTTTATCCGCCCCTAATGACTCGGTGCGGCTGAGATTAATGGAGAGGCTGGAGTTTGGCTCTCAAGGACCCACGGAGAGATGAAGTACTGGGTGGGTCGAGTCAAAGAGGAGAGTGAAGGAAAACAGAGTTTAGCACAGGGCAGCTGGCAGCAGGGCAGGATTCGTGCCCACGACGGCCGTGGGGCTGGGCTGGCTTCTCCCCATCCCGCTCCGTGTGCCCCCACGGGTCGCATCCAGCCCTCCCTTGCTTGCAGAGCACCGACGGCCTCTGGAGCATCTGGAGGCTTCGGATGAGGCTTGTAAATCATCTCCGCAGGCAATTCCCTGCCAAAACCTGCTGCCGAGCCTGCCCAGCCCCGGCCCCGCTCCCTGCCCCGTGCCCGGGAGATTTCCCGGTGCCGCGGACATCGGCACCCGTGAGGGCACCGGGCCCTCGCCGCAGTGCCGGGGATGGACCGTGGCTCTCGGCCGCTGCATTTTGGCAGCCAGAGGCCACTGGGGGATTTCTGGGAAGAAGACTAAGAGGATCTATCACAAGTGATCATAAATCATCAGCTTCTTTTTTGACTGGCAAGTTAATTTTATTACAACTCTCCAGGGACATTACTCCTCTTTTTAACTAGGTTAGATGAAATCAGGAGAAAGCTGCTTCTAGCCGCCGTCGGGTGTTTAAACGGGAGGATTTCTATGGCAGCAGCACAACCGCAGCTCCCAAAGTATCTGATTTCTGGCAGCTATCGCTGGGACGCATCAGGATCCCGATGTGATGTCGGAGGAGCATCCGAGGCCCTGGAAACCCGACTCTGCTGGCCGGGAGCGCGATGGGGCAGCCGGCGCTCCCAAGGCACTCCTGCCCTGCCAGAAGGTTTTGTTTTTAAAGTGCTCAGAGCGAGGGAATAATGGGAATATTGACTAATGGGAATAATGGGAATAAAGGGAATAATGAGTGAGGTGGATGCACGGGGGGTTGCAAGTACAGAGCACGTGTATAGGCATCTCTAAGGAGTTTGCGAATGCTTTGAAGCAGCTGAAATGAAACTTAAAAGGGTTTTCTATATCCCCTTCTTTTTCCCAGCTACTTTCTGTCCTTTTTCATGAGTGAAATAAAACAAAAAGCAGTAGAAGATAGAAGCAATGGCAGAGAGTGAGTGGCCTGCGGCTGAGAGAAAGCAGATTCCCTCTCCAAGGCTTTCTAATAAACATCAGGGAGAGGGAAAAAAAAAAAAAAAAGGCAGGAAAATGTGCTGCTTTTCAGAATCCGTGGAATAAAAATAACTTTGAAACTTTAGCAAGTTTTCACGGAGAACCCGCTTTCTGCCTGGCTCCGGGACGAAGGCCACGTCTCTGCTGCGGTGGCAGAGGCCGGCGGTGGGTGCGGGCAGGGTGGAAGGGCATCTCGATGGGACGAAGCGCAGAATTGGGGCAGGCTGTCATCTCCTGCCCTCTATTTATCTCTTTTCTTTCCATTTTAGCCAGCTCTTACCCTTTTGAGACAAGCCAGCCCTTCCCCGGTGCTCTGCTTGGACTGGGTTTTATCACCGATTATTTTATCTATTATTTCTGGAGTTTTGGGGACCTGTTGAAATCAGGGGAAGTAAATGGAGAGAGGGTTTTTCAGCTGCTGCTACAGCAATATCTGCTGGCGGGAGAGGTTTTCTGTGCCAGAAGGACTTTGGGATTGACTTAAAGCAGAGCCCTGGCTCAAATCATTAGACAGCAGTGCCCTCTGCTTGGACACAGGAGATGTGCAGCTTTGCTTCTCTAAACTCCAAAGCTGAGCATTGAAAAGCAGGGGGGGGAAAAATCCCCCCGTGCTCTGTCACCCACGCTGGTAAAGAGGAGTGGGTCAGCGGTGGGTACGGGCAGGAATTGCTCAGGTTTGGGGGTTTGCTGTGTCACGCTCGGGAGATAAAAATACTGGTCGGTGCTAGAAGTGCTCTCACCGTCTTTTATGCAGGGGAGTTATTTTTAAAAGGGATTATTTTGGTGAAATGTCATGAATAATTCAGTGTCCCCCAGTGCTGGCAGATGGAGGAAAATTGAACTCACACAATTACATTCTGGGTTCTTGTCTGTCACTTTTTCTAAGGAGACAGCTGTAGGAAGCATCCTTCATCAAACCGTCGGGGCTACCTGCTCCTTCCCCCGTGTATTTCGGCGATGAAGAGTGTAAACCTCTGGTTTGCAGCGGGCGGACAAATTTCTGCCTTTGTGCGTGTTACAGCATCGATGTGCGGGGCTGCGCTGGGGCGATCGCCGGGGCTGAAGATGCTGAGCAGGAGCAGAGTCTCCCCGCCGAGGGTTTGCAGCCACTGGCCTGCCCCTTCCCAGCATTTGGACATGGCAGTGTTAGATTTAGGGTTGTATTTGATGGTTTTAAAGGTCTTTTCCAACCTAAATGATTCTATACCTAGACATTTTGGCCAGACCCTTTCTGCTTTTATCCCCTTTCTCCCCCAAAAAATCATCCAGGGTGCAGCCTTTCCCCATCCTCCTCTGCCACTGGGGCCGCCTGGGTGGCCGTAGGGATGGATGACCAAGGAGCAGAATCTTCCCATCTTTGGACTTTCTGGGATTTACCCAAATTCCCAGGGATCCTTTCAAGTCAGGGCTGGGCAGGAGGTGGCGGCGGGAGCGAGACCAGGGAAGGAGGCACCTGGGGGCTGCCGGAGGGGAGAAGGTGGGTGCAGGCAGGCTGAGTGGGTGCTGGGTGCTGGGTGCTGGGTGCTGCCCTGGAGCCGGCGGCCTTTGGTCAGCAGATGGCACAAGAGCCGTGGCTGAGCGCCTTGGGCAGGGAGCAGAGCTGCTGGGGAAAGAAAAATAAAAAATAAAAAAAAATAATTGGGGAAATAAAAAGAAGTGCATCACCCTGCAGCTTGCTGAGCAGTGAGGGCAGAGCAGGAGGCACCGCAGGCGACTGACGCTGGTCCCTTCCAGCCTCCTCCACAGCTCCCAGTAAGCCCCAGCAGGAGCCCAGTCTATCATCTTTCCCACCAGCAGCTCCGTTAGGGTCGGAGTATCCCAAACTCATCCTCAGGCTTCCCACAGCTGCATCCTGCTGCTTCGCCAGGCTGCAGCCCTCCTGGCTGGGTTATTGGGACAGGAGCCAAGGGGGTATTTAACCCCCCAGGAGCAGGGGGCTGAGGGGTCTTGTGAGCACAGTGGTAAGTGGAAAAAAAAAAAAAAAAAAAAAAAAAAAAAGGGCTACGGCAAGGAAAATCGGGATGAGACGTGATGGGAAACGTATGGGGTGTTTGGGATGCAAATGCTCCTCAGGGAAGGGGGAATTCGGTCCGTGCCTCTCGGACGCTCAGCGTGCAAAGCGGCATCCCGAATGCATTGCCGAGATGTGCCCCCCCCCCCCCGCCTTCTAGCTGTGTAAGTGGGGGGGCAAAATCCTCCAGCACCCTCCGAGCCACCCGAGAGAGGCATTTTGGAAAAGTGTGCAGGATTAGGGAAAAGCTGAGTTTCGTTATCGCCCGCCCTCCCAACTTCACCTCCCCGAACCCCAAACCTCAACATCCTCACTTAAAAAAGGGGGTTCCTCCTCCCCCCCCACGCTCTCCGTATGTCCCCATCGCAAGCTGCCCCGCGGTTTGCAAAGATCAAGCACGGCGCAAGTGTTCTTTATTATTGGTTTTGACAGGCTCGGTTAAGCAGGCGGACGGGGCCTGGCAAACGTGCTTGGGTTTGCTTTCTGCTTTGGAACAACTGCGGGGCTCACCACATCAGTTGGGTTTGTGTTTTGTTTTGTTTTGCCTTTTTTTTTTTTTTTAATGGGAGACATTTATTTAGATTGAAGAAAGATCGCTTGGATACTGGGCCAAAAAAGTAACTTAAAATATCTGGACTAAATAAGCTCCTAAAATAAGGAGAATTGCTTAATTTTTTTCTCTCTGATGTCATCTGTGGATGCCACACGCTGAAACCCTCAGCATGATAATATTTAAATAAAATGCAGCCTCAAGTAATTCACAGGGCAGGGGGAAATGCATCATGCATTATCAGCTATTACATGTCATAGATTTCCTATTTGTCAATCTACCCACCCTTAAAATACATAAACTGGCTGTGAGCAACTTCCTGAGCTGGAGCAAAATACGTGTCAAAGCAATCGGAGGTCAATCCGAGCAGCCCATTTGGTGCTCACGTTTGTGGCATCCTCTCTGGAATTAAATTAAAAAAAAAATAAAAAAAATCATGATTAATGATACGGCCATCAGCTCCGAGGGTGAGCCGTGTAATTTTCCGCTTTCAACTAAAAGGCTGCCAAAAGGAAAAGCCTCCTTAAAAACACAAGTGTGTGAATTGTGCGCATCGAGGGTCAGAAACTCCTCCACGGGTCTTGGCCTGACGGCTGGGAGAGTCGGAGTCTCCTGGGAGCCCAGTCCCAAACCCGGACCGCGTCCCCCTGTCCCAGACGGAGGCAGCGGAGATGCAGGCAGGTAGCGACCGTACCCACGCTCCGCTTCTCGCGCGGGCACAAATCCCCAGCGTTTGCACCCTTGCCGCCTCTGTTTGCATGGGCAGTAACGTTTATTCCACTCCGATAAGATTTGCTCTCATCTCTTTTCAAGTCACGGCAATAAATTTTGCCCTGCTTTGGCCTTTAAGAGTAACGGCGTGCGGCAGGCATCTATTTCTAACAACCGCAGGCATCCGCTGCCCGCGGGCACGAGCATCGCCCCTGCAGCTCGGCTGTGCCCAGGGCCAGAAGGCAGCAGGTCGGTGTCCCTGCTGCAGTGTTTTCTGCCTGCTCCGGCCCAAACCCGGACCCTTTTTGCCCTCGGTGTCGTACGGACACTCGCCGGTTTTATGTAAAGACGGGATTTACGGGGTACCCGCTCCCCTTTCGGCGCAGACAACCCCAAGCAGCGTTCAGCAGGAGCCTGCGCTGCGTTGGAGGGTTTTATGTTCGGGCTGAGAGCAGCGCGGCTAAGGTTTCACTCCATTATTCAGTTAACGGGGAGATGAGGTTACCGAGCAGAGGAACGGCGATGCTGCGGGGACCGCACGGCTCCTGCCAGGGGGTACCCAGGGCAGAACCCCCCTCCTGTCCCCGGCAAACGGGGCAGGCAGGGGAGACGCTGCCTCTGCCCGCTTGCCCCAAGCTCCGAGCGGGTCCCTGCCACGGCGGCCAGATGTGGCCGTCGGCAGCTGCAGCTGGTTTCTACAGCCGCGAGTTTCACAATATTTATTTTTTTTGCCTTTCACGCTTTTCTCGGGCTGGTGTTGCGCTAGGGAGCCATTTAGTTGGCTGAAGCACGGCCCCGGCAGCCGGCGCTGGCTGGAGGAAAGACCGAGATCTTGTGTTATTTTTCCCTTCGTGCCATTAAAATAGCCAGCAGACACGGCAGCGGGACGCTGGCCCGTCTCACCAGCCCGTCCCAAGGCTCGTGGCCGTGCCGCCTGCGTGGTCCCACGGCAGAGCAGGGAGTGTGAGGGGCTGTCAGCGTGGGGAAGACCCCGGGTATGACCCCGCTGACCCACGGGGATGTATTTGCTCTCCTCAGTGCCGGTTTGGGCATCTCACTGTGTTTTCCTTGAAACCAGCTCTGCAGATGGCTTTTTTTTTCGAGAGGCTGCTGGTTGAAGCTGGCACGGCGCAGCAGCTGGGGGGGTTCGGCTCACCCCTTCCCGGCTCTGCAAACCTGCCACCACCCTCTCTTTGGGCTGAAAAAGGGATGGAGCCATGTCCGCCGGCCCACGCCGGTGGGAGAGCGGCTTTTGACCAAGCAGGGTGACAAAATGGCACCTTTCGGGGCCAACACATCGCCTGGGTGCAGGTGCACGTGGGCTCGGGGTGGGGGGGGTGCGAGAGAAGAGGAGGGCTAGCTTGGCTCACTTAAAAGGCTTTTAAAAATACAACAAAGTTTCTTTACATTATTTAAAAGCCTCTTTAAAGAGCAGCTGCCTCCTATTAATACCGCTCGGGCTGATAATCTTTGCTCGGATCTATCTTTAGAGCGTTGCCAGCATAAATGGGAGCTGGAGGTGCAGCGCGGGGGTGACGTCAGGCTGCGCGCCGGCTCCGGGGGCGGCCGAACCAGCTGAAAACACATCGGAGCCTCCCGGGAGGAGGAGAGAGGGGAGGAAAGCAAATAATACCCCTGGCTTTTTGGGTGGGTTTGGAGAAATCAACCTTTCGGTTGCCTGTTTTCTCCGAAACGCGTCTTTTTGTGATGCTCGAGAGTAGTTTTTTGGGCGCAGTTGAACACGGCGGGGCTGAGCTCCCCAGCTGGGGATGTGGATCATGATGCGCTTTGCCGGCTCAGCCGTGAAGTGGTTTAAGCCCAGCTTGGGTGTAAGTACATAGACCGATTTTGGTTTTCTTGCTGCCCAGTGCAATCCCCGTAGCAGTACTGGGAAACGCGCTGTGTTAGGGACAGCTGCACTGGGGTGACAGTGACTGAACAAACCACGCAAGAGTTTGCAGAGACGAGGCTCTGCCCCGAATCAGCCCCTGCTCCTCTCTGCCACCGAATCCGGGCTGGAATCGCGATGATTCCTCATTTTCAGGTGCCGTCCTTTGACGCAAGCGTGGCTTCAAAGGGGACCCTGAATAATCCTGCTCTCCGGCGTCAGCGCCACGGGGGGAAGAGGGTGAGCGGGATCAAAACTCTTTGACTTGCTTTTATTTCCTTTGCTTTCTTAATCGCTTCCTGACAGTCCCGGAGCTGCATGAGAAATCCTCTGGAGTGATGCTGTGCAAGGGCTGACGCAGCTTTCGCCCCGTTCCCAGCAGGGCAGCCGGGAGGGGTTTCGGTAGGGATTAACACTGAGCTTCAGTTTTGCCCTTTGCCAGGATGCCCAAATCCCAAACTTCTTGAGATTTTGTCAATAATTGTCTGTAGAATCAAATTACATCTGAGCTGGGAGCCCAAAATACCTCACCAGAAGAGAGCATCTCCATGTTTTCTTTCCTGTCATTGCTTAAACCAAATCCATCCTTAGTTTGCCTCAGTTAGACTTATCCCCGGGTGAACAGGATTTTTTGGGAGCTCAGATCTCAGCCGAGCATTGGGATGTTGAAAGCGGCAGTAAGCTGGGACAGTTGGCTCACTTTTAAGGCACTTAGGGCAAGGAACGTGGCTAATCCTTCACTCAGCGTGCGAGAAGCTTATTACCGCATTAAAACAACATTTACAACCTCGGTAAGGAACTGCCGCCTGCGTGACAAGCAGCCAGAGCACATCAGACCTCTCTGAGCACACATGAAATTTAGAAAAACCACTGTATTATTCATTCGTTCATATCGTGCCCATCAGCTGAATATCAGGGGATGCTGAAAAAACTTGCATCTTGCCAGAGCCCGGCCACACAGCGGGATGTGTGCTGCTCCCACTGGCCTTTCGGTCGGTGTCTGCTTAGGAAATTGCTGGAAATTCAGGTTATAGGGAAGATTTTGCTCTCTATAAGGCAAACAATGAGCTTTTTCTAGCAGTTTGAATAGCAGAGCAGAGGGTTATTTGCTATTTGGATGGCAGAGGAAACCCTTAGCTGCTGCAAAGTTGACTAGCGGATGGTAAAGCTGAGCCGGGCACCAACGTGTGCAGGATTTCTACAACAGTAACGTGACTTTTTTAGCCGTGCTCAGATGTGAAATTTGGGAGATGTCGCAGCCAGATGCTCCTGGCAACTCAGCTGCACGTAAATGGGACGTGGGTGGTGACCGTGGCCCGCTGCGCTGGAGAAAGGCTGATGTTTGGGCTGGGGTTGTCTCAGCTGGTGTCTATCTGCTTTTTCAGCCTTGCCGAATACCCGTGTGCTGAAACCAGGGCTTTGTCAAAGTGTCCTGAGCAGCCCCAGAAGGGGATGCCGGGAAGATCCCGGGTATTTGTGGAAAATTCCTCTGGATGCTGAGCTCTCCCGGAGCACTGAGGGGTCCCGAGGCTCCAGGCAAAAGGTCCCTCATACTTGACTCTGATTAGTGACTAACGATGGGGTGAGCGTCAGCCTCCGTGAACTCCAAATACACCCCTAGGAAGAATAAAGCCGCACAATGCTGGGAGCAGAGCAGAACGCCTTTCCACACCAGAGGAAAAACCAATATTGTCCTTCTGGTAATCTCATTTTTTCGGCCAGAACGTACCACTCCCCATCCTTAAGGGAAGTTTGCTCCCTGACCTGGGAATCCAGCTCCGGGGCTGGCGCATCTCCCCGGGGGCCCCGTGGGTGGATCTGCCGGGAGCCCTTTCCTCTGATGCAGCGATAAAACATCTGCCCTCTCCAGCTCCATCAATCAAAGCTTTCACCGTGTCAGCAGGGCTCGGGGCTGGGGTGTCCGTCCCCGCCGGCACCCGCGTGAGTGACGAGGAGGAAAACGCTCGTGCGTCGTTGGGACTCTCTTGACTCACCGATGGCAGCTCCACCTAGCCCGTCACGCACTTTTCCGTGAGCCACCGGGATTCTCAGCCTCCTCCTTCCTTCTTCCTGAGGACAGTGTCTTTGCCCAAAGGAAGGAAAGACTTACCTCGGGCACGAAAGATTCACGGCCGCGTGGCAGGAGTGTGTCCTGCCCAGCCAGGAGACGCTGGGCAAAGGGGAAGGTTGTTGGGGCAGGGAGTTGAACGATGCTCATGGAAATGCGTGCGTGGGAGCGCTGGAGCGAGCAAACGTGATGGAGGAACGATAAACCCAAGAAAACACCGGTGTTCTTCTCTTATTGTTCAGATTAATTTGATTTTTAAGATTTTCATGCTTGTGGCTTCTCTGCAAGCCAACCCGATGGGGGTTGTGCTCTTCACCGTGGCTGTAGGAATAGAGGCGTATTTAGGAAAAGATGAAAGGGACCTTTTTCGGATAATTAGCCACGAATGTGAACTCGAATCCCACAGACGGACACCTCATTCCCATGAAAATCATGGCCAGCGAATAAAAGTGAATCTAAGAAACACATGTGAAACAGTTAAGCAAACAACAGCTCAGAAAAAGATTTTTTAAGTCCTGAAAAAACTTCTAGGATTAATTATCAGCACAGTAATAAAAATAAATCGCTGGGCTCTTTCTGCTGGTTTGGACTGTCTCAATTCCCCAGTTGAGAGCAAAATCATGCTAGGATTTCGGCATGACTGGCTGGAGATGGCTGATGATTTTATTGAGCCCAGTTGATTACTCCAAGCCAAACAGCACATCGAGAGAAGAGCAGGGATTTGTTTTTGCAGCACAAAATGCTCCAAGCCTGCAGATGAAAAATAACCCTGAAGGAAATTCAAAGGAACCAACTGGAATTTTCTCCCAGCTTGAGAATATGGGGAACGCAGTTTCTATAAAATGATTTTTCTCTTTAAATAACCATTATGACCGGCTTGGTTTTGTGCGCCTGGACCTGCAGCATCCGTCCCAGCCAGGAGAAAGGCTGGAGGGGGAAGCGGGACGGCGCAGGTAACAGGGATCATCCTTTGTAGCTACAGTCTGGGCTATCCTGGTATTTCATCCTGCTTAAAAATAAAAACCAAAGAGGAAAAAAAGAGGCAAAAAAAAAATCCCATCTGTGTGAAAATAATTACACACACACCCCCCCCCTTCATGAGCTCATACAGGTTTTACTAGTTTTTCCAGCTGTTGTCTGGACTAAAACTCCCATGTCTCTCCCAGGTATTTTCTGCCTAAGGTTCTCCGGCCGCTTGCAACGTGGATTCCTCTCCATCGCTGAGATAAGGGGGGCTTACAGCAAAAATTATCTGAAATTATCTCAAATGCCTAACTGGGCCTTTTCAAGGAGGAACTCAGCCTTTGAAAATACAGGTTTGTATACTGTGAACCAGGTGAGGAAGAGTTGTCTCTTTGGAAAGTGCTGATTTACTGAAAGAAAGAAATTTTTGCGAGTGCTGTATGCTGTCGAACAATATTCTCCATAAGCTTTCCGTACGTGCCGAGTACCCCTCCCTCTGATCAGCCCTTGGAAAGAGAGGGATTTCAAGCAGTGTTACCCCCCCCCAAAATCCATCAGTATAATTCTGGGCCATTCCTTTACACTGAAATATATAAAAAACCTCAATTGCATTTGTATAGCTCAGTGCCCTGCGACTCTGAGTTCCCTGGTTTATAATCTGGTAAAGTCTTCATCCATTTGCATTTCTTCTACCTTTTCCTTTTGCTTCTCGCCCATCGGACCTCGCACCATGGGAACGACCACTGCGGAGTCAATTTGTTTGCACTTTGATTATATTTTTAGCATCCTACTTCACTTTTTTTTTTTTTTTTAAACTTCTTTCATATTCCCAGTCGTACTGGCTGAATCATGACAGCAAAGACAATGTCCTTTATTATATTGTGGAAGGTTTTTTTTCTGCTTTTTATTTTTCTAAGTTCACGGGAGGCAGGAAGTGAAGTCTGTTCCCAAATTTCACTCCCAGTTGTTTTGCCCGGTGTCATTCGAAGTGCCAAAGATCACACTCCTTCTCTCCGGCTCTCGCTCTTTCTCTCTCTCCCCCCTTGCTCAGAACAGCAAAGCAAGCAGGAAGGGTGAGGACCAGGAAAATCTGAAATGATTTTCCCCTTGTTTTGTAATGAAACTTTAAAAAAAAAAAAGAAAGAAAGAAAAAAAGGACAAGACAAGAACATCAGTCAATCATGTACTTTGGGCCTTGGCCAAATCAAATTAACTCCTGGTCTGTTTGTTCCATTTGAAGATGATAACCAGGACTTTAATGCACTCTGAGCTTTTCGTTGTCATCGAGCCGAGATTTCCTTTTCTAGGACTGTTTTCTGCACAGTCTTTCCACCATGGTCGCTGTTTTGATTAGACCCGGCTGCTGCCATTTTTTTTAAATCAAAACCCTAGTTACTAGCACTGGTCTAAACATGCCACTTTTTTTCCCCAACTCTTGAGAAATTGTTGCACTTCAGAAATATTGTCACAGTTGGGACACCAGGTAAAAATTTCCCATGAAATTTCCAACAACAACAACAACAACAATAATAAAAATAATGATAATAATAATAACGCTGCCCCTCCAAACAGCCTGATAAACACTTTTGTTCTTTTTAAAGAACTTCACCTGACTCATGCTGCCCGCTTTATGAGCTATGTAAATGAACTGTTGACATTTTGATCTACAGGATATATAACCCTCACCACAAGGTCGGCCTTGAATTTGGGAGGAGAAAGGAAAACATGTGTTATAATGCTGCAATTTCTGGTGGAGTACGGCTGATCTTGCTATGAACCATGCTGGAGAGTTCTTGTGTCATTTATTCCCTTCATTTTGGGGTCAAGTTTTAGCACTCAGGGGAGCTAAGGGGAGAAAGAAAAAAAACCCCAACCCAGAATTAGCAGGGTTTCAAACAGAATTTGTTGTGTAGAATTACTATAGAAATGTCCAGATTTCTGAGTGACTCCATGCTTCGGGGTGAGGTGCTCGGGCCTGGCAAAATCCTAAAATTGTCCAAGAACAATTTCATTTTAGGGATGTGGTTTGCAGACATACAGGCTGAGATTTATGAAGATTTCGTATGAATACTACATCGTATTGACACTAATTATTTCATCGTGGTTATTAATTACAAACTAGCTGTGAAAGCCAGCTTTTGGAAGCGTGGCATCTCTACTATTTCCAAGGCACTCTGTGCAAGAGCAAGGCTTTGTTTCTAGCAATCTGTAATTCACTGTCTACCCCTAAATTTTTTTGTCATTTCTATCTGAATGCTGTTCCCTTTGCTGCTTTGGCTTCTCGAAAGTGGGGGGGGGGGGGGGGAATGTTCTTCAGCAGCCGGTGATTTATGGATAGGTGAGTGGACGCATGTGTTCAGCAAGCAATCTGGGGATTCCTGCTAATGGAAAAGCAGATGAGAAAGTCAGAGGGTGACATCCATTCCTCAGACCCCGGCACGTCGGACGGCTCAGTGGCACTTGTACATAGAGGGGAACTGGGTCTGAATTCCTTTGGTAAACCTAACTGCTTTGATGCTCAGTTACGGCAGCAATGCCAACATTTCTTAGCAATCCTTTTTGCTTTTCACTTTTTCATTTGGGGAAAGGATTTTATGAGAAACCTAATCAAACTGGCAGTACAGCCCAGTGCTTCGAATGACGTACGTAATCGCCCTTGCTGCCTTTTTCCGAGATACCAGCTCAACTGCCGCTGGAACAGTGAAGCTCACCTGGAGCCAGGAGCAGGGAGAATTCCCAAAACGGTATCAAGGTAAGCAGGTGGGGGGGTGGCTCGTCCCATCTATGGATTAATAGCAGTAACAGGAGCTCAAGGAAGGTGTCGTTTCCTTGGCACCTCGGCCCTGGTTTGCAGCAATATTAAATAAGCGTCGCTCTGGCTCATCAACTCTCACTGCTGTGAACCACAGCAGCTTATTTGTTTGCAAAGAATGATAAATTCTGATTTTGGTAAGTTACTCTACCTTGCTACAAACTTCGCTTTTGACTAAAAAGGGATTTCAACAAAAGCAAAGTTTTAATAGCCCCCTTTGAAAGTAATTTCTACCTTGCTGGACAAAACAAGAAGGAACAAAAGTTTTTTTTTTTTTAAATTCAACTGTACTGCTAATGTTTATTCCTTGGTTCTCTTGGACAAGTCTTACTCTAATGTGATGGGGGAAATGGTTTTTTAAACTTTGCGGTGGCTTTTGGAGCATTAAATCTGAATTAGTCTGCCAGTCTTCCTCTGATGAGTATTACACTTTTTTTGATCTTCCACTGGAAATTAGAGATTTCCTGAATGAAGTGTAAATGCACATTTACATGTACATCAAAGTCAAAACCAAGGTATTTTCTTTTTCCTGCAACGCTGTTACGGATGCATTCATTAAAAAAATAGTTCTGCCTTAATTTTGTTCTCAGGCTAAATAAGGGCTAAATAGGATACAACTTACAAGCTCAGGCTGCTGTCAAAGAGAACCATGACAAGAGCTTTATTAGCACTGGGATTTACAGCTGCTCTCGGACATCGCAGGGCCCGGGATCGGAGGTTTTGGTCAGAGCAAACGTATCCAAAGGATTATTCTGGTGATACTCGGCACGGCAGTCTAGATGCCGAAAATCTACTTCGGGTATCATTTACTCTGCACTCACCCCCTTCTACCTGTTCTTCTCCAGCCTCACTGCTGGCGACTGTGTGAGCTGAACCTCTGACTTCCCATCACCTACATTGCAGGATCCAAACCCAAGATATTCAGCATCCAGAAGAGACCTAACAGCTACGATGTTCAGTCGAAGGTAAGTGCAACAACTTCCTTGTTGGTAGTATCATAATCAGCAGTCACAGTAAGGTTCAATGAAAGAGTCAGACACTAAAAACCCTTAAATTTGACATTTTATTTCATTGCAGAAGAAAATCCAACATAGGCCTCATTATGTTATGCATCTTTAATTATAAAAATAAGCAAAGAAAATAACTTGCATCTTTCTCATTACTATGATATGTTTCAAATAACCTTTATATGAACACACTGAGCTTTAAAAATGTAATTTAAACAATAAATAATGACATATACCAGATATGCTCACTGTTTATTCCAGTACTCAGCAAAAAAACAAAAACCCCAAACTCTCTCCCCCTTCTAAGTATCTTTAAATTATAAATACATAATGCAAATTTATAATGGCACAAAACATCTAAAGTGCAAACAAATCACAATGAGAATCATGCAAACATTTCTAGATAAGCCCCTCCCCGCCCCCAAGAGAAATCATTTTGCAATGAACGCAAGATTAAAAAAATAAAGCATTAGAGATTAAATAAAATGTGAAATAGCTGGACTTAATATTGAGAATCATTCCCCATCCCCAGGGGGATCTCTCTCACCAAATTCAAACCATCTAAAATCAGGCAGCCTTCCCAGTCGACGGGAAGCGCCTCTCCCATCTCCCTGTCCCTCTCCCCTGATAAGAGAGAGCTTTAAATGACCAGCTTAGGCTAGATGGTAAAAGTTAGGCAAGGTGAACCCCAGGCCTTTTGATTTGATGGATGTGTGCTTGCGGCTTCCTTGCTACTTCAGCATAGGAAAAAAAAAAGTGACGTATTAAAGCAGCTCAAAAATCTGGTGACGTAGTTGAGGCTCTCTCCGACACGGGCCATCCAGTGAGCGCCCAACAGCAGTGCCAGTGCGGAGAGGCAGAGCTTTGGTTTGCACAGGTGATGTCTACCTGTGATACCACAGCAAATCCAATCACGGGGAATTATTTTCCCGGTCATCTTCCCACCCATATTCAGGGGACAACAAGTTTAAATTCCTACTGGAAAACGAAAGTGAATTATGATAACCCAAAAAGATAGGGTTTGGGGCAATCTAACCCTCCTCCCTGGCCCCCAGTCAAGTTGACAAACCTTCTTTGGGTTTTCATGGAAATGGATGCACAAAGCAACAGAGAAGCCACTTGCCATGAAGAGCATCTCCACGGAAAATCGTGGCTGCTAGATGTCCTCAGTGAGCTCTGCTGGTGTGAGCCCATGGAGGCCTTGGGTACCCAAAACGGGAGCTGCTTCGCACAGCCTAGAGCTGGGCTCCGTAGCACCAGTGCAGCCATCCAGGCGGTTGGTTGGGCGCTGCCTCGTGCCAGGTAAAGACCTTTTCGTAACAATTTCCCCAAATAGCAATATGCACTTGATGCGCAAACCCCAGCAGACTTCCCTATTTAGTAATCCCTGTCTCCTAACGGTGCAGCGTGAAGTGTAATGCTGTAGGGTGGAGTCGCACGTGCACAGTTCTGGGATCAGTTCCTAAGCATAAGTCAAACTTTTAGGGTCAAGATATTCAAGGGGCCTTTGGTTTTCACCTTGCAAAACTTCTTTGTGTTGGACTCTATATACCTGACTGTGATTTAAGAACGAGCAATATTGCATCTTGCTTGCCCTGGACGGCACGATTCAGAGTATTAAAAAAAAAAACAAAAAACAAACAACCCTCTACCGTCAGCAACATTTTTTGCTGCTTACAATTTTATGACAGCACTTTTGGGCTACATTTAATGAAGACAGCAATATTAGAAATGCTGCCACTGCATCTGGTTTCAATATATTAGCAGCAAGTTATTGTTTAAAGGCTTTGTGGTTTAAAAAAAAAAAAGTTATATTGCTTTAGATTTTGAAAAGAAAAATAGATCCCTCCTTTATTAGCTCTCTAACTAGTTGTGCAAGAGTCATCCACTCTGCAGACGGACTCTAACAGGGTAGATTTGGAGCGTGGAACCGGCCTTGTTGATCGCATGCCACGATGTGGCTTTTTTTGGCTCACCGAAGCCCGGCCAGACTACTGTGCAGAGAGCGGCGTTTGGGGGAGGCCCCCAGCTACTGCTGCGGGACCGGCTGCTCCGCTCCTGTTCGCAGAGGCTGCCGAAGAGGTGGATGGGAGGAAAGGCAGGTCTGAGAGCATTAATGCATGCGTCCTCTTAAAGGCAGGCACACTGCTTTACTTCCGAAGCTTAAGAGAATTTAAGGATTTTCCCTGCCTTTCCCCAGAAATCAACTTTCTAAAGGAAGTTTTACCCTGCGGCAGCTATGAGATCCCAAAGCAGCTTCTTGTCAGCCATCTGATAAGTCCCCAAATAGCTCTCCAGCAGCACTGGTGCCTTGGGTATAACTACATCTCACAGCAGCTCTGTGGAGATAGGACTGGCCAGTCTGAACTCTTCCTCCCCCTCCCCTGTTTTAACTGAGAAGAGAGGCTTGTTTCTGGCCCAGTAATTTCTGTCCTAAACATCTTCTCTCTTCCATTATAAGAAGGCCACAGAGTAGAATGTGAACTCTTGAATATGACAGAGATACTGTTTCCAGGAAAAAAGAAATAGCTAACTTACAAAACTAAGTTTATGCAATAAAGTTATTATATTCTGCTCCTTTTAAGCAGACTCTCGTGGAATTTATGTACAGTACATGACAGATTTTAAAACTATTTATACCACAGTTAGAGCAAGACCTTTAATACTCTAGTCTTAAGACAGGGTTTGTTTTTGTTAGATTTCTTTTAAAGCTTTAGACAGTTAAATACAGTACATAGATGTTAGCTTTTAAATACAATGCAAGATTATGTAACCTTCTGACTAGCTTCAACCATAGACTGGCACCTCTTTTAATCATTTCCGTAGTACAAAATGTTCCTTTCCTGATTTGGTGTGTGTCGGGGAGGGGGGGAGTTTTAACTCATTTTGCACTGTGGTGCCAGGTCACGGTAACTAGAATCATCCACAGCTAGCGAGTTTGGTAAATCAACGGGTTAACGGAGCTGTATTGGAAGGATTAGGACTGTATGACACTAAGAGACCAGGAATATGACATTCATATTCGTCCATGGCCAGCACAGATTCATAACACGAATTCCATTGACATCTTTAGGATGTGCAATAGTTATTAGTGCATCTATCGTCGCCTACCAGCTTACTACAAGAGAGAATAAACTATTCTCCTCGGTGCCAAATCTTCAGACTTCAATGGTGTTAGCGCTACAGTACATTTAGAGTTTGGTGTCTGAAGGCCTGACTACTGTACGGTTATATTTAAGACTAAGATTGTTTGGGATGTTTTTTGTGGGGAAGAAAAGAGATGGAGACATTTTGACGGCGGGAAAGCTGAGACACAACACAGATCCATGCAAAAGTTTTGTTCGAGAGGAATAGAAAATATTAATGACTAAATCTAAAACCAGTTCCTAGTTGTTATTAAAACTAGCTACAGTACACTTGGTTTGGGTGCATTACTCTTCTAGAAGAGAGACTTCAGCTTTGGTAGTGCTTAGCATCCCTTACACACCCATTGTCGCTCCCCTGAGGCGTTATGCGCTTTCGGCGGAGCTGCGCTTTGTGTGGGCCGGGACGGACCCCTCACCTCGGAGGTTCCTGAAGTAGAGTTTTAGCTTCTGTGGCTCGGTGATACGTCTCCTGGCGAAGTCCGCGCGCGGGTGGCCTTGGGCGCAGTGATCTGTCTGCAGCAGGTGGAAGAGGCTTGCCATGTTGGGTCCGATCTTCTCCATCAAGCTGTCCTTGATGGTGCTGACAGTCTCTTCATCGCACTCCAACAAGCTTCTCACCAGCTTGTTGTAATACCTGCACGAGAGTTACCATCCGTTATCCCAAGGCATTCCCCAGCAAGACAAAAGAAACAAGGTAAGAGCTGATCTCAAGCCAGGAGACCAGTCCAAGCGACAAAACTATGAGAATCAGAACTTTAAGTCGTTTAGGCCATGTCTGAAATTGATTTTTGACAGTGCACAACGTACCTATTCTTACTGCATTTAACAAATGCCCTGGACCTGGCGATGCTGTGCCTATGACATATGGAAGGAAGGCAACCCATCAAACTTCTAATGGACTCGTCCTAAGCGAGCAGCTGCTCCAGCTCTGAAAGGCAAGGCTATAAGCACAAGTGATTTTGGCATTACCTGGGTGGATCAGGAAGAAGGTGAGAGCAGGAGCTAAGATGATGTAGTAATTGGCTTAAGTGTGTGTTTTACTCTCCGCTAAACAACCAGAATTTCTAGAGCTTTAGGAAAAAAACTAATTGCAGCTTTCCAATAGACAGATACTGCCCATCATCAGACAGGATAACAGACTAAACAGACCACTGGTCTGAGCCAGTACGACCCTTCCTATGAATGTAGCCACCCCTCTGGCACCATTCCCTTTTGTTCCTCTCCCTTCCCCTCCGTGCACAGCCTTTAGCCAGGGACCAGAAGAGGGAGAAGGAAACTCAGTCCAAGTCAGAGCCTGACAGATGCATGTATTCCCCAGGGACAGATCTTTAGGACATACAATCAGTTGTCACTTCCAACAAGCTGACCATGCATTAAATCACAAGTGAGGACCTTATGCTTTGCCCTGTTGCGTGCCTGCCTCCTCTACAGCCTGCTGCTGCATTTTCGCCTTCCAGCAGCCTTGAGTACGCGTTCCATGCTCAAGGAGGGAGCCAGGAAATTGTGCTGATCTGTTTCCCCAGCGCTGCTTGAGCTGAGCAGAGAACAGTGCTCAAAGGAACGATCCTCTGCGGGGCTAAGGCAGAATCAGCACAGCCCTGCGTGCCCGCCTGGCTTGGGCAGGGAGAGCAAAGCTGGCAAGTGGGACCTCACTGTAAAAGAGAACATCTTCCTAGGGAGAGAAAGTTGGGAAAAGAGGAGCAGTCCCGTATTTGCTGGGCTACTTCTGCCTGAAAGGACGTTGGGGAACTTATTTTAAGCCTTTAAGGTCACTGTGACATTTTTCCACAGGAGCAGAAAAGAGAATAACCTGCAGGTGGAGGAGGGGAAGGAAGAGGGAAATGAGAGTTCACATTCAAACTCCTTTCCTAACTCTCAGCTCTGGCCTTTAGAGCAGCCAGTGGAGGTCAGGTGAGGTTAAAGTTTCTGCTGCACTTGAAGTACAAAAGGACCAGGCTTTGGCACGGTGGAGCACAGTGCAAGCACAGCTCAGCAGTGCTGATATTAAGGTCTGAAGCATGCACAGTAGTTGATGACGAATACATCTGTGCGAGCCATGCATCCAGCTTAAATTGGTCCCAGTCTAGCAGGACAGGAGGACCAGATCCTATTCACCTTCCTCTGGTGCGCTGCATATACCTCCTCCATACAAATATAGCTTGGTGGTTTCCATAGCTGGAGCTGCAATCAAGCAGCTCGCTAGTGTCTTTCAGGAGCTAGACTGCAAGCAAAGGCAACAAGGCTTTCCTCTCCTCCTGCTCCTGCCATGAGATTAAATCACAGGAAGATGCTATGACCTTTAACTACTTCCTCTCAGTGTCCCAGGCCAAGTGGCACATTCTTATTCTGTGGCTATGTTGGGACAGGGGCTGGGAAAGCAGGATGCTTTAGGAGACCTCAATGTAAACTATTAGCTGGGAAATCCTGCTGCTTTTGTTACTCAACATGTCATAATATCCTTTGGCTTTGACAAGGGTTGGCGGCTGTGGGGGAGGAGTTCCCTCCGTGCCGGCAGACAGCAGCTCCAGTTCAGGCTTGGTCCTCTGGAGAGGAACATCCCCAACACGTATAACACCGCTGCTGCTATCACTGCATCCTCCCTCGCTCGAGTGTCCACACGTCCCTCCTTCACCTCAGTGCCCCTACAGTCCCGCCAAGGGCTCTTTAACTCTACAATCCATCATATTAACCTGAACCGCTCTTTCAGCCTGTAAAACACTGATGCCGCAGCACTGCCTGCTCCTCATGCCAGCCCTCGGGGGAAGGCTGAAGCAAGCCTCTTCCAAATTTGCTTGGGGAAAGAGGGGAAAGACACAATTATACACGAGTATAATTTTCGCCTTCCCACAAGTATAATTTTCTGGATATAATATCTACAATAGAGTTTTCTATAATAAATTTATGCTGGTCAGAGATGCAACATCTATGTATCACTTGCATACCTGTCCTAGGATAGGTCTGGAGGCTTAAGGTGCTTCTAGATCAAGTCAAACAGCCACCCCAGAGGAGCTGTAGCATTCGCCACAGCCAGCCAACACGTTAAATTGCAGCTTGGTCTGTTTGCACTCAAATTCTAGAGCATATTTACTCAAACTGTTCAAAAAGATCCCTTTTAGCCCAATCACAAGACTCAGCACTGATTGTTCCAGGATTTAGAGGGAGAAATCCCTGCCCTTGCAGCGTGACTGCGCAGACTGCAGTAGCTCCCTGAAGCCTCTCTCTGTCCCTTGTCCTTGGATGATGGGGATAGGGCAGTTCTGTGCTCAGATAAAGGCACCAGAGAGCAGTGTGACGTGCACATTTCTGCAGCAGCTTTTGCTATCAAGAAGGAACAGCGGTGAAGACAACCCTAAAAGAGACCATTAAGAACACCAGACTACCCTTACAAATATGAACTTCTGGGTCATGGCAGAGTAAGGCTATAGAGGAGCAGGTTCGCTGGTTCCCTTTAAGCTTTTCTAGTTCTTCATATTGTCATGGTAAGTCGAAGGGCAAGGCCTCATTTGCTAGGTGCCATAAAAACCCAAGGAAAGGGATGGCTGCAGTCTGAAGAAGTGAGTGAAGTGAAGAAGAGAGAAGCAATAGGTTGAGAAGCTTTTAAGTGCTCAAGATGCCGGAGATGCTACATTAATCGAACTGGTTCGGTATTTAAAAGCTGTTTACCATTATACTGCATTCAGACTAAAAGAACTAACATTTAAACAAACTCCAGGCTTTGAAATAATGTATGTCTAGCTAATTTTATGATTCTCCCCTGGAGAAGTTTATAAGTGTATTTACCAAAAAGAGAATCAGAAGAATGCTGGTAAAACTTAACAAGAATTTGAAGAGGCAGAGAGCATTACTTAGGCTAAGCTATATTAGGACTTGTAAGAAGTTAGTCAACCCGGTTCCTCTCATTTCTTTCTCTGTGCTCCACATTTTTGCATTTGATGCATTTCAGCTGAGGAAAGCTCCACGTACCGGTTTGAGAACTGATTTGGAAGCTGGACGACCTCCGTGATGGCTTCAGGATTTCGTTTCGCAATGCCGCACATGTCCAGTTTGCTGTAGCACTCCTCTTGCACTTCGGAGATCATTCTTTGGAATGTGGAGCACCTCCGGATGGCAAGGAACACCTTGGACGTAACCCCATTTGCAATGCATTTCAAGCTTTCTTTCACAAAAGCTTTTCCCTGGAAAGAGAAGAAAAACCTTAAACTGCAACAGATTTCATAGAAAGGGACGTATTAACAGATACTCCGCTGTGGCTGGCTGCTATTAATTACCCTTGCTGCAATTACAGACCTGCTGCACATCCCTTACCAAGTACGGCAGGGAATTGGACCCTAAATGCTCACAATTATTGCATAGTTATCATTCACAGCAGTTTCAGTTGAGATGTACAGAGTCCAGTGAGAACAGCGAGCTCCTGGTCCCAAAAGATTTAGGCAATGGAAGCCTTTGCGTGAACAGACCTGAAAGTGCCAGCACCAGACATGGGCCAATTCTGCCCTCCGGGAGAGGGCCGGACCGCTGACTGCATACCAGCGATTGAACACATCTGGTTCACCAGACCTCAAGATGCTTTAAGAGCTTTTAAGTTTGTCCTTAGGAGCGAGAACACAGGGAACAAGGGGGTGTGCGCGTTTTGGGAAGAAAGTACGAGGGAAAAGGGCCCTTGGCAGAGCCACAGTCCTCTGATATTATCCTATTTATTCTGCTGTGAGCAACTGCAGCTCCGGAGAGGCTGATCTGGCTGTGCATTCCCAGGCCCAAAGACTTCCAATTCAAATCCCAGCCCTGTGCCAGGTCACACAGTCAGAAGACTTACTTTGTTAGAAGAACGTTTATATTTCCTCCTGAAGAGGAAACTTAGCTCTCCGCCCCACAAAACACTCCTTGCCAAGTCCTCACACATAGCATACAGTATGTGGAAAATGTACGGTAGAAAATAGCCCTGAAGGATGCATTTGTAGCCAAAAACCAAAATCATGGTTCAGAGGAGTAGCTAAGCAGCAGGAAGGGCTGCAAGAAAGGAAGGGTTAAGCCTGCACAGACCCCATCTCCATGAGGACAGAGAAATTAAGGCATCCATTCAGCAAAGTATTTAAGCACATGCTTTAGTGCCGCAGGACTTGTAAAAGCACTTTATTGAATTGGGGCATGAAAAGGGAGCTCTAACGGCGAGGTATTATTCTCGTCCCCTTTATACTCGTACTGTACCTGAGTGTCAAATTTAGCAGCACTGTACAGGAAGGACTTGCAGATGTCGTACATGCCATCCGTGTCGCACGTGGAGTTCTCCAGACAGGCGAAGGCCCCACAGCCCACCTGGAGGGCACTGTTCAGACAGCGAACCACCTCAGCTGCAGAGAGAGGCACAGGTGCAACATTACAGACGCACCGCTCCCCGATGCCCAACGCCGTGAAGTCCTTCTCCAGCGCAAAGGCAAGTCACGCTCAACTGCAATCAAGCAGTAGCCTTATCGCTTTTCAGGACTGGAGGGAAAGGTAACAAAGAGGGGCCAAAGGCACTGCCAAAGGGAGTTATACGCTGAAGTCATGCAACAGATCACCAGCCAATCGAGGAACAGAAACTGCAACTACTGAAACCTTCAACTGGTTACATACGGATTGAAAGAGACGCAACACCTGGTAGGCTTTGCCTAGATGGAGACTTACGGGTCTGTCCCAACCTCATTCTGATTGCATGCGTTTACAGCTTTATTCAGAGTTCCTCTAAAGAAGGCAGAAGTTAATGAGGATGGGCCCATGAAGAGCACAGGGTGGTGAGGTCTTCTGCACGGTCTTAGACTGAGGGGAGGTCGGAGCAGCTTGGCAGCATCTGGCTCACAAACCTCCTTTGAAAATGAGACTGAAGTGATGGCGATTGCCAATAAGCTGGCATGAAATGTGCACTTACTGCGAGGAAGCGCTGGTTTTGCTAGCATTGGAGGTATTTGTGCTTTTCTAAAAAGTGTAAAGTATCTAGAAATAAGATTTTAGTTTGCGTGTCAATTATCAGTACTACAAAGGACTTGAACGAGCAGCTTGGTGCTAAATACTAACCTGGTACCCAGCAGTTTGCAAGCATAGCCAAGAGAAGTCATATTGCTGAAGATTTGCAAAGAGAAGGGACATTTGGACAGAGAAAGTTAAGGTAATGGAGCTGACCATGTATAATTAAAATCGTTGAGGCAGTAGTTAGTCTCAACAGGAGGGTATCCATGTCATCCCATCTTTTTTAGTGCAGATACTATGCATTTTAACAATGAATCAGCAGTATTGCCACATGATTGCCCTGAAATTAGTAGGGATTAACCTTTTTTGGTAAGCTGAACATCTGTCCCCTTATGCGTCTGTGCAAGGCATATTCATTACTTTTGCAGATCATGTTACGAGACATTCTTTAGGAAGAAATGCAAAGCCAGTGTCTCCCATCAAGATCCTAGGTGTGGGAAAAGTGAGGATTTGCATTTAGTGGAAGAGAACACACCTTATTAAGAGCTAAGTTGTAGCCTAAAGACGTATCTATATAACTAAGATCTCTACAGAAAAGAGGAGAAAAAAAAAAAAATTAAAAAATCACCCAATTAACCCCTCCTCATTCTCCGCTTTTGCTTACGTGCCTGAAGGGAGAAATATTTGGTAAGATCATCCTCTCCCCAGTTCATAACCTCACCATCACACAAGTCATTCCCATAATTATGTTTCCACAGGTTCAAATTATAACTTTGCTTTCAGCAGACTTAGTATGCATTAAGCTTTTATTGTTTTAGGCACGGTGCAATAGTGAGACCCTATGTTTCTATAGCAACCAAATACAAAAGGAAATTGAGCAAACACCCTAGTATAATGCTGCAGAGCCTTGCAGATCTAAAATAAGACATCTGTTAATGAGCTCCAAATTAGAGACCTAATATCTTTTCAGTACACTAGAAGACAGATTTTTAATTTCCATTGTTCCAGACAATGTGTCCAACTTATCTAAGCATCTATAGTGCACAAAGTAGAGACATCCAGAGCTGACTTGCCAGCAATTTTTTTATCCATTGTAAAAGCAAGTTTGCTAAATGTCACAATCGTATTTTTATGGCACCATCTAACTGATAGCAATCAGTTTTTGAAAATAAATGCTAGCAGTGGACAGTTTCTAGGTTACCGCATTCTTCAAAGTCGCATATCTCTCTCCCCCTCTTTGAATAGACAGATGTTTGGCAGAACAATGGTTCAGACAAATTTCCACGGATTTTATCAACTTCCTAAAAAGCAAGGAATTTAACACCAAAGTATGATTGCAATTGGAGAAGAGATAAAGATACATGCAAGCAGGAGAAAAAAAAGTACACGGAACTCATTTAGTAGATGGGGAGGAGGAAAGAGAATGGATTGCATCCTGCAAGCAGATCACACACCGGTTCCCTGACCCAGCTCCTGAAAGGACATGATTTCTTCTCCAGCTATGCACCAATATCCTCCTGAATCAGACCCTTAAATTAATATTTGTTCCTACCAGCCATTAAGTTTATATGCAAAAAAAAAAAAAGAAAAAAAAAGGAAAAAAAAAAGAAAAATCAGCAGTAGAGATATCTGAAACAGTTTAACACATCAGGGTTCAGGCTCAAAGCCCTCCTTACTGGGTGTTACCTGAGTTCTGGGCTGCAACCCTGGGTTTCCTGGGGCTCACAGAATCATTCTGTTCAGCTTCATAGGATGCAGATGCACTGATCACCAGCAGCAGGAGAAAACCAGACTTTAGTAGCATTCTCTGACAAGTTTCCGCTAAGTGTGGTTTTTTGGGTGGGTTGGTTTTTTTTTGGGTTTTTTTTTTTTTTGGGTGTATGTGTGTGTGTGTGTGTGTCTCTCTCTCTCCTCTTCCACTTCGGCTTGAGCAAAGATGTGGATCTGGATACGCGCTCCCAGGGAGAGAGAAAGGAGTCCGCCGAGGCTCAGGGACGTGCTGCAGCCCGGCTCTGCCTGGCCCCTCTGGCTCCTGCTCGCTGGGGGACCAGGAGCAGTGCCGAGGGCTTTTATAGCCGCCCTTATCGGTCCCCCCGCGGGCTGCCGAGCCAATCGGGAGGCGCTGGGCAGAGCCAATGGCAGACTGGACTCATTCAAGCCCCAGAAAACTGCAACTTCACAGGAAGAATATTTTCCAGCCAATTAAAAGTACCTGCCAAACAACAATAACCCAAAAGTTAATCTTTGGAGAGGCGGTGGGAAAGGGAGGGGGGGACTTCCTAGGGATAATTGAGCTCAAGGAAATGACAGGGCAGCCCGAAATCTTCCCCCACCCCCAAAAAATCACCTGCCCTTTAAGAAAAGAGATTTTCCCATCCGTTTAGCAGTTATCCCAGGGTTACGGCAGCTTGGAAGAAGGGAAGGGGCATTTTTGGACAGCACGTACGACGGGGGCTGGCAGCGAGCCTTCACGCAGTGGGTCGGCTCTGCACCTGACCCCAGCCCCCCAGAAAGGCGAAGAGGACGTACCTGTGTGCGTGCAGATGGGAGGCATCGCCTCTTGCCTGCCAAAGCACGTGTGCGCGACGCTGAACCCGTGTACAAACACACTACGCCTCACGTAGGCACATGCAAATACCCTCTCGGTGCCTAAAACCTTATTCCTAGTACACTGCAGTCCTTATCTTCCCCTCGCTCGCACAATTACTTTAACAAAATCATGCGCTCGTACCTCAGACTTCAGCGCAGTCTCGCTTTTACTGCTTCCCAGCGAAGCTCAAGAAACAATTTTGTAGGTGTTTGGTGGTTTTCCTGCTCCACCCCCCCCCCCATCTCAATCCTGTTTTTCAGATTTCTTAACGGGAGGAGGCACCCTAATGCTTCATTTAATCTTCATTTTAATAGGCACATAATGAGGATTAACACACTAGAGGACTGACTATCCTGTATACCAGAGACAATTTAAGGTTCTGAGTATTTAAGAGATGAAAGTATAAGCAGTAGTATAAAGCCTCCGAGCTGAAAGGAAATCAGGAAGGTGCACGGAGGAAGAAGATTTATAGATAAAAAGTTACAAGTTCCTGCAGCTTAGAGTAAGTCGAAAGATTTAGGTATCGGGTATTACTTATCAGAGACAAGACAGCTTCTTTTGGATCTTGAGCATGTTTGATTTTCACTGAGCTATCCCCACAATCTTTTCTGTCGAAGGAAAAATACTCTCGTCTCTGTGGTGCCAGGCAAGGAAAAGCAGCTGGAATAGATTCATAGATCCGTCCACGTACAGAAGTTCCGTTTGGATGAACCAATTCTACAAAACTCATTTAAGTGGAGGTGCAAAAAACCCTCGTCCTGTGGGCATTCATTCAGGTTTATGGGTGGTTACATTTAAAAGTCAATAAGGAAGCAATTTAAAGAAAAACAGAAGTAGCCTCTTCCTTAGCGGAGCTCCAGAAACAGTGCCCGCTGCTTTACCTCATTCCTGTCTTTTTTTGCCTAGGTTTGACAGCTTTGACCATGACAACGGGACCACTCTCGTTTCTCGCCCCATCCCTGAGGTCCAATTTCTTCCGAGAAGGAGCTGACAGCTCAGTTTGGGCTGCACAGCCCCATTTGTGTTGGCATATTTGGTGTCAGCTTCAATTGGAATAGGAACAGGAGCGAGGTTGTACTCCTGCCTTGGGGTCAAAATAACAGCTGTGCCAGATGTTCCAAGAACATTCAAAAAGCACTGAAACAGAAGGGTTTCGGGTTTCATCTCAGTTTTGTGACACCGAGCCAATTTCATTAAATAAAAAAAAAAAAAAAAAAAAGAAGAAGCAGTCCTGCAAAAGCACTGTGGTTTCTCTACTTAATAGGACCGGTCCAGTTTGCAAGTGAGAATAATCCCATAGGGTTTGATTCTGATTAAATCAAAAGCAACTCTGGCATTGACTTCAATGGGGGATGAATCACCATTCTATCTAAGTCCTATTCGGAGTGGAAGCATTGCATTTTCCACAAAATTGAATTTCAAACTCAAAGCCTGATTTCTCCACCCCTTCACCCCCAAGGTGAAAATTCCTACTTGTCTTTTTTAATGTTTCAATCTGAACTGTAAGTAGTTTGCAAAACAAAACAGGTTGTCCTGGCCCTCTCACGTATACAACCTCATTTGAGTCCCAGTGTAAGGAAAAGTTAGTAGCAAGTAGCTCCTATAAATACTAAAATTCTTCCAGCACATTTTCTGTTCTTTCTCATATCATTATTCCAGGGCTGATTTACTCCTTTAGGGACATATTTAGTATTTGTACCTGCTGCGTATTTTCAAAGCAACCCATTTTAATTATGAACGGCAATAACAGGAGATCAACTGTAAGATGAGGCTCAGTTTGCTAATGGGAGCGGGCACTACAATATGGTGCGATATATTGGATCGGGACACATGCAAACATTATAACAACAGAAAAACTTTATCGAGTCTCCAAAAAGACCCTGTGAAGGCAGTACCTTTATTACGGCTTTAAGAAAGTGGGAAAATGAATTCAGGAGTGAAGGACCCATACTGAGTTGCTGTCAAATTTGGCAGGAGACTTGTACAAGCAAATTTCTGCATGAGACATTTGAGTACTTTGGTACCAGAGCATATTTGCATTACTTATTTTGCATACTGAAGGCAACAAGAACTGCAAAATCCCCCTGTAACTTCAATTTTGCACTCACTGTATGATGGCAGAGGAGCTTGGCTTCTCTCTTGTACCCAAGCTTTTAAAGGGAAAAAGAAACAACCAGCGCAGGAATCATTAGACTGTTCAAACATTGGTGGTTTGCCCATTCCAGGGTCATGCCTTTAAGACTGCTGCTAGAAGGTTTAGGGACACAAGAAGAATACCCATTACGGGATAAGATTTTTCCCTAAAAATCTTCCTTCCTCCTGTTCTCAGTTAATAGCTGGCCTATACCCTAGACGTCTCACCAGCAGAGAAAAGAAACCCCAAAATAAAAACCCCAAAGAAGTTCCACTATTTTGTTACTAAAGGCTCAGCATGACCTGCTGGAAGACTTTTCTCTGTAGCTTCCCTTACAGGTTGAATGCTGCCCTGAAGTAGAAGGGTTTGTTTCCCAGCTGATACATGTAAAGAGAGAAAAGAAAGGCACTGTTAGCCCTGAGTGAACTGTCCCCTTCTTTCCATTTCCATTCAAAAGCTCCTGTTAAATCGAACAGTACACACTATTGTACCACTGTTAGTCTATTCCCAAGGTGTTAGGATTTTTGTCCAACCTCAGTAAGAAATACAGGGGCAAAGAAAAGAAGCAAAAGCAAAGAGGGGAACTTGAAGTCAATAACCCCCCCGCTTTGTGCTCAGCTGCTCCCTGGCTGGAAGCTGCTGCGAGGGCAGCGGCCCCCCCTGCCATTGTGTAACTCGATCCGTGCCCACCTTGCAGCCCCCCCTTCCCCAGCACAGGACCCCTCCATTCGCTTCGCTCCGCTCCGGAGGGACGTGAGCAACTGCATCACCTCGGGAGTTAGCAACGCTCCGCTGGTTCGTCCCTGCACGTCTGCTCCTTCCAAGCAAACGAACCTCCTCTTCGGCCGCCTCTCGCAGCAGCGACACTTTGGCACACACGTCCGCAACCACCCCACCCTTTCCTTGCGGCTCGGCCGGTTGACAGGCTGCAAGTTAACTCTCTTAACGCGCAAAAGGGATGGCTGGAAAGAGCCGCCACGGAGCGGCATCGGGCGTACGGGGTTAGGTTCGCACGGAGCAGGACCCGTGTCCGGCAAGGGGCAGAGCACACTCCCTCCTCACCGCAACTCTAACGCGCATTGAACCTCACGGGAAACGCTCCGTGCGTTGTAAGGATCAAACCTGCGCTGTCTCGAGGCCTTGATAGCTCGCCAGCCGCCTGCGCACATCTCGCTGGACCAGATCCTCAACAGGTGTACATTAGTATAACCGCCGAATTCAATATTAGCCCTTCATCTACACCATTATTCTGATGCGTCACTACACGCTGTCTGGATGCAATTCCCCATCGTAGAGTTATAAACCAGGAGTAGCTTCAATTACACTGACAGTATAAAAGCAAAGTAAGGGAGAGGCTAAGCAGAACCTTTTAATTTGCTTAGCCCAAATGAATAACCCTGGCTGCACCGGTGCAAGCGATGTCAGAACTTGTTCCAAAAGGCAGGATACAATTTAAGAGTTACCTGGGTGTCTGCCCCAACAAAGCCACTTGGATCCATCTACAGGCTTTGGCCTTCGCTCCATAAACCTGGCAACAACAACAACAAAAAACCTGCTCAATATCTTCTTATTATACAAAGGGATTTAGTATCTCTGGTTTATATGCAGAAAGTCAGAAGAGGTTTAATTGTGTCGCGACCGCTGTATGTTTAAGGTACAATTGTTTAATGCCCAACATAAGGTTACAACTATTGTCTTCTACTGTGTTTGAGGTAATTGGAAACATAAATGAAGGCAAGTTAAAGGTCTTCTCATATTACTGTACTACATGATTTATTCACTTCGCACAATTTGATTTTTTAATAAAAGGAATTATGTATTTTAGTATATTTCTGCTGGGATTGTTTTGTATCTTGTAAATGCAATGCATGATGAAAAGTGATTACTAATAATAACCCGGTATTACTTGTAATCCTATGCTCTAAACCCTGACTGCCTGTTTCAATGGGATTTTGATTAAAACCAAATGTGCATCACATATCAGATACATAAAGAACTTTCAGCACTCAATTCCTGGTACCTTGGGCTGATCCAGGCATTGAAAATACTCATCTATGGAAGGTGAAACAGTCCTTTAAAGGCATTGCTGTGGCAGGCTGACAGCTTTACTCCACTCTAACCAAACGTGGCTATCACTGGCTTGGACTGGATTTGTACCTGAAAAACAGAGTCAGAGGTTTTTTAATCCTTCCATTCGGCAGGTAGATGTGCCAGTCCCAGTCCCAGCCCTAAAGTACTAGCCAAGAGGAGTTATAGAAACAGGACGTGGCTCACGGAGGCGAGGAAGTTGCATTTACACACGGCAATATGCTTTGGCAGGTTATCCCGCATCATGCCGATGAGTAATGTATTTTGGAGGATGCACATGGAGACAGAATGCCAGGTTTTGCACACAGTGACAGAGCTGTTCACCTGAACTAAAAGCAGTCAGAGTTCAGAGATGCTGGCACAGATGAAGAGAGGAAGGAAGCCCCCCAGAATTTTAGAGTGGTCAGACACCCATCACATATACTTTCCACCCTGCAGCCAGCAGTTCACCAGGCAGTTGATCCAGAATCCCCGATGCTTTTGACTGCAGCAAGAGTTAATCCCAAACCTGATTTTGAGGGGCTCTGGGTAAGACTCCCCCCACACCAGTCTTTGCCACAGAGGCACACCCCACCCCCCCCCCGCCCAGCACTTGCAATAAGTATTTCCCTCCCCCGGCTCCAGAGCCTGATGACACTAGCAAATATCTAAATAGTTTTTGCAAAGGCTTGCCTTAACCAGAAAGTGGATCTCTCATTAAAGCATAAAATTAAACACTTCAGAACAAAGATATTGGCACATTAATATGGAGATTCTGCCTCCCCCCCCCCCCTTCATCAAAATGCATTAGCCCTTCATGTGCAATTTGCATTGGAAAGCGTAGGAGCCACATAGCATTAACAGCTGTGAAATTGGTGTCATTCTTAAAGGTTAAAATAAACCCAGCTATTCTCTAAAGCTGCCAAGCATTTCTTTGCAAGATCTATGGCCAGAGCCTTCATGAATCATGAATTTGCTTTTTTTGTGTGCTGTGGAAGGATCCTTGGGAAGATCTTTCCCCTGTTTACAGGCAGGCAAGAGCATTCCCTGCTCAGCCTCTTGCAGGGTGACCTCAGCACTAGGTGTGAAACAAGGCATGCAGGAATCAGCCAGCAATATACATTTCAATTTGCACAGCAGCTCTTTAAAGAAAAAAAAAAAAAAGGGAATGACATGGCAGTCTCCTCACTCTACTCTTGAGAAAGTCTCTTGAAACTTTTCTAGCCAATAGTTACTGGAATTTGTTTTGCAAGAGTGTCATTTTGTATTTTTTCTTTTTATTACCGTAACAAGTCACAGATCCTAAAGTTAGTATATTAAATATTCTGGTGACTGTACTGACAAGAACATTTAACATGAGAATCATTCTTTCCCCATGATTTTTCAGAAGCTAGAAAGATTATTCTCAGGGAAAACCTATTAATTGCCAAGGCCTAAATAACACAGTGCCTTGTTAGATAAGAGGCGCCAAGTGAGTAGAGCATAATTCAAAACATATAGAAGCAAATGGGAAATCTCCCCTGGGGATTACGGCCTCTGGTCTCCGTGTCAGAGGTTGACTCGCAGCCGATGCAACCCCAGAACTGCAGAGGCTGAAGGTCCCTTGAAATCATTGTACCTCCTGGATTTTGGGCTAGTTAAAGCAAAGGCCAGTGGATGCTTATTGTCCCAGTCCCTGCTCTGAAATACTCGTATGCAATACCTGTTTGTCACAGTAGAAACATTCATGGGGTATTTTTAGAAGAAGAAAACCAGGGAAATCTTCCGTATTTCCTCTGAGATTCCACACCAGTAACACAGCCGTTCTTCTCCTTTTAGGGCTCCTCATAAAAACCACTGGCTCAGCGACAGTCTCAGAAGAAAAGATACCCCCATATTCTCACTCACGGTGAACTCAACCACAATGATTGTGCTTCACTGCCCTTGGAAACCTTATGATTTAATATTTATTACGCTAACTGGAGGGAAAGGCAGTACCATACACCTCTTTCCTCTCCGAGCCTGCACAGAGAGGAACGGTGCGGCTTTCTCTGCCATGCTTCACCCCTACGAAGTCCTACTTGCAATGCAAAGCCATGGGAACGTCCAGAGCTGGGGCTGAGCATAGCGTTACTTCCAGTTCAGATGGGAGGTTAAATCCAAGCAGAAACAGGCCTCGAACAGCTTGTTCCCAACCCCGATCTGCCTGCCGCCCTCCCCAGCGCATGCTATCCTCCCCATCTGCTGCTTTGGATGTTAAACCCTGAACATTGCTAAATAAGTAGGGCTGTGAAGAGTCGCGTGTATTGTCTGGCTGAAGTTCACTGCGGGTTGGCCTCCAAGGGAGACGATGATTAACTCGACAGCACAGTTTGGGCAGTGAGAAAGGCTGGGTTTTGTAGAGAAGCAAGTCAGCATCTCCGGTCCTTTGCTTGCTGCCTCCTTCAGCAGGTTCAGTTTGAACAGTGCGTTTCATCGCTACACCTCACACCTACTTTTGCAAACGAGCAGGAAAAAGCAGCAGGGAGCTTTGAATAATGTATTGTGGTTTCCAAGCTGATTTCTCCCCCCCCCCCTCTTTTTTGATCAAAACTGAACTTAAAATAGAAGAGGAAAAGGGTTTGCATAAATATCTGACAGCTGCTCCGAGCTTTCTCGCTAGTGCTGTAACCAGCAGAACAGCAAGGAAGAACTTGATTTTTTAGCTTAGTCTGAAGACCTTTTTTGGCCCATTTATTAGGAAAAGAGACAGGAGAAGGTGTTATCAAAGCAGCTAGCCAAGTGAGGTCTAGGGACGTAAGTGAAAGAAAGAAACTGGAATCTAGGGAGTGGACCAAATGAAAGGGAAAAGGATAAAGGACACTAGGGGTGACAATGAAGAAGCTAATCTGAGGCCATCTTCTACCTCCAAGGAGGCTTTATGTATTTGCCATGGGAAATTTCACCTCCACCCGTTTCCTAACTGTGCACGCAGTAATACAGAAGAGATCACAGTTCCAGTGTCCACATTTTTCAAACAGGCTTTTGCCTTTTTCATACCAATCCCTAAAAGTGAGAGGAAAGCAGATTTTACAGAACAGAGTTTCAAACATCCATATAATGTCAGGACAAATAAGTGAGTTTTAGGAAGCCTGCAAAGGTGAAGGGAGAAGAGGTGCGATAATTAACGGTCCTCTCACAGCAGCAATCACAGCATCCACAACCTCAATTTAGTTCGCTTTTCAGCAGCTCCTTCTGAACCAGCTATGGGAAAATAGAGACATCACTAAACGGGACAATCAATTTTCACGGAAGATAACAGCCTGGCTGGCAGCGTGTTATCTTCTGAGAGAACAATCCCTTTGTAGTCCTAAATTAAGATTTGTCTTCCAGATTGCAGTTGCATCAGATGGAAACTAAAACCAGCGCAGCCACAAATTGATTGTCTTTTCTAATTGTCACTTATCTGGTGTGCAGCCATAAGAATAAGCATCTTAAGGCCCTTATATGAACAGGGAATTTGCCCCAGTTTAAGCCAGCACACTGAAAGATTTGGCCAGGGACTTCTAGTTTACACCTCCCAGCACAGCACAGCAGCTTTGTCCATCGCAAACGCCCAAACACCGAGGGTCTTTTTCTGGGAAACTCCATTGTCTTAGCTCACAGTTTTAATTTTAAATAGAACAAAGGAGATCTTTTACCCCCATGTAACAGTTGGGAAACCAATACAGAGACTTTAAGGCTTGACCCACAAGTGGATGGCCAATATCAAGAAACTAGTATCTCAGCTAGATCATAAAACAAAAATCAGGACTTTGGTCCTGCTCTGCGTGTACGAAGAAAGACAGGATAATGCTCACAATCCTCATTTCAAGATTAGCAGAATTTAATCTTGCATGCTTTTCATCCAGAAATTCAAGACCAAGCTCTACATAAAACAAAAACCCACCACAAAGAAAAAAAAAAACGCAGCCCATAAGACAAAAACAAAAAAAGCCCCCAAACCACTAAGTTAACTCAAAACCAATGAAGTTTATGAAGTCTGTCATGATTTTCAAATCCATCCTTAACAATTTAACCTGATGTAACAAGGTGCCATTTCTACAAACACACTGTATATGCATGGGTGCGTGCACATTTCCACCGTTTTATTCTCTGGGCACCTTCAGCTGCTTTTGATGGAGGCATAATGCCTCAGAGTCCCCCATCATGGCAGCTTTGTGAGAAGTTGTTAAAAAAGACAGCTGTTAGAAGACAACCCCAAAAACCACTCCACTCAAAACCTACAGCATCTGATCACCCCTCACTGGATACCAGAGACTCCATGGGGGAAGAAGGGGGAAGGGAGATGTCAAATGCCCCAGTTGTGGGAAAAGCTTCAATCGCAATTAACAATTGCCCACAAGACACAAATCTGTGGGAAACCAGGCTTTGTTAATCCCTGCGCTCAAGGAAATACTTATTCGTTCCGTGAGGAAGGGGCCCGTTTCCTGCCAGCTGCCTTCCCACTGAAGAGACCTGGGTGGGTGTCTCCAGCCACCACAGCTCAGGACCCCCGTACGTGTCATGGCAGCATCCAGCCACTCCCTAATCGCTCATTTAAGATCTAAATATTTAAGACCTGGACAAGCTACACAAGTAATTTGAGGCTTAATCTCTTGTGATATTTAAGACATGGCTGGACAAAGCCTGAGAAAACTGGAAACCAACCTGCGCTATTCAGAAAGATGGGCTGAAGGACCGGATAGATTTTACTATCATTTTTATCCTCACTCTTCTACCTTTTGGCCAATTTGTTTAGAAATTCCCACTCTCCCCCCAAATACACCCTGTCCTTCACTACGGTAACCGTGCTTTCGATCCAGTGGCAAGGCTTTGAAATCTCAGATGTTGCAGATTGCTATAGCCAGGGAACTATCAATGGGGCTACAGGACGATTTGGCTGGTGTCCAGTCCGTCCCAGAGCAAGACAATTGCTCCACAGCAACCGCCGTAATAGCTACCGAATAGCTAATCCAAAGAGCTTACCAAAGCTTTGAAAAGCTTTTAGCAATCTTATACCAGGATACTCCTGATTTCTCAGCTGAGATTGTCTCTTCTTATGGAGAACTTATGGTGTATGATAGGTATTTGCAGGTATTATTTCGAGGGATTTCAGAGCTATGCTGAAAGCCTCCTGCTTACCAGATAGGGTTCATGAGAGAGAAAGGGGCCTGGAATAACAAGTGAAAATGGCTTAGATCTTTTCCAAAGATCACAGGCAAGAAGTACGGTCTCACTTGGAAATGCTCGCCATGGCCTGGATTCAAGGTAGCAAAAATCTCCTAAAGCTGTAAGATGAAGGCTAGCTAATTAACAGCACTTAATAGCTGGGTAAAAGAGGTATGGGTGCAACAATGGAATTCGAGTCCATGCCACAGAAATTGAAATTTTTTCCTCTGGGGCAGGTATGCTTTTGGGGCTACTCCTGGAGCAACAGCGTAGGCCAAAGTAGTGAACAATAGCAGGGGGAGGTAGGGAAATCAAGGCAGGAAGCTTTTGAGAATGCTCTAGTTCTAAAAATAGTCTGGAGTTTTGGTTATTTTAGTGTACAATGCCACCAGGCAGCCAGCTCACACAGCAAAATCTGCAAACTCATTCCCTTCACACCAGCTCTGCACTTCAGCATGGCTTCCGGGAATAAAAGTGCAAATTTGGGCAAGGATGCAAAGAATGCAGAGTTGTTCAGCTACTCTGGTTATGAGAAGCAGTGAAAGGCCCTAATAGAGGCACAGACTCCCATCTAAATATATAGACAGAAACTGAGAATAGCCTGCGACAGCCCTGCTCCAAAAGCCCACTCCAAGCTCTCAGAAAGCCTTTCTGACTTCAGCAGGCTTTGGGTCATGCCCTGTCCATACCGAAGGGCATGTTAAATTGGGTTTACAATAGCCCTTTTCCATCTGAGCTGCCCAATGGGCAGGCAACGCCTCCAGGAACCTATTGACTTTTCAGAAGCTACAAGAATAAAATTACAATTTGGAACTGAAATCGCCGCTGCGACTGTGATGGAGACCAGAGCTATTTAGGGATTAGATTAACACAGAGACTTTATGAAGCATCAGCTGTATGGCCGCTGTGAGTGAATCAGCAGGCTGTTAGCCTGGGGACCAACTGTTAATTGAAAAGGGGGAGGGGGGAAGAAAGGCTGGAGTTTCATATCTAACGGTTAAATACATTTCAGTTGCTGGTCCAAACTGTTCAAAGGATTTGCCAGACTTGCGCCTGCCTTCCCATCCCCCCGGCAGCCTTTTAGCCTCAGCTTCCTCATTAAAACGGCTGAATAGAGCTGCACTTGTTACACATGTCTGCCTGCAAAGGCAGTAGCAGTCTCAGCATCCAGGCAACCCTGCTCCCTTCCCAAATTCATCCACGGGGTCTTTACCTGCATGGCAAAAGGCTTCTTCTCATTATTGCAAAAGTGATCACTCGTCTTTGGGAGGGTGGAGTGGATGGCTGGAACCCAGCAGCAGTAAAACACATCCTAACATTTACAGATACCTCTAACCACGGGACCTGGGCACAGGCGTCCTCACCAGAATTAAATGTTGTAAAATCTACAGACTTACATTCACTGGCAGTCCGCTGTGTTGGTGAGCAGCACTCTGCCCTCACTGACTCTTTTCACAGGAAGTGAACTGGTGATAGCACGCACAGGACAGCGCATGACCGGAGGACAACCAGGTATTCTCTGGGTGACCTATGAAGTGTCAGAAAGCAGTTAATGTACTCCTTTCACAAGTTATTAAATAAGGTGAGTTTTTCAGCACAGTTATGCTTAGAAACAAGAAGCACTAGAACAGGCTGTGAATTTCTGGGCAAGAGATGCCTTGCATAAAGTTTTTCTTGCAATATATTATGTAGCTGCCTGAAGTCTCTATGGGTTATATTAGAGCCCTAGACAGTTGTCTGACAAATTCCTGGTAAACAAAGAAGACAAAGCTGGAACTCAAGCTATGTGCAAGTCTATTTATGTTTGTTAGTTGCAAGTTATTTCTTCAGTAAACGTTTCCTGTTTAAGAAACATACAGATTTTTAGTTCAACATGCCTGCAACAAAATGCCCAAGTACCCTGACTCAGAAAAAGCAATTGTCACCTTCCAGGTTATGCTGGTCAGGTCCAGCCCTTCTCATATACAAAAGGTTTAAAATGCATCTTCAAGAGATTTTGTCTTCAACAGCTTTTTTTTTTTTTTTTTTTTTTTAATAAAAGAGGCCTAACCAGGAGTTACTGCACTGAACATGTTTCCAGGAAATTGAAAGCATTCAACACTGCAAAGTTGATCTCCCCAAGCATAACCCATTTCTAGCTAAGTTATTATATAAATGCACACTATGACGGACAGCAGCTACTTAAACATACATAAGCTGTATGATATGGTAAGCACATGTTACTGCTGAACATGCAATAAAATTTGATTTTACCCTATTTACATTCATGTGTTGATTCAGTTAGCCTTTTTATTTCTGAGAGGATAAACACAAGCCCAACTGACAAGTTAATCTTAACCACACAGTGAAAAATCTGTGTGAAAACAAGAAATAAAAAGGTTAGTATATTTTTTCCCTCCAATACTCAAGTTTACTTCATGAATGACGTCCCACAAACTTTTTTCAAGGGGAAGCCTTCTATCCTCATTCCACAGAGCAGAAAACTGATGCACAGATGTAATCAGAATAAGATGAAGACGCAGGCAGCCTGACCCCCAACTGTTCACCAGCAGATCAAAATCCTTTCCTAGAGGCATAAATAGAACCCCAGAGCCCCATTCCCAGTCACTCCTATTTAATGGCTGCATCCCATTTTCTTCCAAAGCAGGAACAGCCCCTTTGGCATCCCAACTTCTGGTCTCCTTCCCCCCTCGCCCTCATGACAGCACTCCTTATTGCTCTGTGAAGTGCCAGCTGCCTTGGCCTTATCAATTCCAAAATCATCGTCGGTGACATTATAACAAAGCTGTTTGCCTTTGCATCCTCGAGCATATAAGATGCAACCCCTCCCACACGCACTTTTGTTCCAAGCCAGCCAGTATCTGGGAGGAGAGACAGCTCTTTAGCCTCCCACCCAGCGTGTTTCTGTGGTCCCTGCTTCCTCACAACATAACGGCATGAAAGGAGCAGGGAGGTAGCTCTGCTCTCTGCCTCTTCTCTCAAAGGCTCGGCGACTCTTGTGTCAGCAGAGATGTGGTGAGCCACATGCCGCTGCTTCAGTTCAAAGCATCTTTCCCAGGAGGATGGCCAGCAACATCCCAAATTGAAACCACACACTTGATAGCTAGCACCCTAATCAGCTACATCTCAAACTTAGCACATATTGGCTTGTTAAAAGAAGAAAACTATAGAGAAAGCCAGCAGGGCTCCTTCCTTGGGGGCCCAGTTCAGCAGGTAGTTCAGGGCATGCTTAGCTTTATTATCAGGTGGAAACCAACCACTTCCTAAGGGCCAGGTTTGCAGCATAGCACAAAGGCTCCTGCTTTCTACCAACTTCTGGGGTCTGGAGAGTCCATGTCTTTCACCAGAAGACACCCACAGTAGGAAAGATCTCTCCATACAGGGCTGCACGTGTTCTCCCTCTTGGGTAGGGCAGATTTTGGCAGTCAGGTCACTAAGCAGTGCATGTGCGACTTACTTATTAAAGATGGAGTCTTTTTCACCTACTCAGTTCTAGAAATTTTTGAAATAAAACATAAAAGCCCTTTTCATTTTTATCTAAGGTCTTGTGGCAATGTGCCAACAGAGAACAAAACACAGGTGGCATACAACGAACGCTCTGAGAAATGACTTCTGTTTTATGAGATGTTTCTTAATGGAGCCAAGCGATGCAGATTCGCTGTATGACATCCTGCCCTCTCCCCTTCAAACAAAGTGGGGCTGGAGCTGAACACCCCATTCCTCGGATGCTGGCAGAGCAGCAACCTGAGTACATATCCTTCAGGCAGAAGCGAGAGGGGCTTGGAGGAGCTGCACGGCGATATGGGAGGTAGAAACACACCAGCTGTGAATTTGAATGGAGCTGCTTTGCAAGAGAGCAGAACGCTGCTGCTATATTTGGCTAGTCCCTGAGAGATTTTGCTGGGAAGGAGCATCTGTTTCATTTGATGCAGTGCCCATCACCCCTAAAAGACAGCATCTTGCAACCAGCCATAACCAAGGGCAGTACAAAGGGGACAACCTGTCGCCAATCTAAGGGAGACGACTGGGACCACCTCTCGGAGAACGGGGATGCTCTTGGCAAGATGGGGAGGCTTGTGTTTGCATAAACTCCCCTTCCACCTACTTGAACTGGGGGGATCACTGCAAAACAAAGCAATACGCTGCATCACATCGGCAGTACCCGCTAGGCAGGGCAGAAAATGCTGAACTGTGCCTTAGTCTTCACCTGGACAAAGACGTGACCTAACAGCAAAACCTGTTTTTCCATTAGCTTTGTGTTGTGATGAACGTGTGAGCGATACCATTCCCTGCTCTACCTATTTCATCTTGGGGTAGATCCAAGGTGCTAAGTGTCTTTAAATTACAGTAGAGAAGAAAGCAGCAGACAACCACCTACAGAAACCTGATAGCTGCTTCCTACAGTTGTAAACCTCCCGGCCAGGGCACGCCATGCTGCCAGGGGAGCAGCACACGCACCATGTGAACACATGGCTCTCCCTCTCCAGAGGCCACAGGTTTCTTTCCAGTCACCACGATTTTACAAAATCCACCCAAAATAGCAATGCAGATCCAGTGCAAGGCACCAGATTTTTCGGAGCATCCAAATTTAAGATTGCTTGCTTCCAAATACTTTCTATCCATCCAATACTTGTTACAATCACAGGGCCATTCCTTTCAGCATAAAACCACCATGACACCACAAACCTAAGTATTATCAAGCAACGCTGTTGCTGCCTCAGCCTGAACTGTGCCGCCAACGCTTGGGAGTCCAGGAGGGCAATTTGAGGCTACCGCACAATTCACAAAGATACAAGGAAAGCAACGCGTGTAGAGAGGGCATGCCCTAAACCCCTCCAAGGCTGAAGAACCCACATCAAGGCGGTCGTGGCACAGGAATACCTCCACGCTCACAGCCGTTGGGGCTGGAAGTCCCATGCTCTTCCCGAAATGCGGCTCCGCCGGGGAATCGGGGGGAGAGCGAGCCGATTCCTCCCAATAGATGGCAGCAATGGATGGAGACACAGGCACTTCTCCCAGTCCTCCTCCGGCCTCAGGCACAGGTGAGCACCCGGGGAAAAGGCGAAGGGCTCAGGCAGCTCCAGGGTGCAGAGCAGGACCCAGGCACCCTGGGCTCCAGCCTCCGGACCACCCTGCCTTCCCTCTTTTACTGCTGCTGCTTCATTATTTGTGCACTTGAATGCAAGCGGCTTCCTCCCCCCCACCTTCCCCTCGCTCTCCCCTATTTGGTCCTCCGCTACTTTTGTTCGGTGGTGGAGGCTATTAAATGCCGAATGAGGAAGAGGCCTGTAGCGGCGAGCACAAGCACTAGATGTACTCTGAAAATAGACCATGTCAATGGAGCTGAGGTTTTGTTACCAAGTGTCCCTAATCGAACTCTTTGTGACTTAATCACGCTTTTGGCAGCGGCATAAGAAACAAGTAATGAATCAAGTTATTGTATTTCCTGGATTTTACTCTGCTATTGTAGTGTGCGACCCCAGTGAATATGCCGATTCCACTTCTTCCCCTCGGTTAATTCCTCCAGCCCTCCAAGCCTGGCCAAAAGGGCTTTTTTGGAAAGAGCAGTTTCACTAACACTATGCGGTATATAATGGTTTAAAAATCTCATCTAGAACTGTTAAATCTCTGCAGAAGGAGCAGGAGTGAGAGCAGAAAGGGAAAACGGAAAGGGTTCAGACATGTTGGGAGCCGGGAAAATGGGAAAAGAAAAAGCCGTAAGAAGTTGCTTTACAAATACAGGCCTCCTACTTTGTTAACACATTTAAGTAATGTTAATTGCAGTGCACTGCAGTATAAAGAGGCATTTGTAATTGATTAATCTATGTTTGCCATTTTCTAATTAAAGAGAAAAGAAACCCTAATTATTCCACTCTGTACTAGGCAGCGGAACAGTCATTATGGAATAAGCAATTTTCCCTCCTCAGACAGTGGGTTCCCCTATTCTCCCACGTTACATAAAACCCTCACCACACAACCCTCCCTGCAGCATGGCCGATTTCTGCTTGTTAGGCACTACCAGCATTGCTGAATTTCACAGCATCCCACTGTATGGGAGCAGGGAGAGTGGATTGCGAACTTCAGTTCCGGCTCTAAACCTTGCAAATGATGACTGTGTCATGTTTTCCAGGCCCCCCATCCCCTTGGAAAATAAGACTGGAGAAAAAGATGAATTTTGGGACCCAAACCCATCACTACATCTGTACTGATGCTGGTAGCTTGGAAAGAAACCAAGAAGGCCATTGGGGAAAAAAAAAAGTAAGCCCTAACAGAGGGCTTGTGTCAGATGGAAAGAGATGACACCAAGCCTGAGTTGCTGCTGCTGCTTTGTTCTGCATCACTTGAACAACAGAGAAAGGCAGAGAGAGCATTTGCTGTCCTCAGGGTGCAATTCACAATCGCAGTCCAGGGTGATGGACTTAGCCGGGGCTGCTATTGCAGCTCCCAAAATTCTCTCAAGAAAGAAAAAAGCCCAGCCTGACTCCAGGTCCCAGTGCTGACACCTCTGAACTGCTCCACATCCTCTCCCATTCCCTCCTCCACACCCCAGACTACTGCAACATGTCCCCTTGCTGGGGGTGGGCAGTCTGTGGTCCAAGAGGAGCAGAAATGGGAAAAGCCTCCAACAGTGTTGGAGAGGCTGAGCCTCTGCTCACTCTGAAAGGTTGATGTCTACAATAAAGTTGGGCAAGACAAATCCAAAGCTACGTAAATTTATTCAGTGACATAGAGGCTAGCTGATGGAGAAAGCTGCAAGGAAAACAGGCTCTCCTTTCCCTGGCTTAAATGAGCAGGATGGAACATTTTCTCTTTAATTTGGAAGACATGCTGGTAACGCGGCTCCTGCTGATAAATCACACGCCACTGCCTGACTTGAGAAATGGCAAAATCTACAGTACACTAACTTGCTACAATCGCACGCCTGGCACACAAGATGCAGTCACTTCAGAGCTGTTCTCCAGAAATAGTTAAACTGCACCACATGGCACTTAAAGCGAGTGTTCAGGGTAGGTGATGCGACTCCCTGATTTTATTCAAGTGCCCAGTGCAGTGTTTCTATCTCTGGTTTCTGTAAAGGAGCAGCTGGTGATAAGCTGCTGAGAGAGGATGATACTGATCACATGCAACCCAACTCAGAGCAGAGTTTGGAGTTCTTGCTGCAGAGGTACTGTGGGGTTGGATCGTAACTTCTTCACTTTTCACGATTTAAAAAAAGCTTTGGGAGAAAAAATATTTCATAATTAGACAGTGGGACTCATTATTCCAAGATATTGTTGAAGACACGTAGGAGGATTTTTAAAAAGAGCTCAGACATGAATAAAGATAAAGAATATGCAGTTTTAAGCCAGGCAAGGGTTTAAAAGAGAACATAAAACCCTCATGCTTCAAATTGAGACCCATTTTTAATAACCGGGGGTTGAGAGGAGTATTATTTTCTGCCAAGTGCCAATGTCCTCCTCCTTGCTAGCACATCTTAACTGGCAGAAGAAAGTTGTTCTCAATCTTGCATAGAATCATTATTCCCAGCCTCAAAGCAGACCCAATGTGATTACTTACATTACACAAAAACAACAGAAGTGACAGAATGGGAGGGTTTTAAAGTAAAGCCCTTTCAGGGTAGATGAATAAAATGTGGTGAGATTAAGTTTCTGCCCCTTGGCTGAAGCAGATCCTAAAAAATGAAACTTCAGAGACCCCAGAGGTGCAGGTAGATGACACGGATGGAAACGGCACAGCTTAAATATTAATTTTTTCCTGTACTAGTATAGCAGAGGCCCCAGATAATTGCAGGGATCTGTTGTGCTAGGTGCTATACAACCCCCTAGACGCTGCTGATAAGATTGTTTTGGTATTTACTGTGCGATAAAGTTACAGGAGCATGGAGATGCTTCCAAGTTAGAAGTGGCCAATTCACACACAGAAAGATTGAAGATCCAGTTCCCCATATCCATATATGTGTGTTTAATTTTAAGCACAAGTAATCCTTTAAATCACAGACTTTAAGGAACCACTCATGCTTAAAATTAAGCACAGGTGCATGTTTGCAGGGTCAGGTCTGGAAGATCATTTGCCTCAGTTTCCACCTGTTAGGGGACAGTCCCTTTTCACACTGCCATTTTTCCCTTTTTCCCCAGTTTCACCTGCGCACTGTAATATCTGGGCCTGTGTTCGGTACAGCAGTTTAAAGACATGCTGGTCCTTACACTGGGGCCTTGAGAGTTTTCTTTTACACAAGTAACAAAATCAGTCCATTATCAGAAATCTCCTGGCAAAACAATAAAGTAAAAAATATGGAAAGTTAGTCAAATATAGCCTTTGTCATTCTTATTCAATGCCGAGGGAGCTCAGAGGTGAGCAGCATGTTTTTCCCCTCATCAGCTGGATTTGTCTGTGTTGTGCACAGATGGAGTCCATGGCATCATCCCATGGATGAGGATGGAGCAAGACAGGGGTAAATGGGCAAGGCATTAAGCTGAGTATTAGAGATACATGGCCTATTTCTAACTGCACTGCACAACCTTGGGCCAGTTATATCATTTTTTGTGCCCCTGTTTTTCCCACCTTTCCCTTGTTTGTTTTGTCTATTCACAGTTTGAGCTGTTCAAGAGAAAAATGTATTATAACAGTTCTTGGGAGATCCCACTGGAGCTCACAGCTAAATTATACCAGATCCCGGACAAGGCAGCAAGCAACAGAAGCACTACCCAGCTATTCTGGGGCCTGAGAGTCCTTCACAACAGCAGGACAGCCAAGGAAAGACCATAAACAAATTCTTTTGGAAATCATCTTTTTCCTTTTGTGAATCAAACCATTCAGTGTCACAAACACATAGCAAATCAGATGTATCTGAAAACCTCACACAGAGCTGTGCATATCACTCAAAACCACTCCAAAGCGTTATTTTTGAGGGCCTACCCTCTTCTTTAGAATAAGAAGAGCAGTCATAAAAAATACCAGGAACCCCCCAAACTTACCAGTTAGAAGGGGTATAAGCCTATAGGAACCAGGTGACAAACAGCTACCCTAGCAGAAACACCCTTTCTTCCTTTCCCACCTCAATTTAAAGGGCCAGAGGGCAGGTAAACTGGGAACTGCAACTCAGGCTCAATTTTTATTTCTGTAATAAAAGTAAAAATAGTAAAATGTAAAATTCTGAACCTGGTAGATCTTTCACTGCACCTTGTGAGACTATAAATTACTATTTTGCCCAGGGAGTACAAGACAAGTTGAAGTATGATAGATACATGGCTAACAAACCTGACTAATGTAAGTGAAGGAGGAAAACTTTATAATAACAGGGTATGTTGGTAAAGAAGATCCTGGAGATAATTTTTGTGTATGACGCTTGTTTTAGTGTTTAGGTAAATGCAGGTACACACTGCTCTGGTCTGTTGAGACACTGCATTGATCCTCGAGTTGGAGTTCTTTACTGACGCTGCCATGGCTTGGGCTCAGCCAATTTCTCAACGGAGATGTTGGTCCTGCCTAGGTGGATGTGCCCTCCTGTCTTTCTAGTGGAATTTGTGCCTCAACCTCTGGACAAAATGCTTCTGAACATTTTTAGAAATTAAACAGATTTCGTTCATCCCAGTGTCACGCCAGAGCTAGCTGTGTTGGGATGTGTGATGGAAATTTATCTTTGTTCTGTGCCCAGTTTGTTCTTTTTACTCTGCTCACTACAGAATAATCTCTGCCTGTCCTTGCCCTATCCACATGCTAAAGATAAGAGGATGCAGGAATGAGGGGGGGAAAATAATGGAACTAATGTCTTCTTAATGATTTGGAGAAAGAGCTAAGCTGTTGAAATCTTCCCATTGTTAATCAGGTGATTCATCCCTTATCCGCCATCACATTAAATTTCAGGAGGATTTTCTCCTACCTGGTGTTTATGTTCAATCCGATGACCTGACAGTCCTCCTGAGTGGATGTAATCCCCAGGTACAGCACTGTGCGTGGTTGCTCTCAGCAGGATCTGTCCGTGACTCTATTTCATAGTGCTGAAATGTCACCAGAACATAGTTCTCTGCAGAGGGAACTAACTGAAGGAAACCACCAAGAATTTGGCTCCACATTATCACCCAAATCACTAGTAAATTATCTACTTTGTTTTAAGAAAGGAGTACTTGGAGCAAAGAAAGACAAGGAAGTTCATCCAAACCCCTTGATCTGAATCCCCTTTGGGCACAATAAAAATATGTTCTGGCTTTCTATTCCTTTATAGATTGTAGGCAATGAAAGCTTCAAGTTCACCAACCCTCCACAGTGCTTGGCTTCAGTCAACACAGATGGTATCTGGGGCTTTTGGAAAAAAATTTAAAGGGTTGGAAGATGTCTGCAGCTCTGACACAATTATTTATGGGCCTTCAATGAGTGTTGGCTGGAAAAATAATCACGAGTGGGAACTGAGGGGAAAAACAAGACAATGAGGCTCAATAGGCTTCTCTTTGCTAATATAGAACCCCACAAAATAAAGGGGCTTCTGAAAATCTGTAGCTGCCCACAGGATCTGCTATAAGATCATTGCAAGAGTTTAAATCTACAGAGACAGGGCCAACATCTGACCAAACGGGAAGATCTCAAGCAAAAAAAAAAAAAAATCATTGGTCACGTTTGGAGAACAGTTACTTGAGGCAGCCTGGCTTAAAGCCCTGAGCATGTGTGTGTACAAACCTCCCTTGACTTTCAATTTAGACGCTTTATAGCCTGAAATGATAGAAAGGGTTTTATCAGCTATAGAACCAAAACTAGCACTTTTACAGCTGCCTTCTGCTCTGCAAGGGAATAGCAGGACTGAACACTGATCCATAGTATCCCTGTTTTGGTGCAGTCAGAGTTTTGACCAGGCCAACATTATCTTTGCTAAAAGCACAGTCCCCACCGTGCAGTGCAGAGAGCTTGAGCAATGGCAGCGCCCACCAGAAGCTCCATCTAAAGCAGGGCTGAAAGGGGACAGACACAGCCTTGTGCTGGTGTTCTCCCCAGAGATGCATCTACCCGTGGACAGAATGGCATCCAAAACAGCAGAAGAAATCTTCCCATGGTCTCACAGCAGGTTGGTGGTGGAGGAACAATTTAAAAACTCAAGATTTATGGCCTCTGCTTCAGCAGCCCTTTGGTGACTTCTTGTTGAGTCTCAGGCAAACTTGTTCTGAGATCATGTGGGAGTGCTCAGAGCAGCCTCACATATCGGTGAGGCTGAGCGCAGGGGACAGCGCAGACCAGGGTAAAGTGACAGAAGCTGAGACTACTATGGACAGGATCCTCAGAGCCTACAGAGAAGGTGGGGCTGACAGTCCTTCCAGAAAACTGAAAAGGCTTTGGCAAGATAAACAAACAGTAGTTATTCACTTCTTGGGAGAGACTTAAATGGGATTCAAGAGTTTTCTCATGGTTCCACAAACAACTGTCGTTATCCATAGCTCATCTCTGTGTCAAACCGAGGTTTCTCCTCCCCCCTGCCCCAACATGTTGAAAGGAGAAGTGAAAAGGTTACACATTTATCTTATTTCTTCGTCTCCCAGGACCTGTCTTTACTTTTCTCCTATTTCCTTAATGCAGGGGGAGAGAGGGAGAAAGAGAGAAAAAGGAAACAAAAAAGTTCTCCATGGAGAATTCAATTCAGCAGAATTACACTGCTCTTACGTCCGCTTCGAGGCTCTCTCCCACGCACAGCCTGTGGCTTCCAGCACAATATCTGCACAGCCCCAGCACTGTGTCAGCTTTGATAAGAGCCCCTGTGTAATCAGTGCAGTACCAGTTATCCGGCTACAATACTGTATGATTTCCTCTTGTGGCTTCTTCATTCCTGTTTATAATTAAAGAAGGACTTCTTGCCATGCCAAAGGCTATATAAAAATAAGTAATAAGTAATAAAGTGATGGCATTGATCCAAGAGCTTGCTACTGCCGCTCTTATTCTTGCAACACAGTAATATCCAGCAGTGGTTAACAGCATTAAGGTTTTGGTGGTTCATTCAACTATTTGCATTTAGCAGTTATAGGAGGATGCAGCCAGCCTAGGTGAAGAAAAGGGCTGATGTGGTTTAGGATTACTGGATATTTAGCCTTTACATTTAGAAAAAAGTTGAATCATTTGCTGGGTTTTCTTCACAGCATTGTGTTCACTCTGCTGCAATCAAATTGGCCTAAAGTCATAAGCAGGGCAGGTGGTTAGAAGCTCAACCCTGGAGCCAGAACTTGTTCCATCCATTAATTATTTGTGTTGGATAATTAGCACAAGCACTATGGAAATCGTGGCCCCATTGTGTAAATACATATGGTGCCCCCAAGAGCTTCAGATTTAAATAGACGGGAGAGACAATGGGCAAATTAGCCAGTGCTACACAACAGGTCATCGAGAGCCAGCGGTCCCACCCCGACTTCCCATTTTCCAGGACAAACTGTTCTCTTCATTAGCCCATGCAACTTCAAAGGGCTCCAAATTGCAGCCCCATGCTTAAAAATTCCTTATCTCCCTCCAAGTGCCTTCGGTCCCTGTCCCTTAGTCAAAGGGACATAGGGATAAGGAGGAGGTCTCCTGTGTCACTGTATTTCTTTTCCCTGCTCGAGGAGAAGCTGTGTCATACAATCTCCTGCACAAACCAAACAATCTTGCTCTGTTGCATGTGGGAGAGAAATTCTCTTCCTAACCATGTACATTTGTGGGGCGTAACTATTGAGCAACATACTGTTATTTATTCTTTGTTCTCAAGTAACTTATGAAGGCCCTGTGAAATCAGCACAAGGCTGGGACTGCAGACACCCAGGCAAGTCACTTCTCCAGGGACACTGCAGGTGTTGCCATTTTACAAATGAGGGTCTAAGATGGAAGGACTCGAGTCATGCAGGATGTCTGCAGAAGAAAAGGGTCCTGGATTAGCTACCTCTGTAACCACAAGACTATTTGACTGCATTCAGCGTCCTCTTGCTGGCAAGAGAACCAAGCTGAGAACAGACACAGCACAGGACTAATCCAAGCAGCACTGAAAGAGTATTTAAAAACACAAGTGTTAAAAAGCCAGGGTGATTTCTTCACCTGTCTCCGATATGTTTTATCCACTGACCTCACTGGTATGAACTCACTTAGGGAGTTGCAAAGGTTCCCAAACAAAGGCTCCTACCCATTCCGGATTACACATGAAAAACATTGCTCCCCGTCACTCTGAGTCACTCCTCAGCTGCTGAGCCAAGCCTAACCAAACCCAACCAGCCCAACAGCTTGGGGAGGGGGCTCCCTGCCTTTGAAGTCTTTGGCTAGAAACAGTCTTACCCTTTCTTACACCTGAGAAAACATTCTGCAAAGAACCTCCTTTCCTTTTGCTTTGATGCTGTCTTTCACACTCTCTTTTATTCTTTCACTTCATCTGCTTTCCTTAATGAGAGTGTAAATAAGGTACTGCTGTGTAACTCTGAGGATCTCAAAATGCTTAATGAAGATGGATCAATTAAACATACAATCCTGGATGAGATAGAGAAGCACAGAAGTGCTTCTTGGAGCCATCTTCTATTGCTCTGAAATAGAGCCATTTCTCATGTGCTGTAGGCATTATGTGGGTTACGGAGAACCCTCAAATGTGGCAAATCTCAGCCATACCTTAGTGCCCTCCTCTCATGAAGTGTCACTTTATTTGAGCAACTTACCTAGAACTTGGGGTGTGTAACACACCCAGAAAAATTTCACATTCCTTTGCAAACGTTTCCTATGATCACCACAAAAAAAGGTACTTTCTAGGTACATTCCCTTTTTAAAAGGAATTACAGTCATCCAGGGTGAACAGCAGACAGAAAGGACTGGATGAAACTGGTAACAGTTTGGATCATGCCTTTAGGATGGCTCTTATTTTATTACCATTATTATCCCTCTACTTCTGTGTTTAGGAGGCTCTGGAGTATCAGGTTGCTTAGAAAAGTTTCCATCATTAGGCCTGATTTTCTACTCATTTAGGAAGACACAGTGCTGAAATTGTTGGAGCTACACTTCTGCAAATCCTTCTGGAAATGCAATTCGAAGCCTGTTGTGGTCAAGGCCTCATCCACTGAAGCCCACTGACTTCAGCCGGCCCTGCATTAGACCACAGGTGTGATGAGAATCTGCCCCGGCTTTCCCTTAAAGGAAGCCCCATACGGCAACTTGTTTCCTGTCCTTGATTCATCCTGATGCTCACATGCATTAAAGTGCTCAGCACCTCACCAGTCAACCCTGTCCTCCTTAGTGCAGTGTTGGAAATAGGGGCTGTTCTCTGTCGTTGGCAGACCCTGTGGGGAAGCTGTCAGTGCAGGCTGTTTCCAATTTCTGCACTTTGAGCAAGACTTTCTACTCCAGTGCATCCAGCTTGGGTTGAGAAGATAGATGTTAGCCACAGAGCCTCCTTTTTGTGGTTTCCCGAATGCTTTGGTTTGAGACTCCTTTTCCTCCTTCCCCCCACCATGGATGGAGTTTTATTCTGGAGATACGGAAATCTGCAGTGCAAGCTTGTTAAAATACCAGATGGTTTTTGGTGGTGATGGTGGTAGAGCAGAACAGATACTTACAGGCTTGACTGAAGTTTTCCCAACTAAAGCCTGCCACAAATATGCAGTTGCCTTCCTGTGAGAGCGATCTAAACAAGACTGGACGTGTGGATCCGGCCACTGAACATCCTGAACAAACAGTGGGCTTATTCACTGGTCAATCACAAGCAGAAGTTACATACTTGGTTGCCCACTTCTCATTTGTGTTTACTCTCCACTTCTCTCCCAGCCAGAGGGCAGGTGATGGCCAGATCCAAACTTCACTGAAATCAAGAAGAATCATTCCCCAGATTTCACTGGCCTTTGGGTTAGGACACAGTGGTTTTTCAACCAGCTATTTTATTCTGTTTCCCACGTTAACCTTAAGAATCCAGCACATCCTTGAAAGAGATTGTTTTAATGAAAGTAACAACCCAAAGCTCCAGGTGGGATTTATCTGTCACATGGATTTACAGACATGCCAGGCTTTAGCCATATCTATCCTCACATCACCCAGACTAAGGCCATGAAGCCCTGCTGCCTGGAATTGCCTCCAAGACAGGCTTGAGGTCAAACTTGCTCCCTAGCCCCATTGCTCACCTGGTGCTCACCTTCAGATCTGTTGCTGGTGTGGCTTAGCTGCTACCCCTGAGTGGAAAAGCCCCAGCAACACCTTTGCAAAGGTCCCCAAATTCTACTTGTGGTTATGAGTAGATGGAGAGAGCATTGTCACATCACATCCTCCTGCAGATATGCTCAGTTTAGCTCCTCCTAAACATAAAATGGACACACAGAGATAGAGTTATGGCAAGACAAACTGCCAGCAAAGACAAGACTCTCGAGCTTTCTATTGCCACTAAAATTTAGACATAATCAGACAGTCCTGGCAGACGAAGTAGGAGTCCAATGAGATATCGTTGTTTGCAACAAGGAGTAGTAATACTGTAGAACTGTAAAGAGCACTTCTAACAAGACAAGCTCTGCAAGGCAACATGATGAAAGCCGTGTCAGGTGAAGCTACAGTCTGGCCTTAGGCATTTTGACTAATGCAAAGGCGAAGACACGTACTTGTCTTTTTGACCTGGTTCCTTTTAAGTCCCACCCAGCTGTGCAGATAAAGATGATTTATGGAACATTTCATTACTAATATCATTTATCTCATATTCCAAGAGATCATACTGTGTTATCTTAAGCCTTTTTTCATGCCTGATCACTGTATCTTTCAAACAGAAGAACTAATGAAGAGGTTGAGGCTGATGGGTATGTGCAGCGGGTACTGGCTGACTCAGGTAAGTATAGAAAAAGCCGTAATACCAGAGCACAGGTTGCAATTTTATACTTTGATTCAAAAGGGGACATGTTTTATTAAAAAATCAGGAATTGCCTGGAACAAGAAGAGCAAAAGGGTTTGTCACCACTTGCACTGCTTAGTAACAGGATTTCGGAAAGATTAGAGGCTTGATTCTCTTTATCATGAAATGCCTTCCATGTACCTCTGGTTTCAACAACTATGTTTTCAGTGATGACGAAACCAAGTGTAACTGACTAGAGAAAAACAGAGTGATTATGGAGCAGGACTATCAACTCTGAGTCTTGTGCAAGTATGAATAAAATTTGAACATCTGCTACATTAATCCTGACCACTGTGTAGGCATTTTAAATGAGACAGACATCACATCTTGGTCTAGCACTACCATACGTATGATAAACTGAGAGTAGAATGAAAGACGCAAGACAAATCTGACTCTTCAACACAAGTGAGGTGGGCCAGAAAGGCCATTTTAATTCTTTTGTATTAAACGTGAAACAAAATGCCACTTATATATCACACTGACAGAAATTAATTACAGCTTCCTCCAGCATGATAATAAAAGAATCTAAATCACAACAAGGTCCTGTCTTACAAAGCGACTTTATGTTTCACGTGTGATGCTACAAATTACTTCAAGTGGCAGTATGTCAAAGTGGTAATTATTTTGATGAGTTTAAATTATATTCTATAGAGGAAGAAACCATGTTCTTACACATCAGAATTTCTTATATACTATCTCCTATGGGAAAAGCCTCATATAAAAAGAAACCTATTTGTGTCTGGCTTTTATTATTTATTGAACAATGCTCCATTGATTCACAGATCCTCTCCAGACAGCTCATAAACAAGGCCTGTAGCCCAAAGTTTAGACAAGGACAAAGATTTCTGAACTCTGAAGCATTACTCTGTGATTACCCACACCGGAAGGAATGGACAGAGCTGGAGTTTGTCAGAGAGAAACGCAAGAAATGCAAAGATACTTTGCTGAAGGAAGAAGTCAGATTTCTATGAAAACTGAAGTTTCGTGGCTCTTCCCCTCTGTAGTGTGTTTTTGGGTACACTTGTTCCAGAAGTGTTTTCTACTGAACTCATTAACTACTAGTTCTTCCAAAACTTCTTGCCCCAAGGAACACCCAGCAGATTTATTTTGGGCAAGCACACATTTTTCTCAGGCCTTTGGTTGAAAGCTCTACCTACTTAAAATGCATACTAACAAGGAGGGTTTCGTGCAGTTTGGGATTTACTAGTTTATGTAAGAAAGGCCATGGTTAGAGGAAAAGGCTACCTAGGCCACTATCCTGTTTCACTGTGGCTTGTGGTGCTACAGAAAGTTTAAAATGGTATTTCTGCCACAGCGTCTCCCCAGAAGTTCAAATGCAAGCAAAGTGTGAACACGACAAAGTCAATGTCATCAAAAGCACCTTAAAATCACACCCTCACTTCCCTGGCTGCATGATGGGGCTGGCTGTACCTCCCTTTCTCAAAGGGACCTTAAGAAGATAACTGTCCCAAACTGGTGCTCATATCTGGGGTTCCCACAAGACACCATATATAATCTCTTAAATTGGCTCAATTGCTTGGAAGCCAGTCCAGCTCCTAAAACCAATGGAGCAACTTCAGTGGCAGTCACATCTCCTTATATCCAGCTGTTAAATCATTTAAAGGCAGCTAAAGCTACATTCAATTCTCTCCCATTACCGTCACTTCCCACGTAAGCAACTGCTGAAGCTTGCTCTCTTTCCAGTGAAAGGAGAGGTGGGGTCCGTGGGATCATGTTCTCAGCAGAGAATCTCAGTATTAAAACATCATCCACCCTGTGAAAAGGGTTGAGAACCCCTTGGCCTCTGTGAACCCTGAAGGAGCATTTCCAGCGCTGTCAGAGGGGCTCCCTCTGTTATTGCAGGCAGCCCTGTCCTACCCTGGCTCTCATTCTTGTTGATGATTGTCATTTCTAATCTTTTGGCAACACACACAGTCAAGAAAAAAAAAAAAACAACAAAAAAAGTTCCTCTGAGTTGGCTGCATCTCAGCTTCCTGGCTTGAGGGATGAACTGCTCTGCTCCAGATCCAGCTCTTCTTAATATCCAAAATATGCTGCAAGAAAGGTCATTGGAAGGGAGTGGGCTAATTCAAGGCACAATTGTATCACATTTAAAAAAACCTGAGCCTGATGAACCTATTTTCCACCTGATGGGTAGTACCCTGAGTTTGTGCAAGTATTCCAGTCCCACTGAGGATTCCACAGAGACCTCATAAGCTTACTGACATATCATTTACATGTCACAATTAAGACTTAATATTCCATTTTTTTCTATGCAGAACTGACATGTTCTGCCTTGCTTTCTATTCCAGCTCGAGTATTTCACCCTCTGGTGTCACCTAGACACATTCTCAGCTGGCATGAATGAACACGGACCCATTGACTCTCATGACGTTACCCACCACGAGACCCTGGCTGACAAACACGGCTTGTTAAAATGGACGCTCCTGCCTAACGGGACATAAGGCGCACAGGGACTGAGAGGAATTTGGTTTAATTACTTTGTTGCATAAGTTTCCTACTTCTGCTCTGGGCTTCTAATTAGGAGCAAATTCCCTTTGAAATCTCAGTAGTTTCTGTGAAATCCAGAAGGTCATTCCTTTATATGACACTGAGAAGTCTGGTGTCAGCTTCATTTTCAGACCAGCCAAAGTTATACCCTGACATGTTGGGCTATGAAAGATAAACTTAGAATCAGCAGGAACTTCATTTCATGCCCCGACAAATCCAGAAGAGGCTTTTGTAAAGCCTTCAGGGCCAAAGATTTCTTTCATATCAAGTAATAACGCCAATATGTGATGATATTTGAACCCAGAGCATCTATTTCACTTCCTTTCAAATGCAAAATGGAGTGTGGTCATATCTGTAATTGATGCAATTATAAAAACTTCCTAGTTATCCACTCTTCTAGCATTATTGTGTCTCCCTTTGGAAATGGTTTCAGTTACATTTCCATCACTGGATTCAGAATATTCTGGTTTCTCAGCTAAAAACGGTAATCCTGAATCCTACCAGAGTCTCTAGAATTCACATTAGCATCTGGGTTGTGTTTGGGTTTTGGCTTTCCCTTAACAGAATAGCAAATAGCAGCTGGAAGGAGAACGAAAATCATTGGGATTCAACTCTTGCTTCAAGACAATGAAGTTACATAATAAAATAGGAGGAACCTGTGTGATTTAGCAGGCAAGTTAAGAGAAGTAGAAAATCCGTTTAAGTGCTAAAAACTATGCAGAGGGCCAGAGGCAGATACAACAAAAATAGCAGCGTATGTGGTGTCATGCCTTTGGGTCCACTTGCTGACTTAGCTCCATGGATGTATATCAGCCAAAGACCTCACCCGCCACTGATTTGTTGTTGTTAATTAAAGCTGAGACACATCCCTCATTTTTCTGACTTGTGACATCCGCCATGGCACTGTGTCTGGGCCCCTTTCCCCCCTCACCGAGGACAGCCTCTCTCTGTCTTTCCTGTCCCATTCAGATTTGGCGAGAGCCCCAGTAAAGGAACCAACACTGAGGGGAAGAGGAGGCAGAAACTTCCCTGCTGTAGTAAGAAGGTATTTTCTAGTTTGGGAAACACTGTCCTTTCTGGAGGAAACTGTTGTCCAACAGAGACTGTAAAGACACTTGCAAATCCCAGAGAAGATAATTCAACCACGGGCCTGTTATTTTTAAGAAGCTGTGGATGGACTCTTGTGGTTCCTGCCTAAACATTATCCCTAGGAGGACCATCTTCCATTATGTGGGATTAAAACTGGAGGGTTTTTTATGCTTCAGCAACGTAAATACCTAGGATGTAACTAGAATGGGTATATGTTTTCTATTCTCACATCTGTTTATTTATCTTAGTAGGAAACAACTTCCACTGAGACTGGAAACTGAGTGTTTGGGGTTTTTTTAAGATTTCCTTTCGAAAGGCAAAAAAAGGAGATCACAGAAACCAGATATTTAAGAGGCACACTGTTAGTTGCAGTCCTTTAAAATTCAAGAAGGAGAACTATGTCCCTATAGTTAAAACAGACAGCACACTGCATTTCTGAGTTAAAACACCAATACTGGGAAAACAGTGTGTCCCAGCAGCTCTTGATGAATGCATGGTCCAAAAAACTGTCTAACAGCCTTCCCTGGACCACAGTCTGAGGATTCCTGCAGGAGAACAAGTTGCACTGTCACCACGCAAGGAAATTAAGTCTTTAATTTGGGGGATCTGGCATATGGCAGTTACTGTAGGTAACCTAATCTGTTAACCATATGCTTGGGAATAGTTCCTGTGAGAGTATTCGGAGCCTGTATGTAGGTATGAATGAGTGCGTGTGGTCTTTCACTCCCCATCCAGAGGTGACTATGACACCTCCAAACAGAAAGATTTCTGTCCCCACAAGGAGAATGTGCTGTCTACCAGCTCCTGTTTTCTGTTCCTCTTCTAAGCATTTGTTGCTATCTTCGTGGAGTTAAAATCAAAAAGTTTATATTTGGCCAGCTACTTTGATGCCCAGAGGTGTAATCCTGCTTGGCGTGGTATCTATGGCAAAGTTCCAATTCCACTAGGTGAAATATCTATTTATGCAGGGAGCTTAAATGAATCGTTTAAAGCTACAAGAAAAGGAGTTAATTAGGACATACAGGGCTTGTGTTGACGAGCTGGTTTTAATCCTTTCAATGTAGAAAGGATAATATGTAATAGGAATTTTTCATTTAGTTCTTTAAAGCTTTGAAAAATGTTAGAATAGTGATGCTATTAATGCTGTTCCACAGTCCAAAAAAATGTCATCTCCATTTCTACTGCTAAAATAAAACAATGTGCTGCTGAAATGAAGCTATATTTAGGGGCATAATCTGTTATAAGGACTTAAGCTAACATCTAACAAGGGAGTCTGGGAAGGAAATTCCCTGAAGGTAGGTTATTTCAGAGCTGCTCACTGCAGAACACACTTTCTTTCAAAGCAGCTGGTACCAGCCATTACAGGAGAGAGCTCAAGAGAGCAATTGGACTACTGAACCAGTGTGGCCCTTTCTCTGTTCTATTTATACATTTATCTGCCTTGGCAGACCTTGAGAGACTGAAGGACTTTGCTCGTGTGCATCACACTGTAAGATGAAGGTTTGTTTAGCTCAAATGTGAATCTGCTCCATGACTTGAGCGTGCCTAGTGCTTGTTATCAAGCCTCTATCATGCTAAATGTCCTGCAATAACTAAACTTTCCATGGAAGGCTTTTGTGACTGAACGTTTCTCATGCACTGAACCCAATGCCCTCCCTAAAAGAATGGCTTTTATGGGCGCTGCTCCTTTCACCTTCAGGACTGTGTATTTGGAGATATAGCAAGCTAAGAATTTCCTTATTGCATATTAATGCCCTTTAATGTGCTTTGAACCTTTTCATTTTAATTACATTAGTTGCCATTCTATTTAAAGTTCCTACAATCTGGTTACTCTTATTCAAATCAGGTTTCCGATTCTCCACACTTAGCTGCTGTTTTTCCGCTTTGCTAAATGCGGAGCTCTTTTTCCTGCGACCTTAAAATCAGCATTAGCACCTTGCAAAGGACAAATAGGAAAAGAAGACCCCCCTTCTTTGCAACCATGGGATCCGATCTTACTCCCACTCAAGCTAAGCAGGTGAGCAAAAGATTTTTCCCTCATGCATTTTTTAATTTTCATTTTCCTACTATACAGTCACTTTTCTGGATGGGTGAAATTGAGGTAAGGGTAAGTCAAAAAAGCTGGTGGGAGCTAGCACAGACATCTGTCCTTGCCTCAGTTTCCCAGTGGCAGGACCTAAGACTACAGATCACTGGAGTTTTATCCTGCTGCTCTAACTGTGACACTGTATTGGACTTGGTAGAAGAAAATGCAATTAAAAAGGATCAGCTGCAATTAAGCAGGATCAAAATAGTTCCCCTCCCATTTAAACAAGCAAATTAAGGACAAATTTGTTGCATGTGCCCATTTATCAGCTGTTTCTATGGTAACACTTGTTTTTCTTAATACTGTGTCTCATTTGTATCATGGTAACACCCTGTAATCCTGGTCCCATTGTCCTGGGTTCAGTGGAAATGTGTATAAAAGAGAGTCCTTTCCTCTAAAGATCTTGCTGCCTACTTACAGACTTTCACATTGGTTAACTTAAACTGACACAAATTCACAATGGTCACTTTTATTTCGGTTGCAGTGGCTTATCCCAGCATAGGCTAAATATTCTCCTCCCTGGCTTGAACTGAACTGAAACAAATCTGATTGAAGTTGAAGAATCAATGTTTACTCAGCAATTTGCAATCCTCTAACTAAACCAGTTTGAAATCACAACTTCAATAAACCACTTAAACTCCCTTGAGTGGACTGAGGCTATTCCTCACTGTCAGAAACTCTGTCGGGTTTTGTACTGAAATGCCTCTTTCAGTGTTAAATTCCAGCAGTCATAAGACCCTGTTATTTTTACCTGGATGCAGGTAAAAAATATCTGTCATTGCAGGGCTACACCATCCTATCTGATCTACACATTTTCATAACATTCAAGTCATCATTTTCTGCTTTTTGTTACAAATCCTGTGTTTGTTGCAGGCTGTTGGGGCTGTTTTGTGGTGTGTGATGAATGACCTGGAGACGTTGCAGAGCCTTCTCCACCAGGAGCTGTTACATGGCTACGTACAGGCTGTGCATCGTTGTGTCTTTCTGTAAGACCGACTCTCATGGTTGATCTTGTCTAATCACTGTGAAGTGAAAACTACCTGTCCCCTAAAAAACCCAGGATTTTGCATGGAAGAAAGTCTCCGCTAAACTAATATTCTTGTTTCTCTTTCACAGGCAAAAGGATTTCAAAGCATCTCTGCAGAACTCTTGTAAAAGCCAGGGTGTCAATTCTTTGGAAATATGGGTCCTATTGATTTACCCATCCAGCCCATAAGTCAAAGCAGCAACCATTACCACCAGGAACAACCTTCCTTGCAAATCTCTCAGGCTCTTTGAAGCACATAGGGATACCTGGGTATGTCCTAAGGACACATCTCATTAATGCTTAAAGGTGCCTAATCTGCTATACACTTCCTGAAGATTAACGGAGGATTGAAGGCCATGTACATTGATGTTTCCTGTTAGCATCTCTCAGTGAAATTAATATCACAACAAAGATTACACGGATGCTTTCAAATGACAATTAATTATATTCAGAGGCCAGAAATAGCTATGTGCTATTTCTACTGTAGGCTGCCTTTGATCTGCTCTAGTGAATGCATAAAAGTTTGAGGAGTCTCTGACAAGCAACCTGCCTCTACAAACTTTTTCTCATGCAAGGGGTTGAGCACCAACTAGCAAAGTCCAGAGACCAGTTCTTGCAGCCTAAGACTGCCTGCATGGGTAAAGATTTGCAGAATCAGGCCCTTCGTGGCCTCTGCTCCCTGCTTAATTTGCTGTTATTTGTTTAGCTCCTGTGCAACAGAGGTTTCCTTAGCAACTGCTGTATCCTTTTACAAGTCATTGTTAATGACACACATTGACGTCGGCTGTGTACGAGGATGCTAAAAAGGATGGCACCCAATAAAAAATAACCTTTGTGATTACCCAGTTTCCTTAAGTAAACACCACTATTATCCATCAGGAACTTGCTAGAGGGACTTCTCTTTTGAACAATAATGTATGTTGCCTTTAGCATTACCAACGGGAGCCTTTTTAAAGCTTGCAAAGGTCAATAGGAAAATCTCTTGTCCTTTTCTCTTTGTGCCTAATGCCAACACTTACTGGCATATGTCTGGCCAGGAGAGAGGCAATTGCTCTCTAGACTGTCTTGCTTCTAAAGACTGAGATCCAATTTCCTGCACAGGGAAAATATCACTTTGTTGTTAAGTGATGGGAGGTGGCGGAGAGCTGGGCCCCGTTCTCAGCTTTCCTCACACGCTTCCTGCCTGATGGTCTGCAAATCAGTCAGATTCAGATTCCCCAAAACGGGGACAGTGGCTGCTCCTTGTTACAAAGCAAGCAAAACCGGTGGTTCGTTTCTCCTGCAGATTCTCTGCAGATTCTCTGCACTGAAGAAGCTGCAGAGAAGAGATCAGGTGCAGAATAAAGCTCCCCAACAGGGTGAAAAACGTAAGCTTTCTTCACTGGCAGCGTTCTCCCTCCAACTCCATATAACATCTGGTACTGAAGACAGAATGGGACATGATTAACTAATTTTATTACTGAGTTCATTAATGTTTTTCTGAAGATATTGGCCAGAGGCAAAGGAAAAGATGGCTCAGAGCCATTGTCCAACATGGTATTAATAGGAGCTTGTGCATGTAGCTGATTTCTGTTGGAGAAGTGGGTAGAGTAGTCTATGTTGAGTTCATACTGCCAGTACTAAACTCTTACTGGTACCGGCGTGAGCTAGTTTAAAGCTTGCCTGTATCTGTTTTATTCATCTAGAATGCTGACATGCCCTGAAATGGAATTTGGAGGTTTTCCCATGGAAAATTATGACTTTGCATCAAAAACTGATTATTTTCCAGTTTGTGATTATTATTTTTTGACAAAAAGTTGACGCTATTTGTTTGCAGATAAAACTGGATTTGCTGTTTTCTGGTGAAAACATGAGAAAACTGAGGCAAACATGCTTTCCGTGAATGTTTTCAATTTAGTTTGAAAACTCAAGTTTATACAAGAAAATGAGAGAAGAAAGTTTCAAAAGAATTTTCTACCAGTCCCAAAGCCTAGACTCCTCTGGTTTAGCACATTACATGGGTGGGGTACAGACTGATTTGAAACTGGATCCAGGTTAGGAGACTAGGCTGTGCCTCTCTTTTCACTCTCCCCTCGACATCTAGGGGTGCACAGATACGGGGTTTGGTTCAGGCTTACCTCAGTAGGAATTTCATCCACAGGCTAATTACATGCAATATCCTCTTGCTTTTCTCTCCGAATGCAACAGAATTTTGGATTCAGTATGAAGGAGGTTTTAGTTGTTATCTCAATAAATTCTTGATAAGCTGCACACTAATACCAGGCTTGGATACATAAGGAAGGTAGTGAAGAGACAGTCTTTAACTTATCCGAGCTGAGAATCTCACCAGCATCCCTGGTGATTAATGGCTGAAACCCAGTTCAAAACCAGCAGCATTTGTCTTAATTTCAAGTTCCTGAATACCAAACGATGCTAAAACTGGAGGAGGACAGTGACTATAACCTCAAAATGAGAACAACGCTCTTGAACAAAATTTGCTATTGCAATCGGTTTTTATCTTGGGCCGCAATTATTTTCAAGTGAGTGGTAACTACTAACACTGCAAGGACCAATATTCCCTTCTAATTCTTAACTGCTCAGTGTATAGGTTTTGCATTTACAATTATTTTTTTGGAAGCAACCAAAAAATTCATAAAGAATAAAATAGATTTATTGGCTTGGAAAAAACTGCACAGGACAAATAATTTCTTATGTTTAGGCAGCTCCTTTCTGCTATCACAGTGCAAATTGCCTAAAGCTGGTGTGACCTAGTACTGCACAAATGCTGCACACGATCCATCAAGCAAGTACAGGTGAAATGACCCAGAAACAAGCATTCCTCTGGCTATCCATGGGTACTCTGATCCATACAAGGAGATTTTGAGGGGCTAGGATAGAAGGTAAGTTGGTCTGGATAAGATGGTCTACTCTTGAACTGCAGGTAAAGATTCCTTTCAAATACGTCTGAAGAAATACAGGAAAGCCTGGGATTGAAAGGCAGGAAAAGCCTGTAATGAATCCATTATTTACTTTTCTTTTTTTTGTTGTTGTTGTTTTCCCTCTTTTTTGCTTGCCCCCACAGAGAAGAGACCTAAGTTCTACTTGCAGTTTTGCTTCATGACGTTGGATATGGCCTTTCACTGCTCTCTGTCTTCGTTTCCCATGTATAAAGTGGGGATATTCATAGAAGCAGAGTCAGAAGGGAACTCCAGGTCAACATCCAGTACCCTCTTCCAAGATGGGAACAGTTTTGTCCATGTCATTTCCAAAAGCAGATTTTGTTCAGCCTGTTCATAAGGCCTGCTTGGGCTAGAAATTGCTCTTGGAAAGCAATAAATTCTTTACAAACTTATGTGAAGTTTAAGCTCTTTTGAAAACTTTGTTTCTTTATTGCTAGGATGTTTTTCCTAGTATTTAACCTGAGTCACTCTTGCTGCAGCATAAGCCTGCCCCTTCTCACTTTGTGCACTGTGGCCCTGAAAAACAAAGGTCTACAGCAGCGATTTAAAGACTTTAAACGCAATATCAAACACTTTGAAAAGTACTTGTAGGAAGCAGTGTCTACAATCCAGGTATTATCATTACTATTATTATTTCTTCACCAAAAGGCAGCTATCTATACAAACATTCAACGTGACTAATCTAAGGGATTTGAGTGCACAGCTCCCAGAACTGGAAAACAAAACCCAGGATGTGATTAGAGACTGACGGCATCTCTATGACCACAAACTTAATTGAACCTTTAGTTCTCACTGTGGAGCAAAGCTGCCCGTGATGATGAATTCCGATTTCTTCTACCTTACAGCACAGGTAGGTTTGAGCCTTGTCGTTAACCTCTGGCAGGAAATAGGCCGTCAGGCTTATGAACACTAAGCGGGGACAATTTCTACTCTAATTATAAGGCAGCAGTTTTCATGAGTACTAATGAATGAGTACTTCTGTACAGTGTGAAGCAACAGGGAAGCAGGTTCTTTTGGAGATAAGTCACTGGTAAAGCTTTTGTGAGTTACTGCTCAGTATGATACGGAAGAGGACTACACGGTCGTGCTCTAAATCCCGAGATGTTCAGATCTCTTACCCATGGATTTAAAAGCAAACGCTTTTCATTGTCTAGAAGTTATAAGGAAATAAAAAATAGGGTGCTATTCGGTCCAAATACATAAATAAGCACATAAACTTGATAGTAACCAAGCTTGGCAGCTGAATATCTCATGAAAATCCTGCTCGTGGCTTTCTAAGTCCTGCATTAGCTATTAGTGACCATATTCCGTAAAACATATACAGCAATGAAAATATGCCGGGCTAATCAGCCCAAGCAATCTTGCCCCTCTCTCGCTAAGGGGGAGTTTACGAGAATTTTCTTTGGATTATTAGAGAAGACCTTTAAAAGGCTGTATAAAAAGGCTATGAGAAAATTCACTGTTTAGTTGTAATAATAAACACGACTTTAGGGAAGGGGGAGTAGTCATAAAAATGTTTAGCCAAAATAATGATTGACAATGTGTGTGTGCAGGGGGGAAGTAGGGGTAAACATCCATTACAGTATTTGTTATTTGGAGAGATGTTAGCTGGAACAGTTTCAGACTGAAATATCTGAAAAGGCAAGATTCTTTCTAGGCAGGATGTTTATAACAACTCTGGGCCTGACGGTTGTGTCCACTGTCCATCCCTCCGTCTGTATACACTCATGCTTTGTTTTCTGTTGCCACCACTGCGTCACCCTCCTGGTCCCTTGCTGCATCATCCCTTTATTCTTTTTCCTCCCCTTCTTAATCAGTTTCTACTTAAAAGCCTGCTGCTTTCTCAGCGCACACAGCTAGACTGTCCCTCAACTCCCAGCCATGGCAATTTGTTGGTGTGTCCGATAAACCAAGCGCTGCAGCCCTGTGCCATTTAGACCTGCCCCCATACCTGGCAGTCTCTCTCTTCTCCTCTTTCTTTCCTGCTCCTTTTTTGGCTCTTCCATTACTGTACTCATCTTTGATCTCCCTCCACCTCCCCCACTATTTTCTACCCACTCCAGGTTTTCATTCTCCTCTTCTCAGACTTGTTGCACATTTGCTCCACGCTGCAGACACCGCCTGCTTCAGCATCCGCACTCTCCTTCACCTCAGCCCTTTTACCCCTCTGCCTCCTGTTTCATGACTGGATATGAAAACACTGGTGCCTGGTATCCAAAACAGATCAATAAGAAGAGACAGAAATCCCACTCAAGTAGACTAACCCGAATGGACTTCCCAGCTGACTGCTGAGAAAGTGCATCTGAGCTGTTGACTCAGCCCCCACCCCCGCCTTGCTCTTTCCTGGGGGCCTGGGAGCTGGCGCGGGGGGGACGCTGGCCCAGAGCCATGCCAGCAACTTGTTCGAATTAAAGTCTCATGCATTTACTTGGGTTACTCTGCTCCTGACTCCCAGGGGGAAGAGGGAGGATGCACAAAAAAAGGCAGCAATGCTTTGCTTTTCTAGCCTTCGCTTTCTGAATTTTTCTCCTTTTTTTGTCCCTTTAAACTCTTGTTTTAAAGAAAGGCTTCACGCTGTCATTTGGGACCTGGCAGGGCTCCTGAACAGGGAGGCAGGATGGGAAGAAGACAGCACTGGAAAGGAAGAAAAGGGCTCTGATTCAGCAGAGCAGGTCTATGACTCAAAGGGCTCCCGCTCTTTGAAAGGGCAAGCTTTTACAATGTTATCATTATTACAAATGAGGCGAGCAAAGGAAATCACTGGCATGATAAAGACGGGAGTGCAAACAGACAGAACACCACAGGCAGCAGAGAAACCTTGCTGTATCATCTCTAGCAAAAGTCCTTGACCCCCTTTGACTTGACCTCTGTAGGTCTGTGATCCAAGAAATTCAGAATATGAACCATGCCTGTCTGTAGTCCATGACTTTCTCCCAGCCTGGCAGAGCCCTTGGCTCCTCTGCAGACACCCTAGCACTTGACTCCAATAGCTGCCACTATGGGACAAGAGGACCAACCTGGAACATTTGCTGACTCTCCGGACACAAGGGCAGGGTGAGTGTTTTGCCACGAAGAAATGCCCCAGCAACTTCTTCAGCCCTCTGCTTAGGGACCTTGTGATTCAGGAGCTTAATAAACCTGAGCATGTTAACGTGATTAAAATAAGCTGCAAGGCTGAAGTGGCAGTGAAAAGGGAGTTCTGAACAATGCACTGGTTGATTAATGAAGTGGGGAGATGGAAGACAATTTTTCTGGCACGGGCCAAGTCACAACAAGAGAAGTTGTATGCATTCTTCAATCTCCAAAAGCGGTGAAAGACCGACCAGCAGCCCCGTGTTGAAGAAAGCATCTGTAGTCATTTTGGCTATTCTCAGCAGACCCGCAGAGATGCCAGTGCAAATCTTTCTATCTACATGAATTAATCTCCACGTTAGTTCCATCTGTCCAATGCAAAAGGGAACAGGTTCATCTGCTCAGAAATTTTAGGCTTCTTTTGGCACTGTCTACATTAGGCTACGTGTATGCTACTAAGGGCTAGCTAAAGTTCTTGAAAACTCAACTCTGCGTTGTAGAAAGTGTCTCTTATCAGGTTGATTTTTATCCCAAGCATTCTTCAAAAAACCGAATGCAAAAAGCATACCCTAAAACTACAAAGTGCTTCATCCACGGCAGTTTGCAAGCAGGTCAATATTCAGTTCAACAAGCTGATGTACCAGAAACAGTTTGCTTTGAAAAAATGTCACAATTCCTTGAGATATATTAGAAATCATAGTCTGAAAATACCGTGCAAAAAACAAGAAGGGTTTTTTGTCCTCTAAAACTGTACCTTGAAATTTCTCTTCAGTAGCTTAGCAATGTTATTTCATTTACGTTTGTTTAAACGAGTTTTTAAAGTCTTTTAAGGAAGTGTATTATCCTTATCCTAAATGCCTGTAATTGGTTTGGAGAAAAATGTTTGAGATTTCTCATCATTTATGCATATAATTACCGGTCTTAGAGAAAATTGAGAGTTTAGTTCCTTTGTAAGACAGTAACATGCAAAACGGGAAAAAATAAGGGAAAGCAGAAATCATTTGGATTGAATTAGAGTCTGGCACAATGCAAAATATTCCATAAAATTAACCTGGGAACTGAAAGCAGCAACTACTGATCTGCAATGTTACTGAACCTGAAAATCTAGTTTGCTTACGAACCACTGTAAAATTCCACTGTCTTCATCATCATATGTTATTTACATGGAAAAAAAGAATATTATGGTGGTTTGGTCATCCAGCTCTATGTCAGAAGTTCTAGGCTCTGGCTCTTCAGTCACTTCTAGTTACTGCTCCCCTCTGTTCCCCAACATCTCTCTACAATAATTATGTCAACTGCAGTATTTATTTGAACTGTACGAAACCTGAAATGCCTTTCTGCAGCGCAATAGCTAACTTGACTTCATCCAGTTTGTCTCTCCAGATGCTGTGCTATGCCTCAGACTCTCTCAGTGCTGAATTTATTACAACATTATTTTAAGATGCCCGATAGGGTTCATCAAAAGCATAAGGAGAGAAATGTCCGGTGACTACGAAACTGCACTCAGCCGGAGAAGCATAATGTAACTGTGTCCCTAATACAGGCATTTCACTTCAGAGCCTAAGTTTAGTTATTAACATGGAACTTGAACAACATTATTAAAAGACTCTTCTGAGGTATGGTTGGCAGAATTTTGGAGGTAGGAGAAGATTTAAATCAGTTAGGTACATAGCACCCACAAGGAGTTGGGATCCTGGCCATCTTTCCAAATATTGCCCTTGAGGCTTTTTTCTTTTTTATGTTTTTTATTTTATGTTTGTAGAGTATTTGATGAACATCTTTCTAACACTTTCAGTATTTTATTTCAGCTTGCTGGCCTAAGTACTACTGTGAGATGCATCAGTGAGCTATTAATTTCTGGGAATCACAGGAAGTTTTATATCACAGTCACTTCTTACTTCCCTGTCGCTTTTCTGACCTTCTGAGAAGCTTTCCACTTGAAGAAACAAGAGAGGGCTTTCAAGCAAAAGCATTGCTTAACGCCCTCTCATTATCTTTTTGAAGAGAATAAGCATCAGTAGAAGGACTAATACTAAGAACTTCCAATATTTAACTAATTAACACAGCCAGAATGTGTCCGAAAGCTTACTGTATCTTCAAGAAGGTGGTATTAAAACCAGTTTCCATACAGAGAAGACTCAAAAGAACCAAATTCAGCCAACTTTACCTAGTGTGAGGATTTTCTTCAAGGCCATATGAAAGTTTTCTTTCTGAACCTTAAACTCCACTAAAGGGGAGTTTGCCACCTCTGTTGAGGATCTGTAAGAGGATCCATGCTGAGGTCTAACCCAACCTAAAATGTACTATAAGCATTCCAGCCCTCTATTTATTTGTGAGAGCTAATTAATTATTTAGCAGGATTCAGGCACAGACATTTTACTGTGTGTTTGCCTAGCGCTGTCCCGCTGCAGTACTCGGCCTTGTTAGCATCACTGCAATAAAACTAAATAATTAGTAAAGCCTGTAATGATGGAAAAGCATCATTCAAAACAGCCTCTAAACAAGACAGTGGGTGAACAATTTAGACTCTCCAGTCGCCTAATATATACCACAGAGTCTGGTGACTGGAGTCAGATTTATTAGTCTTCGAATGACAGTCTGTAAGTGAACGCGGTTAAAAAGCAAGAAACCATTGCAATAATCACCGCAGCTTAGGGAAGATGACCTATGAATCACTTTGCAGGAAGTCCATACTGGTTCCCTAATAAAAACGTACATTGAAGCAGCTAAACAGAAGGTTGGTTGTCCAGGCTGGTTCAACTCCAAGGGTTTCATAATGAATTCAAGCCTGAGGTTCCCCTGTTACATGTTAACATGAATGATAGCTTTGATGGTAAGTACAGAGTGAGGAAGTGAAGCAGGTCTAATGCTGGGTGGCAGCATGCCTTCCATGGAACAGTTTGCAATGGCCTGTGCAGACAGTGGTTCGAAAGCGTGGTTAGAGTCCTGCGGTCTTTAGTCAGGCAACACTCAACAATGATGCTGCCATTAATAATATTTGGTCATCTTTTTTCCAACAGGCCGATAAAACCTGACTACTTCGGCATCCCTCACATTCTGTCCCCACTCAAATTTTGTTGCTCTCCAAGCCCGTAACCTGAGTTGACCGAAAACCCATTTGAGACTCCAAACTTCTACTTTATAGAGGTATATGCCCCTATTGCCTCTGATCTTCTGTTTTAAAGCACTGGGTTGAGACTTGGGGGATCTGGGTTGTCACCCTAGCTATACATGATTTTTGGCAAGCCACTTCCTCATCCTCTGCCTGCTTTTCTATTTGTGGAAAGGAACTAATAATTCTTCCTCTGTCAAACTGTTTCCCTGGCCTATTTAGGCTCCTTGGAGAAGAGTCAGGCTCTTGCAAATTGTTTATGCAGTGCCTAGCGCAAGGGAGCCAAGACCTTGACTGGGACCTATAGAATGCACCATAAATATATACAACAAGCTTACTCCATCTATATGATACATCTGCTCTTCAAGGGCTTAGCTTTCATCTTCAGCGCAAGTTTTATTCTGGTAACCACAAGCATGAACAAACGTACGCAAATAAACTTGTTATTTCCAATGAAATTTGACATCCTCAAACATCCTACGGCCATCATATGCATTTTACTGAAAGACAGCTGCTATTTGTTCAGCTTCTTTTCCTCATCCTTGAGAAAAAGGCATATTGACTTAATCTATGGGTTATGAAAAAAATGCCCCCATCAGTTCATAAGTTTACAGAAAAGAAAGAAAAAGTGAGCTTTTATCTAACCAGTATTTGAGCTATGTGGCAGCTACAGTGTTTGAAAATGCAAACCACAGGCAAATGTATTTATAGGAACAAATATAACTCCAGTTAAAAAAGTGAATTTTTATGTTTGACTGTGAAGACAGATACATACACCTACATGTACAGAAGTACAGAGAGACAAAAACATAATGATATGCATATGTTTGTGGTTATATCTATCTGTCAAGGTTACATACCTGTGAGTATTTTTATATGAAATTTGCAGCCCCTCTCCAACCCTAAAAGGTATGCACATGGTAGGAAGTGGATAATTTTGGGGTGGGGGAGGAGGGGGTTAAACATGAAAGGACGTGTTTCCTTTCATGTTCCTCATGCCACATGAGCGGCCAACAATGACAGTCAACAACGTGTCCAAGTTGTTATTTGAGATATTTTCTAAACCACAAAATAAGTGGATTACTAACCAAAAAATCACAACTCCTGCCAAAGCACATTAAAAAAAAAAAGGAAAAAAAAAATCAAATAGATTTAACCCATGGAAAAAAAAAAGGAAAAAAGGAAGAGAATACAATAAATGTAGAGCAAAAGAGAGAGAGGCTAATCTGGTGGGTAAACTAAGGTGTCAGGAAGTGTAATTTTTCTTTCCTGCTCTGCCAGAGAATTCACCGAGTCAACTAAACTTTCCAGTGTTTCCTTTTTACCATCTCTGAAACAGGGACAGCAGAACTTCGCAACCGCACAGTGCTACTTTAGGTCTTAATCTGCTTGAAGCAAATTCAGCCTCACAATCTACATAGTAAACTCTTCAACTACTCTGTGCTTGAGCAACACCCAGAAAGATAAGGATATAAATGTACTCTTGGTTTATAATTAGCAAGATTAAGGAAAGAGGGGTAACAGTTATTCCAGGTTACATAACAGTATTAGTATTAAAGAAATACTGGCTGGATTCTCAGCTAGTAGAAGTGGATGTTGCGTTGCTGCCAATAGAGCTGTGCTGGTTTGTACCAAAAGCAGTCCTTTACTTCAGGAGCAGTAGCATTGATCTTAAAGCTATTTTCGGTGTAAGAGCTAACCAGTGCAAGTGAATCAGAGTACAGCTGGTTGTATTATAATAGCTATTGGGAAATATTTTATATCCAGGTTATGGTTCATTGCCTATACTTTAAAGAATTGTGATTAGCTTGGCCTCCAAAGTTTCTTCATGTTAATTCCTAGCATAGTTCATATTACTTTAACCATGAAATATAAAATATAGCCATATGTGTTGTTCAGTAAAATTCTTCAGCGAATACTTCATGCCATGTGCCCCTCCATCAGTTGGATTCGGCTGGGATGTCAGTCAGAACTGCTAATTCACAGTAACTCCAATGGGATAACACTGATGCTCACACAATGTTACTCTTGCCTCAGTTTTCTATGACTTCCATGCTGTCATGCAGATTTGATGATCTAAAAGGCCGTTTCTCATCTCTGACATCTATGATCCTCTGACATTTAAACAAAAGGCAGTCATCCCACGGCTTCAGTTATGAAGAACTGGAACCTTGCCATTCACAATATTACCCTCATCTTTCCACTGACGTGGTAAAGACTGCCTGCGTGCTTCAACGGAGTGTCTATGCAGGATAAATCCATAGTGCTGATCAGTAACAACTGAGCTATAGCTTCAGTCAAAGGCTAACACAGGAACGGCACAGTTGCTTAATCTACAGCTTGTGGTTGACAATCATTAGAGCTGATTGCAGACTGTTAGAAATAGTTTGTTAAAAATCAAAAGTCTTAACGGAAAACAGTCAGCTAGGGACAATATCCCCTTTCTAAACAAGTCCAGAAAAGCAGGCTATTATTTACAACAAACTGCATTTAAATGTCATCATATCCAAAAGCTCCATTGGGGGGGTGGGCTGGGTGTTAAAATAAGACCCAGATTAGAACATTAAAACTCACCTAGTGAAAGAGAAGATACAGACCTTTCAAAACTACTTGAGCAAAGTAATGAGTAAATTATTCGGCGCTCAACTTTTTGTCTCACCTTTGGAAGAGGAAATAACTTCTACAACTCTAAAACTCTCGCAGGACCAAACAATTGTCTTCTGGTTTTGTCATTACCACCAGCAATACTGTCTTAGGGCTCACTGAGTTCCCAGAATGCCTGTGCCACCAGTGTTACAGAGGATGAGATGGTGGAGACAGACTCCATAGACCCAATTCCTCATGCAATGGATGGTGATTCATGTACAGAATATCCAGCTATGAGCTAAGCCTGTTCGTGGTGCTTAGGGACATGGTTTAGTGGTGGACTTGGCAGTGTTAGGTTAATGGTTGGACTTGATGACCTTAAGGGTCTTTTCCAACCTAAATGATTCTATGATTCTATAACTGTTCTCTGTCCCTGGAGTACTCCCCTCCCTTATCCGAAGGGTTCTGCTATGCCAGCGATTACTTCTGTTGTGAATTTTAATTTCTCAAAAAGGAGAATGAAAGACATAGTGGGTCACTTACATAAAGGAAGGAATATATTGTCATCATCAAGCAATCAAGAATAATGAAAAAGGTCATAAAAACATACATGAGGCCAACATTACAGCTAGTGGAAGTAACAGAGCTCCACTGGTGACATTGGTTCATAAATTTTAACGGCATGATGCAGTTATACACCATTTGAGGCTGTGGACCGCAATTTGCAGATGAATAATTTGTGAATAGGAAAAAAAAGAAAACAAATCCCAAAGTCCGGCCAAACCTAGCAGATACATTACTTTCAGTACATGGTTTTCTCTGATTTATTCCCCAGCCTCTAGCTGATGAAATACTCCTTTTCAATACGTTCTTATTTTCCTCTTTATTGCACAACTGTTTAGAAGTATTGCAAAGCTCCAAGGACTGCTAGGGCTACTGGCTAGATTTATTTATTAAACTGTTCCCTGAGTCCTACATCATTAAACTGACAACTCCAGATGGCACAGACCAAATGCCATTCGCTTCGGCTGACTGCTCAGTGGCCTACAGGGAGGTCCTACAGAACCTGCGTATGGATTGCAAAAGGCAAATGTCTGGTGTTTTATTGGCACCTTAGTCAGCGTGAAGACATCAGTGGCCCCTCTTCTCTACCCTCCTCTTTCCCTGTGGGATCCCTTAGACTCAGCACTGGAGCAAACAGCAAAGGGTGCCATCAATGTCCTCACTGCTGGTTTTCAAGGCTTGGCATGCTTGCTCACTGAAAGCCAAATCTCAAAGCATTTAGTCTTACAAACCCTTCCCACTCCCCTCCTCCACCCCCTCTGCTGAGGGTTTTCCATATGTAAGAGCTAAGATATGAAGGAGAGAGGACTTGAGAAGTTGGCTCTGGATGCACAGAGAATTCTTGTCTCCAGGACTGTCATCAGTAACATGCACTCATTATTATTTTGATGTTGGATATTCTTCCAAGCCAAATTGCTGCTTTCAAAGCTGACTAAAAGTTCTTCCCTGGGATGAATTTGTCCCCATTTATTTATTGCATAACCAGCCCTTGAAAAAAATTCAGAAAGGTTGACTGTGAGGCAGGCTTGTGCCGCTTACACGCATGGGATATTCCCTTTATATTAGTCACTGAACAGATGTGTCTTGTCATATGATGCATGAAGTAGCAGTGGAAAGAAAAAAAAAATTAACTCATCCCTCTGAATTGGAGAAGTTCCATGCAAATTTGCTAACCCAGGCATCAGATCTACCTATTTATCCTTTATCATTAAGAACACACAGGCAGAAAAGAAATAACCCTTGAACCTGTTATAATGTAGCTGTCCCTTCCAAGCAAGCCATCAGTTGGATATCATATGGAAATCTTTGGAAAGAAGGCTAAAACATTTCTTTTCCTGAAAAAGTTCTTGTGATAGTCGTTATTTCAGTTCCCTTTTTCAGTCTTGGAAATTATTTTGGGAGGTGGCAAGTTAGATTTAGGCGTTTCTTTCCCTGGGTGGTGATGACACACAGCAAAGTTGTAAAAGAGGTAGAAGGAGTCATCAGAGCATTGCAGTATTACAGCACTTAGCCTGCTATCACCTAGTTTTGTAGGACTGATAGAAGCATCAAGCCCCCATATTTTGTAGAACTGATGAAGCTTGTACATTGCAAAAGCCATTTATTGATAGCTGTTCAAGTTATGTCTTGACATTACCTTTCAGACTGTGCATGATGTATATTGCCCTGGTGTATCAGTTCGCAGTGCAGGATCCCTCTAACCTTCTTCGAGTTGAATGTTCAGATAGATGGTTGGGATTCCTGGCAGAAATGAAAATGAGAAACAGTTCCTAGTTAGTCTGGTGAAGTTGTTTAAATCCATAATGCAAACCAAGAGAAAGACTGTCTTTATTTGCAAACAATACTGTTGAATGGAAACAGTAGGGTATTTCCCTGATAGAAGCCAAGTGTTGGTGCTACTGTTAAAAGCTGAAGAGTTGAAAAGCTAACTCCATTTTCACTGATTGAAAAACGCAGGAGCTGTTAATAAATGCAATACAGGTCTAAAAGGTCTGCAGAGTGCTGGTTATGATACCAGTGTTTACAGCATTGGTGGGAGCCACAGTTTTATTTCATACGTAAAAATATAAGAGTGTCTGTGTTTGAAAGCAGCAATAAGCACACGTGGCAACTTACTTTGCAGTTAGCTGGGGCTCAGATGCAGCCCTGACTCACCCAGTGAGTGCTCTTCGTTGCCAATGAAAGAAACTTTGCTGGACCAACCAATTTTTCAGATACAGTTTAACTAGAAAAAAATGAAGGGAGCACCACACCTTACAAAAGGAGTTTGGTGTTGAATCTGCATGTCACAATCTCCGTGAGATTTTGGAGAAATCTTCTCCCCGTGTCTCACTTACACGTGCCTCCTCACAAACTCAATGGTCGTTGTCATTAAGCCACTACAACTGCACCCTGTTTAAAAACATGCAATGTTTCCTATTATGCATAAAACTTTAACAAATACCTTTAGTTGGAGGTTTTTCAGTTATTTTCTTCTCTCCAATGAAACAATAATGTCCTGCTTGCTAGGCAGCATCCTTTCCTTTCTCAGAATTCAGGCTATAATAGATTTCCATTTAAAAATTACAGATTCATATAACAGTTTGGCTGGGACAGTGTGCATTTACCATGTCTCCTTCAGGTTAAAAACTTAGGAAATTTGGCTTTCAGCACATATGGGAACATAATGGAAAACATTTTTATTACGTTTCTCCTCTGGTTTCAAATCTTTTCTTAATTTAACTTGTCTGAAAAACACAATTTTTGAATTTTCTCTTTTCAGTTTTTCAAACTGAACATAAATTTCCTTTTTTCCAGAACTTGAGTAATTTACTTGTGAAATGTTAATTTCCACTAAAACAAATTTGTAAAGCTTTTACTATTAAATCAAAGCAAGATATTTAAAAATGCTTGAAACATAGTGTTTCAAGTGCCCCTGATCCAAATTTTTTAATCTCACTGTTTTTTCCCCTTTTTCCTTTCAAATGATCAATTTATGAGCTGCTGCTTTTTTGTCTGAGAGAAGAAAATAAGTGCTGAAATCATGAAGGAATGGGAGAACTGTGACCTACCAGTTAGAGGTCAGTTATTGAGGGTAGCCCTTTCTTTCTACACCCCAGTTGTTTCTCCCTCTCACATCAGAGCAAAAGCCAATGCTTGCAAACCTGCTACACTTCTGGAGAGTGTGAGAGGTGCAGCTCTTGGACCTGCTCACTGCAGATATTGCTGTAGATCAGAGTTAGCTTATGCGACTGTTTAAAATCCTTAAAATAAGGCCCCAGCTCCCTGCAAGCACAATGTAGGGCCCATCTGGCCTTCATAGTTTGAGATTAAAATGGGTTGGAACAGTTTTCCAAGGCAAAATCTTTTAAATGACATGAGCAAAAACTGACCAATCCATTCTGGGTGGCACTGGATGGAAGAAAAAAGATTCTGGCAAAATGTCCTTTTAATGATGAAGGACAGCCGCTGACAGCCATTTACAGCCCTAGCTATGCATGCATGCAAGCTGATTTTTTTGTAAGCTGGGAATGCTCTGGGACTGAAAGGATTTATCAGAAATGGAAGACAGACCTGAGTCCAGTCTATTAGTTCTTCTTATTCTACCCCACCCTGAAGCATACAGCTGAAACTTGGGGAAGGGAGAAACGGGATTTCAGCTCCTAAAGCTGTTTCTGAATTTCTTTGCTAGGAATTGCTCTCTGATCTTGCTTACCCTAATCGGAAACAGGATTGACTTAACCAGGCTCACTACCATGGATCCAAGTGGAATCAGAATTGAGCACCTCTATCCTAACATATTTAATGCTGAAACACAAGGCAAGCTCCCAATGGCCTTGGTGGAAATGAGAAGGGAGACCTAGTTTTTACCCTTGTGTCATTGGTTCTGCATGCTTTGTCCCTCCCTACCCAGCTGAAGCATCCTCCAATACCACACAATTAAAGCCAGCTAAGTGCAAGACGTCAGTCATACCACATATAACTCCAGATTTACGAAAGCTTATCTATTTATTCCAAACAAGCTCTTCAGTCAGGATAATTAGTCAGAGCACCCATCTCCTTATCAGCTGGAGGTGAAAATATACCTTTAGTAGTTTTTAACTTAATAACCCCAAAATCTTAGATAAGCTTCAGTGGACCAGCTTTTCTGCTGGCATAAGACACCATCACATCATCAGCTCCTATAGGGAGAATGTGTTCCAGATTCCCTTAATTACCTTCTTCTGCTTTCCTGCTTGTCCAGTAATGATGCTCCAATCACATCTGTCTGGTGCAGTAGCATGACAGACCCGTGGCTGTTCTGTATCACTGGAGCCATTACACTTCATCTTTGCACAGAACACAGATAATGCACTGGTCTTACTTCTTATTCTAGGGTGGATGGTTGGTGTAATTTAAGAATAGATTTATACACAAGACATTAAAACCTACTGCAGATAGCCGGATGCTGCTGTTGGTAATTACCAGGTGTATAAGAACTGCAGAACCACAGAGTTGCCTGGAGCAAGAAACACTAATTAGTTACTTGTGTGGGAAACTGTGTGCTCGCAAGAGCTGCAAAGGTGTAAGCTGGCATACATAAAGCAACAAATCCCACAGAAATGACCATCAGAGCACAGTAAAATAGAGATTATTCAGTCTTCAGAGGCGACACAAACCCCCTCAAAGTTCTGGGAACAGTCCCACCACTGTCCCTCAAGGGGAGATATCAAAGCACAGAGACTTCTTCTTCCTGAACTCTCAAGGACAGCTGGCTCAGCAAAGTGATAGACTTTACTAGGTGATGGTAGCCAACAGGCCGAAGCTCAAAGGCTGCCTGTGTCTGTAAATACAGCCACAAGAAGAATTTCTCAATGGAAAGACACTCATGGGAATGAGCTGTATTAACGAGTCTGCAACTGATTAACTGTGTGACTTCATTTCACCGTAATTGTTCCTCTCCCATGTTATACCTATCTCACTAACCAGAGTGCTCACTCTATGTAGTTACATAGTGCCTTCTGTGATAGGAGTTTTATTTTTCCTGGGAACTCTATTATTGTTTATAAATATCTCCTGAAGTGGAAGAAATGTGTTTTGAATAGCTTGGTGTCTTGTCACATGCAAATTCCTAAATAACGTGGTGGTAAATAATTATGTATATATGTTTGTTTATATACACTGACTTCAAAGCAATTCACAATTAACTTAGCTAAACTTTCCAGCAACTGATTTATACTCACTGGCTTTTCTTAAATTCGTTTGGGAAATCTCAATCTATTTTTGTGGTTAAATGTGCATTTAAGCTCTTTTCTTCCACTGGCACTAATTAGAACCCTGGTTGTTAGTTCTAGATGAGACACAGAACAAAAGAAATGAAGACTGAGGACTTGATTCAACATTATCATGTTCCAAGTTTGCGGTGTAAGGTGTCTTGCCTCCCTTTGGGTTTCTACCATACTGTGTAGCTCAGAAAAGGATATCAACAACCATTATGAGCTCGGTGACTGGTCGGTGCAGGGAATCCTTGGAAAACAAGACTGGAATTTGGGCTGCACTGCAGCCAACAGAGCAACATATGGATGAATCAGACTCTAATTTTTCAAGCCTAAAGGTGACCCCTGGGGCATGCTGTTAGGCCATGACAGCAAACCATTCTCCTTATTCTTTGTATGAGCAGGTAACTCTGGTCATGTGGCTACACTCACCAACGCTTACCACAATAGTTGCCTTAATCTCCTACCTCATTTCTGTGACTCTCTAACTCATCATTTAAAAGGACTGTTCAAATTTCCTAGCCTTGCCCCTATAACTAAACCAATCAGGTACAGGATGATCTTGGACTAGACTTGTATCTCCAGCCCAAGCTGGCGCAAAAGAATTCACTGCTGGGAAAAAGATGGAGAGCAGCCCGGCCCCTTCTCAACACAGACAGCTTGGCTGGAGAGGGCAGCAAAAAGCTGAAAGCCTGGCAGAGCTCTGCACTGTTTATTCCCTAGGAGCATAACTCAGAGCAGCTCCAAGGCTATTTTAATTACACACACAGAACCTGTGAGCATTAACAAAAGTTCTGGTGGCAATGAGGTGATGTTGGGCTGAATTAAACCCGTACAGTTTGGTTCTGGACTATATTCCTTTTAAAAATAGGAAGAGGTTACAAAACAACAATCACAGGAGCCTCTTTTCCTCCCATCCCCACTTCTGGTATGAATAATTGTGTGGCAAGATAAGTGGGCGAAGTATTACAAGATGACGTTTCTGTCGACCGTGATTATAAACAACAACAGCAAAGAAATGTAAGACCTCTTGGTTAATTTTTCCCATTATAAAACCACTTGGTATTTCAAATGAATCTGCCAGGGAAATGCTTGTTTTAAAGTTCCACTGATGTAGCTACAAATCATCTCATTTGTAAATGTTGGTTATTGGTGGTGGGAAGGGGATGCAGAGGAGGGAGAAAAGATCTTGTTTACTTTATGTGCTGCACATCCAGCCTGGCTGAGGGCTCCAGCGCAGTGGTTTTCATGCTGACACACTGGCTCCTTACATCAGCTGTGAGATGCACACTGGGGCAGGGTCCCAGTGGGGGAGAGAGGATGCAGTCTCCAGGCTGTGTTATGACTGTGATTCTCAAGCTGGTATGTACAAGCCTGCAATGGTATCTGTGTGAATTTGCCGTTCGCTGAGGCTGCTGTTTAAGTGAAGAAAACACGCATTAGCCTTAATAACACTCTGGGAATATTTAATCCCAAGAGAGGTGAAGGGATGGGACCATGTATTTATTTGTTTTAGGCTTTTATAAAATGCCTATGGTAAAAAACATCTGGATTGTTGAACAGAGCGAGCCAGACACAGACTGAAATGGGCTTGAGATACCAGCCATTCTCATAACCCGCAGAGAAATGGGCAAATGAAAATCTGATCCACAAACCACAATTAACAAAGGACATAGGTTAAAATGACCTAGAACGGGCTGATCTGCTTTGAAAGACACATGCCTGGTGCTCCATTACACTAACTATACTTTTTAATATGCTGGGGCATGTGGAGTCGCTAAAATGGACACCAATTTTCTTATCCTGTATCCAGAGGCAGTAACATAAAAGAAGCGTGGCAGAATTCAGATAACCCCTTGTGTCTCCAATACTTGAACAGTTCTTGGATCTGCACTGTAAAATGGAGCTAACAGCTATTTTGATGCGGTCAAAATGAAATTCTCTGTGTGTTGAATTCAAACCTGCAATGAGGTGTTTAAGGACATAGAAGAGGATGTTCTGCTTGGGAATGCAGGAACCTGAAGTCCGCCAGAAATAAGCTGCCATTTATCTGTGTTAGAGGTTCTGATTCAAAATAGAGCTTTTCCAAGCTCCATGTTTAAGCAGCAGACAGGCTAAGATGTTTGTCCCAGACAACACAATGTTTTTCTTTTCCCTTCTCCTCTTGACAATGTATTCTGCATCAAGAAGGACTGGGGAATTTAACCAACGCTGTCCAGTAATCCTGGCCAATACTACTCTCTAATTACTAGGCAATGGGAAAAGTCAGAGAGAACTTGAGGTTTCAGACTCAGACCAGACTCAGAAATCGAACAAGGATTAAAACCAAAGCCAGTTATGGAAATGGTCCAAGACTCATTCATTAACTACCACTAGAGTGGACTATTCTTTATGGGTGCAATTATTATCTTTGTGGAGGGCCAACAGAGGAATCACAAACGATTGAAACCACATCTAACTCCTAACATACAGGGTCACACACAGCCCTGATATGCCCTTCATTTGCAGAAGGGATGCGTGAAGGGCAGAACAGCAGAAGTGTAAATAAGTTTCAGAGGAGTAAATAGGTTCTGCAGGCTTGCAACCCTGGGAGCTTTCCGCTGGGGTGTCTGGTTTTCATATTCAGGCCTGATTGGATTGCATGCCTATAGCTCATTAGCTGCCTTGTGGATCAAGTTAAAAAGCATATTGTTTTCAGAGAAAACTATAAAATTAGTGATGTTGTATAAAAGGAAATAACTCAAATTGGATCTCTGTCCTTGACGTCCTATCTGTAAAGAGAATGTTGCCTTTTGCAAACGCGAAGCAAGTACTGAGAAGGGAGGGAAGTCCCTTTAATCCTCAATCCAGACAACTGGACAAATTAAAAACGGCACATAATCTGACAGCTTTTTTTTTAATGGATCTTAATCTTCAGTCACTGCCTGGTCCCTTAATCAATGGCATTTTGAAGTAATGAGTTCTACAGGATTAAAAAATTTACTCTTACGTTTTGTTCCCTTTGGACTGAACACGCTTGTAACTGAAGTAGTCACACATTGTCCCTACCATAAACCACAAAAATACACAGAAGAGGGCCTGTTAGACAGAAAATCTGGCTTTTGCTTATGACACTTCTCTGGACCTCAAAGGTACCTCAGTCCACCAGATGACCACTCAAGGTCATCCTGGGTGAGCTAAAGTACACTACTGTGTCCTGTCTGACATTCTTAGCAGTGTTTGCAGGATAAATACGTCCCAGCAATAGAGAAGAGTTCACTTATAATTCAGATTATTATTCAGACACTAGATGGGAGAGCATGCATACAAGACTGTATGCCCAAAGGATACCTGTAAGTTTTCATATGCTTCTCCTGTAACAGGATCCACTGATTTGCTTTAGATACAGCAGTACTTACACAGCCTCAAGCATAAAACGGCTCTTCATTTTAAGAGGTACGAGATTACAGGAGGTTCATGGCATGACACATGTCAAAGGCCAGGAGTTGTCAGAGGCAAAGCATGGCCATTTTTTAAAAATTGAGTGATTCAAGGTGGATGCTTTAGCCTGACATTGATAATCTCTCACATTTTAGCAGAAATTTTTCAGTTGCAGTTAACCCATAATGACTGCAAAGATCACCTGACAAATGACATACTAAGGACATACCTTTGTTGCTACAGATCAAGAAGACTCAATGCAAGAGGGTGACTGATGGGTTATACAGGATAGGAGTTTGAATATCCACCTCAGATGCAAACAGTGTAGGTTCAAGTTCCTCATGTATTGCAGACAAAAGAGGGATGTGGGTTTTCTACATCCCAGGTAATCTAGTCGCTGAGCTATTTTTTATTTTGGAATCTCTCTCTGTTTTTTCCATGAAATACTTCAAAAGATCTCAGTTTCATCCTGTTGCAAAACAGAAAAAGTTTGAAATCTTAAAAAATTTTGCAGAACAGGAAAGCTATTTCCTCCCCAGCTCTATTTCTAGATGTGCCCTGTGTATCCAGATATAAATCTGGAAGGGGAATCTCAGCCCAGCAGCAATAAGTCTGGTTATATTCAGGCAAGTGGCACTGCTCAGGGCCATTCATATTTATTCCTCCTCAGTAATTCCAGATCGCCTTGGTTTAGTTTACGAATCAGATAGCAATTTCATCACATCCTCCCCGTCAGAGCAAGCATTGCCCAAGCAGAACAGCCGTCTTTCCATCTCTATTGTTACTAAATGAGAGTGTTTGATGATCAAAACTTTGCTGACGCTGTTTGTCAGAGAGGCATGAACTAGAACAGCCTTGAGGGGTTCGCTCTCAAGTGAAGTTGGCTTTGCAGGACTGGTGGGAGTGAAAGCTTCTTTTGCGAAGGAAAGCCTTGAGCTTGCAAATACAGAAGCATGCAAGTAGCTCTTCTCCTAGAGCCAGCCAGACAGCTGTTGGGCTGAGACCACTGTCCATCAGACCAAGCACCAGTGCACAATTGTTTCCTTGTGTTTTTCTGTCTGCTTGTATCCATCTGCCATCCATTGTTGTAGCTAAACTCCCTGGCATGGAGGCCACTGCCTTGATTTACGTTCATGAAGCATACAGCACATTGAATTCATGCTCTGCAGTGAGGACTTGCAAAGGCAACCACTGTAAAAAACAAATACTGATGCACTGGACATGCTACAAAAATTCACAGTGCTACTCACATAAGTGAGGTTCCCGATGGGCTCTGAGTGTCTGGGAATGGGGACTGAAGGATAAAGGTGCAACAGAGAGCAAGGTAGTGTCTCTTGAGAAGGTGCCATTTTTGTGTCATTGCTTCCTGTTAGACTCCTGCCTACTGTACACAGACTTTTAAAGCTGATGGTCCAGCTCACTTTGTTTCCTTTTAGAGCTAGAGAGTATGCATTCTGTTGCTCTAATGCCACTGTGAAGAAACTGGGAAATAAATACTTGTCGATGTATAGCAGGTGAGATGTAGAAGTTAGGCAAGATGTAGGCCTGATCAACAATCAGATTTTTTGGAAAGGTTTACCAGCTCTCAAAAGTGTACAGACAGCCCCAAACTGAAGGAAGAAATGGTCTTACTGACTTCTTTCTCCTATTTTGGCACAGCCCCAGTATTCCTTCTCTAGCACTTTAGGAAAGGCACATTAAGACCTAAAGCCTGAATGCCATTCTTCAGATTGAACCACCTGGGTACAGCACTTCTGCACTGTCTTTTGGCTGAGTTAGTAACCCAACACCTTTGTGAGCTCTGCTGGTGAGCAGTGTTACATGGGCCCTGATTCATTCTACATACTTGAGTTGCGACATTGTACTTTCAAATCAGTAGAAGAGCATAAATTCTATACATTGAACTCAGTTAAAACAAAGGCCCTACCAGTTCATCAGAAAACTGAATTTTTTTAGAAAGGAAGGAAAAAAAAAAGAGACAGACAACACATATGTATCAGGATTTAGTTCTGATCCTGCAAGACATACAGGCTTTGAATTAATCCTAGTAAATACAAGGCATGACTCACTTAGCAAAGGTAAGCACATGAAGAAACATCTCCAGTTCTACAGGACGCCAAGTCCTCCGTCCATAAGCGAGAGAAAGATTCAAGAAGTGCTGAAGTGCACGTTTACTGAATGAAGCTCATATAACCATTGGAAGCCCGATACCCAAGTATGTTACTGAATGCTGACAGCCCTTACATGACTGAGTCCAAGGTACCACAACAAGGACAGATGATCCCAGAAAGGTAGAGAGATATTTGCCAACTCATGAGATTTCAAACCCCTGTTGTTATCAACAGTGTGTGTTAGGAATCACTATGCTGCTCAGTGTTAATTTCAAACAAGTGGTGTGTTCACTTTTGGTTTGTGATTATTTTTAGCCTCTTGGGCTCTTTTTAGGTTTCAATTAAATGTCACTAGGTAATTAGCTAACAGATAAAGTCAGCTGTTAGGGCCAGTAAATGAAAAAAACATATGTTGACTCCTGAATGAATGGAAAGCTTTTTCCTTGGCAGATACTTTTCAGAGACTTTTTTTTAAGGTCAACTTTTTGTGCTCCTATTATAGGAGAAGAGCTTTGAAAACATAAATTGATTTTATGATGTATCTTCTCCACTCCTCATTCCATACCCATAAGGAAGAAACACACATATGCAAGTGTATGTAAAAGCAATCACAATAGCTCTACACCAGAACTTTTTTTTTTAACCTTAAGTAAATGTTTAAAAAGTTCCAGAGCTGAACAACTCCAAAATCAAATTTACAACTTCCCTTCCTCAAAGCCAAAGGAAGCGGGGAATTCTTTAAAAGCTCTGTCTGACAAAGTAGAATATTTCAGCTCATTTTAGGACATATTACAGGAGGTAATTTTGACTGCAAATTATTCCAGCCATATTTTATATTACAGTTGCACGTATAAGTGGCTTGCAAAAGGTTAATAACTGAAGATGAGGCCATTAAAGATAGCAGTATACATCCCATGGTAAGAACACATCCCTTGAAGATGTTATTAATGATCATAAACACATTGCTGCGAGTATTGCCAGTAGGCGTAGGTAATTAATTGCTTTACAGGATTAAGTCTTTAGAAGTAATTGATCAATTGTTAGCATTCCTTTAACTCTATAAGCCCTGTATAAGCAGAACCTCAGTATTCAATGTTACCAAGCTCTACATGACAAATATGCACTGCAAGCATTGAGCCTGCAGAGGCTCACAAAGGCAAAGCATGAATTGTTGTATTTTTGTAACTCAGAATAGCGTAGTTGTGATAGCAATGTTAAAGACTGTGACTGCGTGAGATACTAAGGAGACGTGGCACAGGAGCATCCATAACCTGAATGCAATCAGGTGCAATCAGAGAGTGCAAGCTAGCTATCCTAAAGCAACACACATGAATCAAGGTTTGCAGATATATAATCCACCAAAAATACAAAGTATGACAGCCATTATTTAAAACTACTTAAGTCTGTGAAATGAGTACATAATTGTACAGTGCACCTTTTTTCTGGTAGCAAACACAATCAATTCCTAGTGGGTAGAATATGAAGTACATAAAAATAGAAATAATTTTTGAAACAAAATAGTCTCCTAGGCCTGCTGGAAAATGTGGGATCAAATGTTTGGCTGGTTCTGGCAAGGATTTCTACTCCTACGGCCACAGCTTTGGTAAATCTCATACCACTCCTTTTTATTGCACTCAGGCCTCTCTTAGGTTCTCAGCCGCCTTCTCTTCCTGGGGCTCTTAAAGCCATGCCTTTAGTGAAGTCTTCAGTGGTCTCTCATTTGATCTGAGATGATGGAGTAGAGCAGCAAGAGCTGCAATGAATCATCCAGCTCTTGGGAAGCAGAGAAAAATCTGTCTTTAAATATATCATCTCGCACTGCAAAGCCTTCCAGAAGAAGCCTAATGTCTTCCTGTGAAAAGTTCTGACTTGGGAAACTGGCTCTGAGTGATCAGACACTAGCCAGGTTTCAAGATAACTGAGACCTTCATGGAAGAGGTTTTGTCCCTAACCGTATGACAGTTTTCTCATTTGAAGGACATAGACTAAGCTCCCAGTGTAAAGCTCGGCTCTAACTCTTGGTAACTTCGGCCCGTTAACTGCACAGTAAGATTCCTCAAGAGTTGGCATCTTCAGTAAGAAACACGTACATTTAAGAATAGCACTGAATGCTGGAGTTCAGCTATGTGGTTTAGGTCTTACTGTGATCATAAATCACTGCCTGAGCTTCACAAGACAAGTGTCACTGATCAGTCAAACCAGATGGAGGGCACAAAACCAGCTGACCCAGGACCAGTTACAGAAGGAAGGAGAACCCGTTGGTCTCCAAAGAACGTCAAGGCAATTCTAGAGAGGAGTTTAGTACAGGGATTTTTTTAGTCTGCAGTGCATTCGTTATTAAGAAATTGATTTACAAATTTACACATGGCCCCATTACACTGGAAAAAATTTAAATACTCAGATCTTTTTGCAAGTGCCTGTAAAAATATTCTACCACCTACAGTGAAGAAAGCTAAGACTGCAGCAGATTTAAAATAAACAAGACAGTGAAAGAACATCTCACAGACTTTCTTTGTTCCAACTACATGTCTCTATCTGAAATATCCTCTGTTATTAGCCAAAGCCATTGCAAATATGATGGAAGTTTTATAGCCACGCTAATAAATGTTGAACAAATTTTACTGACTCTAAGGTTTGTGATGAACTATAGTGAGTAGAGCCTATGATTGGGAATGAGAACAGCGACTTGTCTCAGATACATGCTAACTGACTCATCTGTACAGTTGCAGCAACATCTGCACTCTCAGCAACTTTGCATATGTTGGGACTGAATACACCTGATGTGTCTGAACCACTTGGAGTTATTAAACAATGCTGCACCCATAATGAATGATGGAGAAGAAAAGGACTGACTCTCAGCTAGTAAATCAGCTGCAGAGAGGGCCACAGAAGCAGCGATGGTCAAATCATGGTGCTTCCTGCATATGGCTCCAATTAATGAACAGGGACAGCTACAGCTACTCAAGCTGAAGGCAGGTTAGCAGATGTGCTTCCAGTACAGCTCAGTTGCCCAGCTAGGTCATAAGCAAGGAAAGAAAGGTGGGAGAAGGAGCACTGACCTTGTGCTGACTGTGCCAAGCAGTAAACTGTGGCCATTCGGTAGCAGCTCTGCAGGGAGTTGAGACGTCCATGCAATGAAGTAGGAATGCTAGTGGACAGACAGATGAAAGGAAGGACCCACACAACTGCCCCAAGATAAGCTGTTGCTGCTCATAAATTAAAGCCTCGAGCCATTGCTTGGAGCAAGCAGGACTTCTGAATCTTGGGCCATGTGAAGCTCTTAATTTAAGATATTAAGCCAAAACACTGTAAGCATCAATGATGCTTTATTCCATTCAAGCCTAAAGAGTCAACATCTGTTCAGAGGCTGGTTTTGTCCCCCAGGTATACTGCTAGTTTTAGGGAAATTAATATTGTGGCTGTCTGGGGAGCAGAACATATACAGTGTGTCAAGGGAATATTGTTTAATTCCAGCTGATGTGTTGGGTTGATGTTTTTTAGTGCTAACGTGGTGTTAAATGGTTGGGTCATGCAGACTGATTGCCTAAAATAACCTCAGTAGAGTGTCAAGATCCCACATAGATCCTCTTCACTACATGCCATTACATCAAAATGAATTTGTTCAAGTTCCAGTTGTCAAGAAGACCACAACATGGTCAATGGATAAACTGAGGAGGAAAAGACAATTATGTGACTTCACTGGTGATCTCACTAAGCACTTTCAAATGACAGTGAAAACAAGCTACAGATTTTCTCTCAGCCACAGGGATCAAAAATAATCTCATACTTTGGATGCTGAGACCTTTTGAAAGGGTAATAGAGAAACCGATTACTTCCCATAGACTTTGGCCTTCCGGGCTAATAGGCCTTTGAAGGAGAATCTGATTTCATAATTTGAGCTGGTTCTAATAACAATGTGGGACTACATATTATAACACCTTCCTTTAAACCTCTGCATTTTGGAAGAGGGAAGATTAACACTTCCTTACGTGGTCTCCTGTGTCCAGCCCTGCAAACACACAAAATGAACTTCCAAAACACCAAATCTGTGCTTTCACTACAAAAAAGCAAGGGTATATTTAAAAAACTGCACTAGGTAACTCACATTCACAACCAGAGATAAAAACCTGGTAAACACAAAGCGGTTTAATAAGCATTAGCTCATTGATTTCAAGGGTAGTGGGATTCAGGGGTGTGCTGCTGCTTTTTCCAGAATACTTCCAACGAGAATGGCACAAGTTTCAAAACCTCCTCAGTTTCAGGAAAGGAAACCATTTCTATGTATGTTCATTTCCCATGAAAAAAGGTGGATTCACGCAGATATTAATAGCAGTTACCACTTGGCGATCAAAACTAACTTCAGATTATGTTAAAAAACATTAATCTAATTCTTCAAAAGTCTGACTGTAGCAATTTCCTGGCAGTGTATGCAGCAATCATTACATACACATTTACAGTAAATCTGTGCCTGCTCTACTCCTAATCTAAAACTGATGGGCAGAATTATTTTTAGTTTAACCTTGGTATTTTGCTAAAAGGAATGCAAATGTCATTGCTAAAGGACAAAAGGAAAAAAAGAGAGACAGAAATAACAACTTGGTGGAAAATTAAAGCACAGAGTTGACTATGACCCCAGCAATTAGATATACACAGGTAATTGATCTTTAGTTGCCTGGGTTCTAATGTCAGAAAAGTGACGTTTTTGACTCTCCCATAACAAAGCCTTAATGCGGGTTATGTTCCAGCAGCCCAGATAGGAATCACCGAGGTAGATATTTAAAGCAAACTGCATTTTCTTTATGCAGATTTTAAATCTACTATTAGAGTACTATTACTTTATTTATTTCCTTCCTCCCTTCCACCCAAATACTTTACTTGCCATACAATAAATATTTGCTTCCAGTTTCAGCACAGCAGTGACCAAGTTCATTTTGCTTCCAAAAGGGAAGCCGGCAACAGCAAATCCATACCATAGATTGTTATGAACAGCAACACAGATTCCAGTATCAGGCCAGGATATATATGCATTCATAATCTCATGCATTCATTAGCCTTTTTCCCCTTGTCTTGCTCCTTGCAGGACTAATGGACTAGATCCCCTCATTGCTTTCTGTCTTCTGCGCTCATTTACACCGGTTTAACAGTATTCAAATGCACCTTCCTCATACTCATTTTGTGCTGGTTTATATAGCCAGGCATATTCTTGAATATTCTCTTCTATTCTTCCTTTTTAAACAGCTGTAAACAGCCACAGAAATACCTTGCTCTTTAATACAGATTTAGACAGATAAATCAGTACATTAACTTGAAACTAGTGACTCCACTGTAAGTTAAAGCTATAGCACAAGTCATGCCAGTCACATCCAAAACCAAGGGAAATTCAAAGTTTGAACTTCAACCTGACTAACTTTGCAGCTTGTCCTTCTTTGTGCAGAGTGTGGTACTAGAGACCTACACTGATCCCTTCCTACCTGAATTACTCAGTGATTCTCAGCTGAGGATGCTCTGGGGCACTTGATAACCTTTGAACTGTAAAAAAAAAAGCTTTGGTCTTGCATTAGCATTCTCTGCTCACCAGCACCCCACCCCCAAATTTCACCAAAAAACCCAAACCAAGCATTTTTTCCCTTAATTTAAAATGTCTCCTTTTTTCCAAGGGAAATCTAATAAAAAACACGTTTCGTTGACTGAACAGAGTACTCTGGTGTGTAAACAATAGAGATTCTTCTGTAAAAGTCAATTTTGTCTGGCTTCTAGGAATTCCACAGGGATAAAATTAGAAAGACCTATATGCAGTCTAGGAGTTGTACTTGGTGGGATGAATCCTGAAGTCAGTGTTAGTAACAGCCATCACAGAACCGGAACCACTGCAATTTCCCAGCGCTTTTCTTCCTCTAGGACTCAAAGGTCTAACAGTCACTCACGAGCTACATCACAGATAGAACTCTGCTCTCAGAGATGAAGCTGCAAAAACTTAAATGATTATTATACCGATACCCGAGTGCCAACCATCAGCCACGATGCTGACCGAGTCTGTGTGACTGTGTCTGATGACGGAGCCTGTGTGCATAATTCATTCTATCTAAGAACAGCTTTGAACGTGCAAATGAAATGAACAGTCTTCCTATTCATTGCTCCCAATTTTTATTTACATTAACACGGTGTAATTGAAAGTTGGGCACACTACGGTATTTCGCTTTTTCATGGCATCAACTCCACTAACGGGTAGCAATGTTCTGCTCTTGCTGTTGCAGTTGAGGACAGCTGTAACACTTGTAAGCAATGGTCATGCTCTGAGCATTTCCCACTCTTCTCACCCTTTTACTTTGGTTTCTGCCTGTTTCCTTTGTTCTTTTTTCCCCTTACTACTGTCTGCATAGGATAGTATACCCCTTTCCATTTTCCTCTCTGTCAATTCCTCAACAAACCTCCATCAGCTGAGTTTTTGTGACTGTTAGTTTAGAAGAGACCACGTGTCCTGGTTTTCAGCTGGTGTAAACCGAGTTTTGCTGGCTTCACTGGAGCAATGCTGATTTACATGAGCTGATGATCTGGCTATATATATTTAAGTGTATATTTATCCAGCAAATCTGTCCATGATGCTTTCAACCTTCCATTCCTTATTCATTCAAACTCAGCTGGCTCCTTCAGGTTGGGAATAGGGCTCGTCTCCCTTCTGTGTTGTGCCTCTCGTAAATGAGCCAGTTGGAAAGTGCACCATCCACTGTGCAGAAAGATTACACTCCAAGGTTATGTATTACAGCACGATGGGTGAATTGCTGAAGGCTTCAGAGTGCAGGATCAGACCAGAAGCCTGCTTGTTAAAGCATAGCAAGAATATCTGTGCTGTGAGAGAAGTGCTGGACAGAGACACAGAAATGAGTTTTTGCATCCGTTTGAGCTCTACATATAGGGACAGGAATGAGATAGCCACATGCAGAGGCTTTTAATTAATGTTTCTAATCTCCAGACTCCAGCTCTGAATTCTCTTCTCCTTCCTTAATTCTCCAACTGGGAAATCGCTGTGGCTCACTGCAAATTTTAGCAAAGAATTTGTCCTGGATCTAGACATAATGATTTTGGCCATTTCTCTGACAAGTAGAAAGAGGGCCCCCTTCCCAGACATGGGACCTCTGGATCCATAAACCATAAACTCTCTCTCTTGCCCCATTAATGCACCTCCTCTATCCACACGCAAGAAGTTTATTGAAAACAGTAGACCAAAGGAATAACCGCAAGAGTACCCACAATCATTTAAACTTCATTTGTGCCAGTAGCGTACAAGTGCCCACTCCCATCTTTAGCAAGACATCTTCTCAGCTAACAGAAATTGGGGATGTCTCTTAACCTCTAAGCTGTGCAAATTGAGTTAGCCGAGGAATTGCCCCCTTGAGTCCTGAAGTCAAGGCCTTCTCTATTCCAGTTCTTTCATATTTCATGTAAGTGAATACCACATTACCCACTGGAGTTCCACAAGTACTCTTCTTTCCTGTATTATGCTTGACAATTACCTACGTAAGCTACATTTGATCTACCTCTAAATTTTGTTTTCCTATGCAGAAGGCTAGATCTCTTCCCCAGCTCATTTCATAATTTTGAATCCTAATTCATCCCCATCCTCTGGGAAGAATGCATTTTTTGCAATACCTATGTTGTAACTTTCTAGAGCACATGCTTCTAATTTGAGCATTATTTTCCAAAGCTCCTAGCACTTAACCACAAAAGTTCTTCATTTATTTTCCTTTTTATTCTCCATTTAATCCATCCTCTTATTTTATGCTTTGGATCATCTTTATATCTTACATTATGGCCTCTAGTATAAAAGCTTTTTGTTTTAACTAAGTACTTAAAACCCACAGAGAAGTATAAAAATTATACTGGGAGATTCAGACAGAACTACCCTTTCCTCTCCTCATTTACTTTTCACCCTCTCCCAATCCCAAATTCTAAAGCAGAAAAGAAACATCTGAAGAGCTCTACCTGTTTTAAACCAGCATTTGAAGGAGAAAAAATGTACCAGAATCTAGTTGCTGCCACTAATTTTCTGAGTGACTTTGGCTAAGTCATCCTCCCCATGCTTCAAGGTCCATTGGGAATAGGAATGCTTTGTCCTTGTCAGTCTAAATATACGAGCTTGGGTGGTAAAGATCCTTAGGCCAAGTTTTTTTATTCCTCGAAGTTATGAGGCCCCTCTGTTAGCAGGTGTAGATTAGGAGCTGCCAGAGTGGATAATGTATAATGAGATGTATTTCCCTGGCCTGAGCAGAGAAAACTATAGCACATCTTGAGACAGGAGGTTACAGAAACCTTGCAGTATGAATGCCACACTAGCTATACCAACTCTGCAGAAAAGTTTAAACCAGAGCAGGGTCCCAGGACAGATGAACAGAGGAAGAGGGAAAGCCTCCCCAGTCTATCAACGTATGATGGGGGACCAGAAGCTTCTCTCTCTCTGTCCCTCCCTCCCTCACCCGTATCACTGCAAACATCTGAGCTTCCCAACACCACCCTACCCTTTCCAACACATGAATGGATACCCCATTTCTGAAAGCGTGCTGCAGAAAAGCATACATTTTCAGCAGCTCTGCCAGCACCCGTGAACACTACCACTAAGATTCAGCTAATTGCTTTCCCTGTGTAACTACAACTCAAATCTCTTCTTCAGCTGTGACCAGTTTAGGGCCAATTCTTGAGCTATTGAAGACTACAGGCATTTTGCCATCAACCAAAAGTTGGCTTCAATATTCTTTACCATCCATACTGCTTACACTGGGGATGTTAAATGAAAAATTGGCAGTTTATTTGAAAGCCGGGCCAGGCACTCTCCCTGTGGGGCATTTGCTTAAAGGGGATGGGACAGCTTAGGAGCAGCAAGCACAGAGTTTTACTTTAGCTGTCCTGAAGCAATTCCTATCTGTACTAAATTATGGAGCAATTTCTACCCCCTTCATGCAACGGTTAACGATTAGGGACAAAGCAGGAAAGAAGCTCTGGTTGTAGACTGTTTCACATGGCTCTCTGTAGTGTCCATGAAGCACAGAGCAACTAACTATACAAGAGTGTACGATACCCCAAAATTTTTGGCTCACTGTACTGTCCAATATCTAGGCCTGGGCCAGTCCCACCATTAGTGCACTGGGAGAGTAGCCAGTCAATCCCAAAGCAAAGAGGAGGTTGAGCCTGTTTTCTTGCTCTAGCATACGGAAGACTGCACAGTTTCAGAACTGCAGTAAAATAGTTAATTTAGGCTTGGACACACCTTGCTAATCCTTAAGCTCGGAAAAAAGCCTGTGCGGCTACAACGTGGCTCCCTAACCGAACACGTCTTGTGGGACCATGGCTCTACAGAGTTAGTACAAAATTAATCTTGGTCGTATTTGTGCCTTCAGGGGACAGGGCGTTCTCATTTCCATACACAGCAGTGCAAGTGTTTGCTTTTTCTTTGGGGGGAGAAAATAAAAAGGCAAACAAAAAACAGAACAATAAAGCAAATGAATTACAGCATACTTTAGCCGGCTTCAAATAACAAACATGACCCCATTTGTATGAATATGATTCCCTCTCCAAGTTTGTAAGTATTTCCCTGGTATGTAAATCATAACAAGATGGAGACTCCTGGACCTGTAGATTTACCATGAAACCTACATTCAGCCACTCCGCAGTTTAAGGTGTGATTTCAGCACTGGCACTTGTACTGGCTTTAGCGTTCAGCTCGGGTATCTGTGCATAACCAGCCTTTTAAGAGGCATGGGCCGGAAGGTAACATTTCCCTGAAACTTTCTGGTATGAAACAGTTGTTTGGACAAATCAATGAACAGCTTGGCCAAAAGGTTCTCAAATCCCTCCTCCTCTTACACAAGCTCTTTCTTTTAAAGCTTGTCACTTTATCTGTTGTCATAGTAAAGACTCAAAGTTACAAGCTCTGAGTCAGACAGCTTATTAATAACAAGTGAAGGACAGTACAGCACAGATTTCATGAGGCAGATTCCATTTAGCAAACAGAGTAAGATGCCAGGGTCCCAGAGAGCGTATTCAGACCATGCTGGAGAATATAGTATCCCCCTCCACCACATCAGGCGAGCTCTAATGAAACCAGAGCAACATTTGACTACAGTGAGCACAGGAATGGACATTACACTGGTGTAGTTGTCCCTGCGCTCCGGCTGGAAATTACCCGCAGACCAACCTTAACTGGTACTGTTATGTCAACCACAGCACAGAAGAACTTTGAGCAGGGAGATGCTACCTGAAAGCAAATTGAACTGCTTACATTAACTTAGAAAAAAAATGCCCAACCAAACCACACACAGAAGTCTGAATACACCTTTTTCTTCCTCACAGTCCTCAGAGGGGAGGTATTCTGGGACTCAAGGCACAGGAGATTTACTAAATGGAGTTTACTCCAGCCTAGGGTTACAAAGAGAATCAGTATGATGTGTACACAGTGAGACCTGAGCACATTGGAAAGTCTGGCCTTCACTGAGATGCCCCAAAGGACCTACATTTTCTTAAAAATCACTGTCTTAACCCCCACTGGGACTGTTAAAAAAGATCAGTGGAAGAATACTGGTGTCAGACTGGAATATAAACAGTGAAGAATCAGATCCAAGGCAAAGCCACCACTGGCATGATCTTGAGAAGCGATCCTGGTTTATGATGGTCTGTAGGATTACAACATTGGGGAAAAGGATGGGGCCTTGCAGACTAAGTCCTTTTCAGCCGCAGCAAAGGTGCATCATCTACAGCAAGTCAGCATGGTGGAAAGAGATCCTGCATCGGCCACCACTGAATTGGTACCATCTAGTTAGTTCAGGACATTTTTCTGTGAAGCCATCTACTGCCATCAGTGAGGACTGTGTTGTAGAGAACTGTCTTTTACACCTGCGGCTCCAGGGTCCTGCTTGGTAGTTCCACCTTCCACCTTTGGGTAGATATTTTGGTCTCCGCTGTTTTGCCAAAAACAGCCCCTGTCACAGCAGTACAAAGCTAAGCAAACACTCCTGTTACTTGCAAGTCTCATGATCAGTTACTGTGAACGATAATACGTATTTCATGGTATCTTGGCCCTGTTGTTACCAGAATCTATCCTGCCACTCACACAAGAACTTGGGGGTAGAGGAGAGGATCATCTGGCACTATTCTGTCAGGGATTTAATCTTTGGATACAGTGCATCAGATGGATTAGAGCAAAGACGCAGGCTATCCATATTTTTAAAGCCCAATGACCTTTAACAATGAGAAATAATAAGAGGAAAAACGTGAACCCTGACAAATTCATAACTACAGCACAGGGGAAAGGAATGTATTCTTTTAACATATGAAAAAACATTGCGCATGACATGTCTATTTTCTTTTCAGTCCCGTAGCTGTTATGAATTATATACAGCATATTTAGTCGTCGTTTGTTCTTGTGCCTTTTTGTGTGTGGGGGTACTTAAGCTGTTCTAAATTTTTTCTTCATCGTTGATCAAGTAATTGTATGAAACACCATTTGTTTTGTCTCTCCAGAATCTTGTGATAGTGTTGCGTTCCTATACTACTGATAAGCTGTCAGTGAGAGCTCAGAGATAGGGTTTTGCTGTTAACCAGCATCATCCACACAAGAGGCACAAAACTGTTTATCATCTAACTTAAAGAAAAATGGCATTTTGAATTAGCTCCTACTAGCATTGCACAGGCAGCTCATGGACAAGAGATGTTATAAATATTCCTCATAGCCCTCTGGATGACTTAGGAAGGAAAGAATCAGGTTTGCCAACTTCCAGTCCCCAACTCCAACCACCTCAGTTATGGTGACAACAAACAGCAACAGGTCATTACTTGCACGATAGCAGTTAGCCCAGCTGTGGATTGGCAGGATATCTTGTCGATTGGTGTTATCATTTTGGGATGCAGATAAAAGGAACCAGGCTGCAGCCCTCAGTGAGCTGAGAAAGGTCACTCCATCTCAAAGCAAAAGCAAATGTGTGCACTACCTCATCTCCAAGTGCAATCACAAAACAATGTCAGATGTCAGCAAACAGCTCAAAAACTCACAGAATCTAACAAAAAAAAAAAAAATTCCTTTTAATATGGAAAAGTTACCCCCAGTGTCTCTAACGAAGCTAAAGATGAAGAAATCCCATCCTTCTGTGAAATTTGCCAGCATATTCATAAAAACACTGTTTATTTTTAGCCAGTTGAAAGCTTTCTTTTCTTTATATTTTCCTCACTCAGCAACAGGCCACATACCAAAGCTGAAGTTTTGTTTAAAGGGAAAAATAAAAACAAGGCACAGGAAGAGGTTCACAGATCTCAGGCTACTTTCCCCGCAAGGGCACTGCCTCTTGACACAGCCCTCCTGCAGCTGCTCAGCAAAGGGCCTGGCATCCTTAAAGAGGGTTTTCTTTTGCTCCTCAACATCCCTGTTGCCTCCCCTCTCCCCAGGCTCTGCGATGGTAGATGGGTCTGTGATAAGGGTTGCAGGAAACAGGCCCACCCTGGTTGCAAACATTCATGGGGCTTTTTATCCAGATGTGCCTGGCAGATGAGAGCGAGCCTCAGCCCCCCCCACTTCAAGGTGAGAGCATGGTAAATTTGCGGTAGACATTTCTTTCCAGTGGGTCTACTGCTGCTCAGGTCAGGTCAAAGACTGTTCTCCTTGTAAGAGTCCTCCATCATTAAAAGTGGGTATCATGGCTTTGAGATATACATGATGTTTTTCTCCCTGAATACTTTCAGATTATCTCCCAGATAAGTTTCAGCTCCCTTTGAGATGGTGTGTGAGGCTTCACTGGTATATTTAGAGGTTGCCATTGGCTTTTACTCCTTTTCATATATGAACATCCGATGAAGACACTGAAGACAAAGGTGGGTTGGTTTTTTTCTTTCTTGAGAGCAATGTATTTGGCTCCCTCCTGTGGGCATCAGCGTTGCTAATCTCCCGAAACATCAGATTTAAACAAAACAATAATACCAGCTAACGCTACAGATGAATCCACCCTTCCCCTGGCAGAGTTCTGTGCTCACTTGGCCAACAAAGAGTTTCCTAAGCTTAAGCATTACCAGCAATGCCACAGAAATGTGCAAATGGCACACAGCAGTTTTAAAACAAGAGAACTGTGCAGGAATGAACCAAAGCATGTAAATTCTTCTGTTTAAAGTATATGAGAGGTGGCTCGATGCTATATTGCCTGAGTGAATGCAGGTAAGCAGTTTACTGGCCTCAAATGTTACTATGTAGTTTTCTATTATCTCTCAGTGTGAGTTCCACTCAGTACCTTCCAGTATTATTTCCTATTCAGGATCCAGGAACTACTGAATGGAATAAACTCAGGAAGTTTTAACTCTTTGTTTGTTAGCTGTCCTTACTAATCACTTAAAGAAAACCAAACCAAACCAAAAACAAACAAGGAATATGTGCAAGTTCTTCAGAACTCTGCCTGGATATTCTCAATGTGGGTCCAAACCAACAGCACCAGCTCAGCTGGGAAAGTGAGCTCCTCTCCCCAGAACTAGAAACTGAAGTTTCTGTCCTGTTCTTCCTCTGAAAAGGTCCCATGGAGCAAAAACTCTAGGCCACTGCAAGGCTAATGTATCATGCAAACCATAAAAAATAACAACTTAATACTGTCTCTGTATTGCTTAATCCTTAAAAATGTTATTTTTTTTCCAGGATTAGTTGCTTGAGCTGCTTTAATTGCCAGCTAGTTTCTTTGCAAGAACAAAAATAATGAATGTGCAGGTGAACAGCATTTGCCATGTGATTTAGATAGTCCTCCCTCAGGCTTCTCTGGAGAGTTTCCTCCAAACCTCATCCCTTTTCTTGTATGTCAGTAATTTGCTATAGGAGACTAAGCAAGCCCAGTTCCAGATTCGTGGTTTCTATAGCCACAAAGGGAATTTGGGATGTGTATGAGGTATAATCAGTATTGTTTTATAGAAGATTTTGCTTAGAAGAACAGTTGTCAAGACACAGATAGCTAATGCCATTTGAGGTTCTAGGACATTTGTATGAGGCTCAGAAATTCAGCCCCTACAGAGAGCCACAACCTTCTGGAATGGGAACTGAAACAGCATTTCATGGAGGTTTTCTGTGACATCTTGGACAGCATTAACTTTGCCTGGACAGTGAAGTCTCACCTGAGCAGTCTTCCTCAAAAAGAGCTGGGAGGACTGGCCCTGGATTTTTATTCCAGAAAAGCTTAGATGCTTCATCTGCCTGTGGGGGAGCTGAGGAAGGAGGGAAGTGGGGACCTATTTTCCTCTTGCAAGTCTTCCCAGACCATGTCTCTGTAACACTGTGAAACTCCAAGTAACAGCAGTCTGGAGCAGTTTCTGGGGAAGAAATGACGGATGACTGTGAAAGCCCAGTAATTTTTCCTTTCTGCACACTAGCTTCCTCTCACAAACTGGGACTGAAGTCATCATCTGCATCTTGCAGCCATTTTCATATAGATAAATGCTTTATCAACTTTCCACTGAAAAGCTCTGTTGACTCCAGGAGTCTCAGAACAAGACCTCCAGCAGGGACAACCTCAACCAGGAAACTCAGAAGATGGAAAATGCCGAGATCACTTCTGAGCTGCAGCACTGCTACTGCACTGGACATCACCACGAACGCAGCCCAACAGGCACCCAGAGCGCACATAAGCCTCACCTCTATCTTATCCATATCACTGCACTGGAAAGCAGCTCCAAGGGAGCACATTTGCAGCAGATCACACTGCTCAGACCCCCTGTAAAACTTGGTTTCTGCAGCAGTTCGGAAGTTTTTTGATCCCTGCCTCAAAAATGTGGGGGTTTGCCCCTGAGATAGGTAACAGAGATCAGAAAGTACCCAGAGAGAACAGGCATCAGACCCTGAGCAGCTCTGGCAATGCAGAGAAGGATCTACTCCAGGTGAACACTGTAGCTGAGGGGTCCTGGCACCCCACAAGCTGGGAAGTCTCGTGGGGGACTGTAGGACAGGAGAGGAATATTACTGCTGCCCTCTCCCGTTCATTTACTGCCAAAACAAGCCTGAGTGTGCCCGGATCAGCCTCTCAGAGTTATCAGTGCCACTCTGGTGTCTCAGTGCAATGCCACCACCCATGCCTACATCATTCTGCTTATAACACAATATCCATGAATCAACAGCGTTGTCTGATTTCTGTAGTTTTATCAGGTCGGGAGGCTGACCTGCTTTTGCCTCAGACCCTTTGGAGAGGGGAAGGAAAGCAGGTCCTTCAAATCTCCAGTCTTGCCTAACAGTCCAGTAAGGCTTTGTGTCTCCATGGTTGACCTACCATGTTGAAGTGCCTGTGCTCTGCACAGCTCTAGATCCCCTCTCTGAAATCATGGACAGTTCAGGGAATATGATTTGGAATGAACTCAAATCTCCCAAACAAGCTGGGAGATGTCTGCTCCTTATGACACTCAGACAGTCCCTCCTATTGCATTCCCTCCAATTTAAATGGAAATGAGACGAGACAATACTGATCACTATAAAATTGCAAGTGAAGCAGAAAGCCAGACCATCTTGCTGTGCTGCAAACAAAGTTAACACTCTGTCAATTTATCAGTCACTTGCGTTGGGAATTACTGACCTGTCACTCTGAAGACACCTACTGTACAGCTACAACACAGCCAGACCTCTTCAGTGACCTTCACTCCCCTGTTAGGGCTCTGTTTTGCCTTCCCCAGATTAACCGAAGGCCAAGGCTTTCCGTGCAGTTCCCCTGTGTACAAGCAGAGCAACTACGGCAGCTTTCACAGGCTCTGCTCCAGCAGCCCCGCACCGATGGCTGCACTCAGGCAGCCTAGGCGAGAGGGTTAACCACTTCAAACAATGGAGCCTGGCATGACTTGGCTGGACACATGACAAATGAGTAATTCACGAGTTCATGCAGGTAGTGATTTACAGTCTGGATTTGAGCTGGAATATTGCTAGAGGGGGAGTGTGGAGCTTTCAAGTAAAGAGCCGATGACTCACTTTCTCGGTATTTGTTTTCTCGCACTGCCTCTGCTCCCCATTCCCCATGCATGCTCTCACAACAAAGTCTTGCTCTCCAGTAAAACGACTGAGCTTTCTCTTACACCAGATCAGTAGTTTTAAAATTAATCAGCAAGCCTCAGTCACACCGTGGGTCACAAGTGCCTCTTTGTGCAGGTATAATCAGGTAATGCTACAGTAAACACTCCAGGCAATATCCTTGGGTCATTTGCACTGATTTCAACAGAGTTGTGCTGCCTGATGCCAGCCAAGGATCTGCCCCTTCACAGAAGCCAGTCCTTTCATGTGGATGGGGTGGGGAGAAGTAGCAGAACAGAACATGAATTTAAGTGTGCTGGGTGTATAGGAATCAGTAAGAGCATGATCTCCACTCTCTTGATTTAAGAACAGCACTTGAAAAATAAGCAAGAAGCAAGCCACATTAATACCCTTCCTGAAAACCTTGAGCTCCTGGCCAGAAGCTCTCTCCTTCCAACAATGCTTGACATTACAAGAGCTCACAAAGATGGCCTGAAGTGCAAGCAGTTCACTGGCCACAGATTTCCCTGGGATGGCTTTCCTCAGCCTCTCTCCATGGCAGAAAGAGTATCTTGACAACACAACCATGTTTCAGATAGTTTTTGCTGTCTGAAATGAGGGCCACAGTGCTACATCCTTAGTTTCTAGTATCTCTGTCTGACCCCACAGCAATCTTCCCAGGAATACAATTCTCGAGTTTCTGTTCTCTTTGAAACGACAAGTCAGGCGGCCTCATGCAATAATGGAAATGGTAGCTCTGTACTCTTCACATTTGAGATGTATCGCTATCATAATAGGCAGCCAACAGCCAAAGTTACACCTATTTTTTTTATACAGAACTATCAAGAGTCATGTAAGAGTAACTGAATAAGGTTGTAGAAATTATTATCTATGAACATTGGTCTCCTGCAGGTTCTTTTGAAGAGATCATGTTCTCACTGAAGCCAGTGTCTGGGGGAAGAGAGAATGGATTGAATATGAAATGAGAACAGACTTTCTCCAGATGCGGTAGATGCAGCTTCCAGTTCTTACTGGAAACTGAAGCTATTTTGGAACATCATTCTTTATTTACGGCATTTATTATTTATTGCCTTTATCTTGCATGTGTAGAACAAGCAAAAAATCTTCTTCAAATGCACCTCACTCCCCTGAGCTCTGGATGGCAGCAACACACAACATAGAAGCATTGGCCCCAATGCTGCAGGTGTAAATTCGGATCCTTTGCTTGAGTACCGGGACAGGTACCCCAGCATAAGTCCAACTGAAAGAGACAGCTTTGCCTTGTCTCTGCCATTCCTGATGGGTTTGACACTGAACAACCTTTCTAGCATTATGAGAAATGGCATCTAAAGGGGCAACGGAGAGAGTATTTTCCCCCTGCTGTGCAAAGCTACTGTAAGAACACCACCACTCATTAACTTTATACGTACACTATCAAAAGCAGTCACTTCAGAGTGCAAAGCAGCATCTACTCAGCCCTCATGCCTCATACCGCAGGCATGATCATACAAAAAAGAGATTTTCAAGCCACCTCTAGAGTACAAGCTCCAAGTTTCACCTTCCAACCACATGACCTGTCCCTAACCTATCAAATAAAACTGAGCACTAACATGCAAGTGTCTTGTACTATAATCAGACAGCTAACTGCTCAAAGGGAATATTGTCTACTTCAATATCCTCCATTCCTCAAGGCAGTTGAACCAAATATGACTAATATATAATTTGATTTTAAGTGTGCTTTCCACACATGTTTTTCGTGACATTTTCATGACATTTTTCAAACATAGTTCAACAACTGTTTCTGGGAAGGCTTATATAACACAGGATTATAAATAATCAGCAGTCTTCTATCTAGGTCTGGTCACAAACACCAGGTAATAAAAACCGAGTAAGAAATGAAATAATAGTAATGTCTCCAGGGAGGATAAACCCTTGTTACACTGTGATGAAGTTTATATCAAAGCTCTCCGATATGCTTAGGTAGCTTTAAGGTAAAACCCACTCTCCACAAAACTATTTAAGTTCTGTTCTTATGTAATGGTCAAATTTTGCCCTTGGCAAATGAATCCATCTCTCCTTGCTTGAAGTGTCTTAATGAGAATTGACCTTTTAAGAGTGCTTTAAATCTTCCTCAGTAATGTGAAACCCAGGAGCACACTGGGAAGTTGAGAAGAAACTTATCTAACATCAGTTGTACTTGCTTAGTTTCCAAAATGCAGTTGGCTCCAAGTCGTCACAGCAAGTAGGACTGGAAGGGCCCACTGTACTTGGGCTTTTTTTTTTTTTTTTTTTTTTTTTTGTTAACAGAACTGATTCACTTGTCTGTAAACCTGAGGGCACAAATATTACTTTCAGAGTGACTCATCTTGGAGTAAACAGAAATGTTGCTACACACCTGAGTAGGTGCTATCACCTTTTGTTTTGCACGATTTTTATAGATAATGCTCAAAAGTCTTAGGAAAATCTCTGAGAGAGTCTCTCTTGCATCCTCCTTCTCCTCCCACATCCTTCCTCTCTCCTGACTATTCTATTTTTAGTAGTCACAGAGCATTTTCTGGTGCTTCCTTTTTATTCTTTCAGCCTTGCAATAGTTAACACTTGTAGAGTTTATTGTCAGAAGTTTCAACATAGGTAAGAGCAAGGTGTGAATGTAAATGTGCTTTTGTGAAAGCACCAGAAAAATAATAAGCAAGGGTTAAAAAAATGGCATCCGTTGAGAACTAAAGATACAACTGAGCGCAATTATGCTGGCAAACATCAAGGATGGTATTTTCTGCATCAAGAACACAGCACAGACGAACTGTCAGCAGACGACCTGTGCTTCTTATTGAAGGACAAGAGAATGGCAAAAAAGGGAGTTGTATGTACTATATCTCTTTCCTGCTACCCTAACAGGAAAACAAGGTGTAGCTGTTAAGACATCCAAAATGAGGAAACAAGAGACAATTGCCTAAGATGTAGGGAGGGTAAAGTAAACAAGATTCTTCTTGCCATAATAACTGCTGACTTCAAAAAGGTATTAAAAGACCTATTCAAAACCCAATTCATTGTCACCATTCAAGAGGAACACAGCAGATATAATGGGGACACAGTAGCTGGTATCCCTTGTTCTCCGTGCCACCACAAGTAATCCTGCCCAGACTACTTGGACACGTACGTACTGGTGGGTTTGACTCTGCAGGTATGAGAACATGAATAGGCAGATACAACTTAGAAAAGGTAAGTAAAATAAAGGTCTCCTTTCCCTTCCATAAGGTCTTCCATTGAATTTTTCAGACATGAATTCCTACACACTTATTTGGGTTGAGTGCTTTGATGACGCAAATATAGAGTCATTGGCTTGTAACCCCTGAACGGCATTAGTCAGTGATGTGAAACCTGGCAAAGTATAGACCAACAGACTGTTCAGCAATAAATCCTTATCTTAAGTACTTTTCAAAAATGTTTAGAGCTATAGAAAGTGGGGAACTGACTTTGTTCACACTCTTTAATCACTTCTGCATCTTACTCTCCACTTTTCCTCTGTTCTCCTTTGTTGTGTTACATATAGGAGAAAATCATATATGAAAGGAAAGTTGCAGTCTGGAGCACCTTTCCAAAGTCTCAAAATATTTTCTAGGGTGAATTTCAGTTTTGGAAAACCGTTCTTCTCTGAAGTGCTTGAGTATCATTGAAATTCCTGAATGACAATAATTTCTACGGGTAACATTTCTAACAGTGTGGTGTGACTAAGAATCCTAAAATTCTACTGCCACTTTGGGGAAAGAGAAGGATGATGTGGCCTTTAAATCACTCATAAACGTTCCCCCTCTTCCCTCTTCCCCAGTCATTATAACTTGGCTTGCACTTCCTTGGCATTTCGACACTGTACTCCCATGGACTCTTTCAAGAACCTGACCCTAAAAGCTTTACTGAGGTGTCTGAGCCTACACAGCAGACTGAGCCCAGAGTGAAGTTAGAGACCTCTATGCTACCTTTAACCTCATCAACTTGGGTATCAACAGAAACCAAAACCACAGGGAGCTTGGAGAACAATCTCTGCTGATGTTCACTCCCAAATCACTCCTGGTACCTGCGTCTGGATTTCATTACCAATCCCAGCGCTGGCACACCCCGCAGTCCATCCCCAGGCCTGACAATAGCAGTGTTAATAACTCAGGTAAATAGCTTTGCTCTTCTGTTGTCCACCTTGTGAAAAAGATCTAATAATATTTATGCAGCTTTTCAAAATGCTTGGACAGGCTCATGTAATTAATCACAAAGGTACATTTACTAAACTACTAATTCAAGAAGCTCAGCGTGAGCATTCTGGTGTTACAGCAAAAGCAAGCATGTCTTTAAAACATGCAGTGTGGTAACAAAGGCTCACATTTAGAGTCTCCTGGGTCAAACAATGAGTTAGGTCCTCAGCTGATTGCTCTTGGCTAAAAAATCTGGTCCCGTGAGTGGAAGTTCTGAAGTGCTCACAGAAAATGATCATAGGACAAGGGATTAAACATACATTCCTGAACAGAAGAAGAGAAGTCTTATTTATTCTTTTTTGTCCTAGAAATTAAGAGCTTTCTGTATCAAGATGATGACTACCTTCTCTGCGTACACATGCACATAAAACTCCTTGTCTCTGTGCACCTACAAGCATATGTGTGTGTTTCTTCACATGTCCCCAAAGCTCACTTACACTACATCTCCTATAACCCAGTACGGCAGTGGCTGTTAGCAATGCAGAGTACTAAGGAAGAAATTATTGTAAATCATGGCCGCTTCATTTCCTCTTACGGACTGGTCCAAAAAGGCTTAGTTTGTATGAGAAGCAGAGTGCTGTGTGAACAAGTAAGTAAGCAAATGCGTGTCATGTATACCTGCATTGTGTGTGAGGCAAGAAGTTCTAAGGAAACATTCAAGAAATGCATCCCAGCCAAAAATGGATTCCAAAGTGCAAAGCTGCCTTATTTGCACAGGAGCTAGTGTTACCATACAGGCAGGTGTATCTCTGGGTCATATTTACGAGGACAAGTCAGCAAGCACAGGCTACCAAACTGTAACAAGAAGCTCTTTTATGGCTTCACCCTCTACACTCATTCTACCTGTTATCTAAAGCTTTGGAAGTATAAAGTCACCAGGTTTATTTTAAAAAGGGTATAGTACTGAAGTTTAAGATCTTAACAGGAAGAATGACACTCATTGTATTGACCTCTATGGCACGATTTTAATTTCCTACCAGAACCTTTTGAAGGAAATATGAATCTACTGAGTACAAATAATAATGATATAGCAGAGATCTCATAACCTAAATTTTTGGCAAATGCTGATATTGTAGAAAATTGCTTTCATGGCATTCATCAACAGGACAGATTTTCTGAAATGTGTGAGGTAGATTTCAACTTGTTAAAATAACATCTAGGGATCAGATTTGCTCTAATTCAAATAGGGAGATACATGGCAGCTGTGGACATACTGTAAGCTATGTTCCATGCCCCGCATAATTTCCCATCAAATTTCATTTGGACAGGGCAATTTACTGAATAAATTGCAGAATAAACAGACCTGTTTGGATAAGCTGTTATCTTGGCAGTTGTCTTAGTGACCTGGCTCTCGACTTCTTCCTCCCATCAGAAGCTGGCTGCCAGTCCAAGGGGTTTTTGTCAATGAGAGTTAATAGTAAAGCCTACCCTGCAGTGAAAGAGAGGTCTCTAGAATGGCTACAGGTCTGGTGATCTCCGTGTCCTGCCTGTCCGCTGTCCCATGCCACCTTCAGACAGCTTCTGAGGGATCTGTAACTGGTACCTGCCAGTACCCCACATGCTCATGGGCAGGGATGGCCTTGCAGGTCAGAGAGGGCATGCTGCAGCATCCCCTGGGATGCCAGTTCCAGCTTCACAGGATGGCAACTGGGCGAAAATGATCAATAGTGCAAAACAAGCCATGACCCGCAGGAGGTATTTCTGCCCTAACCAGCGTAAAAAGGACAAGGAGCAGAGGATCTCACTCCAGAGATGTTCCTGCTATGTTTATGGGGTAGACTGGCATATATTTACTATCCAAATGTCACCACAAGCACACGGTTTTCTCACACACATCACAGAAAAGCTTTTGTTTAAGTTTTGCAGCTATTAATGGAGATATTGAACACAGACAGCATTTTGCATTGTTCATTAGAGTACTCATTCTTCCAGGAAGAGGGCTATCTTTTCCTTAGGATAAAGGTGGGTTGCCAGGGTACAAGATTCTAGAGAATTAGACAGTGACACCAATGAAAAGCATATTATGTGAGATTAAAAGTAGATGACTAGTCCTGGTCTCTTCCTGCCCCTGTATGCTCTTGCACGGTCAAAGAATAATGACATAAGAAAAGTCAACTCTTAACTAAACTTGGAACTGCTCCCTTGAAGCAGCAATGTCCTGTGAGCTCTGGTTTCAACCAGACAGGCACTGCTGCCGGAGCTGTCTACCACAGCAAACTCCTTCTCTTAGCAGTAATTAAAAAACACCCAGAAAGTCGAAACCAGAGACTTTGAGAGCCATATGCGAACTATGTATCTGGCTTTCACAGAAAGAAATGGGAGGTTCAGTACTTAAAAATCCTAGGATCTTTTCAAAATATGGATATAAATTACCCGGGAAGATCCCATCTTTTCCACAAGGCCCTTTGCTTTGCCCCCTCCAGCTCCTCCAGCCTGACCCCTCTTCAGGTGTCGAGCCAGACTCAGCGGTAGCTGTTTTGCAACATGGTTGAGAAGCAGCTCCTGATACCTTGGCTCACTCTTAGCTCAACCAAAGCAATCTCCTCAAAGGATACCAAGCACCGCAGCCCTCATTTCCCAGGGAATACAACAACAAAACCTATACCCTTGATTGCAAATTCTCACGGATGTTGACAGCCACAATGATTAAATGCACAGAGTAACTTAGTTTTTGCTGACACTTTCATCATATATGGTAGAATATAAAAAGACAACACAAAAAAGTGCAGGTTTTTTCTTTTTAAATGCAATATAAATGAAAGGGTATACTGATTAAGTAAGGTCATAGAAGTTACTTAGGTAGTAGAGAGTAAGAATCCATTGCAATTCGATAAAGCATAATTTCATTTTATATTTTTCCACTTTTATTCATGTCCCTACTGGACTCACCCCAGAACCTTCTGTAAAATTGGGTACCTTTAATATGAATAAACATTATAAAGTTTTTGTATTCAATTTTTTTGCTCTGTTCTATAGCTTATAAAAGTCCTTAAAAGTTACACTGTTCATTTAGTAGAATACTTGGGCAACTGTTTCTGCAAACATTTTATTCCTGAAATCTTGTAATGTTTCTTTCTCATGAATTTTGTTTTACTACTTCACGGCACTAGTGAGCTTGGAAATACTGCAAAATCAGCCTTTCTTGGGGCATTCTGGCACTTTTTGCACAGAACTGACCAAGGCCGGGACGCTCAGAAGAAAACAAAATTTAAAAAAAAAATGTTTCCCTGAAGTTTTATGGAACTTTAAAAAAAAAAAAAAAAAGTCTGGCTCCAGATTAGTATCTTAGCAAGCTTCCAAGGTTACTATGCCCCTCCCAAATTTTTATGATTGAAAACAAAAAGAGAAAAAAAAAACATTAATTTTCGTAGGCATCAGATCAGAGCTCAAAAATATCTACCAGACTCATTTTAAGAAAGGAACTTGGAAATGTTTAACTAAACCCACTACAGAAATTGCCACACACACAAAAGCAGTGATTACATGGGGTATTTACTTAAAGATTTTGTAATCTACCCTGTACCTATGCACGTTCTCCTCCTCTTACCTACATGCCGACACACAAATCAAGACTCTAAATGCTAACATAATGAAGACTCAGGTGAGGGGCCACATGTTCAAATACATGGCAGAATTCAAGAGGGTTTTGTGTTTTGTTTTAGTATTCCTTCCTGCATTTGTGCGTATGAGTCAAAGCCCATAGTTCTACACCTGAAGGCTGAAACAGCAACATCAGTAATACATAGGCTGTATGTGAAAGACAAGTGCTGGATGTTCATCCTTGGCAGCATGAAACCATTAAATGCCTCAGTTTAGAGAGAGTGGTGCCTGTAGCTCGTGGCACACAAGGAACAGGTATAACTCTTGTGCAAAATGCACGAGTCATTCTCCCACTACTTCTTTAAACTGGTGCAAATTTAAAGTCATCACCGCGTTTGAATGGAGTTGGGGCAGTGGAAAAGGAATTACTGAGGTCTTATCTCTCATTTATAGTAATGCTTTTATGCCTGTATTTGAATGGTATTAGAAAATACCTAAGTATCTCTGCCACTCTTTGCTAACCTAAATAACTGCTAACAGCACATTAATACAGTGCAGAGATTTAGGGAATCTTTACTGATACTATCAGTGCTGTCAGAGCCTCCAGTAAATGAGATGAAGATGAGTGGTAGCTTATAAAAAGTCAACCAAAGCCAAGATCTGTAATAATACAAGGAAAGACCACAACAACAAGAGCCACTCTATGGCAACTGCCCATCAGCATTAACCTTGAACTACTACCATTGTGCATATGAAATATTTCGTACAGTGCTGATGAGCTGTGCTAAGCTGGAGTGCACATTACTGCTGTTTGCTATCTTCTCTATGAAACATTTTACTAAGTCTGTTCTTTAAAAATAGTTTTCATTGTTTTCTCAGGATTAAAACAGCAACAATAACAGGGAAGTGTGGATTAGCAGCTCAAAAATAGTCAGCTCATAAATGTATGGTATACTGTAAAATTGACTAACTTTCAATTAAATGCATTTGGAAGTTTGTTTTATTTGATTTAATTTTCAGCATTTCACCTTTTGCAGGTAATAATTTGAAAGGACCTTTTCTATTTAATGTACCTGTGTATGTTTGGGTTGGCACTCAGCAAATGTACTCTTTAAACAGGATGGTTAAAAACTTCTCCCATACAAATGTAATTTTAAAGCACTCTTTTACTTTGCCTGCAATTAAAATACTCAAACAGGCCAAAAGTCACACGGAAACCAGGAAAAGGTGGTAAATAAGTTTTGGCCGAATGACATCAATTAAAGCCTGGCTGTGTTCCAGCTTAGAAAGAAAAATAAATGCAAGTCAGTAAATTTTTAATTAGCTAATGTTTACACACTGAGTATGGACAAGTTAGGACAATGGACTAACCTGTTGCCTCTGTTTGGAGATGCTGTTGTGGAGAGCGAACACAAGAACTTGCTAACCTGCCAGGCCCCAGCCACCAAAAGTGTCATTCACAGGCTTGGTTCTTGTAGCCCTCCTGTATCTCATGTCTTGGCAGCTTTAGAGCAACACCCAATTCCTTCGTTCCCCCTCACCAGTTTTGCCCTACTTATTGGGTAAAATCCTGATGTAGGAAAATACAGCTGCAGTAAGAGGCACACCTTAGAGCGGGATGAAACTAGAAGGCACTCTCTGCATGGGAATCACAGCCAGTTCCCTATCATATGACTTGACGGGGCAGGTACATGCCTGGGACAGACGAAACTCGAGAGGTCTGGTGTTTGTCTAGTAGTCTCACTTTTTTCCTGGCCGATTTGCATTTGGAAATACTCCACCATATGGCCACAGGCTTATCTGATTGAAGACAACAGTGCATGGAGTGAGTAAACACCCACACTGGGCCTTGCCTTTGTTCCTTCTCTTCTATGCTCAGTGCCTGTCCTTCCCAGAGGGCATGTGGAGGGTGGCAGGAGAAACATGATCCACACAAAATGAGCTCCTGATCACAAGATGAGGGGAGTTCGTAGGCAGGGATCACTTTTTACTGAATTGTATTTTGGGTTCAGGATCTCTCCTTTTAGAACTGACCCCTCCATGACCAAATCACTGAAGCACTGCTCATTTATGCCCACTCAAGGGCTATTTACAATTTTATTTATTTTTGTTTTGTTCTTTTTTATATTAGGAATACCTTACTCTGAGCTGCTCAGAAGCAACACAGCATCGTTACTAGAGGCTCTAGGTTACTTCACTGCAGAGAAGACTCAGTTGATCTGAAATCGGTTCTTTATGCCACTGCGGATTTCCTATAAGACCTTGAGTCCTTAGTCCCAAACTCCCCAAAGTACTACATCTGTAAAGCAGGATTAAATACATGCTTTAATTCACCTTTTATCTTTTGATGTTTTGCAGCCTCTTTGGAAAAGGGAATGGGCTCAGATCAGGACTCAGGACTGCCAACTCCGAGCATTCAAACCCATCAGCCAGGCCTACAAAAAAATAATAACAGAGACCAGGAGATTAAAAAAAAAAAAAAATATGCATTTGGAGTTCTTCTTATTTGCTTTCTCAGTTTTACATTGCTCAGGTTCATGTTTTCAAGCATTTCTCTTGAAAACTGCTTTCTTTTTAATTAAAATAATAGTAATAACTGAAAGCTGAGACTGCAAACTATTCACATGACTCCAGGGATCACGACTTTAGGGAAAGCAATAAATGTACTGAGACTCATCATAAAACCACATGAGTTGGCAGGCACTCTGTGCCTCATGTCTACCAGGATGAGGCCCCAGTAAACAGAGCCATTTGTAACTTCTATCTCACTATTGTTAAAAATGGTTGTCCCTACTCAGAAGAAAGACACACCTTCATGTATCACAGAGGGCTTCTGGCACTGTCCTCACCGCTTGTACTGTATATATAGAGAGCAATGATTTTCAGTCCCCAGCTGTCTGGTCCCCCTAGTTTGCTGGAGTCATCCCAGCATAAGTATCACTGAAAGGCACATTTGACCCTTCAATACCAGGATTGGAAGCAACACCCTTCACACATCCCACTAGAAATGCAAAGGGACCAAAAATCCCCAAGTTAGTACAGCATTTCAGATACATCATTAACATGCTCATACCTAAGAAAAGGCTCGGGTACTGCTTGAGAGCAGCTGAAGCATGCAGAGCAGTTTAGATAAGTAAAATGAGATGATCTGAATAAGTGTTAAGGCAGAACAGATATCCATCTTTAAGGAAACAGTGTAGTTCAAATCTGTTGATCTATCCTGTTACACTAACTAGGGGTTGCCTGTTGTCAGCAATACCAAATAAGCACTTTCAAGGCCTATTTAATGAAGACAACACAAGAAGTAACAACACACGTTCAAGTACTGCAATCCCTGTAGCCAAAGTATCCACAGATGTTCCAGCTCATCAGTGGTGGGGTTTTTTTTTTTTGCTTTTTTGCTTTCATTATAGTTGCTTACATCAAAACAAGATGAAAAAACAAGATGACCAACATCTTGCCCTGAGTGTAAACACTGTCCATATTCTCTCTCGAGGTGTGGTAACTCATTGCAAGCTCAGTTTCATACAATCCCAAAGATATACGTCTGGTCCAGAAGGTTGCCACCAGACTGGATGGTCACTTTCAGCAAACCACCCGATTTGTACTTCCCAGGTTTCCCCACCTGTAAGATGGGGAAATATTAACCTTATTGTGAAAGTGTTTTAAGACCTACTCATGAAAAGCATTATATAAAAGCTAGGCATTATTAGATCGTTGAGGTCTGATTCTTATAAGAAGGAGCTGTGAGATGGTCTTAACTGCATTTGCACCTGCTCGGTGGCCCTTTGACCTTGAAAGGATAGTGTCAAAGAGTATCTGGGGCCAATCACAGCAATGTCTGTTGCTTCAGACAGGCTTTAAAAAAGATTAGTAAAGCCACAGATAATTACAGAAGGCTGCAGTTGAGGGGGGGGGGGGGGGGGAGAATTGTCTCCTCACCCTTGTGGGTAGACATCGTCTCTGAGCAGCCAGCCTTTCCAAAGGTTCCAGAGGTAACAGAGGGAACAGCACAAAGCCACTGTTGTTCTCCTGGGTTGAGACTCACAAGGAGCTGGAAGCAAAAGGAGGAAGCAGTTAACATCAGAAACAAAAGGCAAATGTCACTTCGGGATACGTTCATCACAGCAAGTATTTCCATGAGGAAGTCAGCAGAAGACGGCACACAACTTAGCCAGAGGCAGCTCCTTCTCACTAGCCTCCCTACTCAGTGGTCTTGAGAGCGTTCACATCTAAGTTACTGCAAGGTAATGTAAGGAGTAAATGTGCAGCTTACCCCCTCCTCAGCTACCTCTGCACACATGCTTTCATCTGTGTGAAAGAATGTGCTTGTTCACTGCAGGTCAAGGTGTCTCCCACTGTACAATAAAACATGACTGTTGGGTTTACTGCAGGGTACCTACCATGCACTTATTTCCACATAGCTCTTCTTTTTGTGTGGATTAAGCGGGTTGGGAAATGGCTTCAGCTACCCTGCATTCTCGTGAAGTGGGTACATGCCTACCTGCTCGCTGTATGTTGCTGAGATTACGGAGACCAGGATAATTTCAGAGTGGTCATTAATGTGTTTGATTTTTGACTGCTTTTTATCTTCTGAAGACATTTCTCACAGCCATCAGGAGAATACAGAATCTACATGCTGGAGGTCAAAGCAGTCTAAAGGTGTTTTGGGGGAGTTCTTTGACAGGATCAAGGCCTTAAAAAGCAAAAGGCAGCTACTGAAAATGAGCAGTAAAACCCACGCATCATTTGAGGCAGCAGGCTGGGCCAAGAAGAACTATTTGGCTAGAGACAGAGGAGCTGCAGTTGCTGTAAATAGTTGGCTATTTGTAGTATGTAGTCTGTATCACAAAGAAAATTCCGCTGTGCTAGATATGCCTTCCTGATGAAGACACAATTGTACCTGTAGGGCTTGTTTTACTCAAGCAGAAGGCACCTTTACTCTTCTGGTCCAAAGCACATCTTGGCTGGTGGATAGCCCTGTCCACACTGGGAACTCTTTGTCAGTAACTACATCAAGTTTCCTATGCCAGGAAAAATCTCCTGCAGCAGAGGTAGCTCAGGTTGGACAGTTGCTTCTTTGTTCATGTCCTTGCCTCAAGCACAGAGGTAAGATGACTCAATAAAATGTTCTCTATGTGCTCTATGTGTGTGGGAAGCAACTGGAGTCCATCAGACTGGAGACAGGTCATCCAGGTAAAATAGGTCTGCTTCCCCTTTCTTGTTTGCCAGAAAAAAGCTGCATGTCTTGCCAGCTCTCTCCAAATTCCCCACGAGGGAAAGGAGTTGAGCTGAAAGGCCTGATTGTGGCAGAGCCGGCAGGACAGCAGGCAGGGCAGGCAGGTGCAAGAGCTTCCATCGGCAACGTGGGGGTGAAGGAGGGAGAGGATGGGCAGAGATGAGGTTCAGTTCGTGGAGGTCTACAGTGTGGATCCATTCGTGGATCCATTCTTTGTCATGCACACACACTGCCTTGCACAGCTCTAACACAACCTAGTAGGTCTACCCACAGCCTTGGGTGGTGCCTCCTCCCTCTTAAAACCCAGCTCAAAGAATTGAACCACTCTTTTCCCTTGTGCATAGCAAGCAGAGCCCAACGTGGATGACAACCAGCAGAGAACTGTGCTAGATACTACATTGTAGTATGCACGATTCCCCCGTCCCTTGGCAAAATGGAGGCAGACCTCACGTACTACAAGTATAAACAATACAATAAGCAACACCTTAAAAAAAAAGAAAAAGAACTAAGGTCACAGTGCTTAATTCACAATGATCTGCGTTGCCACTCGTGCTGCTGCACAGATGGAGAACATTAAACAGCTTGTACGTGTGCACACAATTGCACAACATGTGGCACAGCCAGAAATGGGGTTGCATGTGGTTTTGAAGCATTAACCTTCAAATAATCACCTTCATCATGCTAAGAAGTTACGAGAAGTTAGTGGCTCTTGAGAAATGTATTGAAAGGTCCTGTACCTTCAATTGACTGCCTACAGTCTCCATTAGATTGCTACTGTATATACTACATTACATTGGTGCAGGAGAGCTAAGCAAAATGCAGCTAACCAAAAGGGATATAGAAGGAAGATGAAGTAACCATTTTTTGTCCTACATTTTGAAGAAAAGGGAAGGAAAGAAGGAAGCAACATACTTGTAACAAACCATATATGTCTATGATCTTCTCCAAAGCAAAAAGGGTGACAGAGAGGTAAAAAGTTTGCAATGAGGTTTTGTTAGTCAGAATCAGATGACAGTCTGTGATGTGATTAGAGCCACAGCAAAAATAATGGCTGGTGCTCACTAAGTTAGTTTCAATCACAGTTTAGGTGAAAGCATTTTACTTTATATTAAACCCTGGCAATACAAATGTAGCCAAGTGCTGCACATAAGCTGAGAAGCAGGTAACCAATAGCTAGAAGGGAGGTAACTTTTCCAAACACTCTGAACAGGTCTAAAGCAGCCATCTGATTATATCCTTTAACAGAAACCCAGAAAATAAGACGGACAAAACACTGAAGACTGGTAGCTGAGGAAAAGAAGAATAATTCACTTTGGGAATGTGTGAGACAACAGAGGCAAGCATAAGAAAAAGCTTTATGTAAAGAGTAGGCTTTAAAGAGGAACTGTAGAGCTGATCCAAGGGCCCTGGAAGGCAATAGAAGGTCTTCTGTTGACTTCAATGGGTTTTGGATCAGCTCTGGAAATGGAGGGGAAGGGCCTGGGGCTGGCACGGAGAGGCAGGTTGTGGGGAGGCTGGAATGCAGCTGCGAATAGACGGAGGAAGCAAAGAGGACCGTAGGGCTGGAACACAGATGCAAAAGCCACGTGGTTTTGTTTGTATGTCAAGAGAAAAATAACCTGCAGGCTGGCTTTGGTTGAAGCTTGGGGAAAAGAAAATGGAGGAAGGCAGGTTACTATTTGAGCTGAACCAACAGACCCATGGTTGGTCTGGTGGCAGCTGCATGTGAAATACCACATTCTTTCCCTGAACGTGCTCCCAGGAGGAACAGGATGTGGACACTGTGCTAAGAGGCAGAGCTCTTGAGCTGTTTGCTGAAGCTGTCCCAGGGTTAGATGGGGGGAAAGCAGAAGGGAACAAATGGAGATACATGGAAGAACAAGACTGTATCTCTCAGCTGCTTATCTCTGTAGTAGTTATATGTGTGTCCTTACTGTTGTGGCTAAACATACATTTATTGAAGTGCAGGGGAAACACATACCTATGCTGTTTATGCACTCCTGAAAAATCCTGGTAGGTGCATTAGTACCTTTGCAAACCTGGCTCAAAGTGAACTTTAGGACAAGGCAGAAGCAGAGAAGTGATTTGAACCCTGACTTTTTCCTGAGCTCAGTCTACTGCCCCAGCATACAACTCTCATTTTACTTTTAATACTCAGTTTAATCTCACACAGGATTTGTGCAGACCCTCAGCGTAGGGGTGAATTTTACCCTTTTCTGTTTCCTTCTTTTAATTAAGCAGATAGCACTCCAGTTAAAAATACCAATACTCTAGTTACTAAATGACAAGAAAAACTTGCCATCCAGTTTTACCCCCCCACTAATATGAAAACTGCTTACTTAAACATTGCACAATTATTAAGGGGTTTCAAAAAGTCAGAAGCAGCTTTCCTGTCAGCTGAGACCTCGCAGATACCTCTCTGACCACCTCCGGGGGAAGAAGCTACAATATGACTATTACAGAATCGCTGAAGCAAGGGCAGAAACATCAAATGCTTCTCAACTCACAAAAGGAAATTACATACAATTCCCTTTCAAGTCTACCCAAGACCTTCACCACATCACATTCCTTTCTTAATACCAGCTCTTTGTTGGGATGTTGTGTCTACTCATAAAGTAACTCTCCTTCATATACTGTTCGAAAGCACAGCTTATTAAGAACATTAGCTTAGGAGATTGGTGGGGTCAGTACATGGTTTTCAAGTGCGTCACACAGAGAGAATGAGCTGAGATAAATGCTTGGATAGCAGCCACTCATTTTTAAAACCAGTTGTTCACAGTTATTTTTCTTAATTATTTTTGTAAGGCAAAGATGTAGTCCAAGAATGCACTGCTTATTTCCATTCATATAATATTTAAAATACTAAATTGTCTGCTTTTTAGACTAGGCTTTATCTTGACAGAACTAAAAAGACACTGACATAAATTAAATTACACAGCTCCTCTCTGATGCTCACTGCAACTGAAATGAACACCTCGGCAGGGGGATGTCCAAACCCTTCAGAATGACGCTTCATGAATTCTTTGCCTGAAGTGCTCTTTCATAACCTGGGATGGCGACACAGTTTGGTGTGGTATGTGACTTTTCTTACAGTAAGTAAGCTCACTCTGTCTCCAAGCTATAGTGGCCTGAAGAAGTTGGTACCGAAAAGCATTCCTGTCCCAGAAGTGTCAGGTTGCAGCTCTGTCCTGGGAAGGCTCAGCTCCCAAGGCACTCGGAGATAGAAGGTCCATCTAGAAAGGTGTCCTTTGTCAGAGCACAGTGCTAGCTAAAATTAGTGTTTTTATAACAGCAGGTGGGAGATTAATATTGATCCAAGTTATGATAATGCTGCTGCAGCTCACCAGAACTCCTGGGTTTCAGTTCTACAGCGGAGAAGAGGTTTGAAGGTAGTTACCATGTCTCTGGCAGACAGACGCCCTTTTCCTCTCTCAGGCCCTCTTCCTGCCACTAAATCCTGCTCCAGGGGCTCTCAACCACTTGCAGAGACCGTTCAAACTCAACGTTACTCGTGAAGAACACAGTGTTTGCACCAGCATGTCTCGGACCAGGGTTGGAGGCCAGACAGTGTGTCTGGTCTACACTTAGTCCTGTGAAGGAGTGTTTTACACTTCCCCTGTAAAAGTGTCATGCTACTGCCAAAGCAGAGCATACCCTTCAACAGACCAGAAAAAATGACCAGTAAAATGCAAATGCTGAAGGAAGACCCAAGAGTTGAATAGCAAGAAAAGCTCCACAAAGGGTTTGTATGTGCACCCAGCCCAGCATCCCTCAGAGCACCTGAAGCCAAAGCAATGCCTGGGGTGCAATACTTGCACAGGGAATGATAGGAGTTATTCTGCACTCAGCCTCCATCACCTACACCACTGCAAAGCAATGCAAAGCGATCTGAAGCTCTCCTGCTGCTGTTCAGCAGCATTTTATGTCCATTTTAAAATCACTTTGCCTCACTATGAATGGCTAAACAAAAGACAGACATACGGGTAATCAGGCTCTTGTCTTAGAATCAAGTTTTACTATTAAATTGCCATTCTACACTTAAGTTGATTATTGCAATCAGCATTGCACATAAATTGCTATTAATTAGTGCCACTCTAACCTTAAGGAAAGCTCAGAGCCCATTTGTTGGTAGCTTCCAATCTGACCCAGAATGTCCGATGATTTAGTAAAATCTTAGGGGCAAGTTTGAATTTACAATTTCAGATTTCAATGCTCAAAAAATCAGAACTTTTCAACACATACCAGAGACAGAAATAGTTATCCAATAACACTTACATTAGAAGTGTGAACTTCTGTTAGTTATGGCAGTAAAAATTCTCCTGTAGATTTATATAGATATACTTATTTATAAATGAATGTAACAATATATTAATTACTGTGTAATGTGTATACCAATATAAATTTATATTCATATACTGCAGTATACAGCACGATCCATTCTAGGTCTATGTACTCTGTAATACCTATTCTAACATAGGAAAAGTTAAACTTCTACAAAGCAGCTCTGTATTGATAGCTGTAGCCCTAAGAAGCACATGGTACTATTTTATTACAACTAAGTCAATGTGATAAATATCTAGCATAGATTTTTAGAATATTATTTGACAGATATCACCTTGATTACTCACTTGTCTGCATCCCCTTTTGTTTAGACATTCTCATGTGAACCTCAAACAAACATTACTAATATAGATGGAAGGGGCAGGAAAGGAACTACTCAGTGTTTATACTGTAGATACGATTCACCGATACAGAATTAGATTTACCTTTACTGGTGCTCTAAGCCCTTCCCTTCCGTACAGATTAAATGGTAATCAGCAAGAACTGAAACACATCTTTAACATCAGCCCTGCGTACCTGTTTTACCCTACACCTCTTGAAAACTTTCCCATTCCTTGAGCCACCCGTGGTATCCACTGTTTCTATTGTAGCTTTTTACCAGCCAGACTATAAAAGACAATGTAAGGACCACTCCAATCTCCCTCTTTATTTATTGTTACTTTTTCTGACGAACAGTTTTAGGGAACTTATTTCAAAGAAGAAATTAATCTATCACAATTCATGTGGCATTAACTAACCAGCAGGAACTTCCGCCTGCTGTAACACTATGACTTGAAAATTGCGCAACACCTTTAGTAAACACTTCCTCATATAGGAACAAGGATAAAGCTGAGCAACTCACTCCCTCTCATTCACTGCCCAAGAGAGGACTGCTCAAAGCAGACAGCCTGGGAACCCAACTTTCCCAGACCACGGAGACCACTGCTAGACAAGCAACTGAGATGACTAACATACTTCTTGTATCTGTTGTTTTGCTACATTTTCTCCAAGGTATGACTTTTTTTTTTTTTTTTAAATCCTTTATCAGTGGTTGCTGAACTTTGTCCAGCAATTTTATGAATTGTAGATAATACTGAAGAACAGTGAATTAAAGCCATTGAAAAAAAATGGTACTGCTGAAGTTAGGGATGTTTTCTTTTTTCTCTTTCTGTTCAAAGTGATTATCTAAAATTCTCTAGTTAGAGAATTATTTACTTGTGTGAAAACTGGCCATAGATTGCCTAAGGACGCAGAACTGGTTAGTTTTGTGAGCCAATTAAGAAAGTAGTTCCCCTGCAAATAGGCAGACAATTTATCCAATTGGGACAACTTATTAAACTGACAGCATTTTAGCTATAAAAGACAAGACTTTTATTTGAATTCAGTTAATGACATCACCTGAATTAAAATAGTTAGCACCCTTATTATCTGTGTGATGCTTTGGGTTACGAGTATTCATATGACTTAACCTTAACAGACCACGGTTTTTTCCCATGTGCACTGTTTCTTTCAGTTCCTGTCAACAGGGAAGAGATTTTTTCAGAGCTTGTCATGCACAAGCATGCACAGGTTTTATATACATAATTAGACATGTAATTTGTATTCAGACAGGTATCTTTATGATTTCATTAGTAGCACAGAATATCTGAAATGTGTACAGTACTAATGCTTAAGGTGTTACAGATTTTGTTTCTTGACAAAACCAAACCTTCACTGTCAATGAAATTCTCACTATAGCTTTTTCTTCCTGGTTTGGGCTCTTGGAAAAGTACATAATTATTTGTTCCTTATTAGCACTTTTTCTAGCTATTGTACGAGGCCAAAGGAACTTTTCTTCCTTAAAGCTACTGACTCAAGACAATGCCTGAGGCAAAACAAAGACAATATAGTGAGTTGATTAAAAAACTACCTCTAAGAAACCATCTTTTCCAGAACAAAACTAACCTGTTTTTCCTCGAAACATCTGTATCACACTGCAGGAAAAGGACAAGTTTAGTTCTGAGTCTCCATTCAAATCTTGCCTAAACTTGAATCATCTGGGCTACAGTTAGCCTTGTAAAAAAAGTCTGCAACAGGGAGTGGATAGATAAAATTGGAGCACAGAACTCTGTTCCGAGAGGCCTAAAATATTACTGTGATTATTACGTAAGAACGAATTTAAGCTCATGGAAAGACTATGTTTGCAAGGCAAAAAGACTTTTTAAATGTAAACATTAGTTGCTTAAAATAAAACATCATTGTAAATTACAGCAACAAACTTGCACTTGGTATTTGCTAACAGCATGGGCATGGATAGTTACTGTGTCCTGCGTAAAGACCCAGCTGATGTAAGGTAACTTCTTAGGACCTACTACCATTATACTATCACACCTTTCTCTACAGCACTCAGCTCTGTCAAGATACAACCAAGTTTATTCTGCAATTATTTTTGGAAAGGGTTTAATCAAATAAACCAGTTATGAAGAATTAATCTGTATATTTTATGGGAACAATTTGCATGAGGATGTGCTCTGTTGTTCCAGATACAGAAAATTACAGTAATTGAATGCCCCACTCCTGTAAAAATCTGGCCTTGAGGCAGACAATTAAAATGGGAGTTGCACTCTCCCTTTGTTTTTTGGTTGTTTTTTTTTTTTTTTTCAAATACAGGCTCTTGTGCTTAGCGCTGAGCCCTCAAGAATTTGCCCATTCAGGTGAAATGACCTTTTGCAGGAGATTAAAGAGCTCAGGAGGCATATAAAACCCGCTGTTGCCTTGTTGGAAACTAACACATCCCTTGTACGACCCTGCCTTCTCAAATGCTGTACACCAGCTGCTATTATTAACTTCAAATGATGCAACGTGTGTTGACCACCATGACCCTGCAAGTCATGCCACAAATTAACTTTTGTCAAGATTCACTCAGGCTCAGAAGCAGAAAACAAAAAGAAAAGCTTTTCATCATCACTGTTTTTCCTCAACAAGTTCTTTATAGCCATTGCAGACACACAACCCACCTTACGATTAAGACCAGTAAAAAGGGTTATGTGAGTTAAGGAATCATCAGGATTTCTTACCGCCTTCAAGATTTTCCTACTTTACCGCTTATCTCCTATTATTTTACCTAGCCTTGTTCCAATGCCTTCTCCAGTCCTTTTGCTGTCACATGTAACCACCCTCAATCTGACTCAATAGGTAAGAGTGTGTCTATTAAAGAACCGTCACAAATATTTACATGAAAAGACCAGCTGAAAAGCTTTCTAAATGAGAAATCTAGGCTTGGTCCAGACTTGTGGTGAACTGTATGAGTTTACTTGCTTACCTAGAGGCAGTCTTAACTTGTATGTTATCATGTGATAAGGTTTGGAGATCACTAATTTCACAGAACCGTGTAACTTATTTCATGTCATCTGCAAAACGTGAAGGCAAAGGTTGCACCTTGCATAGCTCGTCTAGCATGTTGGTACTCAAAACTGCTGATTGGTGCTGGGGAAGAAATCTAAAGCGAATTGCATAAAATATTCTGACACCTGGAAATAGCCAGGTATGTTAACTCATCTGAAATCCAGACTGTAACAAACCTCATGTTAGATCACATAATGAGGGTGACTGCTTAGCAGACCAGATGAGCTCATGTCAGAGCCAGTGCAGAGAACACAGGAGAAATGAGCGGTGCAACAGATGAATCACTATACAGCCCAAAAGAATCAGTCTTGACAGACACGGAATACGGTGTTTAGCAAGTTAATACTGTGTTTTCATAAACATACGTCTGTTTCTCCCTAGGGAGCACAAGCAAGAAATTACCTGGAGTTGAGCAATATGAAATAGTTTATCCACGGAAATTGCACACAGTCCATAAAAGAGATACAGAAAGAAATAAAGAGGTATTAGAAGAGATAACTTTTTTTTTTTTTGGCTGGGATATGCGGAAGGTTTTCTGCAGTCAGAGTAGCCTTGGTTTTCAAGGGTAAGAGAATGTGGAGCCAGATACTTGATC